>NC_073713.1:7079775-7779474 GCF_023634085.1 Falco cherrug
GGGGGCAGCGCCGGGGCAGCTGTCACCGGGCCCTGCGCCTGGGCCACGGGCTGGTGACACCGCCGCGGGCGAAGCTCGCCGCCCCCCCGAGCGCCGCCCTGTCGCGGGGGTCCTGCGGGGAGCGGGGGGTCCTGGGGGGAGCGGGGTCTCCGTTTGCCTTAATCCCACCTGGGAAGATATGGAGGTGGAACAAGCGGGTGTTTTGTGAACGCGGGGATGCCAGCTGACGTAAGGGCAGCACCAGCGGCCGTGGGTATCGTGGGTATCGAGGAGGGCTGTAAGAAATTACCCTGCTTGAGTCTTCCAGGGCCACGCAGGAAACCACAAGGAATAACGCGAGAAAGGGGCTCGCTGAGGGAGCGGTGCTCGTGCACAGGTGCCCCCAGCTACGGGCTTCGTTCCCAGGCCGGCAGCCTCGGCCACTCCGTTAGCCCTTGGGAATGTGGTGAGAGATCCCTGAGGAACAAAAATCCTGCTGCAATAGTTGGGATTTTGTCAGTTGTACCACGCTGTCTGAGAGGGTTTGTCTTGCTGCATCTGCCGGTGCGGACTGCTGGTGGCAATACCGAAGTCTTCTCCAGAAACTGTTGCAGGAGGAAGATCGTGATGGAAGCAGAACTGGGGGTGGGAAGGCAGCGGGGAGCAGACAGGCCTTAACGAAATCCGGCTCACCGGTGCCGTTGCCCTGCTCTTGGCTACCGTAGTAGCACCTTGGAAGCACTGCAGATGGAGACTGTTGAGGACGGTTTTGGCTTGTGCGCCTTAGCTGTCCTATAAATTTCAAGAGTCACTTTATATTGAAACATTACAATCAATCCAAAGTTAACTTTCATTTGTTGAAACCCTGGCTTTGTGCCCAGGTAACTAAGTAAAATTAATTTCAGGGGCTATTTAAAAATCGGTCGCTTACCACCTCTTGGCTGGTTCTTTTCAGAATCAGGTTATATTTGCCTGCCTTGTGAAAACTGACGTCTGTTTCTGTGCCTTCAAGTGCTAAATGCTACAATTCTACCTGCACTTTGGCTACTGTTGTTTTGTGCAGGGCTTGGCCATTGTTTTCCCCGTTATAAAACTGTATGTTGCTGATAGAAGCGGGGGCGATAAGTTAAGATGCTTCAAATGCGGGAGACTGATCCTCTTGAGATCGCTCCTGTAGCAACAAGTCAGTGTTCCTGTTTTCAGCCTCCCTTGTTGAGTCAAGGTTTCTTTTGAGTGGTGCTAACTCTCAGGTTTGCAAAATACCAAAGTGGAGACAGCCTTTTGCATGGGAATAGTTAATTTTTCTGAAGAACAGCACAAGGCACGCAAATTTGTGTCTGGAAATCCTGCTGGACGTCGAAGGCCAAGACTGGAGTTTTAGGTGTTTTTTATGGATGATGGAAGACAATGCTAATCTCAGAAAAACTTGGGCTTCGATAAATAGCACTTTACACTTGTTTCTACTGCCGTGAAGTGACTGAGGGTGGATTGCTGGCTTTAGGAAGCAGCACGGCTCTTGTCTGGTAGGATGGTAGGCTTACTCATTGCCTCTGCCACTGAGCCTGGTGGGGTGGGCCACTTACTACAGTGGCGGGTTTGGCATGCTTGCACATTTCCCTGTGCTGCTGCCTGGAGGAGATGCGATCCCTCTGAACTTGGAGTGCTCTCCGAAACCGGGGAAATACCTGTGCCGGAACAACTGCCATCTGTTCGGCTGTGCCGGTGCCTGAAAGGCTGAGCTGGAATAGCTCAGAGCTGAAACTTGACCTGGAAGCTTTCTCAGCTCTGAGGTCAGGTTTCCCTTCAAATCCCAGCCTGTGGAAAGGAGCGCGAGCAAATGGATTGTTTTTTGCCTGCAAACTCTGAGCACTGTTGTTTTGGTACTTTTTCTTCGCCAGTGGGGCAGTTGCTACTGGCTCAGGGAGAGTAGTGGGGAAGGAGAGAGGAGCTATTTGCTCTGAGCTCTGGGATGTGTCAGGTTAGAGGGGAGGTATTGATGTAAAATGTGTAAGAAAGGGTGAATCTATGGGAAGGTTTTTTTGAATGGCAGCGGGAACACAAAATAATGCTCCCAAGAGCTTGTTTTCGTCACGGTAATGCTTTTAACAATTTGACTTAATGGAAGCGACTCAAGAGAAAGTAAAGCCCTAGCAAAATGGTCCCATTTAGAGATCTGAAAGAATTCTTTGATCACGAAATGCAAGTGTAGCCCAGTTGCTGAGCATGCTGGCAGCACCTTCCAGAGGTGATCTCTTCCAGTAGCAGCTGCATAGAAGAACTGGGCAGCGTTCAAATATAGCCACCAAATCCCTGCACAAACTTGACCCCATGTCACATTCTCTTAGAGAAAAGCTGGTTTGCTCGTCACGGCCCCTTCTTGGGAACCACGCTCATCTGATGTCTTGAAAGGAATTCCAGTGTGAACGTCAGTGTAAGCTTGAAAAATATATTGTTCCTGGTCTTTTTAGACCTTTTCCAGAAGGTGAAATTAATAACTGTGTAGGCTTGTGGTCGTTGCTGAGCGTGAATCTGAAGGTGGTCTATCGATGAGGCGCTGGAGCCTGTTTTCCTTTCCTATGGATGTTTACCAGGTCAAGCGGACTTTGACATGACATCCGAAGATAACAGTTTGAGCATTCCTGGCTTGTGTCCCCTTTTCCCTAAAGAAAAGAAAAGCAGAGAATAGTTTGGTGCCTGTTTTCCTATCAAAAAGACCGGGATTTTTCTAGCTGTTCTAAAATTGAGGACTACGTTTATTTGCAGAGAGGAGGAGAGCGTGTGCTGCATATGCCTGGCTCTAATGGTCTGGCACATATTGCTGACACAGAACATTGCAGTTTACATGTAACTGAATTTCACAAGTTGAATGTGGGTCAGCAGCGTTGGGGACACTAACGAAAGGGAATGTTAATCATCCTAAAGGGCAGGAGGCCTGTATTCATAATTGTCTCTGCTGGAACTGATGAAATAGAAGGGAACAGATGACAATTTACGTATTAACCAAGCCAGCAATTTACATTCAGTCCCTGGTTATGCAAAGTTGGAATCTTGTGCTCTGTAAGAGGGAGTTACTCTGATGGCTGGACAGGAACTGGAGCCGCTTCTCTGACTAGGATTAATTGGGCACCTGCAGGATATCTTGCTGCATCTCTCCTCTGCTTCCTGCCTTCTCTCTCCCTTTCCTTTGTCTCTCCATCTTTCACAAGAAACCCTTTTTTTGTTTCTGTTCTAAAAAAAAAAATCTTCTGAGTGACCTACTGAATGAGTTGTTTTCCACACAATTCCCCCTTACAAAATAATCCGAGTGACTTCATTAGAATTCCAGCTCTGTTCAGACACTGGAGTTGTTCTTAATGCTGTTATTTTTTTCACAAGGGTCGATCAGTGAGTGTTAACAGAGAAGACTTCACGAATGCACTGTGGAGCATGTACCTTGTGTTCCTGTCCTCTTTGGATGTTGCGTTTCAGTCTTCAGGAGCTGTTGGGAATGAGGAGGGAGGAGAGGGACTGCTGTGGCTGCTGTGCAATGCTGAAAGCTATCTCGGCTGTTCTTGTTCCTTCTCTTGTGCTCGCTACAGCATGCCGGAGACCCAGCCAGGCTGCCCCAGCGTACCTGCCACGGTTGAACTACCCCTCTGATGTTGTTGCAAGTAATAGGTTACTGTAAGCATTAAGCTGTCCCTTGTTCTGTGTGTTCAAACCATTGCACTGTATGTATTGAATGTCTCAGTAGGAGGTGAGTCTTCATTTTCACCTCCATTTTTCTCTTGAAGTGAAGATAAGAATTCACAGTCCTGGGAGAACATGGCTACCTCCCAAGTCCAGTGATCTTCCTGCTGTGCTGTCTTCTTCCTGCTGTAACTTCTTCCAGGCTGGTTGTTGACTTCTTTTTGAGTTCCTGAGCATTTTAAGTAATAGCTAGGTAATGGGCAAAGTTAGGAATGAGTTTGACTAGTAGCGTGTTGTGGCAGTCTGATTAAGGGGCTACCTGGAGTTGTTTTATTGGATAGTAACCCCAAACCGTGATGATTTAATCCTTGGCAGAACACAGCCCTTTTTCTACCATCACAAGCACGACTGGAGAAAGGCTAGGATTAAGCTGATTTTTTTTGCTAGGTCTTTGAGGAGCTGAGCATTTTCTGGAGAACGGGAGGCATCTCTACTTTTACTTGGAGAGGATGTTCCCTTCCGTGAGAGAACCAGCCTAGTTTCTATGGTTTGTCTTCAGGTGAGTTGGGAGTCATCGGCAGAACAAATTTTGCACTGGAATTCTTGGAGGTGGGCCCTGTGGCATTTAAAACTAGGATAAAAATCCAGCTGGTAGACTTTATTGATAATCAGGCTTTGCCGCTCTGGAAGGAATCGGGCTCAGTTTCGCAATCTTTGGTCACTGAATGTGGGAGGCCTAAGAAGCCATGACAACTTGTCTGGATTTCTCTTGCTGCAAGTGCAAAGAGCCCAGTGGGTGGAAAGGTCTTGTTGGCTGCTCCATCCTGCTCTTCCCTGCCTCAGCCACGCAGCAACGAGGCACATGGCTATGGGATGACCACAGGTCAGTTCCTGCAGTCAGCATGCCGCATGTGATCGTCTCAGAGTAGGCTGCGTGCCGGTATGCCGTGATTCGTTGCTGTGTCAGATGGAAGCTGTTCAATACTGGTGCTGTGCAGTTTGTAATGAGCCGTGTGAAGGCCTTGCGTGGTCACGTATTATTTTTTAAAATTTGTTTTCTTTTTCTGTGTTTGTTGGTGCTTCCCCTGTCCTGCTTATTTCTTTTGGCTATAAGAAGGGCCGCTGGTTGTGGATGGCTAGTAACTCAGGCATCTGTTATACTGCTACTAATGTGGCCTTTGTTCTCATCATTTGTGTGCTCCAGAAGAGTTGTGTTTTCGTTCTTATTCGGTGGGGAGCTTTAGTAAAAGCCTAAAAGCTAGAAATGTTTTTTGGCTAGGCATAGTTGCCACAGTGGGGATAAGAGGGTGTATTTCTTAAAACCTCACAGGTCATTACCCGTATCAACTGCAGGCAGAAGTACTGACATTATATGTTTTATTACAACTTTTTTTTTTTTTTACAACATTTGCTGCAGCAAATAACATACGATTACCAGGAGATTAATGCAAGAGCACGATTACATTTGAGACCAGGCTGCTTCTTGATGAGTCTAGCAGTGCTAGCATGTCAAAACGGGGCCAGGAGAGCCAGCTGACAGTGGTAGTGTTCCTGCAGGGGCAGGGTGAGTGAATGGGCCTATGGCACCTGTCCTGCATTAAGCCGTTTCGGGCAGGGGGAGTAGTCTAAAAGAGCCAAGATAATGGGTACCTACTTCTCAGTTGTGTTGCTGTTAGCTCAACTGAGGGGTGAGGTGGTTCATCTCTTGTACCTCCTCAGCTTGGCTGTCTCCCACCTCCTTCCAGTATCCCTTTCTCCCAAATGTTTGAGGTGCCGGAGCTTTGGGGCTGCAATGGCAGAAGATGAGATGAAGATGTGGGAGCAAAACAAATGCTGTCAACGAGTGGGGTGGTGTCTTTGGGCAGGTACAGAAATTGTCACTGTGGGGAAAGGTGGTTGCCGCTGACGGGAGTGGGAAGAGGAATGACTGTGGCACAAAAAGGGATTGGTGCCTCTTTTCTTGGTAGGTGTCTTGCAAAGGTTTTGTGAATGCTGTGGAGGCCTAATTAGAGTTTCTAGAGCCTGTATTCTCATTTGTGGTTGAAGGAGGAATCATGTTAGAAGGAAATAAGGAAATAGCAGTATGTTGCTGGGAGACTGGGCTCCTTGGGTATTTTCACAGAGAAGCAGCAGCTAAGCTCCTTTTTCCCCACGTACTCTCGCTGGGTCATGTACCAGCCTTGTGCAATTGCTATAGAAATCTGCTAGCCCAGGCAGCTTGCCCTTTCTTGCTCTTGTCAAGACAGTTGCCTAACAACTGTGTGTTTTCTCCCCACAAAAGTAAAGCTTTAGGAAGTTGCTCCAGTGTTGCCATCAGAGTAGAAGTTACAGTTTGTAGTTGAAGTTCTCCCTGACTGAAGAGATTCATGTGTGAATTGTGACTTCCCCTTGTGAGCATGATGGGCGCTGTCGTCTGTCAGTCCTGCTGTCGCCTGCACGGCACGAGCAAGATGCTGTCTTCAGCTGAACGTATGCGAGCAAGGGTTAAACCGACTCAAGTGTCTCCCTTTGGAGCTTGCACGGGTTTAAGTAGAGCAATTTGGAAATTTTCTGGTTAAGCCATTGTACTCATTTATTACAGACAGGGCCTTTCTGCTGATCCCAGTCCAGGGGTTTAATATGCTGCATTAACACTTAAATGAAGAAACCACTGAAGGCTGATTCATTATTAGTCATTATGTGCCTTTTCTAGTAATTCTGACCCCAAATCTATATAGTTGAGGCTAAACCTCGCCCTGTCTGTTAAATGGCCATCAAAGGGGTTCCATAAAAAGGGAATTATGTGGCTTCAGCCAAGCTTCAAAGTAGTCGAATCATACTAACCCACACAAACAAACTCCCACACCCAGTGGAACTGACACGTTGTGCTCAAAAATAGCACAGTGTTTGCATGCATGTGTGGGGGGAGCTGAGCCGAGCTTTGCTCCACTCATCAGCAGCATTCAGAGGATGGGCAGGAGATCCTAGGGCAGCCCAAGCATCTGCCAGTGAGCTGGATCTCGCTGAGAGCCCTTTGGTTTTCCCATGACACTTGGTGGCATACCTTGCCGGACCTTATTTTGAAGCGTTTAATTCTTGCAGAGCATGTGTCCTGTTTATGCTTGAGTGTTGCTGTTGCTTTTGGTTATCCTGGCAGCCTCTGCATTCACTACTGGGGACAATTACCAGCCTGGGCAGCTGCGGTTTTGGTTCAGGGCTCTCATAACACTGAGGAACCTGAGAAGAGACCTGGTCTTTGCACAGTACAGGTGTGTTTGGAGCAGCTCCAGCATCCCTCCACGTGAGGTGCGGAGCTATACTATGGGGAAGTGGGCTTAAGTCTGTAGTTTGTGGCTGTGGTGGCTTTGTCTGCAGGTGGCGGGAGTGCAGATATCCTTCTTGAAAGTGTTTTGGTCATTAAAGGCCAAATGAAATGAAATTGAAGGTATAAATGCAAGCCATGGTTTTGTGCCCCTTGGCAGGAGTGCACGGAGGTATTCACATTGTGTCGTGCAGAGCGGCAGTCGTGCAGGCAGTTTGTGAAGGCTGTTGGAGGCAAATGGTTTGCTGGGAAAACCTCACCCCTGGAGTCCTGAGAATCTGTATGAAGGAGCTGGCAGGCAGGTGCTGCAGGAGGATGGAGTGGGGATGTGGATGCAGGTACAAAACGTTCTTCTGACACAGCATAAGGTGCAGCTGAAGTGGGATGTGCTTTACCAGGCATTGGATATGAATACTTGGGTTGGCCAGTGGGAGAAAGGCTTGTCTGGAGGGTGATTCAGCACACCCTGAACCGGCTCAGCTGAGCCATGGAGTGCAGCTGCCTATTTCTTTCCAGTGGCTGAAGTGGGAGCCTGGCATGACCAACTTCCCAAAGCAAGGCAGCTGAATCCTGCCTCAGCCATCTAAATAGGGTTTGTTCACAGAAGCAGTCTGTGTGCATTGAGTTATTGTCTTGATCTGCAGATGGATGAAGTGACTGGCCCAAATTTTGGTATTGTGTAATGCAGAACATGACTGTGTTATTGACAGTCCAATTTAATGTTTTCATTGTAGTTCTGTATCTCCTTGACATTTGCTACTTTCGTGTATGGTTTGGCAATTGGAAGCTCTGCCTTTGACTTCTTAAAGTATCTGATGCAGTTATAGTACATTAATTATCGAGTTTTGAAGATCGTTTAGAGGGAAAGGAGTCTGTAGGGTATCAGCATGCGACTGTGGGCCTGGAGCTGGAGGCTAGAGTGGTTTGACAGAGAGCCAGGCACAGGACGACTGTCAGAGCTCCATTAGGAGAACGCACGCCTTGGTGCTACTGGGAATAAAAAAAGAATGTGGGGCTGTGGCAGCAGATTAAAGTATTTCAATTAAAGTCTGGATTTGGAGGCTGCATACGTCTGCTGCCTTTCAGCAAACAGATGGATGTTTCATGTCTCCTTCCAATAACTTTTAAAATATGGTTAGTCCTATTGGAAGTAGTTTTGAATGAGACGGACCCAGTGAAGTGTTTCCAAGGCTGAGAAAGCGCACGTGGATTTCTGTAGCAGAAGGGAAGACAATTTTTTTTTTAGGGTTTTTCCTTACCTAAGCAAGTCTCCCAGCTTGTGCTTGCTCTTTGGCTGACTTGGACTTCCAGCTGTATCGCTTCCTGGATAGCCTTTTCCTGTGCATAGAATGTTACGTGAGGAAATACGTATGTAATGTGTATAGAGGTGTAACAGTGATGGGCATGTGAAAGAGCCATGGCCATCACACTGCGGGTGCAGGGTTGGGTGTTTTTTAAGGCTCAGGGATCTACTGTTGTTTAGCCTGAAGTGTTTCTGAATTTTTTTGCCTGCATTCAGGCTCATCGGGTAGTTCCAGGAGTGTTTCTGGTCCCTCTCGGGGGACAGTGTCTTTCAAGCCCCAAGGCTTCTTGCCGAGGGGTGAAGGCAGCTGAATTAAAGCTGATGAGGCTTCACCTAAAAACTAATTGTAGCATTCCCTGACATCTAAGCCTTTTTAATAGAAGGAGTAAGTTGACAAGCTATATGTAATTGTGTGTGAAGTTTGATCAGATAACATGCTGAATTGCAGCAGTGATCCTAGTTTAAGCCGTTTCCTGCCTGTGGGATGGAAGCATACAGTTTGTTCAGGTGTCGTGCTGCTCTTAAAGGCTCGCAGGAGTCTGGTGTACAGGTTGCCCTTGCTAGGGTAGTGAGTGTGCGTGAATCCGTCCAAGGGGAGGCAGGCATGGTTGTTTACATCTTCTGGGGTATGGACTGCGTTACAATGAAAGTGAAGAAACTAGGTGAGAAAAATGCCACTTGTCATCCGTGTGTTTAAATCCTTACAAAGATGTTTGCTCATGTTTTCCTTTAGCTAGTAATGCCACTCTTCATTGCATGTTTGTTCACTTCCCCTCCCTGGTGTCTCTTCAGGAAAGGTTTTATGCTTTGCCCTGAGGCCTGGGATTGCTACTGCATTGTAGGTAAAACAGTCCAGGCAGTTGCCAGCCAAACTGCTGAGCTACGTTACCAGCTGGTCTGTTGGCTGTCTAAATCCTGAAATGTCTGCTCTGTGGGTTTCTGCGTTACCGTGATAGAAAGAGACACGATCTCCAGCCTTGTCTGTAGTTACCTCTGCACTGAAATAAGTAGTCTGCAGAAAAATGTTTGCCTTTTGGCCGGTTTCTGTGACAAGCGTGACCATGTATCTGCACTTCCTAAATGTTAGTTTAAGCTCAGTAGCACTGGCAGCAGCTGAAAATGAAAAGTATTAGTCTTTGTACTTAGTCTTTCCTCTCTAGATGTGCTTGTAGGAAATCCTTGGGCTGTAATCTTGCAAGTGGCTCTGTCAAGGTTATCAGCTAGGCTGGAGTGCCACTGATGAATAGGGCTCCTGGCAGCATGCACAGCATCTCCCGGCCGAGGCTGCTCCTGACTCTTGCAACTGCAACCGCTGCCTGCCTGCGCTGGCCGTGCGGCTCGCTAGAGCCCGGTGGGCTGCTGCAGGGAGTTGTTCTGGCCTCTCCCCTGCCCAGGAACAGGGAAAGGGTAATGTGCTGCTTGATTTGTGGTAGGTGTTCTTGTTACCAGGTGGCCACGAGACAGTAGTGTTCTTTTTGTGGGAAGCTTCTATCGTCTCAGTTATCTTCTGCATCCCTGAGGCTGGTAACAGCTGCAGCTGGATTCAGCAGTTTTTGAGGTCGTAGGGCTTCCCCCTGCCTCTCCCCAGTAAGACTGATTATTGTATAGCTTAGCTTGTACTGCTATTTTTTTTCACATTTAAACGTACCATTAAACAAATATAATCGCTACCCAGTGGCCATTAAGGAATATGTTCCTTGCTGTACAAAGCCCATTTATGTTCTTGCATCTCAAGCATTTTGACACAGTGAGGTGGTTGTCAGTTATACAGCAATGGTTTGTTTTCAAGCACAGTCTCATTGGAAACCAATAAAAATAATTCAGATTCATTCTCTGTACAAGGATTTTAATATTCAGCTTCCACGAAGGTTGTTTTTCACCTGAGCTGCTTTGGGAAGTCTAAGATAAAAAACCTAAAGGCTCTTCCTGTCTGCTGGTTAGTTCAGCTGTATATTAGAAACAAAATACAGAGTTGGTGGAGGAGAAGGAAATCACGGTAGCTACCTCCATGACCTTGCTGCAGCGTGGGTGCTGTGTGCCCACTGCCCTGGCAGAGTTGCAGGGGCTGTTCGTTTCCCACAGCAGCTGAGGGTACACGGGGAAACCTGTGCTTAGTCAGAACAAAATACTAATATTTTTTCATCCAAGTTGAGACTCCCATTACACAGTAAAAAGACAAGTGAAGACTGACTATAGGTATTTTCCCACTCATTAGGCGTTTTTGCAGTTTCTGAGTCACTGGCTAGACAATGTGGGCCTGAATCTCTACTTTCCGTTGTTGGTGTGTGTGCACTGTTGGTCCCAGTTTGGTACTGCAGACAAAACTGGATCGTTGTTTTCACTTGCTGTTGACCATTGAGACAGTCAGGTATGAAGTAGTTCCTTTGTGTGAGCTCAAAGGAAAATAGGGTGGTTCAGGAATTGCAGAACAGGATTTGAAACTGTACCACCTTTTATAAGACAAGGGTGGGATGCAGCCTCTAATAACGAGGGTCATTAAATTGTCTAGTTCCTTTTGATAAATTTTCAGAGACCTGGAAAACCTGTATGTTGTCCCATACTGGTGAGTTCCCTGGAGAAACACATCCTTTAGTCCATTTTTTTTTTTTTTTGCTATCAGTGGTCACTCTTGCATGCTCTGCTCTGAATCTGATGCCAGCAAGACAAGCAGTTCTGAAAAAGAATGTTTCAGAGGATGTGCTGGTAGAACCCATGGAACAACATCAGGTTCGTACCAAGTATTGTCTTTGGGAAAACTTCAGCTGACAATCTTGGAGCAGCTTGAGAACATACCGAAACTAGTGGCCCTTCATGTGCAAATACTGTTTGTTTTTTCTGGGGACATGAGGTTAGTGGGTGACTCTCACAAGAGACTGTAGAAGTGCAAGGGATTTACTGACTGTGCTTCAGTGTCTCCAAGAGGACAGGGAAGCAGCTGTTAGTATCTCTTTCTAAAACATGTTGTGGGGAATGGCAGACCTAAAATTCGTGTTTGGTTTGAGGATGTCAGCATGCTTTGTTCTGTGAGCAGAATTGCATATTCTGTGTTGCAGATCAAGGTTTACAAAAATCCTGTGTTGTTTCAGCGATCAGAGCTCTTGCATCTTGCCAGTCAGTGCAGGAGCGGAAGCTGATGTGAGAGCATGTGTGACAGCAGGGACTCTGCGCTCCAAGTTTTGCTGTCAGGTTGTCCTAAGGCTGGGATTATCTGTTGTTGCAATCAAAATGAGGACAGCCATGCATATTTTTCTTCTAGAGCAGTGTTTTTGGATGGTTGTCAAATCTCTTGAACTTTTGTAGGGCTTAATTTAAAGGCACAATTGTTTAGGATGCAAGACAAACTCTTCAGAAGTATGACAAATCTCACACATCTTGAGAAAACGCGAATGGAGTACGTAAGCCATCCTGATAACAGAGGAGGCAAGAGAGATTTTATTTAATAGAGATGTAACTACAGTTGCCTTGGAAAATGCTGTTGGCAGAGTGACCAGGCAAGGATAGCACGTGGCTGAATCCTTTCTTTGTTTGTATGGGTGGTGGTGGGGTTCCTCGTCACCATACTGATAAACAGCGAGGTGCAAAGCATCAGTAGTTCATAGTGCAGCAGGAAATTAGTGGGAAAACTAAATGTGTCAGAGCTTTCACCATGGCAACAAAGCCCAGCTCGCAGCAGGGTGAGACAAAAGCGGGTCAGGTCTGCACGGAGCAAGGTGGGAGCCTTCTCGAGGCTGTATGCCTGCACGTCTCCAAAACCTGCCCTTTAATTCCTGGGCAAGAAAAGTTGCCTTTGATTTCAAGGGATGGTAAGGTGACAATGCACTTGAGGATGGGGTGTGGGGGATTGGAAGTGAGTTCTGCTGATCTTCTTGCTTCAGCAAAGCATCTGACTTGCTTTTTAAAGGCTACAGTGGATGGGAATGTTTTATAAACTCCAAACAGTCATTCAGATTGTTTACCTTTCCTTGGTATTTGTTTGTAAATAACAGAGAGGTTGTAAGACTACCTTGTAGGACAGTGACTGGTTTAGTTGCTTAATTCGTGGGCTCTTTTTCTTGGATTTGTAAACAGTCCACGGGTTGTACTAGTGCCAAATCACGTTCTGATGGCACGCCATCAATTTGTTCATCTGTCTTCTCATTCTGTGTGTTCCAGCATTTTGAGCTCTTCAATGAGGTCAGCAAAAAGAGGGTTGAGTAGCACTGACATCATCAGTGACACATGGAAGAGCTGCCTCTGCTTCTTTCCCCCTGGCAGTGTCTCCCAACACAACTGCTCCCCACGTGGTTTGGCCATCTCTAGCCAGGCCCCAGGTCACGGTGGAATAAATGGCAGTGGGCTCTGAGCTGCCACTCAGAAGTTGTTTTCTTCATAATTGAGTGGGATATTAAAAGGTTTATGGTTTACAGTTACAGGCGTTGCTTTGTCCGGAGGAGTGCCGAAATTGATACAGCAATTACTGCTGGGCTCGTCACGGGTTGTGACTCTCACATGCTTCATGAGACAAAAGTGGAAGTGGCTGGAGGAGTGCCACCAGCGAGGTGGACATGGGCTTGTGTCTGAGCCGGGCACTGATGTGGCCCTGGAGGAGCAGGGGAAGAGGTGCTGGGCAGGCAGCCCTGCACCTGCCGGTTGCAAGCCTTTGGAGGGCCAACAAAGAAATTGTAGTCGGGCTGTCAGTTTTGCAGAGCATGAATGTTAAAAGAAAAAAAAAAAAAGCAACTTTAGAAGTGCTATGAGAGCAAAAATATTTTACAGAATTTGCTTATACCTGTCGTCTTGTCTTTGAATTTGTCCTCAAGGCAAGAGCTGCAGCTGAAGTAGGGTTTGTCTTGTATCGCACTGTTTTACCAGTCTGCTTTATATTTTCTACTTTTCAGTCTTACAGCATTAGAATTAACTGTTTCATTGTAGATACCAGGCTTTCCCCAAACATCGTTTACAGTCACATTTAATAAATATATACACATATACTCGGTCAAAAGCTTCTCTTTCAGCAGCGGCTTGGAGCTGCAGGAGGAGTGCTGCCACATGCCGTGCCTGGGGCAGCCTGGCTGTAGTGGCATGTCCTGGTGTGACATGCAGCAGTGACCAGGTCTGGGTGTCTCGGCCCTTGGCAGGGAAACGCTGCTTCCTGGTGGATTTGCATCCCAAGCCCCAAGTCAGCAGTTTGGGGTTTCTTGTGGTGGGGTGCCCTGGCTTGTTTGAGTGAGTCATCATTTAAATAGTCACCAGAGCAAACGTGCTTGTCCAAACAAGAGGAGCTCTGCGGAGGCACCCAAGCAGGCTATTTTACAGCAGGTTACGTGTCTCTGAGGTGAACAGCAAAATGCTTTTTGTTCCACCACGTGTAGGTCTCCAAAGTCGAAAACCTTATGCATTAGTCTGTGGTAAGACTGCCTTCCTTGCTGCCTGAAACAAAGCTTGCTTCCTGCCCTCCGAATTCCAAATTCAGATCCTATCAGGCTGGAGGGAAAAGTGATTTGGGCTTGAGCAGATGTGTTTTCCTTGCTGGCTCCCAGAACAAAGGCTGCTCTGCGGAGAGTCTCCCATGGTGCCTCCTCCTCACAGGTGGAAACTTCAGCTGTGCATCTGAGTTGTTGGGGCAAAATTCAGTGCCTAGGATGCTCCAGTTGTTTGTTAGAATAGGAATATCAACTCTCAATTGAAATGGTGATTAAGATTGCTTTTTATGTTTTGCTAGGCTTTTTTTTTTTTTCTTCTGTTAAATGTGTTCCAAGATCTTGAACAGGAATTACAGTCTTCTGTTGCTTTGATCCTTTGGTTTCAGTTGGCTTTACGCAGAAGAGTGTGCAAGTGGCTTTGCAAGAGTGGCACGTGTTGTTAGGAGGCTTTTTTATAATGAGCTATGTCTTCAGTTTGGAGTTTGCAGCCTTCCCTGTGCTACTAATTCATGGCTTGAGTAAGAACAGTTTATGATGTGTGACTTGAGTGAGTCACCTGATAAGAAGTCGGAGGCAGCTGTCAGCCACATCGACCTGTGCGAAGCAGTGTGTGATACACCTGGCTGAGGTTATCCCCAGCAAGGGCACCTCAGCCGACCGCCTGGCTGGGGCTCCAGCCTGTGAGCAGTCTTTACCACACTGTTAAACCTGGGTGGGAAAAGCACTGTCATCTCAGCTGCACTCTGCCTCCTGCCATGGACTTACCCTGTCATCTTGTGTGGGATTCCTCCCCAAAATGCTGTCCTGAGCTGCAGAGGAACTGACAACCACTGCTGTTTGGTTCCCTTGCTGTCGTTTCTGTGTTGAGTAAGTGGTAACAAGCCGTCTGTTTTCTGGCTCCTGAAGCACCACTGAGCAGATAGCATGGTGGTGTCACTGTTTTGACTGTGGATAATGTTCTTCTTTGGAATGGGCTCCTTTGTCCTCAGACTTCATATGTTTGTGTCTCTGGCTATCAGTGTTTTACCTTGGCAGTCAGAGGGCAGACACAGCAGGAGGGCAGGTGCAGCCCAAGCACGGGCTGCCGTACCTTGTTGGTTCTGTCTAGAGTCGCTCTGAAAATTCAAGGTCAAGTGGGCTGCAGCTGCGTGGCTGGGCACACACCGCAGGCACAGTGACCAAAGGTGCAGATAAACTCTTGCTGGGGAGGTCCTGCTGCCTGGCCCTCGGCACCGTCCGGTCCAGGTGCTCACGGGCTGTGAGCGGGGCCCGTTCTGTGTTGGAGGACAGTGCCACCCAAGGTCAGGGCAAGTGTGTCTGGATGCAGGCTGGTTCACCGCGGTAAAGACTGCCCCTCTGCACTGCAGCATCCATTTCGGGTGATGTTCCCCTTGGCGTTTGTGGTGTGACCTTTCACACTGAGCTCATGTTATGGGAATCTTTCCATGGAGTTAATTTTCTTCATTGTTGGCAAATTGTGAGCCAAATGTGCACACAATTTAGTGCAACGACTTCCTGTTGACAGTGCTTTCAGAGTAGCTGTTGTTTATAAAGCAAGGGGTTTCCAGCTTTGTTTTTCTATTTTTTTTAATATTTTTTCTCTCCAGCACAGACTAAACTGCTGGAACTGAATTTCTCATTTTGCAACTGCTTGGTAATAGTTGTTGGATTCTGTTGCTGTTGGTTCAAACCCACAGGCTGAAGGGAAGCCTGAACTCTGTGTAGTTCAGATGTTTCTAAGCCTGGGTGGTGTTGGTCCTTTTGAGGATGGATGGAATATGGGTGAGAAAAGGTGAGTGAATGGGAAATGCCGAGATCTCAAGCTGAACACTTACAGCTTGTCTCTTCTGTGTGTGAGCCTGGTGGTAGTGGGAAACAGAGGCAGGCCCTGCTTGTGTTCTAGCTGGAAGAGAAATTAAGGTGATAGGGGAACAAGAAGAAGAAAGGAGTGAAAAGTGTATCCTTGCTGTTTGGTCCGTACGTGTTGTAATGCAGCTGTATGGCGTGCACAGTGTGAGCAAAGCTGTACCGCTGTCCTGTGTGCTTGGACTCATGTCTCGGTTTCTTAATGTAGATGCTGCGAGAGCATTGCAAAAAGCAGTTTGGGGAACGAAGGACTTTGGGATCCATTTAGCTCCTATCAAGCTGATGTGTACAAAGTACCTTTTCATAACATGGCTGAGCCAGTTCTGTCTGGGTGACGATGGTGTGGGCCTCTCCTCGCATGGTTGGGCTTCATGCCAAAGTATTCTGCTCTCATGCACACATATGAGAATGTTTTAAAAACATAAATCCCTAAGCCTCTTCTGGTGATATTACTGTCATTACTCTGATAGTAGTTTTTAGAAGCTACAGTTTCAGTAGTTCCCTAATTCTGTCCTCTTGCGATGTGTCTAAAAACACCCCTAGAATTAATGCCAAACACAGTGGTTGGAAGTCAGGTTGACTGACGCCTTCGGCAACCAGCTCAAGATCGGCAGGACAGATACAAGATACTCAGTTGCTGCTTGAGCTGATAGTGTTGGAGAAATATTTAGCACATAGGTGACGCTTCTAATCTTTAAAGCACTTCATAAACATTGGCTAATCCCACAGTGCAGTTCTTGGTTGGCAACCTGTCTGTCTTCCCTGGAGAGAACAAATGGCTGAAGGACTATGTGGAGTTGCAGCACAAGACTGTGATAGAGCTTGAATTTGTTTGATTTTTTTTTTTTTTTAATATAATTCAAGCTACTAGATCCAATGCTTCTGTAACCTGAAGCACATGAACTGCATGCACTTCGTGCATACCTGGAGTGGGGATTCCCTTTTCTCGTTCACGGGATGCTGGACTGAGCTGTGCAGCAGGGCGAGGGAGGATGAGGATAGTTCTTTTTAATTCTGTGGGCTTGCTTGCCCTCCACTCTTTGTTAGCTCTTCCTCTGCCTTTCCCAAGGGCCCCCAGCTTGGCTCTGGAGCCATGCCAGCTGCAAGGGTGGTGTTTGTTTTCCTGCTGCTTCTGGACAGCACATCTTTGCCCTTCAGCATACCCTGGGGCGTGACTGGGCAGATGCGGATGCGGTGGTATGGGTGTACCCGCCACGCAGAAGTCACGAGCAGTTGGAGTGGGAGTCCTGAAAAGAAAACAGGCTATGGCAAGCAAAACCTGCTGTCTTCCCAGGAGTGTAGAAGGCTCCCCTGCCGTGTGCCAGGGCCACTTTTGTGTCTTCTTCATTTAAAGTTTTCTTAGTGGACCAGCAGAGGCTTCAGTCTCTGGCTTGGCTGAGCTTGCAGGAAGGGATGTGCTTTGGTCCCTTCATGGGCTGCAGGCCTGTCAGCACAGGCTTCTGATTAATGCAGCACAAACAAGATGGGAGGAAGAGCTTGTTAATAGAGACCATGGCTATAAAGCCGTGGGAATAGTGGAAGTGACCTAGGAGCTGCGTAATCAGCCTGACTTTTCTATTTTTCTGGAGTTTGAGGTGTGTGAAGATGAAGAAAAGCAAACTGCTGAAGGCAGCTCAGCCCCAGGAAACATGGTTGGGAAGACAGTAGCTATGCATGTGAATCTGCAGCTGTATGGTCCCTACTGGTTGACAGCGTGGAAGAAGGTTGGAGCAGTGCAGAACATTGTAGGCTCTCATGATGTTAGCGTGAGTGTGAATGACCAACGAGATAACTTTAGACGTCAGCAGTTTGTTTTCTAGGAGGCGGTTAGCTGCCAGCTTTTGAGTAACTCCTCTAGAAGAAGGTGCCTAACATAAGAGTGAACTTGTTTGATGGCATGAACGCAAGCCAACAGGTCAGCCTGTGATTCGCTGACTCCATGGTGGATGCTTTCTAGGGCTTTTGGCGTCAGACTGCCCATGTGTCCCTTCCTTCTCAGCCTTGGAAGGTTTCTGGTTGTCTGGGGCTACATGTGACCACAGGACACAGGCTGAGTCTCCGCTTGAGATTTCACTTTAGTATTACAGCTGAACGTCCTGTAAGCTGTTGCTCACTCTGCAGCTGTGATATATGTGCTTATAAATTCATGTAGGTTGGAATTTTGTCTTTCAGCAAGCTGCTTTGTGCACCTGTGATGCACTTGAGATCCACATTTGATAAAAAGCCAATTAGAAGTCAGAAGTCTAATTAGAAGTCATGGGGAAATAGTCTGAAACCACTAAAGTAGCTTTGGAAAACTTGTCCTTCATTTCAGATGTCTGTGAAACATGTTTTCTCCAGTGAAATGTTATTGTACACAGTAGGAAGGATGGGTCAGTGGCTGAGATCACAGGAAACTTTTTTCTGCCCAGGTAGCAGCTACGAGCCGGGCTCGGCCATAACAGGGTGTTCTGCTGTAGCCCTTGGGACAGTTGTAAAGGATTGGTGCTCTGGGGGTGCTTCAGATGTCTGCAGTGGGTTTTGATTCTATCTTTTCAAACTGCCAGCTGGCAAGGCCCAATAATTGCATAGAAGTGTTGCATTAGTACTTCTTTAAGATGAACTTCATTCAGAAAATACCGCTTTCCTTTTTGATCACCTTTCCTTACTTACTTTTGATAGTAATGTATGGTAGTAAAAATGCTAAAACTGGAATTAATTCCAAACCTCTAAAACTTATGTGTTTTCGGGCTTAAAGCTAACCTTTACAGCACCGCTTTCTTTTCATCTTCCATAGAAAAAGTCAAGATTCCTTGTGTGGAGTCAGACTTGCTTCTTGTTTCAAAGGACTTGAAGGATGAGAGTTAAGTTTTGCAGTGATTCAGTGTCAAGAATGTCTGTTGTAAGTGGAAACAACGTTGAGCGTGTAGCTTCTGAGTATGCTTGGAGTGAGATGAGTTCAGTGTAACAGTTTGACTTATGTCGAAAATTGATGAATTCTTTTTTTCAGGTGGCTGGAAGGTATAGGTAAGGAGAGCTCTAGGACAACATTGTCAAAGCTGGTTAGTGTTCAGGTCTATGAACTGATGTTAACTTCTGTTCTGTAAATGAAATTTCATAAGCTCGTGGTTGAAACTGATGATTTCCGTTAGGAGGCAAACCTTGCTTATGCCCATATACCGTTCTCTCTGTACGTGTGCTCCGTACAACCTGTACTGTTTTGATGAAGGTGTTAATGGGGGGCTTGCTGGTGATCCCTGTAAGGTAGCAATGCTGCATGTGATATCGGGCTGTGCGGTGGCCATGAGGAAGATGATTCAACAGGGTGGTTGGGCAGATGCTTATTGCAGCGATAAATATTTTATAAAGGCAGTTAGTGGCCCACAGTGGCAGGTGTCCAGGCTAACAGGCCTCATGCTTGATTTTTCCAGAGAGCCTCAGACTATCCCAAGAACTTGCTCTTGCATGGGAAATGATGTGCTTATGTAGCTGCTGTGTCTGAAGAGCCCAGCTGTCAAGGCTGGCCAGGAAAAAAGATTCATTTGGCAAAGTGCTTTGACTTAATGCTTTGGGCAGCAGTGTTGCCCTGGCTGTGGGAGCAGGGGGGTGGAAGGGACCCTGCACAGAGATAGTATGTGCATCTCCTGTTTTTCTTCTGATCCCCCCTGGATAGGAGGGCATGCTGAGTTGCTGTTGATCTGCCATTTCTCTTTTTGGCTGGGTAATGACTTCTTCTTGGTTCATCTTCTTTGGTGTCTAAAAAAATTTGAAAAACTTGTCCTTCATTTCACATGTCTGTGAAACATGTTTTCTCCAGTGAAATGAAATATTAAAATTTCCATGGGTAGTAGAGCCATAGGCTTGAAAACTTTGAGAGGGAAAACTACTTACTGTTTTGTAAGCTGCTAAATCCCCAAGCTTTTTGTCGTATTCATCTTGCCAACTTTGTTTTCATCATTTCCTCTCTTTTAAACTAGGCTGGAGGAAATGTGCTGAAGAAATATCTCATCCTGGCACAATGAATTAATCTGGTGGCCAGCTCGACAGATAACTTCATTAAAGTGGTAGTCATGGGAAAATTTCCTTAGCAGTGGCTTTGAATGCCAACAGTACACTGCATGGTTAATTCTAAGATTAGTGGCTTTCTCCAAAGTGAATGGAGACCTGAGTAGTTTCAAATTTTGTCAGCCACTGCAATGGTCTCCTGTAGCTTGTGAAGCTGCCGTGCCGTTATGTCATTTTTGGGTGATCATGGGTGAGATGCTCTGAAAACCCAGGTTACTGCCTGGGCTGAAGCAGCACCGCTGGGTTCGTTGTGCTCGGAATGAAAAAGTAACTGGTGAAACATCCTGCCGTGCTTTTGACACTGGGGCAGACAGCAAAGCAGCTGTGTAGGATCTCATAGTATAGGAGTGCTATTAACTGCAAGAAGTAAAG
This sequence comes from Falco cherrug, assembly GCF_023634085.1. NCBI lineage: Eukaryota > Metazoa > Chordata > Aves > Falconiformes > Falconidae > Falco > Falco cherrug. The sequence goes on from NC_073713.1 coordinate 7,099,712, forward strand.
GATTTCTTTGACTCCAGATTTTTAGAGAGCAAAGTCAGTATTTCAGAAGTTACTTGAAACACTGAAGATTAGAAACTTGCCTTAAAAATAGCTGACTTTTTGCCAAATGATTGCGCTGCAGGACGTGTGGAGGAAGTTAGGCATTTGACAGCAGAAACTTGAGCAATACCTGTGTGCTTGTTGGATGCAGATCTCTGGTTCATGTCGAGATGCTTGTGTTAGAGAGAGATGCTAGGCAGATGGGGTTTCATCTTGCTCCAGATGTTTTGACTTAAGTCTTAAAACTTCATATATAAGAAATTACTTCTCAATGTACCTGTTTTTTCTGTTGTTTATTTAAAAGCTGGCTTTTAAGGGTTTCCTCTCCTCTCTCAAGTCTCCTGCTGTTCTATGGCTTTGGTTTGCTGCAAGGAGAAGAACTGAATTCCTTCTGCTCTTGAAGAGCTTGACCCTTTTTTTTAGTATCATGCTCTTGTGGGAACAGCAAATCTATGCACAGGGCAGGTGAACGTGCTTCTGGAGTGTCTCCCACCTCAGAACTTGCGTGGGGTTCATTAGCTGCATCTGAACTTATCGGTCACGGGTGAACATTGGTACCCCATAGGTGAGTGAAAGGGAGATGGGAAATCACATTTACTGCGATACGAGAGGTGAGCCGTCTCCTTGAGCCTTGGGGCAGCCGTGACTCCAGCTTCTGAGGGTGCCCTAATCATTAAGCTACAGGCTAATAAGGGAGGGGATGCTCTAACTCTCATGTTATAACTGGGGTACTGTGTAGGAAGGAACGTAAGATTTGTATCATCAAAGGCTGAAAGCAAGAGGGAACACGATTTTGAAGCTTAGTGATGAGGAAACTCCCCTGGGAGGGGATAGGCAGCAGTTTCCGTCTGTGCTTCAGGGACTGTTGATGTATTTTGTGTTGAGAATTGCTGGATAAAGCACATCTAGAGCTGCACTCTCACTAAGAAGCCAGCGAGCTTCTGAGGAGTAATTGAGGGCATGTTGGGATGGCTAACTGTATTTCACCGCCATTGTGGCTTGCTGCACTTCACTTGTCTATTTAGACTGTTGTTCTTAGGACAGGGACCTTGGTTTTATACAGCTGACTGCTGAGTTACTATAGCTTAGTGAATTAATAACATCTCCACTGCAAGTGTTAAGCAACACAGGAGTACTGCCGGTCATCTGCAAGGAAAGTACAACATGTTTGTTTGACCTCCTTCAGACAACCAAAGGTGGAAAGTTAATGTAGTGCGCTAGACAACTTTTACCAGAAGACGAGGTAGTTATCGGGAGCTACGAGCTGATGACGGACCAGCTTTCTTTAGATCTCATGATTAAAAACCTTCCTTTCACTTCTAACGTACTACTTGGGTATCTAAGTTGCTTAATGAGAGAGAGGGCAATATGAAAAACTAGCAAGGTAGGAAGCATGGATTCCTGTAAAGCTTAAACCACAAGGAGTTTATCAGAATCTTGGGGAAGGGAGGGTGGGGGCAGAATCCTGCTATGTATTTATTAGTAAAGAAACCAAAAAGGGGATGTGCAGCTCAGAAGACAGATACCTTTTAATTTTTTTCTGGCATCGGTTTGTAAAAGGTGGAAAAAGGGAAGCCAGTTGGTCGTTGAATGAGGTGTACAGAACTAACTGCTTGCTTGCTATCAGGAGTAGAAGCTACAAGGGCGTTGTTGCATAAAACAAGCCCGGTCCTGTAACATTCTGTTTAGATAAAAGATACAAAGAACATTCGGCAGTAACCTGCAGTTATTTAAAAGAGCTCAGTAACTTAATGAACCTTTTCTGTCAGGCTGCCTGGTCGGCCAGTTCAGTTGGTAAGGTCTGCTAAGGCAAAGAACGATGCCTTACCCTAATGACAGCAGGGTATCTCATAAAGGAACTTGTGTATGGGTTTATGATAAATAAGCTTTGTTTCTGAAATGTTGTTTTGCTGGCTTGCTCGGAGACGTGCACTCTGGGTGGAAGTGAGGGTGCAGCAGACTTTCTTGTGCAGAGCTGTCAGTGCCTGCTGCTGGCTGCTCGCCAGGCTGGTTGGTCCTTGCTTTTCACAGCAAGACCTCTTCTGATAGAGACTCTGGTCTTTGGCAGATACTCTGTAATTGGGCATTAGCTGGCAGTGCCAGCTTTGGCTAGACCACCAGCAGACTGTTGGACAGGGAAGTTGTTTTGATTAGATGCATCATCTTCATCTGCGGAGAGATGAATGTTTTACTAGCAACCACCAGTCACCCATCGAGCAGACTATCAGCTCATGCGAAAGAGGAAGGGTCTGAGCTTTATATAACCAGATCTGTTGGCTCAAAGACTTTTCAGAAACAAATTTTGCAACTGAGCTAGAGGCTACTGACAGCAATCTGTCTGCTGGCGTTCAGTAATGAATCAGAATATCTCTGGATCTATCCATATGCTCTTTTCATTGCATTACTTTTCAACAGACACGAATGCAATTGAGGAGGGATTTTAAGAGGGTGTGTGGCATGGGAGAGATTCCAGCTTACCTCCTGTCACAGTGACGTCGCTGCCTGTCTTCCAGACTTGCTGCAGAATGGCAATGCAGAGAGCTTGGTCTGTGTGTTATCTGCTTGTGTGCTGTTACCTTTTAGATCATAAAATGTCACGGCATCTTAAAATCAATTTGGAATGGGTAACTCAAAACTTCATTATGTAACCCCTAGTAAAGAATGGGCTGTATGTAGGATTGCTGTGGTGCTTAATCTTTGTAAATTAATTTCCTTAACCAGCCACTGTAAAAACTCTGATCTGTAACTGTATATCTGCCCTTGAGTGTGGCTTTAGAAGCCCAGGAAAGCATACATGTAATGCAGAATTCATGCTGTTTTCAACCAAGACTGGCATTGTTTTCTTCTTTCTCATTAGGTAAATAGTTACAGCACTTCAGCAAACCCTCTGTAAGCTCTCTGAGACAGAGAAATTCCTGTAATGCTTGCAGAAGTGTGAGAGTACCACCATTACATGCACATCTTTGGATACAGTAAGAGTGGGGTAGAGCTGAAAACCTGCCTCAAATATCAGACACTTCAAGATTCAGTGACTAGGAAGTGGCCCTACTGCACAGACTTGTTACAGTTGGGGTGGGTTTAGGTCTTGCTTTATGCTTTTTATGACTCTCACCTGGTTGTTCTGTACCGCAGCTGCTAAGTTATTGACTTCTCTTCATCCTCTTTTCTCCACGCCTCTGCAGTGATGTACAGCTGAAGCAGGGGTGAGTAATGCTTTTTAAAGAAGTGTTACTCTAACCTTTCATGCTGGATGCGTAGATTGAACATTTTAATCTCTAGGTTTTCCATTGCATTGGGATGACTGTACATTCCTATCAAATGATTCATTTGATTAACATAACTTTTCTATGAACCAAAATATCTCTTCAGAGCCTCAGAGCAAAAGGGATCTTAAGCACAAGTCCAGATGCAGCTGAATGCTCTGCTTGTGTTTTCCACAGCTGACTGCTGTGTACAAACAGATTGGCGTGTAAGGCCCTTTTTCTCCCCTTACCCGAGTGCACTTAGTTCCCTCACATTCCATTTCAGTGACGTTGGAAAGCTTTTTTTCTTTCGTTTTCCCCAGAGGGACTAAGCAGAACTGTTTAGCCTCAGCTAGCCAGCTTCCCCTCGGACAGACAAAAGTAAGACTTCTCAAGTACAGGGAGATGAATGTGGAGGGGGGAAGGAGAAGAGAACAGGACCGGAGAGGCTCAGAGCAGAAGCTGTGATGCTTGATCCTCACCTTACGAGGTGCTGTGCTGTCATTCATTTTGTTTCGACAGTATGCTGTCAGCTCTCCGTTTGGGTTTCCGTGGGCCATGCTGAGCACACAAGCTGCTTTTGCATTACGCTGTGGGACTGTGCTTGAGGCTCTGTGTAACCACTTGTGCAAATTTGTGATCGTGTACCATTTACTGCAGCTTGGTTTAGTCATTTAGTCTCTTGATACTGTTCTTCGGACAGTGTTGCAGCTACCAAGAAATGCTACCCAGATATGAGGCACGTTTCATACTAGCAGGCACAGCACAAGTGTGACAGTTGCCAGCGTCAGAGCCTGTGTGGCAGTGGTGTGATTGTGAGAGATTATTGTGTCCTAGAAGGTTTGCTGGACAATAATTTAAGCCTGTTTGTCAAGTCTGGGTAATGTGGTTTTGTTTTGGTCTTTTTGCGGGGGGTTCTTGGTTGTTGTGAAGCTGCACTTGATACACACCATATCTTAGAGTTGCTTAGCAGCTGCATCTTCCCACTCGTGGAGCGCTATGCTAGCTCACTGTTTGGTTTGCAGCTGTTTTTATGTGCAGCCGTAGCCTCTTACCATCACGATTTGGGCACTGGTAAACTGTGGCCCATGGACTGGTTGTTTTTGAACGATAAGCTGGAAAACTATTTCAGCTTGGCAGCGTTTAAATATTCTGTGCCTATCGGTAGTTTTGAACTTGCCAGCCTCTAGCAGGTGTTGCATACATCGTGGTGAACGCAGCTTGTGTTCTGCTGTGCTGATGGCCTTTAGTGCCCTTGTCTGCCCTGGCTCCAGCCGCTGCTGTGGCTGTAGCAGTTGAACGCTGCTTGGCTACACCGCTCCTGACAGCCGGCCCTGAAGCTGTATTCACCTGTTAGGGTGCGAGGTTGTATTATTTAAAGTTTAACTCCTCTTAGTGCAATTTTTTTTTTTTTTTTACAGCATTTCGAAGTTGTTAATCCTGCTGGAATGATGGGTCTTTCTTTTGCAACTCCCCGGGGTACACAGGCCATTTGCGTGTTGTGATGGTGCAGCTAATTACTTTATAGTCAGGTTTTATAGTTTGACCTCTGAGCCTGACGGTTGTGTCTGGGTATGAGAAGAGGAATGCAGAGCATAACGAGTGTAACCTGTAGCTTGTAAGAAACATGGTTTTGTACAGCCTTGCTGATAGGAGTGACTTACTCCCTAGCAGGCTTGTGGTTTCTTTAGAAGGTGCACGTACTGGCCCTAGCCCATTATAGTTATCTCAGATGTCACTCTTACTTATTCTTTAAGACTCTACCACATTCCATCACCTGGGAAAAGTTCTTATTTTCCCTGAGGCTGCTGTTGCATTTAGGGAATTTTTGGTACGTGCTAGAATAGAAACTAATTTTCATTTTGCATCTGAATCATACAAAGGCAGGCTAATGCAATTGAAGCTCCTTTCTGGAGAGACAGAGTTCTGTACCGCACAGATCCCGGTGGCTTGTTGAAGACTCTGCTTTCTTCCCTACCCCAACTCTAGCAAAATCGTAACCGGCAGACAGGGAAAGCCCCTTTGATCAAGGTGTGTTTCTGTGAGGCTTGGCTGCTTCCTCACTGCTTGCAGGGGGAAGCCTGAGAGTTTCTGCCTGCTCACGGGAAACGCTGTACAGTGCCTATCATGCAGGACAGCAGCATAGGTGTTTTTGCTGCCTGATTTGAAAGTGGGTAGCTTATGCTAATGGCTCTGGTTTATGTGCTCTGAACTGGAAGCGAAGTGGCTGGCGAGCTGTGTACTGCCTGGCTGCTTGTCGGTGTGGTAGCAGGAGGGTTGGGTGACTTGTCTTGGGAAAAGGTTTTTCACGGTTGCTTCTGAGTCCCTTTGGCCTTGGTGGACTTTTGGTAAGGAAAGCAGATGTCACTTCTCATACTCTTAGCTCTTTTTGAGGGTGCAAGTAAGTCTTGGAAGTGACATTTCTAAAAACTGGGCCTTTGAAAGAAAACAAGGCATGTTTTCTGTTGGCTCACTGATGAAGGGGAGGCTTGTATTTCTGCTGAATATCATGGTCTGAAATACCCTTAAGCTTGGCATACTATTTCATCCACAAGGCAATGCTCAGGAAAAATGCCTGTGCTGGAAGAGATTTTCCTGGGAATCTAATGGCACATGCTGTGGTTACAGGAGCAGCATCCCTCCACACCCACTTGGCCTGAGCAGAAACAAGACCCTGCACGTTTGCTGCAAGCATGCATGGGTGAGGCTGCCGAGAGCAGGTCAGCTTCCTGGTCTGTCTGTTCCTGTTGCATGCTCTGAAACAAGGGGAAAAGTAATATCTGGGCATGCACGGTGTTCTCCTCTTTCTTCCAGTGGCTGACATCTTCCTGCATCCTGCTACAGGGCTTGAATGGTGCTAGGATTGAATTGAAATAAGCCCAGGGTCTGGTTTGTTTTTTTTTTTTAGCACTATCTTTTGATCTTAGCTGGTTAGGATTTTGATGTGTGGTTTTAAATTTACTTGGACGTGTCTAGAGGATAAGAGATTAACTAGTCTGCACAGATATAAATTTGTTGGGATTTGTGGAGGTAGGGAGCAGAGGGGGAGGATTTGGGGGTGGAGGGAGGAGTAGCATGTTGCCTTGGAGGCTTCTTCAGTAGCTTGGATGTTTCTCGGGATGCTCGCTCTCTTCCCAAGAAGAGACATTACAGTGGAAATGCAAACTCTCTAGGTTATCTGGTTTCTAGCATTGAGAGCAGCAGGAGCAGCAGTGATTGTTAGTGTTACCAGTCTTGCGGTTGGTAAATGAGCTTTTTTTAATCTGCATTTAAAGAGAGAAAAAATAATAATTGGCCTTGTGAGGCAGTGCCTTTATTTTCTTGCTGGTATAGTTTAAGTTAATAGAAATCTCATTTATCTCCTGGTAATATGTGTCCCTGGAGAGCAAGGTCATCACAAATGATACAAATGAATGAATAGGGGAGATTGGAAATGTGATCTGAAATTCCTGCAGGCTCGCTCATCTTGCACCCTCCATGTGTCAAGGGAGACTGTATTTACGTCATTGTGCCTTACATAAGGATCTATAATGTGATAGCTCCTGAGGTTGTGTGGGTCTTATGAGGCTCCTGTGTAATTGGTTCAGTATGTGCTCAGCAGAGAGCTACACAGCACTTATGTACGGCTCTGCAGCTGCGTGGAAAGATTTTTGTATTATGGAACCTTTATGCAGCTCTAGGTTTCTTTTTTCCTTAATATCACCATTTTCTCTGGTATTACAGCTGCTTCAGGACCTTGGACTTTTAGTGCATGCTAGGTTAATATTGCTAAAGAGCGGAAGAACACAGTTAACTTGTAAATTAGCTACCTAAGGCCAAGTAGTCAATATTTGGGTAAAATGTTGATATCAAGTGTGAATAAGCAAGATACTGTATTTGGATTGTTACGCTTTTTGCACGCTTTCTTGTGCAGCTGCCATAAATGCCTTGCCTGAGACTGGTAAATTGCTTGTTAGATCAACTTCCTACCTCTTGTAATCATGCACTTCAGAAATGTGATGCATTTTGGAAACACCTTGTCCAACGTGTGTATCATCGAACAAGCAGAATGAGAAAACTAAGAGGCTCCATGCAGAAGAATGTTGCTTAGTTATAGAATATGCCCTTATAAATAAAACCAGGTCTAACCCTCCTTGTATGAATCCAAAAGAGCTTTAAAGCCAGACCCGTTCATGGGGTTTTTGTGATTGAGCTAAAGCTTTCCAAGTTTGCTAGAGCACTGGAAAAAGAATTTCAGAAATTCTTTTCGGAAAGAGATGCCTTGCAATGATCCCAATAGCTGCTCAGACCAGGTGGGGCTGTGGCAGTCCGTGCTTAATTATTTGCAGGCCTCATGGCATGTACTGGGTTTAGGTTACCTGAGCAACTGAGTGGTGCTTAGTCTTCAGTAAGCAAGGTACTGTGCCTGCTCTGCTGCAAATGCAGTTGTTCAGTGATCATATCCTAATGTTAGCCAGCAAGCAACAAGCGAGCTTGCGGCTGTTCAGCGGGCGCTGCCGTTCTTGACATTTATGTAGTGGTCTTGTGATATTCCAGGTTTAGAAGGCAAGCGGCTTGTTTTACTGGATGTGTCATTCGATATCCGTACAGTATGAGCTCCTCGCTAAAATCCCCTCCGACTGTACAGCACCAAGGGGATGAGTACTTTAGAGTATTAGAGCTCACGGGCTAGGTAGCATGTAAAAAAACCTGCTGGTATGCTGGCATTATTTCTGGTGAGGCTTGCTCCAGAATGGAGATCTTGTCCTCAAGCCGGCACTCCAGTAGTCCTTATTATAGGAAAGAATCACTTCAAAGCTTGTGTCTGTACTCTTAATCTTGTTGTGTTTTACAGATGTGCAGGAATCTGAAAAAACTGTTCTGAGTGACATAGTGATGAGTAAAGAACTGAGGTAGAACTGGCCCATACAGGAAAAGTTTTCTTCCCTGGAAGGCAGCTGACTGAGCTGTAGGCACCTAGGCTTGCCCGTTTTCTGTAACATTCCCAACTCAGGGAGATGGCTGTGCTGCAGTTTGCATCACTCACACCAGATTTGTTGTGTGTGTTGCTGAGGTTTTGTCCTTTCTAGATCCCCCAGTATGTGTCCGAAACAAAAGATAATTGCTCCTGGTTGTTGTACAGTTGTACAACCAATGCCATCACTGGCCCAGAATCCGTGGAGCTGACCTGCTGTTTCTGTCGATAGCGTCATATGTGCAGAAGAGAATTTGTATGCCCGAAAGCTCCTCTGGTGCTTAGCATCAACAGTTGCTGTACTTCGAAAATGGATCAACATGAGCTAATCTCTAATCTGCTTTCTGCATTGGTGCTTTATTAGGCAAAGTCCAGTCCAAAACGTCTAAGTAGCTGTACTACCTTAGACCGAGGCTTTACTTCCCTCGGTGTGCTGTGACTTCACCTACCTAACCTCATCTGGCTGCGGCCGGGACTTTATCTCTTCCATTGCAGCACTAGCAACGACCACAGAAAGGTCAGACCTCTTTCCTGGGAGGTGGCATATATGAGGGGTCCAGAGACTCTGCTGCTTCATGGATTAAATGCAAAAGCTTTTTTCTTTTTTTCTCTTGCCCTCCGAATAATGCCTGTGTGAGCATGATGCACAAAATGTGAAACTGAATTCCTGAAACCACTCTTTCTGCAGGCTGGTGAGGGAGAGATTTTATTTTTCTCTTGGATTCCAGGATGGCGTAGGCTACGTAAGTGCGTTGTGAGAGGGACAAAGAGGTGGAGTTGCCATCTCTGAAGGTATTTAACAGACATGCAGATGTGGCACTTGGGGACACGGGTTTGGCAATACTGAGTTAACAGTTTTAGACTCAGTGATCTTAAAGATCTTTTCCAACCTAACTGATTCTGTAATTCTAAGGCAGCAGGACTGACTAATGCCTTTATTTGAACGAGGCAGGGGTGATGGTGATCTGTTCCTGTTCCATACACAGTACCTTTCTGTGCTGACACTTTGAGTTAAAAGCTCTTTAAAAAAAAAAAAAAAAAAAAAAAGTCTTGTAAGGAAAATCAAATCCTGACTTGGCAGCCTATCTGTCTAATCTTTGGTAAATGCAGATGTGCATCTTGGAACAATTTACTCCTGGTTGTGTTTAGGGCTACCAGAGTGACTGTTTATTCCCACATATGGAGCATGGTTTCAGAAGGTAATTTAAACAAATGGAGTGCCACTTCCAATTTTTCAGGCTTCTAGTTTAGGAGCCAAAACTGTTCTCCTGGCTCCAGTTTGCCCACCCTGGCTGTATCAGTTCCCACATGGTTTGCCAAGTTTGCAGAGCGCTATCTGTGGTCCCCTTTCCCTTCTGAGGAGGCAAAAAATCCCTTGGCTGCGAGTGGCTTGGACTGTGGTGGGACACGAAGAGAGGGCATTGCGCCTGCAGGCAGCCTGAGGTAGCCAGTCCGGGAGTCGATCGGGAAAGCCCTGTCTGGGTGGATGTGCTGATCTAACCCGCTTTGTCTGTGTTTCTGGAGTTGCAGAAGCTGCATGAGCTTCTAGCTGTGCCTTCTGCTTTTGTCACAGCTTGTTGAGTTTGTTTTGAAATAGCAGTTCAGCTGTGTAGGGGTGCTAACAGATGCTGTGACGTGCTAGGATGTGTGCTGCAGAGGGAGCTTGGTGCCTCCGGTCAGCACCGGGTACCGTCAAACAGAGCATCATCTCCTGGTGGTCTGCTTCAGGAAGGGTACTTTGGTAGCAGAAAAAGCCTGGTACCTACATGGTGTACGGACAACAAGAGTATGTAGTAAATACACACGCCTCTGCTTTGTAGCTGTTTGAACTGGAGACTTACCTGAATATATAGTTCTTTTGCTTTTATGTGCATCTTGCTGTACTGTAAGTTCTAGGGTAAGTAAAATACTTCAACAGCTGCATCAGTTTGTTCCTGTGAAAGTAAATATTTTCAGTCTACTGAAAGAAAAAAATCAGAATGTGTTGTCAGTTTCCTGGTGCAGTTGCTCCTGACCTGTCTGTTGTAAGAAATGGGAAATAGTGTGAAATGGGAAGATGGTTGTATTTTAAGATTGTCACACACGTGCGTGGAAGGGAGCAATCCTTACTGTACAGAGAAACTGGTGTACTGAGTCACCTCCCCAAAGATGCACAGGAGTTTCCTAGACATTTGCAATGATCATCAACCCATCTTTTCTTCTGTGTTGCAGCTACAGCCAGTAATTCCTTGAGTTGTAAGTACTTGCTCTCTGACCACTGCGCTTCATCTGTACAAAAAAGCTCAAATACTCAAAATTCAGATATGTGAGGTTGTGTATTGCGGACTTGTTTTAAAACCCCTAAACGGATCTGTAGATTGGCTTTATTTGTTTGGTTTTTGTTTTCTTGCAGTTTCTCCGCATATAAAAGAGGCTTTGTCCTCTGTTGGGCCCTGAATTTCACATGTACAAGGAGAGGCATTGAGTGAATTCCAGGCTGCGGCTTTGCTTCCACGTGCCCCTGCTGCATTTACCTGTATTTAGTGCATGTCTCTGACTCAATGTTTACTCTTCAGCATTTAAACATTCCCTAGAAATTAAATCTTTTAAGAACATTATTCTTCACACCAAGTGCTTGTAGAAGCCCAGTTGTGCAATGCCTACGCTCATGTATTGGCTGCTGTCTTACTCCCTCAGAATAGGATTTACGGTGGCAAGGCAGCAGCCACAATTAGAATTTCAGTGCTACAGCGCTGAAGTCTGCTTTCAAAACAGCAGTGTCTCCGTGCTCCAGAAATACTCCATTGTCCCTTGCTTTAAGTTTTAGAGCTGGGGTGCAGTGGTGGTTACTTGCCACGCATGTGAGGACTGCGTCGGTGCTGAGGGCAGACCCCTGCCCCCAAAACACTCTGGGCTGCCGGGGCCCTTGGTTGGTGCCAGTCTCTCGCTTTGCCAGCTGAAGCGGGTTGGAATAGAGTAACATGTTGAACTGGCATAGATGGAGCAGCACGGCTAAGACCGTGACACCCATTGCTATTTGTGAATTTTTAAAATTTTTTTGTTTGGTTGGTTTTGGCCCTTTGCCACATTATGTCACCAACCTGGGGTTTAATGGCAATGTGCGATGTTTGGAAAGCAGTGGGTTGTTTGGGTGTTTATAGTATGAAGCCCTGGAATTGTCCTGTCCTTCGCCTGAATTAACTCCTCTGAGGAGCTGTGTTGTGCTTCAGCTTACGCAAAAAGGGGAATCATGAGCATGAGATCTGACTGCCTGGTTGCTGTGATGGTCTGGTTCTCTTAAAAGTCTGTGGGTGATGATGTTGTCCCCGCTTTGCCAGTACAGCTGGAAGTACAATCTCCGCTCTGCCCCTTACGAATACCCCTTGATCAGGGCTCTTTCCTCATTGCAGACAAAGACTTATCTCCTTTGCTTGTCGAGCTGCTGGGAGCACCCCTCGTCTTCACCTCAAGAAGGGGAAAATGTGCATCTTAAGGGCTCTCGCTTGTTGCGTGAGCAGTGTGAAGAGGTATTGTGTGTTGGAGGACCTTGGGGTCCTTGAGGATGGGAGATTTGCAGCAGAGCCCGTCATCTCCAACGCTCCTTCCTCTGCAATGAAGTAGCAATCAACACTGGGCACAGGTAGAAGCACGCTGACCCACATGCGAGCCAGTTTCCCCGGGTGGCTTCAGCAGTCTTCCCCTGTTGCACAGCAGGTGTCCATCTGGGTGCCCTTTTGCTCGGACCACGCTGTACCATGCTTCCCTGAGAGGCCGTTGCTGTATCATGCTTTGGCTTTGAAGCAGGCTTTCAACTCCCGAGTGTGTTATCTGTGGGTTTAAGTCATTTCTAGTGATAAGGGAAAACAGATATTCTTATTGGAAGTGGCTTGTAGGCTTCTCTAGTGTTGTAATTCAGTTCTACACCAGAGTGAAAGGTGATTTTTTTAAGAAGTTGGTCTGCGCAGTTACTGCTGTGGAAGGATCTTCTGTCGAGCTTGCTTTGCTATGAAACAAATCTAACAGTTGCATTTTTCTGGGGGGAGAAGCAAGCTTCCTAAAGCTACAAGAGGCACGTACTGTGTTCTAACATCACTGGTGGCTCTTAGTGGAAATAGCTGCAAGGATGTTTTTGTCTTCAGCCAGCTATGAGCTTCTCAACTTCAGTAATGAAATTTCTGACTCTATTTTGGTATCCCCCCCTCAGTCTTTGGTGGAAGTACCGCTGCAGAACATTGGTTTATTTTAAACAAAACTTTAGATCGAACATAAGTTGCCAACTTCACATCTTCCTTTTTATAAAGTTTGCTGAAAGCAGAAGGGTGGAGGCAGCCAGTGGGTCTCCCCCCCTATCATGGGGTTTGGAGGAGTCCAGAGAAGATCAGTAGGTTGCCAGTGTCAGACCAGTTGAGCCTTGACTTTGCCATTCCTGCTGCGGCCGTAGAGGCTCGTGTTTTCAGCAGTGTCCCAAGGATGTTCCTTGCAGGGCAGGATGAGTGGTGGAGCAAGATCTCAGCCAGGCGGTTCCCCGGCTCTGCTGGTTTGTGGACAGCTGTACCTCTGCGCTGCCTGCTCCTTTCTGGCAGAGATGCTGCTGTGACCGGATTGAGGTTTTAAGGTCAGTAGTTTTAACATGTCTAGTAAATGTCTTTCTGAGTCAGTGCAAATAATGAGAAATGGATGGGCTGGGGGCATGGGCAAGGCAGCTCTCCTGAAATTTGTATACTAACACTGGCACAATTTAGCTTGCTTCTGCCGCAAAACGCATGCTAGACTCGGGCGAGGAAAGGGCTATCCAGTGCTTGGATCTCTTTATCTTGGTTGTTGAGGGTTAATGTGTTGAAGGCTGCATTCCTTACAGTTTCACTTTTGGCTTCTCTTCCTAAAAATTTCCACTTCATTTCATAACAGTTTTGGAGTGAGGGGTGGTGATACTCTGGAACCTTTGCTGAGTCTGAAAAATGTTCTTTTGTGTCATCAGGGGGGATGGAGGCAACTGCGGTTGTTTTCAGGCTCAGGGGAACATGGAACCGGTCTCGCTGACAATGACGTTAACCCTCCCTAAATCAACTGATTGGGGGATTCTTAATTAACTTAAGGGGTAGAGGTAGTAAATAGAGGCAGTGGCTTTAAGAGAATAGCTTTCTGCTGTAGTCTTGTGACTGATGAAAATTCTCATGCTTAGGGCTAAAAAGTTGTGTGTCACTGGTTTGATCATTTCTCTTCTTTTTGGAGCCAAATGCCGACTGAAGTTACTAGGTTTTGCAGGCATGTGACAAATACCGTTATTGATGGAGGAGTCTTTGAGAGGTAAAGTACAGTCTTTCCAAGCAGGCACTTGTTGAACTGACTAGTAAGTGAATCTGCAGCAGAGATGCTGTGGTTCTCCACCCCTCGCTGCTGGCTGCAGGCCCGATGCCCAGACTCACTTTGCGTGAGCGAATGTTTGCTGTTGCTTGGGTCTCCCCTCTGGAGGTGTGCAGGTCTGGCACCGCCTGGAGAGCTGAAACCAGCGTTCATTATTTGATACCGTATGTATCGGTGCCTTATGTGCACACAAATACTGGACTCCTTTGAGCGTAACGATGACATTGGCTTGATAGTGAAAATGCTTTGGGCTTATCTGTCATAATTCTGAAACTCATAATAACCTGATCTGGATCATCTTTGCGAGGCTGCACTGCGACATGAGACATTTTTCTGAGACTCAGGTTTTAATTGGCTCAGATGCTTCGTCATTGTGAACAGTCAGCCTGTAGCTGTTTGGGGACATTTTTTGGGGAAGAGGGGGAGTGGTCCGGAGAAAAAAATGAGATCTAACGACTGGCATAGAAGGTAAGAAATGCTTAGCCTTCATGGTGATTTTTGTCTTCAAATTGCTGTACTGTTCCCAGAGGTGGGCAGCTTCTCTTGGCTGGTCTGTGCTAGTCCAGCTGTGGCACTAGCACTCCACTACTGCCTGCATTTTTCACAAAGGAAAGGACCGCTCCCAGATGAGCATTTATATGGGCAGGAGAAGATACTGAAATTAAAGCAGGTGTCAAATGGGTTGGCTGCTGCTGCGAATATATTAATCCCATCTGCTAGTACGGTCTTGAAAAGCAGTGGACGTTCATCATAAATGCATATGTACCCTGCCCTCAGCACTTAAAACGTGATCATGCTGAGGAGCCTGGGACCCTACGTCTCCTGATGTACGGAGTGGATGGTGCGTTTCATGCTAAGCTGTAAGAAAGTGCCATTTACAAGACATCTTGTGACGGAGCCACTGCTTATTTGTTCCCATAGAAACTGCCATCTAATCATGGCAAACTGTACAAAGGCTCTTGCTGGAAACGTGATGCCTAAAAAATTCTGAAAACATCATCTAGATCTGGCTATTCACTTTATCCTTCACTTTCCTGTCAAAATCTTGGTCCCTTCCTGGTCAGTAAACTCCAGACCCCGTGGTGCTGATGCATTTGGCACCTTTAAAAATAATCCAGTAATTAAGACGATACTATCGCCTTCCAATTGTGACCTTAAATGTACTGGGTGAGGGAGCAGTGTTTACCTACACAGAGAAACTGAATGGGGAGGGAGCTCTTCCCCTGGCAGTACCTTTCCATATCCCGTATCGCGTTGGAGTGCTGAGGGATGGGTTCGGTGTCAGCCCTGCAGCTGGGCAGCCCCGCTCTGAGCAGCCAGGCTGCACTGCCATTGCCTTCGGTCACAGCTCCGTTGCAGGTACAGCCCCTGCTAACAGCAGGTTGTTGATGCACACGGGAACACTGTGTGCATCTGAAATCATTAACTTCTGTGGGTCGTAGGCAAAACCTTGATGTGCCGAGCGCTCACATCTGCCTCGGGACTGTGCCTGTCGGGTGAGATTTGTTTTCGTGGCTTTTCATAGCTCTGATTTCATTGTGTTTCTGGTTGTTTAGCCGCCTTTGTAAATGGTGACATGTGGATATTTGTACTTGTGGAAGAGGTTGGCAACCACTAGGTGCCAATTCCTCAGTGTAGAGCATTGGGCATTCTCGCTGGCATCATGGGAGCAGCGCTAGCTGCAGACCCGTGGAGAAGTGCTCGTGATTCCCTGGGGCGTACCCTGAGTACAAGAGTTTAGTGTTTGGCAGTCACTGAGTTGTAGCAATATTACAGCATAACTCCCTTTTCTGCAAGCGTGTGCTGTAGCGTTGGCTGTTGCTGTTGGTTTATTTTGAATACCCAAGTAGATTTACTTTGGTGTAGAGAAGACCTAACGCTTACAGGCTTAGGAAAATATCTCTGCAAGTTTGCTTTTTTTTTTTTTTTTTTTTTTTCCTCAGAGCCCGGAATACCATATTCCCAAATGGACTTGATGGCATATGAAGTGGAATAGTGATTTGTTCCATCTTATCTGCCACTTTAGATTTTCTCTGATACTGTTGTGATCCCATGTGATATTTAATGTTCTTACAGTCTTCTTTTTTAACCAGGAGCTATTACGCTTCTGAATATAACTGCATATAATATAACTACATATTAAAAATATTGTGTATGCTGGCATTGCTGCAGAACCTGGCCTCCTCCCTGGAATGCGGGCATAATTCAGTGTAATGGCTTAGCATGGAGCCACCGCTGCTTAGGCTGTGGCAAGGCAAAGGCAACGGGCCGCTGAGGTTGAGTGAAAGGGATTGTTATATGGGATGACAGATTCCTCTGGAGGTTGTTGCTGTTTGCAGAAGGGAAGCCAAGACATCAGTGCTTAATATCTTCCAGAAGTTCTCTGCTTTAACCCTTCAGGAGCCTCAGGAAATAAATTGGAAGCTGGTGCAAAGGCTCCCTGTGGCTCTGCTGCATGTCCTGGTACAGTGCCAGTTATTTTTTCTGACTGCAGCTTACGGCAGTAGGATTTCTTGTGCTATGTGGAAGACTGGTGAGCCAACCCAGAGATGCTTTTGTCACTAAAAAAGTAGCCAGCTACTCTTTACTTGCTGAGAGACCTGTTGCAGTGCACCAGTGCTGGCTGCTCAGTACGTGTTTCTGACATGAGTGAGTTTAAGACAGTCCCTCTTCGCACTGGAGACCTCTTGATCCGAGAAGTGATCTTTGCATTGTAAGCGATGCTTAAAAAAGTCAAACCCAAAAGGGTAGTATGTTTCTTAACACCTTACACACACCATCTACTGACTTTCCTTACGTCTGAGCTATTGTTTTTCAATGATCCAGTCCACCTGCATTCAGGCCTGAGTCTCTGTATCCAAAATGTACTATTTTTCCTTGGCGTTTTTAGGTCATGATTGCATTAGAGCAAAATGACAATCCAGGAGAACTTTTAATAATGCGTTTAAAACCTGCTCGCTTTAATGTCCTAGCAGTTTTTTAAAGACTTTCCATTTATGTTTGAGAGGATCTTTCCCTAAAAACCTGGAAGGTAGACTGTGTATCTTTCCCCATCTGCTCTCAAACGAGGTCTCTGTGTTGCAGCAAGTACAGCTTAGTTTCGCAGCAGGCGGACCCGTGGCCGCTGCTGTACAGCATTCTTGATGCGTAGCCTGCTGTGACAGATTTCTTCCTGCATGCGACTACATTTCCAAAACTCTGCTGCTAAGCAACTCAGTCCAAGAGTCTAGTGTTGCTCTAACGCAGCGCCAGTGAGTAACAGCCTAGTATGATTTACTCCAGCATTGCTGGCTGCAGGCAAGAGCATTAGCAGTGTAAGAAACAGGCTTGTCGGAGTACAGGTGATCTTGCAAGCAGTTCTTGACTGCTGAAATAAGCTAGATATATTAGTTGGTGTGCTTGCTGCTTCAGCTGTCACTTGGTTCTGGCCAATGTAACAATAAATCAGTTGCAACTTAAGAGTTTGCGCTTGGGCTTTTGCAAGATGCTCTCGCTTCAGTGTGATGTTTGTTAATA
Organism: Falco cherrug; assembly: GCF_023634085.1. Lineage (NCBI taxonomy): Eukaryota > Metazoa > Chordata > Aves > Falconiformes > Falconidae > Falco > Falco cherrug. Next base: position 7,116,806 of record NC_073713.1, read on the forward strand.
AAGCTGCACCAGCTGGGTACTGATGGGCTTTTTAGCTTTAGCAGCACTGGCTCTTTGACAGCCACTCTAAATCTTAAAATGGCAGTCTCGGGAGATGTTAGGAGTCAAATGTCTGAATGGTGGTCAGTTGCGATGTACAACTAACTCTCCTGTCGTAATATTGACGAATGGGTATTAAAGGTGTTGGTAAACTGACTCTTCCTTTGATTGAATGCTCAGGCTGCAGGGCGGGCTGGAAGCGGACCAGCTGGCTGTGCTGCTGGGTGCTGGGCTCTGTCCTCACCCCCAGCTGGAGCAGGCTGCGAGAGGGGTGGGAGCAGGGGGCTGGAGGGAAGGGCAGGAGTGACGGTGGAAGAAGGTGTTCCCATCTGGAAGTATGCAAAAGAAAAAGCTGATGGCTTTAGTCGTAGGTGATCCAATGCACTTTTCCACATGGGTTTTATTTTCTTATTCCTTCACTGGGCTTTTGAGAGAGGTTGTGAGGTAGGGACAAATTAAATAACTCCACATTTGAAAAAAAAAAAACCTGTACCAGCACTGAGTGGAAGTCATGTCTTCAGCCCAGTGCCAGCTGGTATCATTCTGGGTGTAATTCCTGCAGGTCAGGGAGACCCCAGCACTTAGTAACAGCTTTTCTCAGAAGTGATCCGACTCTCCCGATACTGTTACGGCCCTGCTGCATTAGGTTGGATATCGCTGGGGGTGTTGCACATGTGTCAGGCTGATACTGTAAAAGAATTCACTGCAGTCTCCTCCCCTCTCCTGTCTTTGCACATAAAGGACTGTGGTAAACCTGGAGCATAAATGCCCTCTGTAGTTAATGGGCGGTTTTGGTCTCACCTTGTTACAGTCAGGCATTTTGTAGGGGTCCGTGGAAACCTGCCGTGTGCTGAGCTGTAATGCACCACCAGTATTTCTTTAAGTTGTTAGAAGGTGTGAAATATTGGGGGGTGGGGGGGAATCTAACGTACATTTGAGTCTTCTAGAGACTTTACACTGAATACAAGTGACAACGCAAAACACTTTGGCAGAGTCACAAACGCAGTTTTCGGAAGAAACCTGGAACAACAGCAGCAGTGTTGGATGTCGATGTCTTTTCTGATTAAACTGCCCATGGTGACCGTGTGCTGGGGCATGGCATTGAGCTCTGCTTGTGAAGGGCGTTTTGACTTTCTTCTCGGCAGTGGCTTTTCCTCCTCTTCTTGCCGGTGCTGTCTGGGCAACCCGGCCTGCCGCAGGACCCTGCCCCTGGTGTCATGGCAGCTCTGCCTGTCCTGTCCCTCTCCGCTTTGGATGCTCAGCGCTTTACGTTGCTGCCAAAGTGCAGAGCCAAGCACATACAAGCTGCTTTGTGCTCCCTTTCCTACAGCAGTGTGGTATGTGCTGCCCTACCTATGTGGGAAACACAGCAGGTAAAGGCAGGAATATCCTCTGTTGTCACCTCATTTCCCCAGACCTTTCCTCCATTCCCCTTGATTTAAAACGAGATCGGTGCCACGTCCTGATGGCCAGCATTGCACATACAGGGCTCAGCCCTGCTGCTTCTGTGCTTTTGGACAAAGGTTCAGCTGCTTAGTTACTTTATGGGTCGAGAGCGACTAAGAACACAGTTTGAATGTGGTGCCCCAAGATGGAGAGTAACCTGTATTGGAAGGGGCCCAAGGTGAGCAAGTGTCCTCCCAGATTTTGATTCACCTCTTGGCTTTTCTCCTGTGCATGTTGCTGGGAGGCCAAAGCTGTAGCACAAGTGAGTCTGGTCAGGCCTAAGCTAAAATGCCGCGCTCACATCTGCTGGCCAGAGTGACTGGATCTGAGCCTCCTCTACAGAATAGTCAAGCTTACGTGACCAAGATCTGCTTTTTCACATCACATTTGACTAGTTAACCAGATTACATCAATTTAAATGTACCTCCGTAAGGTTCTGCACTGGTTTAACTAAGCTCATTCAAAAACCGGTTTTAATTAGCAAGTGCAGTCTTTGTGTTGTAAGTGCCAAGATTGCTTTTAATTTGCATAGAACCCATGGAGGTAGTGCTGCAGACTGTCAGCAGATCGTCGGCTGAACCACAGCAGTGTTCATTGCTGAATTTTCATTCCTTTCACTCCAGCAAACCCACACAGTACTTGCATTGCCTGAGTAGATCCCCCTGTAATTACTGTGGGGCCACTGCTAACGCTACAAGCAAAAGCTGCTTTCCCATTAAAAGCCTGCATGATGTGTTTTTACACCTGCACCTCAGGTTAGATTTGGCTAGATAGTGGCCCAATTTGCAGCTTGAGTTTTGTGAACCAATTACAGCTTGCACTGGTTTGGGAGATCTCAATCTCTGCCATAGAAAGACTCTCGTTAGATCAAAGATCCTGTGATGGAAAGAAGGCATAAAGAAGTCAAGGAGGAGCTGTGCTGGGGGACCCAGCGTTGGTGGGGAGGGGGGCCTTTACCTGGCTTTTACCTGGGCTTTTTTCCCTTAGGCTTAGGCTAACTTTTAATACCAGTTGTTAGAGATCGTGTGTTTATAGTCAAGGTGTGAAGGAGTTCAATTAAATCAGTTAGCCCCGCATGCAGTTTTTTGTGTCTGCTGTCTGTGGATGGATATATTTAAGTGTAGTAGTACAGGCCATCACTGTAGGCTGGCATTTGTGAGTGTGGTTTGCTTTTTTTCCTCGACTAGGATAAATAAATAATTTTCCATACCACCTCTAATTCATGTTCGGACTCCTGTGAAGTTCTTAGGCTTGCATCTGTTAAGCATTATAGTAATTTTATAAGGCTTCTGAACTAAAAACAAATTACTGGCACAAATGTCAGCTGAAGCCATGGAGCTGGAGGGTTTTTCTCCTCTTGTAACAGAGTGCTAAATGAAAAGTTGGAGAGGTCACTTGTAATGCAAAACACAGTACAATGTAAACCTGGAACTGAGAAGAGGCAGGAATTGTGTGAATACCCCATCCTTTTGTTTGAATTCGTTAGGTGTGGCTAGCTACACTCTGGTTCGTGAATGCTTGCTCTGCCTTCAGCTCAATCCAGTGCAGTTTATTGCTGGAGCTGAGGAAGAAAAAGTGGTAGTGGCTGGGACCCAGGGATTCAGCACCTGACCAGAACCTAGGAAAGGTTCTGGAAGTTTTGCCTTTCAGGAGGATAAGGACTGGAGGAGGATGTGGTGTAGCTTGAGGGATTCCTGTGCTTAAGCTGTGGATGGCTGACCTCCTTGGTCACAGTTTGGTCCACTGAAGGTCTGGTCAGCCTGCAGCCCAGGTGACTTACTGAGCAGCCATCAGGTTTTGCAGTATTATGTGGTAACACTGTACCACCTAGACATGCTTTGCGCAGCACAGCAGCAGCAGACACAGTTCTGTGCAAGGTACTGCAGCCTGTTCCTCTGCGCTGTCTCTTCCCAAGTCTTGTGTTTGTGGTCTGAGGTGACACTTCATGGTGTGTCCCTGCTGCAAGCCAAAGAACCTGCACTTGCAGCACCTCTGACTTGCAGAAGGAGGTTCTTCATGTGCTGAAATGGTTTGTTTATCTAATTGGCATCTCCAGTTATGTTTCCCTTACCTTTCTCTGCAATCTTAACGCACTTAATGCTGTTCAGCAAGCCTGTGATGTAGTTTGTTAGGATGTTTGGCAGCCAGTGAAGGTAACTTGAATTCTCTCTATTGTTTCTTGCTGTTACCTCAGGTGATGAAATAATTAGGAGAAGCTCTGCAGAGCCGCGCTGTTGCTGTGATGCAAGGTAACTGTGACAAGCTGAGGAGAATACAGTTCCTGGAAGCCAGTTTTAGCAATGTGATCAGGCTTGCTTGTTGCCTGCAGAACATCCTTTCTCACCTGCTGAGGCCGAATGCACAAGAGCATACCTGCCATCCCTTGCACCTTTCTGAATAGAAAAAGAAAGAATTTGCATTTAGGATTAAGTTGCCCTTTGACGCTGAAGCTGTGTGCTGTGAAGCACTCTGTTTACGGCAGGGGCATTCACCTCTTGTATGTGTTTGATAGTTTCTTTTTGAAAAGAGAAGCTGCAGCTGCTAGTGTAGCGTTAGTATGAGACTGGAAAATGAGGAATTGGTGTTTCTGTTGTCAGCATGGGTAAAGGCTGGCCTCTGGGAGGATGTTGTAGATGAGCTTCCTCTGGCTGCAACTGTTCCAACCACATTTGTAGGCTGTTGTCCATGCACTGAAATGGTGAGATTTTCTTAACTGGGTTTAGCTGGTATGCTGAGCTGTAGATGTGAATGTGGGTTTTGTGCTTCTGTCATTGAAATGCCAGTTCTGTTCCCCTGGGGACAAGGAAAGGTCATAGCCGAGTACAGCGCTCGCACAAGCAGGGTATTAATGTTGCAGCAGACCAAGAGGATTTGGACGTATTGACTTTTCTCAAAACTCCATCAGTATTTTCTTCACCTTGTGCAAGGCACAAGTCACTGCATTGATTCTGAAGAGGGATGTGGACAAGGTGATAACTTCCTTCCTGAGCAAATGCGACTTTTTCTATATGCGTCTTGGTCCACAGTTTCCTGCTTTCACTTGCTGCCAATATTTGCGTTCATGCCACCTCCAAAAGCCACTGATTTTGCTGCAGAATGGCCTCATTTTTTCTGCTGCATCGCTTTTAGTTAGGTGGATTCTGCTAGTTAGTTAATTCCGAGGAGGAGATGCCTCTGTTTTGCCTGTGAGCTTGTCAAGAGAAGTCTCGCCGGTTCGGTAACAAGCTATTGTCTGGGTATCTAGAATGTCAGTTAGAGTGCATCTTCTATGTCAAGCGTTTTCTTTTGACTAAAAATTGTACAAATTGCCTATTTGCATCCGGAGAGATCACTTTTAGTGACCCTAAGCGCACAAGCAGACTTGTGATGACAGCTTGCCTTGAAAAACATGTGCCTCTGCCATCCGACTGTCCATACGGCAGCATGGCGTTGCCGTAGAGTGACATCTATCAAGCTGAGCTCCCAAAAAGGGACGTGACCTACAGTAGCCTAGAGTTCAGGTTTTGTTTTTATCACAGCTGTGTGTCCATATGCCATTTAAATGCCTCTACATGCACCCAATATGCATATCATCTTCTGTATATACTTGTTGCTGTCTGGTCTGCAGAGCTCCTTCTGACTAGACAGTTCTAATGTGGGGAAGAAGGCAAAGGTGGACTTTGATCCGCGGCATAAGGTAAGGGATGACACCAGAGTGCGTTGCGTGGTGCAAGTCAGCTGGGAAGAGCAAACGGTAGAGCTTCAGCCCCTTGGTAGTGCATTGCAGCAACTTGATGCTCGCCATCCCGCTTGCAGCGCAGAGAAGCTATGGGGGATGCTGTATTTAACATCTAAATATGACTGTAGCCTGGAGGCTTCCTGAGGTGTGTTGTGCTGCCAGCGCTGGGCTGGGCTGCCATGCAGTTTGCATCCGCTACTTTTGCTTTTTTTTTTTTCTTCTTTTATTCTCTCCCCCTGTCCCTGTCTTAATTTCCAGTCTCCGCTACTTGAGTTCTCCTGAAGGTCCTGGGCAGCATTGGTATCTGCTTACAGGAGAGACTTTTACCCCTCCAGCAGCTGCTTAATCCAAACAGGCTATGTTCCCGTGCTTCCCAAGCGTTTCTGGCAGGCAGGAGCAGCTGGAAAGAGAAGTTCTTCTCTGTCAGCCCCTCTGACGGCTCACGCTGTCAACCCAGTAAGACTGTAGCTCTACTGAATGGAAAGGAGAGGGCTTCTTAGCTGGTGTAACTTGCAAATGCAGGAGTTCAGGTGCCTGCCCTTGCATTTCGGCTGGCCTTCTCCAGGCTTACTCATTCATGAGTCCCAAGACCCGTACCGGGGACAGCTTTTCATTCAGTTGTACTCTGCCAAGTGCCCTCACAGAGTAACATGGGAACCAAGTTGCATGGACAGGCTCCCCTGCAGCAGAATACATCCAGTCAGTGTTTATTGAGGGTTTTCCAGGAGGAATTTGGAGTAGGAGGACTCCTCGGAACAATTCTAGGAAATTCTCCTAAATAAACATGTCAGGTTTTTTCAATGCAGTCAATTTGTTTGGTGCCATCTGTTGGCTCTCATTACATTGAGAAGATCAATTGCTGACTTATGGGAACACTTACTGGCATAATTATGCTGTTATAACGATTACTGATTAGACTGATCACATGGCCACATTCCAAAAGAAGTGGGTTTTTTCCTTATTTTAAGTTATGCCACTATAGAAACAACTGAACTGAAATGGAAAAGGTGGTTTCTTTATGGAATGATCACCCATGCAGGAAATTTTAATTATAGTTTAATTATAGTTATAATTAGATCTAGGTGCATGTGTGGCATGAAGTAATAGATGTTATCCCAGGACAGGGTCTTTAGTTTTTTCCTTTGTTCACTGCACAGAAGAAAAAGGAAACATTCACCATTTCATGGCTTCTTTCCACTGAAAACAGACGGTGGTGTTCTACCTATTTCCCTCACTTACACACTTCCCAAGAAGTTGGAGCAGTTAAGAGCACAGTGGCTGTCCTCTCCCTGCCCCTGTGCCACCCCCATTCTTCTCCTGCCTGTCCACTCGGATACCCGGTAGTTTATTTCCCTTCTTGTCGGCAGGGCAGTATTGATTCAGGGAGGTCCGTATGACTGTTAGCCGTGCTCAGCTGATAAACAGGATGTCCATATAAATTTTAATTCCTGCAGGTAGGTATTTTCTCCCGTACCAAGACTTGTGCCTCCTTTAGGAGACTCTTCGCCCTTGGTATGATCTTCCAGCTCTGGTGGCTACCAGATTTTAAAATCTGGTCTCTCAGGGCAAAATAGGAGCTTAGAATTTTGTTTCTGGTTATACTTAGGGCAGTTCAGGAGAAGCCTGTGTTTTTGATAGTGGAAGATGTAAAGGCTCCGTGTGCTGGGCTGCAGACCGTGGTCGGTGCTTGGGGCAGAGCGGGCAGCCTGGGCTCGCTGGGGATGGTAGGAGCCCACAGCTGTGAGCATTCTGGGGTGCAGTGAAAGCAGCTTGCTGGTTTGGCCCAAGTGTACACTCTGTCCCGCTTGACTTCTCACGTGGTGCCATGGGAGGTGTTGATACTGGCAATAACTGCTTGTGCCCTTCTGGCCTTCCAGAGTTTCAGTACCTCTCCTTGAGTTCCCTAACTACGCCTTTTGCCTCTGTGGTTGAAATTTCCACTACTTCTCACATGGCTTTTGCCTGGTATGGCTTTAGAATAAAAAAACCCAAACAAACCCAGAGCAGTTTTCAGCTGGAGCACACCAGAAGAAAAATCTGGAAATAAAATGGACAAGTCTTCTGGCTCTGAAGAGCGAGACCTCCGCAGTGATTTGCAGGCGCCAGTTTGAACACCTTACCTTCTCTCTACCAACTGTTGTTTTTAGCAACTTAACGTTTCTTCCAAATAATAATTTCTTCCTCAGATTACTAGTGTAAGTTTTACTTGGATCCAAAAAGGAAAAAATGAAATGTTTAGAATTGGAAGGAACATTTTGTTAATTGGTAGCAGCATGTATGCTCCAGACTTGGCATATATCCTACTGCCTGTAAGCTTCATTAACTTTTGATAAAACGACAGTTAATTTTTCAGACTCCTTTTTTGTAGTCTTTCATTGTTTAAGAAATTAGATCATGGTTTTCTTCCACTTCTGCTTGTAGCCAAATTTGTGCTTTATTTAATGATGTTTAGTCTTGCTCTCTCTCTATCTTACATGGTATTTGTAACCATGAGGGAATGGACATGATTTGGGGTTTGTGTGGGTTTTCTTCAGTGTTTCGTGAGACTACCTGAAACTGATTTTTCCTGCATACGTACTGCCACAGAGCACGAGTTCTCGTGGTGCCGCAAATGTCAGTGTTCCCTTCGGCTGGAGCGGGAAGCCTCTTTGCCTGTACTTTCTTGATGCTTTGTCCTGGAATGGGATGGTTTTGTGACAGCAGCAGCAAGTTACTGGTAGCAGGAAGAATTCCATCCAAAACCTGCAGACTGGCGTGCATAACCTGCAACAACAGCTTGGAGGATGGAGCAAACCCCAGAGGAGGAGGAGGAGGGCGTGGAGTTGCAGGGGCTCTGTCCTTGTAGGGAGGCTTAGGCAGGGCGGACTTGCCCAGAGGAAGGAAAGCGTGTGCTTAGGAGGGCTGGATCCATTGTGGCTGTTTCCCTGTGACCGGGTTTTAGATGAAGTCAGTCTGGCTGGTGTGACCAGAGGACTTCAGCCAGTCTTTTCTTCTGTTGAAATCCTGAATCATCTTTCAAGGGAAGGGAGAATATTAGCCAGCTGGGAAATGCAGGAATGGAGAAACCAACTTGGTCTGTTCTGGAAAGCCTTTAAACTACTCCTTTCCTCTGGAAAAAAAAGCAATCCTCCTAAACAGACCAAAGAACAAACCTCTGAAAGAAACCAAATAAAGTACCTCTGCAAAGGCCCAGGTGGAACGCAGTCCCCCCACCCCTGAAATTCCCTGCGCCTTCCCTTCTGCGGTGAGCGTGGAGGGGATTTCCTACTTCGACCCTTGCACGTTTGTGCGGAAGCTCTGAATTTCCTGAAACCGGAGCACAAGGTGGTTTCCCCAGGCCTTTCCAAGAGACTTTTACCTTTTATGTTACATCAGTTGCTGGAGGCGTTTGAATGGAATGAAAACATTTTGAAGAAACCCCTTCAGAAATGCCAGGTCTCTCCTCCTCACCGTTGAGGATGGCTTTAGGTTTGCTCACGGGCCACCTGTTTGGCCAAACTCACAACGAGGTCCTTCACAAGAAGACATCTTCTGGATGGTGTTTGTGTTCCTTTGCTACCAGTTCAGTGTTGTGTGTCTTGTGGGTGTGGAGGTTCAGGGCACTGCGTGTAAAGCCCACAGCGTAGCAAGGTGACAAGCGTGGGGCGGGCAAGCAGGTGAGATGGCAGCCTGGCTCTCCCTGCCCCGTGTCGTCAGAGAGAACAGCACTATTCAGTTCTTCCATTTTTTTTCTGGCCCTACTGACCAAGTTGTGTACAATCAGATGCTCTACATACCTTGAACTTGGCCAAGAGTGTCAAAGCAAGCCATATAATTAAGCTGGGAAATGAGATTTCCTTCGAAGAAATACAGAGCTGAGAAAGGAGTAAGGAGCTCAGGAATACTCTGCATCTGTGGATTTTAATTTATGTATTTGTGCCTGAAAATGACTCATGTCTCTTGGTAGACATCTTGGCTTCACTCTTTGAGGAAGCTTCTCTTAGCTTTATATATATATGTATATAATATTATATATTATTTTTAATGTATTTATTTATTTATATATATATATATTGGTTTAGGTTTTATGAAAGCTTATTCTTGCACACAAAATCCTTGGTGAAAACCATGTAGTGAGTGCTTTCCAGTCACCTTCTGGCGCTCTCAACTTTTCCAGTCCGCTCCTGAGCATTGTCCTTGAAACTGCGGTGCAGATCTAGCAGAGCCGTACCTAACGAGAGATGCGCTTCTCGCCTGTCTGCTGCTCAGCAGAGGATGAGCTGCAGTCCAGAATGCTGCCAGCCTAGAGCAGGACAGCGGTGGCTCGTCACCCTGTTAATCACTGCCGGTTAGTGCTGGCAGCCTCATGGAGCAGGGTCCAATTCTGCCGTTTCACCTTGTGTCTCAGCTCCAGCCCTGTTCCTGCCAGCAGCTCCTAGTGCCGAGTGCCAGACCTGGCTGCCTTTCAGCTGCTGTTCTTGATGTAGGAAGCATGCTCAGTGACTTAGAAGTCTGGAATCGTTCCTGTACTTTGAATTAAAGGTTTCAAATGAAAGAAACAGCTTACTGTACTTGGTGCCTTTTTGGGAATCTGCTGTGTTCTGCTTACATGCAGGGCAGTTATTCCCCTGGCAGGGATTTTTATCATAAAATACAAAGCTTAATTTTCATGTGCTTCAGGTTGTTCCCTTAAAGACCCTAAAGATCCTTTTTTTGTTTGTTTGTTTTTCTGCAAACAGCACCATGCTTGTTAGAGCATCGTTTTGTGCTGCACTTGGGGTTTGATACTAGGAAGCACATGTGTTTCGGATCGTGTGCCAGTGTGGTTTTTTTGTCCGTGGACAGGGCACACCCCTGTGTGTGGAGCACTCATCCTCGTCCCCAGTGAATGCTCGAGTCTGTTACAAGCTAAGCATTTATGTAATTGAGCTTTGGGCTCCTCTGTCAAATCTTTCTGGTTGTGCATCATCAGCATTTTTTACCGCAGTGCTGCTTTGCATGCCCTTCCCCATGTCTTTGCATGATTCTGCAGTCTTCCTTGACAGAAGTTTTGTAAATTATGGTTTAGCAAAGCAACCAGGAGAAGATTTGTAAAAGTGGTTCTTTTCCCAGGGAGAGCACTGTCTCTAAGCGAGAAAACCTGCTGCTGGATGTTAATTCAGCTCACAAATCTTGAACTAGGCTGGCACGCTGTAGCTTCTCGCTCGCACTGATGTTTCTTGGTGGGGAGGAAGGGTGCTTATTAACTCAAGGCTGAGATTTGATTTGGAAGAAGCAGTGCAAATGTTCCTCTGTCAGGAAGAGCAGCCTTTTCTCTCAGCTGTTTGCCCTGGCAAGGTATCATGCTGGCGGTTGCCTTTTTGCCCCTGCTCCGCTGGAAAAGATTCCTTTCCTTACTGTGTGTGGATGAAACAAATTACTTTCTTACCATGGACTTGAGGGGGAGGTACTTTTTAGCACAGAAGCATCTCCACGTTTGGAGTCTGGTGGCTTTGCTGTCAGTGCCCAAGAGAGCCGGGAGCCACCAGTGCTGGGGAGGGATTCTCGGGGAAGGTGGAGGGAAGAGAAGTGAGGAAGTCTTCGAGACTAGAGAGCAGCTGACTGGAAGCACTTAGACTTGTTTAAACTATGCTAGTGTAGTGTTATAAAGCACTTTGGTTTTAAAATAGATAAATAAATACCTCAATTGATAGAAGCCTGAACCCCCCTGCCATTTCCATCCCTGCTCATATTTATCAGCCCTGTTATAGTGAGACATTGTGTGGATAATGCAACAGAGTCCCTTCCACCTGCATCCAGACTTCAGTCCCCCTCTGTGTGGCTCGCTGGCAACTTCTCCGTCTGTCTTACTGCTCTTATGCCACAGCGCTGCAGCTCTCGGGCCGGTGTTTGGGCACATCCAGCAGTAAGTTAACATGACAGTGGTGAGGCTGAAGAGCGAAGCCGGGTGGTGAGATCTAGGAAGCAGGTTCCTTTGAACAAACAGAACAAATGTTTGGGCTTGCCTGAAATATATCCAGGAGGTCAGAAATAACTGGTTTTTCAGCACAGTATTGGCTGCCTCCGTGAGCATGCTGTACTGCAGTAATAGGCAACAGCCTGAAAATCCCACTGCCTTCTGCAACACTGCTCTCCTAACGAGGTACCTTCTGTAGGGAAAATATGCTGAGACCTAGGAAACAAAGCTTCTTCCTACCCACTTTATGGCAAGCTGGCTGGAGTCTGGGAGGCTGCTCAGAGATCCCAGATTTCCGAGGCAGGGACAATGTATTGTGCTTTTGTACCATGTTCAATACGGCGGGGTTTTATGTGCAGTATTTGTTTTTTAAAATGCTTTTCCTAATGTGCAATTGGGTCAATAACCTCTCTTTTGTTTTCTCCTTCTTTTAGGTTGCTATAAAGATAATTGATAAGACACAGCTTGATGAAGAGAACCTGAAGAAGATATTTAGAGAAGTTCAGATCATGAAGATGCTTTGCCACCCACATATCATCAGGTTATACCAGGTAGGGGCACTCTTCAGTGGATTTTCCATTCCTCTGCACTATAGCTTTACGCTGTATAGTAGAGCTTTCTCTAGGGTTATCCCTTCATTCCTCCTACATGAAATACTGGGGAAGTCCTTTATGTTTTCAAGGTCTCGGAGTACTTTGATTAGAGGGATGGCAGAGGGGGAAAAGTGTGGCTAATCCTTCTCTTTTCTGGGAGATCGTGCTTCCGCTTTGGGCTGGCCCCTTGCCATTTGTTTATGGCTATTGTGTGCTTTTCAGTTTCCCAGTTGAAACCGGATGCGGGCTCCCCTTCTCAATTTAAAGGAGAGAGTAAGTCTCGCCCACTAACAGGACTGACAGCACGCAGCATCCCTGCTCTCCTCCCTCAGCCCATGGCCCTGAGGACTTGCTGATCTGCTCAGTGCTTTCCTGGAAGGGATCGTTAACAGCGGCAGACCTGCTTTTGAATATTGTTTGCAGACTTTTTCTCCAGCTTGTTTGGCATTTTTAGTCTGTAGACAAAACCACCAGAGGCAGTGTCCGTGTGTGTTGCCTTTTACGTGTGTATTTGGTGGTGCTCCTCCAACTGCCTCATCAAATAAAACAGCAAGGAAGTTGCAGGAGGCTAGAGACAAACAGACATCAGAGTGATGGGAGCAGGGAATAAAGGAGGCCATCACCTTGTTGAAATGTTACGTGCTGTTTTGGAAGCTGTGGGACAGATGAAAAGACTGGACCTTTCTGATACAAGGACTCAAGCAGTGACGTATAACCCAAGAGTGCTAAAAAGCTCCGTACAAACTCTTCTCTGTTGCTTGCGGTCCCAGTTCTGCGAAGCTGTGGGACAGAGGCTCCTTCCCAGCACGCTGCCGAAGCTGACCACTGACTGCCAGGTTCACGCAGAGCTACTTGCCCCTTTGCTGCAGCAGTACACTTGCTGGAGGGCTCACAGTCCCAGGCTGTTTTGGGAAAGGAAGGAACATCCATCCAGGCTGTGGATGGAAAGTCAGCTCTTCTTTGGGCTTGTGCACAAAGCAGAGAAAAGGCTGCCCAGGGCCCTTCATATTGGGGAAGTATTCAGGAGCAAGAGGCTGATTAGGATGGGTGATCTCCTGTTTGTGGCTGCCTGACTCGGACAGCAGGCATCAGAATGTTAAAAAGTTCAAATCCTGTGGGAAATAATGCCAGGGTTATTTCATTTTGTAACGCAGTGTGAGTGTGTGTGTTCTAAGGGAGAAGTTGTGGTAACCCTCAATAGAAGTTGCTGTTCCCTAGAACCAATTCTTGTCCGTTCAAGCCCAGTCTGCTTCTCATCTGTGCCTGATAGATAAGAGTATTTATATGGACTCCAAAGAGTTAAACTGAGTAGAAGCGTACTGAGGTTAATGTTTAGCTATTTTCACCAAACCACCAAGTGTGAGATGCATACAGCAGACACTGCGGAATTGTGGCACTTTTAAGGCACTTACGGAATGCTTATGGGCTTCTTAAAGCTTGGGGGGGGGGGGGGGGGTGAGTTGAAAAAATCCTTTTTCAACCTGTTTTATTCCATCTAAAGTTTTTTATATGATACTGAACAGGTGACAGTTGTGGCTTTGCTTTGTCAAGGTGAGAGAAGAGTACATGCTGCAGAGCACGTTCTGGCCATTCTTTCTGGGTACTTTCAGTGGCATTTATTTTTAGATAAAAGCTACTAAAGCCTGGAGTTGGGAATTTGGGATCTTTCACAGCTTTTCATCAGGAATCTGAATTTATAAATCGTGTTTTCTCGAGTTAATAAAACTTGAAAGTTGTAAGTGAAAAAGGAGAAAGTGTCCATAATGATAGTAGTCTATAATACAAGAGATTCTGTCTGGAAACAGAAGTGCACTTAAAAATATCTGCCTAAGGGTTTTCTGGACGTGCAGTATCCCCGTTAAGTGGGAGCTGTGTGTCTGTGGCAGTTGAGCAGAACTGAGGTTCATCTTTGTGTTATACTCTTAACATTCGGAATAATAGCAATCCAGCTGTTTAAGCAGCTGCCGTTGCCTGGATCAGGCATGTATTTTTTAGAATACAAAATGTGTGTGTTCGAGTCCTAATTCTTGGTAAGAACGAGCAGGGTTGGGCTGCAGGTACCTAGCTGCTCTGTTGGGGATAATAGTCCATTTCCTTCCTGTAAAAAGGTGAACTTTCACTTTTCTTTGAAACAGAAAAGCCAAAACAAAACCAAAATGTTCCCAGCCCTTTTCTAAACAAGGATTATCGAAACTGACCTGCAGTGCCTGGCACCAGAGGCTCAGCACGGCGGCCCTGGAAGTGAAAGGCAGTGTGTTTTTTCCATTGACAAAGCTGTGAAGCCTGTTAAATAAATAGCATCAGGTTCTGGAAAACACCCCAAGTGTGTACTTGCCCGAAGGCGGCTCACAAAACACAACCCGGTCACAGAACAGCCCTTGGAGCCACCCTTACCAAATCTGCAGGCAGGAAGGCAGTGTTTGGTGCTTTTTGTGTGCTCAGCGTGATTGTACATCACCCACTCGCGAGCATTAAAAATGTAGTTGGGACCTGCCTTTAGCATATAGTACCTTTCCCTGTGCTTCTCTTCTGCATCCTGACAGGGGCTTTCCTAGAAGTTGTTCAGGACTCTGGTCATTTTGGAGCATAGGTTTCACAACGGGTGTTAGAACTGTGCTCAGAAGTCAGTCGTACGCTTCAGAGTCCTGGGCAGTAGCCCCGCTGCTGTGCCAAGCGTGGCATTGCTCTCCATCAGCCCCTTGCTGCCTTTGTCTGCATGGTGCCTGGCCTTTTAAAGAAATCCCATCTCAATAAATTGTTGGCCTTGGAGCGTTGAACCCCAGTATCCTAACAGACTCTTAAAAATGTGTGCTAAAACCTGTTAACAATGGGGTGTTGCCTGGCTGAAACGTGTGGACTCCCCAAAGCAAAGCCTGAGCTCTGGTTTTTTTTTCTAATAGGTCTTGACAAATTTGAAAGTCACTTACAGATTCATCAAATTTTCCCCCCTTTGGCAAAATTGTGTTGGCTCTTTTGGTGCCTGCAGTGGACTGATGAATTAGAAGGATGAAACGGTTTGGTTGTAGCAGCCCTGAGAAGTCTCCCAGGCTGCTGGAACATAACAAGACTGGGGAGCAAACGCTGATGGGAGGGGAAATAGAAGAGGAGGAAGGTGCAGATGAAATGTTGTGTTTAGTTACAGATTTAGTGTTTCAAACTTGCTGTTTGATTCTTGCTTTCCCCAATTACTGTCCATTTCTTTGCACAGCTCTGTAAAGCACAGGAAAGTACTACTTTTGATGGATGAAAGCAATTATATGTGTTAGAAAAAGAATAAATTATTTTTTTAGTTACGTTTCTTTTTGTACAGGGCAGTCTCCTTACCTGTCACTTTTCTGTCCTTGTGTCCAGGTTATGGAGACGGAGAGGATGATTTATCTAGTGACAGAGTATGCTAGTGGAGGGGAAATATTTGGTAAGTACATTTATTGTGTTCTTTAATCAGATAATGCACTTGGTCAACTACAGTAAACTGAAAATAGCTGCCGCACTCTCTTGTTTCAGTTGAGAGATGCCCTTCAGCATGAAAACTTTCCATTGACAAGAGGAGTAAAGAAATAAATGATAACAACTTGATGGAAAATAACTTCCACAACCTCTGTTTTTTCTTTGGGTTTCATTGACAAATGGTGCTACTCCTCTTTTATGCTGACTTTGGGATTAAAGATGTTGGAAGGAGTAATCCAGCTGGATTTTAAGCTGTTGGCTGAATGCTTTGCTTCCCAGCAAGTTATGTGAAACTTGGTGATGATAGCAGAAACACTGGGGTGTGTTAGTAGCTTTCAAAGAAACAGGCAGTCCTGCAGTTTTGTAATATTTTGTTCTCAAAACAATGTTTTTTCTTACCTTTTTGATAGCTGATTTTATCTTAGCATGCGTTAGTTACATGTACTCTAAAGTCCATTGTCTGCTAACAATGTTTTGGCTGAGCTTTCTTGACGACAGAAGCTATTCTTTACAGGAAAAAAGTATCTGGGCAGCACAATTGCAAGAACTGTTGACTGATTTATTCATTTTTGTTTTATTGCCATGACCAATAAGATAACTCGTAGAGACAGAAATTTACTTACACACTGGGATTTTGTGCCAGGTCACAGAGTCAGAATTTTGCAAGTTTGGTCTTTGCTAGCTGAGTTAACGTGAGCCTCGGAAAAGGGAGAAAATCCTTTGTGCTTGAAGCGAGCTGCCTTAAATCTGCTTGCGGGCAGTGTCCTTGTGAGGACAGTCACATGTGGCCTGTCAGCTAAATGCAAGTACTCTCTTTTTTGTCCTGTGAAGTCATTGCAGAAGATTCACTTTTGATGTCGGAGCCTCTCACTTTGCTGGAAGAGAGGCTGAGTTTAGTAAGTGACGAAGCTCTTGGTGAAGCAGGAGAAGCACCAACTTAAGGAAAATAAGACAACTTGAGCTGAAAAATGCTGGTTTCCAGTAACTGTAATAACCAGTTCATCAGTACCTTTGTAGATGGTTGCCATGCCAGCTTCTCAACGTTGTCTATGTCGTTTGGATTTCGTCTCTGAGAAGGTGACAGCTGAAGGCAGGAGCAAGTAGCAGCTGATGTTTGGAAAGCGTGGATCGCCTGGTGAGAAACCTGACTTTCTCCAGCTGAGTCTTCCAGTTGCTTCGTCAAACGTGAATCATGGTGCTGGATGCTCAGCAGCTCCCAAAGGCTTGTGAAATTCATCTTGCCTTGCGCAGCAAGCCGTAATCGCAGCAATGTCCCTTGGATGTGTATTAGAGTTCACTTGTGTGTGTATCACCGCAGAGAAGTATAAATCACTTTTTACTTTCTCTTCCTCTTCTGCTGAATTTGGCAGAGATGGGCTCATCTTTTTTTAAATCCAGAACTATGTGCAAGCTCATATACAATCCTGGAATGAATTCTCTTGGTTACAAAAATAGCCTTCTACATGAGCTGAAGTGAAAATCTAATTGCTTTCTGAAATATTTTATGCTGTAGTAAATTCAGCTCATTAGCACGGCTGATTTCTATCACGCTGCCCAGCATTTTATCCTTGTTGATAGGTGGGAGCACTTATGTAATAGCTGTGACGTGTTTCCAGCCCGAAGCCAAGAGGTTGTGCCCCTGCTAGCCAGTTTTGAGCATTTTCAGGCACTGCACGAGGCCTCACACGCTCTTGGTGCTAGAGCAGAGAGGGGGAAACTAAAATCTCAGCTTTTTGTAATCAGAGTTTCCTGAGGAGCCATTAAGACTTTGTTCTAACAGCGGAAGCAATTTACAGGGAAAAAACAGCAACCCGTTTTGGGAAGGTTTCCTTGCAGTTGTTAGCATCTCCAGCACTGAAGAGTCTCACGTCCTCATGTTGTCGAGAGAAAGTCTATCGCAGCCCGGGCTGGCTTCGTGCCCGCTCTGGCTCTGCCGTGGGCTGCTGCTGTGTGGCGGGTGGGTGCTGGGGCTTACCTGTTCCTAAGGATCAAACACTGCCTGCGTGTTGCTTCAACTCAGTGCCTGTCCCTCTCTTGGTAGGCGTGTTAGGAATTGCTGGATGTGCCACAGGGATAGCCGCGTTTGGTGCGTATGGACAGTGCAGCCACTGTCGCTGTGTCTGATACTGGGCCCTGGGGAATCTTCTGTATTAAATGTGCCTGTGTCGAAATGTGGTGGGCTGTGGCGGGGGGCGGGGGACTGACAGCTACGGTTTTCTGGATGCTACATGCTCAGTGTAGGGCTGAGCGCCTCGAATAACCTGAGTTGCACTTTTGTGAACTGCAGGTTTTTGTTAGAAGCAATTCTAAGCTGTTCCCCTTGATGCTTTAAAAACTTTCAAAGGCTTAAACTGTACCGTACGACCGAAAATCATACATAGGCAGTGATACAGGTTGGAATTCTTCGTTGAAAGAGGGGTAGTTTCTCTAAACGGCCATGGTTTCAGTCAGTCAGTGCTGCATGCTTGTCTGTCTTGTCCCTTGCTGGTCTGAGCTCTGCAGGCTTTCCTGGGTTAGCACCTAGGAGAGCTTTACAACCTGTTTATCTGAATTTCCAGTAAAAGGGCTGATAGTTCCTTCAGTGGCCAAGCTGTGCCGTAAGTGTCTTTGATTCATCTGTTACTGGAAACGTTTTGCTAATTCCCTTTGTTTGCATAGCGGTGCATGGGGATCAGGGAGAAGACTTGCTTTTGCTGTGGGCTTAAGCAGCAAAATGTAAATTGTTATTTTTGTCCATATGCATGTTTTGCGTGTGGTTGGGTTGCTGGTTTGACATTATGAACAAATGAATGTCTCCTTTTAAACACAGGGTGCTCTTTGTTCCAGGTCCCTCGAGTGTCCTTTTTTTGAGGTCAAACAGAATATAGTCTAAAAGTCTGTTTTGATTTCAGCTGTTTACTATGAATACTGTAAATAATCTGTGTCCTTATTGACAAGAATACGGGTACTTGGTTGATTAATAAAAATTCTCAGAAAACTTGACAAAATTACAGTCTGGTTAATGTGGTTAGCATGTCTGCTGTCTCTGCCCTGTCTCCCCATCTCCTCCTCCCTGTTTGTCCAGAGCTTTATGAGCATGAACCAGACAGGCACGTTAAACAACATGGTACCAGTCTCTGGAAGTTCAGGCTGCTTCTGAGATCACAAGGTCACCAAATATGCTGGAAATGTGACTTAATCCACCACATGGAGGAGATGTGAGGCTTGAGCAGAGTTTGCTTTCTGGACAGAAAGCAAAAAGCATGAGGAGTCTGTCCAGAGGCAAAAAGTGGAAACTTGTGTATCAATCCTGTCTCTTAACCAGAAGATGCTTTTCCTTCAGTGTAGGATTTTACTGATTTTTTTTTTTATTTATTTTTTTTTTAATGCAGAAAGCAGCATTAGGAGCTTCATATAAGTACAGAGAAGAGCGACTGATGTTTTTAAGGGTTGTGAAATGAAATCATGTGTTCCTCTCTGGAAAATGCTCAAAGGAGCAACACCGTATGCCTCTTCAGCTCCCAAAGGGCGCACTGACGTGTGTATGACCCAGTGGCAAATCTGTGCTGCTGGACTTGGTGCACTCGAGCTCAGTGTGCTGGCTCCCAGCTGAACATTCAGGTCATGTCTGTAACCTCTGTTGCATGAGAGGTTTATGCAGGCTAAGCTTGCAATGGTTAATTTTGGCATACAGTTGCCCTTGGTGGTATGTGAAGTATTCTGTAGCTTCATTGTTTCTGTCCTTCCTCTGGAGCTTGTGCAGAAATGTCAGCGGTCTCCAAGGCTGTGCCTACGTGCAGAGCTTGGGGACCGGCCTGCACTCGCATTTCTTCATGAAAAGTGAAATTTCACGCCTAACCTAAAAAGATTTCCGCCCCCCCCCAGCCTAAGCAGGGCTGACTAATAGAGGGGCAGCAGAGTTTTCTGCGTGAGTGGACATCTGGCAGGGCAGCTGCTAAAAGCAAGAGCCTGAAGTGTGCAGGACTTAACAGCGTGCATCACCAAACATGTGTGGGGACAGGTGAACCTGGTTTGGGCAAAAATATACTTAGGAGAGCCTTGTAGAAAGGCACCTGCTGCAGTAGCTGGGTTTGATTTCTTGCCTGCAGGAGAATCTCCAAAATATTTTCGAAAAAGTTGAGAGATGGGAGCCTTGCACTTGGCTGTAAGAGCGCTTGCTATATCAGCAGGCTGTGCTCCGAAATTTGAGCGCAGTAAAAGATGTGAATGACCTTGACTTGTTTAGGAGCTGAGCTACTTGCTGTTGATCGGGGGTAATGCTTAAATAAGGGCAGGCCCTTGCTTAACTCTGCCTGTCAGTCTCCCAGCTCTTTACAGTAAAAAAATTCTGACTGTGCAGAAGACTTAATGCAATTTAATGGGGCTATTCGAGATAGTAAATTTTTCTTTTCCTAGCAAGTGAATTGAGGGTCAATTGGAAATGGTGATGGATTTCCTTCCCCAGCCCTGGTTCGGATTTGCTTATGGAATGAGTTTATCCAATGAATAAAACTTCATTGACAAGTTCTTTGAAAAACAACTTCACTCTGTTGCACAACATGAGTAGTCAAATGTAGAGAAGTAGGTTGCTGCACAGTCAGAAGCCAGCAGAACTGCTTTGATGGATCCTGGTAATTAGTATTTACTGTGAGGCAATTATGTCGCAGGTATTTTAATTAATGGGTGACTGGGAAAAATACAACCACCTGATGAGAAACCTTCAGAAGTGATTTATTTTTATTATTTTCAAGAACAGATATTTCCATTGAGCCCTCTGGTTTAATGGAGTTTATGGAGTGAAATGAATTTTTTTGGCCTCAAGTCTTTTGAGGCCAACTTGCTGGCCCAGCTGAGAAGTAAATACCCTCTTGAAATGGGCAAGGAGGTAATAAGCCCCTGACCTGTGGCTCTCTAGTGCCTCTGCTAACCAGCCCTGTGGCCTGTGCGGGGGGATGGAGGGCTTGTGCAAACCTCCCTGAAGTTCTTTGCGCAAGTTGGGGAAACTCGGGAACCCTCCTGGTCCCATGTGTGGGACAGGGCATGTGGTTACGGGGGGCTCTCCAGGATGCCTCTCGGGTTTCTCCTGGTTTTTTGTAGCACTGTCCTCAACTCCATTATCTGGCCAACTACTGTCCCTACCCGTATCTCTTGCCACACTACATCAGTTTTAGCTCGATGTGCTTATAGGGTAGAGAGCTATTAGGAAAGGGTAATAATTGTGTTTCATAAATCAGCTTACTCTGACATTTACACTTTGGCGGAGTTTTGTTGCCTGTTCTGCTGATGCTTCAGAGGAGGGGGATGATTTTTCTCTGTTTATCTCTGCCATTTCTACTGCTCATCTCCTGCCTGTGCATCCCTGCTGGAGGAGTAGTATGAGGAGTGGCTTCTGTAAGTCTGGCGCTTTCAGGTTTCAAGGGGATTGACTTCAGCTGGGTTGCTGCTGTGTGCCTGTTTGTGGTCACTTAGACCTTCCCTGTCCGTGTGTGTGCATTGCTAGCTTCCGAGGAGAGCCTCGCTGGCAACAAATACTACCTTTGAGGAGAGTATAGTTTTTCAACAAAATATTTGAGAGTACTCAGATTTCCATAGTAGAGCCAAACTCTTGGTTTTTATAATGAAATGCATTGTTGGATGTTCCAAGTATATTTTGCACCAAACCAGTAGCAAGTACCAGACACCAGTTATGAGCATTGGGAACACCTGCACACGTTTCGAAGAGCGTGCGATGATTTTGCAAGGGTTGCGTTGCAGAAGCTCCCGAAGCTGTGCTTTCGTACGCAGTTGCAGCATTTGTAAGGGGAGCTCATGTGCTTTGGGAGTGTTTCGACTGGCTCTCGGCCAAGGTGTGTGCCTTGGAGTGCCCCGTGCTCACCAGGAGCAAGGAGAACCTGGGCCAGAGGCAGTTGTACAGCCTGCTGGAGGTGTGAACTGCAGGGTGTCAGTGGGCTTTCACTCTGATCTGGTCACCAGTGGCCTTCCCTCTGAAGAGGGGTGATGTGACATTCTTTCTGCGGCTGGTGGGTGTGCTAGCTAGGAGGCTGAGGCTGAGGAGCTGGCTGTCTCTGTAACTAACCAGACTTCACTGGTTTCGGCAAGAGTTACCTTCGGTGAGGTGTGTTGGACTAAAGGCAAATTCCCTGTGGAAAAAACAGAGGGAAGGAGGGGTGGCCTGTGGCCACAAACCCGTGCTTCTCACTGTCAAGGTAATGGGGTATGAGGCTTGGTATTTGAAGGAAAAGGTTGGAAAAGTTTTATTTTTGTTTTGATATAGGAAAAGATTTTAAAACGTTTATACTTTTCACAAAACCGTTTTGATTTTCCAGCTGTCCCCATCAGCTGTCCTCTAAATAGAGGGAGGTTTATAATTTTAAAGCCTTTCACCTGGAGACAGCCCAGGTAAGGGCTGGTGTGGCACTGGTAAGCTGGAGTCCCTTCCGTGTAAGGTGGTGACCCCATCTGGTGTGGGAACCTGGAAAACACACTGGTGCCCGCATCGTTCCCTGTCTCCATCCTCTGCACCGTTTGCTGCAAGCGTGTGAGGAGCCCCTGTGTGGGTTGCGCTCCCTGTGTGAATAACCACTTTGTTCTGCACTTTGTCACTTACAGATCACTTGGTGGCCCACGGACGTATGGCAGAGAAGGAAGCCCGGAGAAAGTTCAAGCAAATAGTGGCTGCTGTCAACTTCTGTCACTGTCGTAATATAGTCCACAGAGATCTGAAGGCAGAAAATCTACTTCTGGATGCTAACCTTAACATCAAAATAGCAGGTGAGCTAAGACTAGCAGTGTAGGAGGAAGGCAGCTGCTTTCAGAAGTTAATAAATGTAGGCATTGGCTGCTTCCAGGTATTCAGAAAGAAGGAAACGCAGTGCAGCTAAAGGAAGCTTTGGATTTCTGTGTGGCCAGCTGCCCAGAGCTGAAACTGCTAGATTGTAGCCAGGAGTTTTATATCTCCCTTCAAGTAGTGCAAAATAAAAGGAAAAAAAACAGGTTTGGCTTCATAGGCAGACATGCAGCTATAGATACTGCGGTGTTCCAATAATCCAACACTGGATAATGGGAGAGACCAGCGTTAAAAAATTGACCTGGTTTTGAGTCATGCTGCCAGTTTAGGACTTTTTCAAAGCAGGTCAGACTAGGTGAGAGAGAAAGCAAGGAGAAGTAGGGATGACAGCATTTATGGTGGAGCAGTGAAGGGGAAATGGCACTCTTGGAGTCGTTTCACTATGCCTTCTGGCAGAGCAAGAGAATAGCCCTAGTGCTTTGGGTATTTCATTCATTGCAGGGGGAGAAGCTGAAGTTACTGAATAAACAGGCCCTTCCAGTCTGTTCCCAGTGTTTTGCTGGGCAGTGGGGGTTTTTGCTAATTACTGCCTTTGCAGAGAGCTTGCGCCTTGGCCAGTTTCTAGACTGACCTAACACGGGCCTGCATGTCTGTGATCCTTTTGTACATGAGATTGAACCTTGGCTGCTGAGCTCTGAGATGCACAGACTAGACTTGACTTTATTTAGCTTTGTGGGATTATGTAGCAACCAATTGAAACAAGAGGATTTAATCTTGGCCTGGTCATCTCATTTCATGGGATTTTGAATTGGGAGAGCTTACCATTTAATTCTACTAGAGCCTAATGCATATCAGAGCATTTTTGGAAAGCACTTGTTGCCCCCTCTCTTAATAGGCTTCTTCCTTGGAAAGCCTGTCACCTTTTACAAGGGTTTGTAACTTGATTTAAAAAAAAAAAAAAAAAAAAAAGTGCTTAGGGCTGTAAAACTTTTCAGTCTGAGCAATTTTAGTACTGGGAGTTGGGGAATACTCTTCTAGCTTGGAGAGAGGAAACAGTCTTGTTTGTTGTGTTGCTGCTCTCTTACGTACCATCTGTAGGTGTTAGATTAGAGTTTAACATTTGATTTGTAGTAAAATGATTAGTAATTTCTTCAGTTCCTTTTATCCTCACTTTGTGAGGAGGGAATGGGGAAGGAATAGAAAGGAGTGAAGGACTTGCAGGCGTCCAGGGGAAGTTTTGTATAGTATGAACCATGTCCTCCTTGGCACAAGGATGGTAACCTTTTCCTTGCTGTTCTGGGAGCAGAAGATGAGGAAGAAACAACATGTTGCTGATGAATACAAGCGGTTCGTAGTGTTTCCTATGTGTTGAGTGAATCTGTGCTGCCTTGCACTGTGTGGTGTTTTGTGGCCAGCTGAAAGCCCGACAGCTCACACTTCCCAGGACTGCGCTGTGTGAAAGGAAAAAACAGAGAGAAACATACTGACAATATGGGGAAAAGGGCTCGTTTTTTACTTGTCAAACTGATTTCCTACCGTTGGGTAAGAGCCTCCATACTGACGGAAGGGGCAGCAGCAGGCGGCTGATAGTAACTGCTGCCATGGACGGGGTTGGTGGCAGGTAATGGAGCTCCTCCAAGCAAGGTGGTTCAGGAGGTCTTTGTAAGCAGCACTTTCTGCTGTCTGTTCTATGCAAACCGATGCACTAATGGTTTGAGGCCATCTTGTGTTCATGGGGTAAAATCTAATCTGTGTGTAGGCGGCGAGGCTGCCAAGCAAATAGAAAGAAAGAAGCTAAAAACTAACCCGGCTGGTAACTGGAATACAGCTGGATTTCCTAAAGAAATGTCCGTGTGAGCATGCTGACAAGCTCTGTGAATATCTGAAAATTGTGGAAACTTTTTTTTTTTAATCTAAGGGAGTTGGAAACTTTTTTCCTTCCAAATATCTGCTCCCAGAATGGACTCTAGAAGATAGTTCCCACCCTGGTGGTGGTAGTGTTTTACTTGGCAGGAGGATGTAGTAGCGACTTGAAAAATAGCCTGGAAAAGCTGATTTATGGTATAGGATTTTTCCAAGTATAAAGTTTTGTCCCTATAACTCATCAATTACAACTTGACGCCAGTTGTTCCATTGTTTCAAGAGCAAAAAAGAAGCGATACAACTGATCTCTTTCACACCAGACCTCCCAGAATAAATACAGCAGAAATGCACAAAGCCCTGTTACACAGGGTGGGGGACCAGCTAAACCTTCACTGCCAAACCCATTAACTGTCTCTAACCCAAACCTCTTCAATCATGCATTTAATGTTCAGCTGATGGAAGCTATAGATACATCTCGAGTGCCTTCTAAAGGCTCTGCTTGGTAGGTCTGGTCACTCTTTATCTGCCAAGTAACAGCAACACAGGTAGCCTGAAGGATGCAGTGAGCCAGCGTGTCACCTGAGACACCCAGAGCTGAGGCTGGGGCTGTAGCTTCGTGATGCTTCTGATGCCCATATGCGCAGCCTTTAGCAATGTGCTTAATTCCACCAGCTTTTGGAATTTGTCAGACTCTGACCAGTGCAGATTTCCTAGCACGTTACCACTGACCTCCATTTGCAGCTTTGCATCCCTTACTTGGCAATTGCTCAGTTAATTGATTGATTACTCCGTTAATTGATTGATGCTTAGGAAGATAGCATGGCAGTCCTGAAGTGGGTTAATGCTGCTGTTCCCACTTGGTGGTGACAACAAGTGTGCTTTTTGGTTTGTTTTGGTTTTTTTTTTTTTTTGTTTGATTGCAACTCTACTATTTTTCCATAAACAGTAAGATAGAAGTGCTGTTACCCTCGCTCTCGTTTTTCCCATGGATGCTTTTTCTCCAGTGTACCTTCTCAAACTCTGAGTCGGTAGCTTCTGGCACTATGTTCACTTGTGCTCCCAGTCAGAGAGTTCAGCCAGGAGTTGAGATTATTGCTAAATACCCAGGCCTTCCTGGGGTATGGTTTCAGAGAGGAATCTGATCTATGCATTGCTTTGCATTCATTTACAAGAGTCTGCTTGCTCTTTCACCTTCTGAGGATAAAAGTCCCTGTTGTGCAGATACTAAAGCCAGCTCCCTGAAGTGCTGCTCTGAGGAAACGTGAGGGACTAGGCCCACTTTTTTGTAGCACAGGAATGTTTCTTTTCCATACTTTTCTCTATATCACGTCATTGTGACTTTTACCTTACTCTTTAAAAACACTCTTTTCCCTCTGCGTCTGTTTGTGGAATGAGACCTGGTTGCTCCCCGAGGATTTGGATTAATATATCTCCTTGGACTGGGGTGACTCGTCATAGTTTTTAAGAAGGTTTATTTAAGTTGTAGTTTGGGGTTTTGTTTGGTTTAGATTTTGTTTTGTTGCTACTTGGGGGTTTTCAAATCCTCCCTCTTAACATTTTTGGGGGCTTTTAAAAAGCCTGCTGTTCTCACCAGCCTTGACCTCGGTGCGTGCAGCACAGGTGGGTTCTGGAAGCCGTTCCCAGCCTTTTGAGCAGTGCTTCATGTAAGACGGAGCTGTCTGGCTCCAGCTCCCCACAGAGACAAGCAGCGTGACTCACCCAGAGCCCGGAAAGTGCTGGGTAGAGCAGCAGCTCTCCACAGGGAAAGGTTTTTCATCCTGAAATCCGGGGCAGCCGTGGAGCGACTGCAGGAGCTCCCGGACCTGCTGGTTGAACACCGACACGCATCTCGGTGCGCTCCAAGGAGAGGCTCTGCAGGCTTGCGCTCTCTGCCCACCTCTCCGCTGCCAAAAAGAGCCGTGAACCTGTGGGCTAACTTCAACCCGATGTGAAAGAGGGTAAAGTTTCAAAGATGGCCAGTCTCCTGCAGCTCTTACGAAGCAGAGAAGGTTGCAGGAGGCAGCTGTTGTGTGTCTGTTCGGAGGCAGCGGCGGCTGCCAGCTGGCATGCCACGGCTCTGCCCTCGCTGCAGAATGTGCTGCTGCTGCTTGCTTGCTGCACCACCGTCCAACTGGGCTCATTGGTGTGACTGGTTAGTGGGCCAGGGCAGCAGTGTGGGGAACACCTCGTTCCTCTCCTGTGCAGAGCTGGAGCTGGTGTTGGGCTGTACGGGGGCAATATTCATTGTTTTGAAAATGCAAGTGGTTCCCAGAGTGCTGTAAAGCCCACCTGAGTACATACAAGGATAAATAAAAGTAACTAAACCAGAATAATTTGCTCAAAATACGTGAAGCACCAAAATCCCAGCATGTTGTTGCACAGTCAGAAAGAGTTTGTCTAAACTTGACTGCAAATGCTTTGTTGTTAGGAGATGGAAATACATTTACTGCTGTAGTTTTTATTGCTTGCTCTGTTAGCCGTAATGCAGGCACTTGTTACACATTCTGCTTCAAAACATGAGACAGAACAGCTCAAAAGCTTGCAGAGGTGGAAAAGACAATTGTGCAGCTGTGTACTGTTTCCCTGAAATAGTCCTCCAAAGGCTGACTGCTCTTGTGTTTTGGAGGTTCTGATGACTTCATTTCTAACAGTAAAAACCTAAAGGATGTTTAACTGCCTTGTTGTGATGCCGTCGTGCTTTTAAAGAACACTTACCATCTCACTGCTCTGTTTTGAGGTGGGGTTTCAGCAGCATTGTCTGTACTCCAGGTATTTCCAGAGGAACACGCCGCACTAGGTGTTCTTCACAAGCATAAACCATCTTCACATTGAGACAATTTTGCCCCTGCGAAGGGATGGAAGAAGGAAAGTTGGCTGTGCCCTCCTGGGGCTGAGGTGGCAGGAGCTGTGCCGACTGCGCCTGCTGTGCTGAGCTGTGCTAGGCGGTCTGCTGAGTTTTGCAGAAGCTGTTTGAAGGAGGAGAGGAGAATCACCTGAAATTAGGTCATGGAAAATCCTGTAAGGAAAGTGGTGAGCGGGAGCACGCAGTCACCAGTTAGTGCATTCTCTGTGCAGTGAGTGCCTGCGGGATTTTCTGTGCCTCCTGCACAGAGGTGTTGGCCATCACTGGTGGCTCACTCTCAGAAGCTGGTGTGAAACTGGGTGCTGGTGTAAAGGGGGTTTTGTCTAAAAGGCAACAACTGATTTTCCTTTGGCAGGGTAATATTGAATGTGTTAGGGCAAACCTGTAGTTTTATATTATTTAGGAAAACAAACCTTTCTTGATGGCTAAAGAATGCATGCCAGAGTCCTTACCTTTTAAAGCATGGATAAAAGACTTAAGGAGAAATAAGCAGATAAAAATGAAGATGAAGTCTCAAGATGAATGTGTGTTTATTTCAAGAAATGGGAAAAAAACTTAAGTGCTTTTGCATCTGAAATGTTCTTTACTGTTTCTATACATGTATTAAAGTATATATTTTCAGCCAGATTCTCCTAGCACAACGTTGGGATCCTGTGTTTCACTGACAAGTAGGCAGTCAGCTGTGAATTATCCCACATACACTGCAGTTCTGACCAGTGGCGGCGTCAAAATTAATCTTAAGCTCTTTATGGGAGATTTTTACTTTCTGCAGCTGTAGCGTATATTTTTGCTACGATGCTTTTTGGTTTTATCAGTTAGAATTTGCAAGCTGAGTATTTCTGGCCGTCCTTGGGTTTTTTTCCAGCATTTCTCACACAAGCCTGCCGTGAAGATCTGCTGCTGGTGCAAATGCCATGGAAAATGTCCATGTTGCTGTGGGTCCCCATCCGTGTGCATTAATGTCACTCACCCTCCTGCTGGCACACTTCTAGCAGAAACACAGGCGCAGCAGTGTGCAGATAACCTTTGTGGCACCGCTCCTTCTGACAGCGCTTGCTTCTGAGGATGGCCGTGTTCACGGGACGTGGAGACGCCTCTCTGTGACTGTGAATTTGCTTTTATTCAGTTGAGGCAAGAAAGAAGGAAATTGTTAGTGATTCTTTTTTTTTATAAGAAGCAGCTCACTTCTCTTGAATCCAGACTTCAGTTTCTTTGCTCTTTCCAGTGCAAGTCCCAGCTGTGTGCCAGGGGGTGGCAGGTTAATTAGCAGAAAATGCCGTTAGTGCCAACATAAGCTGATGGTTGACTGCCTGTAAGGTTAAGACCTTTTTTTTTTTTTTATTTCTCTTTCAGGATTTATTATTTGCTGTTGGTGGATGATTTGACTTGGTTTGTATAGCTGCCCACCATAACCAAAGTTTCCAGCTCATATAGTACTTTCTGGAAAATCAAAATTTCCTGTTCTTTTCCCCCTTGTCTGCATTCTGTCCTTGCTGGCAGCTGCCCTGGCCCTAACGAAGTTGTGAAACTTGACATCAGAGAAGCTGAAGGCTGGAAGTTAGCACACAGGATTTATGAAGGATTTCTTGAATATAGGGTGGAAGCCTCATTCCAGACCATGCACCTGACTTGCAGCAACCCTGGCTGGTCTGATGGCTGGCGTATTGGCTCCAGCGTGAAAACCGCGTGGATGAAAAGCAAAGAGCAAACTTTTTGAAAGATCGTGTTCTGCTAAGCAAAAGCAGTCTGGTTACAGCATGTGCAGCAGGTGTAAGCGGTAGCATTTTGCAGCAGATTGTTTATATGGGGTGTGTTTCATACTGTATGAAGTGGACATGCTGCTGTTAATACTTGGGGGTTTTGTCTCAGTATGGAGAGAAGTTGTATGCTGCCCAGGTGATTTCAGCGTTGCTCTTACTCTTTTTGAGTCTTGTGCACTCGTGTTTCTCCAGTCTCTGTGTATCAGTTATCTGTTACAGGATTGTATGTGACTTGTCTCAGCAAATTACTTAAATAGCATTTGTTAGGACATTTGGAGTGGATCACACTCCTCTAATCTCTTCTCTTTGTTCTTTCAGATTTTGGGTTCAGTAACATCTTCACACCTGGTCAGCTGCTCAAAACCTGGTGTGGGAGTCCTCCCTATGCTGCTCCAGAGCTCTTTGAAGGAAAGGAATACGATGGGCCAAAGGTTGACATTTGGGTATGGGATGAACCTCTTTCTCCTTTGCTTTGATCTAATTTCTGCTCTGTGTTTGGCTTTGATTCCTGAATGTGTAGTAGGTGTCTTGGAGAAAAGCCTCTGATACGGCAAAAAAATGTTTTTTGAAGAAATGCTTGTAAAATTTTATTCTGGCTACTGTGTCATGTGTTTTCTTTATTGGGAAGCATGGTGCCAAAAATATTAGTTGCCCAGAAATGCGTTTTAATTTAGTTTCCCAAAAATATGGTTCGCTTCAGTGCTGTTGGATGGCAGAGTACCTGCTGTGGTAGGGCTTGATCTGGCAGAGCTGAAAGAGGAAACTTCAAGTTTTGCTCTATGAGGTTTTCGCAGAGAGCGCATTGGCGCTGAGACCTGGGACAGTCTCCTCCATGGCACGAGCTCCGTGACACAAAGCCGCTATTCAATAGTGGCTTGGCTGCCTGCTGTCCTGCCTCTCCTCCTTGCGGGGCTCCCCGAGCTCTGCCAGCCAGGCTGGGTGAGTGGGGAGGAAGGGTCATAGCTGGGTTTGAAACGGCACGGCCGTTACGGTGGCATTTTGTCAGCTGAAGCTGTTTGGTGTGGCTGTGCAGGTGGCCAGAGCCTCCTGCTGTGGGGCTGCCTCAGGCAGGCTGGAGCTGTAGGCTTCTTCTAACTGTTGGCTTCTGAGGCTCCAGAGAAAAGTCTAAATGGAGCTTGAAGTTTGAAGGAGGATTTAGGCTGGCCTGTGACTGAGATGTCCACAAGGTCTGCTCCGAAAGGACTTGCTTTTTCTTCCTTATTATTCTTTTATTCTATTTAAACAACATTTACTGCGATTAACTGCAGTCTCCTGGTCTTTCCCTCTAACACTGCTGACGTGACCTTTGTTTTGGACACAGAGTCTCGGTGTGGTGCTGTACGTGCTGGTCTGCGGCGCTCTGCCCTTCGACGGGAGCACGCTGCAGAACCTGCGAGCGAGGGTGCTCAGTGGGAAATTTCGCATTCCATTTTTCATGTCCACAGGTAAGGGGCGCGTGCGCCTGCAGCGCTGAGCAGACGCTGGTCACATCTTTGCTTACAGATTATTTGGAGCACTTCAATTATAGTAGGCCAGCTGATTTATATGCCAGCTAAGTGGTATGCCGGGAAGCTTATCCGTTGGATGGTGGTTTGTAACATAAGTTAAAATGAGTTCTGAATCTAGAATTTAGAAACGGAAATACTTTTATGTAAAATCTCAGCTTTCATGTATATAACTGTGCAAACTATAGCAAAATGTTAGCAAAGATATACTCTTTCTAAATTCTGAAGATGCAAAAGCTAAGAACGAAATAGTGATGTAGGAATGTAGAGGCTGTCGTATACCTTTTTTAGACAAGAAGCTTTTTACAGCGTTGTGGCACATGAATTTCCAGCAGTAGCCCCATCGGAGATGAATGTCCATGTCCTGTTCCTGCAAAAATGCTTCCGAATACTGTAGCAATAAGTCCCATTTTTGTAAAGTGTGATTAATTCTCAGATAAAACCAACTTCACTTAAGAACGAGTCATATGTACGTTCTTGGTTGGCTGCTGTCAGATTAAGGAATAATTTTGCATGGACTGCATGGAGTTTCCCAGCTGAAAACTTCTTTGCCTGCCACCTTACTTGGGGAAGAGGTTCTCTTCGTGCAGAAAATGCTTGCTAAAACGTGTGGTGTTTTTAAAGCACACTTAGATCCCTCCCCAAATGAGGGAGAGCCTCAGTCCCCCATGGTGATAGCGCACACGTATTACGATGGAGAAATCGTTCACAGTGAGCTGTTGCCCAGTGGTGAATGTTGAGAGGATACTTTGCTCTTCAACCCCAAAAAGCCGGTGGTGTCCCCTGGCCAGCGCCAAGGCGAGGAGGGACGGGGTGACAGCATGCCACCTAGGGGCTCCAGCAAACAGCACAGCGGCCCGCTGCCCGGGTGGCTTCCTTCCTTCCTGGCATGGGGAAATCAAACGTCTGCAGCAAAGTGGCATGTCGGGGACTGGACGGCTGCAAAATGCAGAAGGAGAAGCAATGTTTCTGCTCTGTATGACTTCCCACAGAGAATTGTGAGGCTTTGAAAGAAAAAAAAGCGCTTTTGCCTTCGCAACGCGAGGCTGCCTCCTGCAGAAGTCGCGTCCCTCTCTGCGGGTTACCCAGCCTCCCTCTTCCCTTGCAGAATGTGAACATCTGATCCGCCACATGCTGGTCTTGGACCCAAGCAAGCGGCTCTCCATGGAGCAGATCTGCAAACACAAGTGGATGAAGCTTGGGGAGGCTGATGCGGAGTTTGACAGGGTGAGAAGCAGGAGTGAGCTGGTGTGCGAGTGGGGTCTGCCCGGTGCCTGCCAGGCTGCAGACGGGCTCCTAGCATGTAGTGGTGCCATCTTCATTTCAGCTCGTTGAGAACTCTCGTTCCAAGTGCTGGTGTGTTGCCTTTCTGCTTTGTGTCTCCTGGCCTTGCTTTCCACATCGCTCCTCATCTGTATATATTTTTGTATCTTTGCCCTTGGCGTTGAGAGCCTAAGGCACTAGATTTTGAATTGGTGGGCCATCAGCCTTCAAAGCTCATGCCAGCTTGCAGCCCGAGCCTGGTGCATTGGTTCTTCAGAGCGCTATGACTCATCCGTGTGCCTTTGGGAATGTCAGTGCTGAAGTCTGTGTCTGTGCTCTTACAGCTGATAGCAGAGTGTCAGCACCTGAAGACCGAGAGGCAGATGGAGCCGCTGAACGAGGATGTGTTGCTGGCAATGGCGGACATGGGGCTGGACAAGGAACGCACAATTCAGGTAAGACGCCACAAGCTGACAGTTGTGACCTGCCTGTTCCCACTGGCGATCAAATGGCCATGTTTGTTGCTTATCACCTTTGGTAACAGAGCAACCTCAGCACAGTATGAAGCATACTTTATTGCTTGACAAGAAGAACTGACCGGGTTTTTACTTTTCTTCTTTTAGTCATTAAGAGCCGATGCTTATGATCACTACAGTGCAATCTACAGCCTGCTCTGCGACCGTCTGAAGAGACACAAGAATCTGCGCATCGCAGCGTCTCCAAGTATACCACGGACCATGACCTTCCCCACTTCTACTAACCTCCAGGTAGATGCCCTGCTTGGGCAGTGTTCTGCCAGCCCTGGAAGGCCAGCCAGACCCTTACCTGCTGGACTCAGACTTGCTTAAGGGTGTCCTCATCCTAGCAGGAGCACCAAAATGTTCCTCATCCGAGAACTTGGTGTGTGTTTAGGGTGCCATAATCCTGAGATTAGGAAGGCTTTGTTCACTCGCTGTGGGTTTGCGAATACCCTTCGGACAAAGTCTTCTGCTAGCTTGGTGACAGAGGAGAAGGCAGTGTGAGGGTCACTGGTTGGGAGCTAGAGTTTACAGACCAGGACTGCTGTGTGATGCTGCTTCCTCAATTTGTGCTGCTGACCAAGAAATTAGTATTTGCTTTAAAAGAGTCCAGGTCATAAGGGAAGCAGAAGAGATGCTGACCCTGCCTGAGTGGGAGGGAGGAGGGGAAATGAGGCAACCCCTTGAGAATTAAGAATAAACTGATATTCACTGGCTCTAGGGTAACCTCCCTGTTCCCCAGTGCTTAGGTCTGTGCACTGGTATTAGTCCAGCAGTGTTTGTAAAGGGCTTGTAAGAGATGCTAGCTTCATGTCGTCCGATTTTGATCTCTCTGCTTAGCAGACAGAACAGACAGGCAATACCATGAGCATCAATGTGCCACAAGTCCAGCTCATCAACCCTGAAAACCAAATTGTGGAGGTGAGGTACACCCCTTGATGACCCCTGCAAGTTCTTTTCCCAGGCTTGGGTTGAAGCCTTTTCCTTGATCCTCACTTATTTCAACATTTCCAATGTCTTGCCTGCCCAGACTGACGGAACAATGAACTTGGACAGTGATGAAGGGGAAGAGCCATCACCTGAAGCTCTGGTTCGTTACCTCTCTATGAGAAGGCACACGGTTGGAGTAGCTGACCCACGGTTAGTGCTGGACTCTAACTTCCTGAGGGAGGATTAAGGGAACCTGAAGATTTACTCTTAGCGTATGACTTTGGTCCTTCTGAGATGTGATTTATTAAATTGTGCTACATTGGCAGATAACGGGCTGATGCCTTAAGGGCACTCTGGGCTCTGTTGTATGTAAGAGTTGACACCTTTTGGACTGGCAACGGTCTCCAGTTTCTGGGCTGGCAAATACACTTCACAGTGTGCCCCTCAGTCCCGCTTCACTCTAGCCAGGCCAAGTGGTGATGAGTGCACGTATGTGTGTCGTAGCTGGTATCCAGAACTTTGGTTTCCTGCTCCTGCTGTGAGTGGCTTGGAGTTATTTCTGCAAACTTGATTTTTGCTAGATGGAGAAGGAAATATAAGGTGTCTCTTTAGCAAAAGTGTTCTTTTAAATGTCCTAGCCCCATTGCGCAAGTTGGTTAGTATTTCAGCTGAGGGTGAGGATGAGATGCTTTCCTCCTCTTCTTCCTGGTGAGCTCTGTGTAAGCTGTAGTGTCATTCACTGGTGTGCAAGCCAGTTTCTCACCTAAGCTGTGCTGCTGTCATGTCCTAGAGGAAGTTTTCGTGATAAATACAATCTATGTTAATGCAAAGAGCTAGTTCTGGTAAATCTCAACTTGGAGGGGAAAAAGGGACAAATAAAACCCAAAGAGCAGCTTGGCTGTTCTCTGTGACCATTTTCCACAGCAATAAGAAGCCTTTTTGTGAAGGGAAGCTGAGTGCACTGGACCTGTGGGTGGTTCTCTGCACATCGTGCTAATTCACCTGCCTATAAATGTGATTGCACAGGACGGAAGTCATGGAAGACCTGCAGAAGCTCCTGCCTGGCTTCCCCCGTGTCACTCCTCAGGCTCCATTCCTGCAGGTGACCCCGAATGTGAACTTCATGCACAATGTGCTGCCTAGGCAGAACCTGCAGCCCACGGGTCAGCTGGAGTACAAGGTACTGACCAATGCACATGTTCCCTGCTGTGGTCCGTGCTCCAGCAGCACGGGGGGGGTGTGTTCGTGCTTGCACTTGCTCACTCTATTTGCCAGTTCCTTGGTCTCCATAAGATTCAAGATGTATCTTCTTGCTGTCCTTTTAGGTATGATTCTAGTGGGTTCCTTAAATAGCTGAAGAATGAAAAACCACTGCACTATGAAATTAATTAATGGGCTGGGTAGAAATAGGACTGCACTTGCCTGGCTTTGGAGCTGCAGGTTGCAGCCTGTCTGGCAACTAAAGCACAGCGCAGGGAAATGGAGAGTTAAACACTACTGACGCTGCCCCTCTCTGCCCCACGTCAGCTCTGAGGTGTTGGTGCTATTCCTTAATCTCTCCTGAAGCCCAGGCTTGTCTTCTCTCATGCCTGCGTGTCTGGGTTTGTGACCTTGAAGCTGCCGTACAGGTTGATAACAGCACTGTCTGTGCTTCCCAGGAGCAGTCGCTGCTGCAGCCCCCCACCCTGCAGCTGCTGAATGGCATGGGTCCTCTGGGGCGGAGAGCATCAGATGGCGGAGCCAACATCCAGTTACACGCACAGCAACTGTTGAAACGTCCTCGAGGTCCATCTCCGCTCGTCACTATGACGCCAGTAAGTAGCAGAAGGAGAGAAGAGAATTGGTGGTGTGCTTATAAATATCTTCTCCCCCTGGCAGAGGCGACTGCCTCCAGGTCATAGCAGACAGAATAGCAGGCTCAGTCTGTAGCACTCTGGAAGCACTGCAGGGAGTGTGCCCGCTTGCTTCTGAAGGTTCCCCACTCTGGAGCAGCAAGGTACTCTCTCCCTTTGTGGGAGAGTTGCTGTGCTCTCCTGTAGCCAGCAGCTGAGCTGGTATTCTCTGGAATTGACACGGTGTTTGTGAACTATTTTTTTAACAGCTGCTTTTCTTCTCCTTTGCTGTTCTAATAGAGAAAACCGTGCATTAATGCACATACTTTCATCCTTGGGGCACTTATATTAATGAATTTTACTGGTAGCACCAAAAGAAGCAGCAGCCTTGTAACAGGCAGTTTTGATTGGGGAAAGAATGCTGGAAAGGTTTCTTGGCTGAGTGTCCTTGGTGCTGCAGGAGACTGGACATATATCCTTGTGAAAGCTTGTTTAGGAAGGTCAGGTGTCTGCTGCATGGATGGGACCATGCTGACTGCTTTCTGGAACCCATGGCCTCTCTTATCTCTGCAGGCTGTCCCAGCTGTCACCCCTGTGGACGAGGAGAGCTCCGATGGGGAGCCAGATCAGGAAGCTGTGCAGAGGTAACTCCCAGTCTGTTCACATTTGCCCTTACTACCTCCAAGAGGCTCACCCTGTGGTGTTCCGCAGCTGAATTAAAACAAGCACAACCTCATCACAGGCAACAAAGTTGATTACAGCGAAGGCTCAACATTTCTCTTGTTGTTGTGGGTGTTGAGTACTGTAGGCAGTTACGCCTCTGACGCTGCTAGGTGCTTACAAAGCTGGATTCCCCCTGAAATGATCAGCTAATTGAGCAGTAGGTTCTCCAGAAACTCTGAAACTGCTAAATTTCTTTGCTTAGTGTGCACCAGCATGCAATACACACTAACCTGCAAAATGAGTGCTAAGTGATTCACCCCTCCCTGCTGAGTGATGGAGATTAGGAAGATCTCATCTGTGGCCTTGGGTGTCAATGCAGCTTTTGTATCAAGACATGCAGTAAACATCCAACTCTGATGCCTTAAACAAAGTGAGCTTGCTGGAAATACAGCTACCTCTAGTTTCCGATTTCAGCAATAGGCCTTAAAATAGTCTGCTCCAATAAGGAAAGGATCATTAGATATCGGGCTGGAAACTTCCATCCTCTTTGTCTGCTCCAAACACATACTAGGAGGCGGGTGGAATATGCTTGTACTTTCTCAATCCATGAAAACACTAACCATGTCCTTGCTAACATTTTCTTAGTAGCTTCTGCATAGTTTCTTCTCTGCTAACCAGCTGGTGCACTACATGTGGTGGGTGTGGTTGTGGAGTGCTCCTACTTCCTACCTCAAACTTGAAAAGTTTTCTGGATTACCCCCAACCCCGGGTTGTACGGGCTACCACCTCGAGTAAGGTAGTGTTTCCTCAGGGGCTGTGCTCAGGAGAAGGGTTCAAACTGGGAGTTGGTGGCAGGCAGAGAAACGCTGGGCAGAAGTCGTACTCCAGAGCCTTCGCCAGCTCTTCTCCTTTCAGTGCTCCAGAGGGAAGGGGGATTTGAACGGTGGGTGTGTGCAGTGACAGATTGTGCAGAGTGTGCGCTGAGGCTCCTTTTGCCT
Source organism: Falco cherrug (assembly GCF_023634085.1). Taxonomy (NCBI): domain Eukaryota; kingdom Metazoa; phylum Chordata; class Aves; order Falconiformes; family Falconidae; genus Falco; species Falco cherrug. The sequence continues at coordinate 7,152,945 of NC_073713.1, forward strand.
ACCTGAGCTTAGAAGAAAGTCAAAGCTGGTACAAATGGAAGAACTCACTTCCAGCCCTACCTGAGTTGGCACAGAGCACGTCTTGTGTTTTCTTAATTCTTCACCACCCTCACCTTTGTGAGAGTGAGGACAGTATTTTCTGTCATGAGCTGCTGTTCATCCACCGAGCCACAATACGGGGAAGGTACGTGCTCGTGACCTGCCCCAGCTGCAAGGCAGCATCATGAAAGAAATGAGACCGAGTCACAGTACTGAGCAGACGAAGAGCATGCACACCAGGCACTGTGGGCCGCATTCAGGCCCTGTTAAGCTGCTGTACCCTAACTGTGTGCTGTCTTCCCTAGCAGGACTCGGGAACACGGACTCTGTACACAACTGTACACAAATGCACTGCCCAGACAGCTATTAAAAGCTGTAATTTAGGGCCCATAATGTCCACCTGACATTATGTCCAAGACTGGTAGACAGTCTTTCTGATTGCAAATCTGATTCTTGGCAAGGGCATCCCCTTGCCCGTGGACATCTTACCTGGACAGATTTGTACCTCTCCTATTCTAAAACCTAAGGTTTCAGTCAAGTCTCTTAAGTTAATGCGTAAGCTCAGCTGGAAACCTTTGGAAACCCCCCTGCAGTATTTTGTAGGTTGCAAGCCACTGCAACGTTCAGATCCTGCTGAAAGGCAGGTCTCCTTGGACCCAGAGGTCACTTGGCTGCTCTCGGCAGTGCTGCCCTTAGTCCTCTCGTACCACACGTTCTTCTTCCACCAGATGGCCCAGAAAAAGCCCCGTCCAGGTTGTGTGTTAACTTGCTCTCCACCCCCTTATGTTGCAACATGTCAGCAGTCATCAGAGGGGAAGGGTAAATAGCATTAACATCAGGGACAGATGCAAATATTTAGCTTCTCAGAACACTGCTCCGGATGCTCTGTATGCAGCCACCAGTGAGCAGTTTTTGCCCTCCTTAATCTGACCTTGAAAAGAGAGCATAATCTTTTCTCTGTTCAGGGAACAGTCGCATCTCCTTTGAGCTTTGGGAAACTTTCTTCCACCCAGAATGCTGTTATAGCTCATGATTGTTTTGTTCCCTGGAGGTTTGAAATAAAATGATCTTAGCAAACCACAACTGTAAAGCTCTTTGGGAAACTTTCCCTGTCTGCATCAGATGATTCTTAAACAGCTAATGGCACAGACTTTGGCAAGTTACCACAAGGCTAAGCACTTTTCATTCTGTTAACTTGCTGTCTTCTGCTTAAGTGGCTTCAGCAGCTAGCAGAGAGAGCCCGGGTTTGGAGAAGGCAACAACTTTATTGCTTGCTGCTCTTCTGTGCTTTGCCAGTTGAAGTTGCAGGGAGCCTTAGTAGAGGAAAAGAGCAAAGGTGAGAATTCCCTGTTAGTTCCCTGGTGTTGCTGTCCAAGTGATCTCTGTCACAGTTACCACAGCCACCCCGTCACTGGTTCACAAGAGTAGAAATAGTTGCGTTCGTAGGTGGGCATTCATCCCACCTGGCCTTGAGTGGGTGAAGTGCTAGCTCCCCTGCTGTCACAAGCCAGGGCATCCTGGGTAGGTGCTTCATTTGTTATCTCTTCTGGCCCTGTGCCCCCAGCTGCTCTGAGCATTGCTGCAGCCAGTAGCTAGCAGCTCAGGGCAGCGGCCGTCAGAGCTGTGTGGCCCTTTGTCACATCCTTGCCAAAGCAGAGGCTCCGAGTTCAGCCCTGCACGCTCCCCCCCGTCTTTAGAGGGTTTGCAGAAGGACTGCAGTCTCCTAGTTGGGATGCAGAGGATGCTTTGGTTTAAGCTGCTGTCCCTGGGCTCTGGTTTAAGAGGGGGGCTCAGCCTTAGTGCTGGTGGCACTGGCCCCAGAGGAAGGGACCCTCTTGCCGCTCCATTTCTCATGCTGATTTTGCCCGGTGAATCGCTGGGTGATTCCCAGCTCCCTGGAGAATGGAGCAGGGACTAGATGGCGCACTTGGGCTGGGCTGGGCACCAGCCCTTTCTCAGCAGAGCCCTTCTCATGTTCCTCGGACAACCGGAGGCTCTACCCACCCGTAACCTCGGGTGGGGTGGCCCTCGTGCCCCCTTCCCCTGCTGACATGCTGGCTGCTGCTCACAGCTAGACGCAGGGCATCCTGGTGTAGGTCTGACATGCAGAGGCCATCCTGCAAGGGGGCAGCTGAGCAGCCGCTCTGCTCTGCGCCTGTTCTCCAGCCGGCTCTTGCTAGGATTATCTGTGACTCGTCTTTTGGCTCCGTGCATGCAGCAGGCTTCCCCACGGCTCAGTGGGGCCTTGGGAGAGGGAGGCAGACCTGCTGTAGTGGAGTAAGTCCACACTGAGGGCAGGTAGTCACCTGGGTATTCCCAAAGGGATATACCAGCATTCCCCTTGAGAAGAAACATGGCTTTCCTGCTGCGAATAGGAAGTGGCTGCTCTTTCCTTCTGAGGCTGGTGGTAGCACACAAGCAGCTGAAACTACGCTTGTCCCTTAAGCCCTGAAAACCCAGTGATGTGATGGGCACGGGCAGTGTGTCCGTGGTGTGTTTCTCCCTGGTTGGTTCTGAGCACTGCAGCCAGCGTTCTTCCCTCCCATTTACTCTGGATTTTCTAACACTCCCTGTTTTTGGAGTACTCCCATCAGTCTCTTATAAAATGTGCTCCTGCTTGTTGCAGATACTTGGCAAATAGGTCAAAAAGGCACACTCTGGCAATGACCAACCCTACAGCTGAAATCCCTCCAGACTTGCAGAGGCAGCTAGGACAGCAGTCCTTCCGACCCCGGGCTTGGGCTCCACACCTGGTACCCGATCAGCACCGGTGAGTAATGGCACCGGCCGTTCGGGCAGCTTTGCGCCAGGAAACCTGCTCAGATGTCGTCTGGAATGGAGCACTGAGGACATCCCGCTTGGCAGGGAGGGGTGAGGAGGAGGAACAAGTACAAAGAGCAGACCCGCAGAGCAGAGGGTGTCTGACCATGATGGGGACACTGGAGTTCTGTGCTGGCGTGGGCTCAGTGCCCACACAGATACAGGCAGCGTGGGGGCAGGAATCAGCTGGCTCTTCCCCTCCAGTCCCGTTTTCATGGCTGAAGATGACTTGCCGGAATGGCTGCCATCGCATAAGGGTTGGGAATAAGCTATTCATTTCAAAGGAAAGCTTTTCTCTGTTGTAGTGGTAGGTGTCAAGTTAGCAGTAGGTAGCAGATTTTCTACAGAATGTTTTCAGAGGCAGATGCAGGCAAAAGACTGCATCAAGAGTCATCTACACCACAGCTTAAAAACCTCACTGTTCTGCACCAGAGTTGTGTGTTTTGACTGCGAAGTCTCTTTGCAAAGCTCCTCAAGAGTCATTTTATTTCTAATCTGAATCCCTGATGGGAGTGATGTGGGGAAAGGAAGCTGGAGTGGGAAGAAGAAAATTGCAACGTCTGGGAAAGAGGGAACCTCTGCAGATTGGATCTAAACACACTCAAAGTGCGTGGGTGGGGCACTCCTGATGGAGAGAGGGGTTAATTTGATGCAGGGTCCTTGCCACAGCAGCAAATGGGGGATGCTAGTGCTGCAGAGGGAGCTTAAAAACCAGTGCTCTGAACCTCTCAGTGCTGAGAGTGCAAACCAATTGCAAACTGCAGTTTGCTGCCTGTTGGTCTCAACTGTTGAGAAAGCAGTCGCCTACCAGGCTAGATTGGTGCTCGTGTTCAGTCTTTCAGCCAGCTCACACTGGCAGGCTTGACAAAGCGCTTTTTATTGTAGCCAGATACCTGCTGAGCTGAGCACTGATGTAATCAGCAGAGACAGGTGAACTCTGAGCAGACTGAGACAGTGCTAGTGCCACGCTGGAACTCCGGAAAACCAAGATAAGCACCTCTGTACCCTGAAGTTAGTCCCTCACAGAGGTGCTTGGGGGATGGGAGGAGCAGGAGGGGAAAGATTTCTAGGGTCACAGCTGGATAGGAGGAGGAGTGCAGCTTGCAAAACAACCAGAATGTGCTGTGTCCTGCTTTAAGGATTGCTTCAAATCATAAAGGTAAGCTGGGTCTCTCATGCACCGCAAGAACTGATTTTTTACACGAGCATTAAAACATGACCTGTAAATACGTTGGTGTCACCTCTGCCTCTTGGCTTTGGAGTCCTGAGGCTGTTGCATCATGAGCAGGGTGGTATCTGCCCATTCCACCCTCTGTGTCGTAACATGCTGTGAGCCTGCCTCGTGTTTTACCTGCAAAATCACAGAAACTTCATCTTACCATGGCCTAAACAGATTGCCCCGTGTTGTGTCCAAGACATGTATGGCACAGAAACCATTAGCAGTCCTGTGTCATCACATAAATAGACCGAAGTTATTGAATGGCAGGTGGGTTTTTATTTTAGCACCTAACAGGTTTTAAGCCATCTTCTTAAGTAGCACGTGGTTTTGGTCATGGGAGCTTAGTAACTGAAAGCAGAACTGAAGTACCACAGTTGTACAAGGCAGGACAGTTGTTCTGCCTTGGCCACGTGGATTTGGGAACCTCAGCATAATTTTATCTGTAGCTTCTGCTTCCCATCACTACAGCAGGAGATCAGATGGATCAGGACAATGGATGGAGTGGCAGCGAAAGGCAGGGGCACAGCACTGTCCTTGGAAGAAAGTTGTGTGTCATCTATAGAAACTAAAGTAGGTCCTAAGGCAGGCCAAGTGACAAGAACTGAACCCAGCATGCTGGAAATGGTCCAGCATCAGTCACCACCTGATAAGGGGAAGCCTCTCCTGGAGAAACCATTTCACTTGGTGAAACAGGCTTCGGGAAAGCCGTGCTCAGAGTAGCCACAGCAGTGACTTGCCTGCGGTAACGTGGTTCAGGGCCACACCAGTGTGCAGCCAGATGGGCTCCTGTCGGGTTTAGTGCCAGGATGTCAGCAGTGCTGTCAAGACCATGTCTCTGTGAGCTTCTCACAGACAAAGGCTGCTGTTGGAGCCTGTACCATGAAGAATACTCCATGTTTGCTGGGTTTTATAGATTGCATTTGCACAGGAACCATTAGTGCAGGCAGAGAAACCTGATTTTCTTTGTTGTAAGACACAGTGACATGTATGGAAAGTTAGCTTTGCTCATGGTAGCACAGGTTGCACCTAATGGCAGGGCAGGAGCTTAGTGCTTGACTTTGATAATGGGGAGCACCAACTCTGGGAGAAAACAGCTCCTGAAAAAAATTTGGCTCCCTCTGATGGTGAAGAGGAAACCTCATTGTGAAGGGAAGGTGCTTGTAGTGCCTTGGGCACGGTTGCCTCCAAGACTGGCTGTGTCTGCTTTTCAAATGTCCCCATTCTGATCACCGAGTGCCAAGCATCCGGGCAGCTGGGAGGCTCTGCCTGTGAAGTGACAGCTTGGTTAATGCATTAGAAAGATTTCCCCTACTGTGCAGAGTTACGTCCCTGCCCTCTTTCTTTTTTTGATTCAGTGCATCTCTAAGCACAGATGCCAGCCCCCCTTCCTCCTCAGAGGCTGCAGAATGCTCAGGCTCCTTTCTCCATGTGCCCCTCCTGTTTTCCACAGGCATCGGTTGTAGTCAGGGGCCCTGGGGAGCTGGAAGGCTCAGGAAGTGGCAGCTGAAGAGGGGGATTTCAGATGTTTATGGTGCTGAATGGTTTCCGTAACCCTTTTCCATCTGAGGGATAGATCCATCTGAGGGATAGATCCATCTGTATGGGTGGACAGTGAGTTGCTGCCCATCTGGAATCTGGTTTCGGGCTGAGTCGTCTCCAGCCTTAAAACACGTTCATCTGCCCAGGCACTGAGGATACTCAGTAATCCTGTTTTCTGTTCATGGTAATGGTGGCACTTCATTTCTTGATCTAAAACATGGTTTATTCTGGGTGAGTGGGCAGGTAGAACTTGGCATGGCTGGTGTATATTACATGTCTCTGCACCAGAGTTTGTTTTTTTGCTGGCATCACTAACCCACTTCCCCATGTGTTCAGTTCTATTTACAAGGACTCAAATACGCTGCACCTCCCCACTGAACGCTTCTCCCCAGTTCGGCGCTTCTCTGATGGTGCTGCCAGCATCCAGGCTTTCAAAGCCCACCTGGAGAAGATGGGCAATAACAGTAGCATCAAACAGCTTCAGCAGGTAAGGGAGGGGTGGGGGTCCTCAAAAGAGCCTCTGCAACGGCTTCTTATTGCCTTAGCCTTGCTGCCTCAGGGGGCAAAGAGTGAAATCTTCACTGCTAATGGCTGAGGACACGCAGTGGTGCCTTTCCCTCTGTATATGTGCAGCAACCCTGCTGAGTGTCCTCTAAACGTATGTTCTGTTTGCCTGCAGGCCAGGAGCCTTGGGGGCTTCCACCCCCCTTTTTCTGGGGAGCAGATCACATGCATTGCCCGTGCGTGGGCTGTTCAGCCTGCCCTCGCAGGTCCCGCCAGCGCTGTCAGGCTGTGGCTGCTGCTCTCCCACACTTTATGTGGCAGTAGAGTTTTGGGGCTGTTCCAGGGTGTCCTGGGAAAAGGGCAGTTCCTACCACCCGAGTTTTGGAGTGTATTGTATGCTCTTCCTGATGCAGCCAGAGCACGTCTTATCAATGGCTTGAGCAGGATCCGGCCCCAGGACAGGACTTTCACCTTGCAACACAGCAGAAATATGAGATGCTCTTTTGACCTTGAAGTTACCATTACTAGAGCTTTGTGTTTGCATTTCTAAGGGAATGTAACGGTACCAGCGCTTGGTGTCACGTGCACTCATTTCTGTTGTCTAAGGCTTGAGCTAGCCATCTTACCACACTGATTCTGTCAAGTTAAATGGATTAGGATTTCTTTACTGGCTTTTTCAGATGGGTAGGCTGCAGAGAGTGCCTTTTTGCACAGCAAGCGTGCCGTGCACGAAAAGGTCACTTACAGGGTGCATCGGATCCATTACAGGAGTGTGAGCAGCTTCAGAAGATGTATGGTGGGCACATGGATGAGAGGACGCTGGAGAAGACACAGCAGCAGCACATGTTGTACCAGCAGGAGCAGCACCATCAGATTCTTCATCAGCAGATTCAGGTACTGGAGCCTGAGCCAGACCTTCTGAAGGCTCAGCTGTGTCTTCCCGCATTGCTGCAGATGCAGCTACTGAGCGGGTCCCAGAGGGGTTGAGGAGGGTACTTTGCTCGGCTTGCTGTAGTGAAAAGCAAGCCTGAAGGACGTCGGCAATGATGTTTGCACAGCTGCTGCGATAGCCAGAGCTGCAGTGAGGGACTGAGAATTTGGTGAATATGTCCTACTTCACCAGTCAGTGTTTTCTAAATTTTCTAGTTGAGACATTATTGATTGCAAACACTTTGTTTTTTCTTCTGGTGCCTGGTTCAGGACTGTATCCGGCCACCCCAGCCGTCTCCACCCTTGCAAGCTCCCTGTGAAAACCAGCCAGCTCTGCTCACTCATCAGCTTCAGAGGTAAAAGAACAGCTTTAGCAAAGCTCTGGGCAATGGGGTTTGCTCTTACTCAAGCCCAGGGATGAGCACTTAGGAGAGTCCAGGGCCGAGCTGGAAGTGTATAAAGTTAGAATAGCATAGCCAGTTCCCAGGTGAATGTGCCTGGTCCTCTTAGCTGGATTCTGTCTGAAGGAATTTTAGAAGCAGAGAAACATGATGCAAAGGCACAAACCTGCTTTCAACAGATGATTGACAGTTCTGCCTTTTGACCAGCTTAAACATGTTATTACCTTCAGTAGCCAATTTCTCTCATGCTTTCTACTCAGAGCTGCTGCTGGGTGTCTCTTACCTGCTCAGGCCTTTGGTTAGGTAATCATCCTTGGCTTCAGCACCCTGACTTGTAGATGAGGTGGGCTGACCTGTGGGAAGGGAGAAAGGAGGGTTTCTCGCTGGCCACAGTGAGTCAGGAGGCGAGCCTGGGCTGTATTATGCCCGGGTTTCTGTTGTAGCCACTGGGCTATGCTTACTACCTGTGTGACTTGGGCAAGTCCAGTGGCTCTCAGAAGAGAAACCAAGCTGTAAAAGAGCTTGGGATCCCAAGCAAGGGCTGTGTGGTGTTTATTTAAAACAAGAGAAACGCAACATTTGGCATCAGCTCTCCCAGTTGAAAAAGGCATCTTAATGAGGAGCAGACATGATGAAAAGGTGCTTGTTTCTCTGTGTAGGTTGCGGATCCAGCCATCCAGCCCGCCCCCGAACCACCCTAATAACCATCTCTTCAGGCAACCAAACAGCAGCCCACCTCCCGTGAGCAGCAGTGTGCTCCAGCCCCACGGTAAGCGCTGACGGTTCACCGAGCCATCTGTGCTCCTCTGGGTGGGCCACTTGGCAGAACCGTATGGTCCTACCAAACCTCCGGGAAAACAGTGTGGGGGGGTGCCGGGGGCTTCAGTTCCCCCCTGCGGCCCAGTCCTTGCGCGGTTTGCTGATGATGTAAAAGATCCTCCATCTGGCAGCAAGGGCTTGTGTTGTTGAGAGCTTGTGAGGAGCTGCCAGCTGGAATGTGCTGTTGGGTTTCTTGTCATAAGATCCTTATCGCTCCCGGGGGTGGGGAGGAAGGGCTGATATTCTTGGGTTTATGCAAATCACTGTCAGCTCCGCTTTGTTTCTCTTTCTGTGCAAGGGGCTCTTGCTGTGACCTTTGCACGCTGGCACAGCATGACAGAGCAGTCGGGAGCAGTGCTCCTCAGCACCCGCCGGGACTCCCAGTATGGCCCAGAAGAGCAGCAGCTCCCGTGCGGGGCAGAGCTCGTTCCCGAGCCTCGGCACAGGTGCTGAGGGTCTTTGTTCCTTGTAGGTGCCGCCTCCCAGTCCCAGTTCCAAGGGATGCCATCCCACAACACAATCTTCCCGCAGTCTGGTAACTGTTCCCCTCCCCCAAACATGGGGCTGACGTGCCTGGGCCTGCAGCAGCAGTCACAGCCTCAGCAGGTCACTATCCAAGTGCAGGAGCCCGGCGACATGGTCAGCAACAACCTCCTGCAAGGGGCCTCTGTGGCCGGGCAGGGCATGTCCTCCCACGCGCGGGGCATGCCCATCAGCCCCAGCGCCAACCAGATCCAGATGCAGCACCGCGCTAACCTGATGGCCTCCCTCACCTACGGCCACAGGCAGCTGTCCAAGCAGCTCAGTGCCGACAGCGCCGAGTCGCACAGGTAAGGCCACCAGCCGTCCCTGCACTGCTTCCCCCCAGCTGGGAGCAGGGAGGAAGAGAAGAGGGCGGGCATCTCGGGGTGAGACGTGCTTTCCTCACCACCCCAGGACTGTGCCGCACTGGTTTTGGGAGCAAGCTGTCTCCTTGCCCCTGGGCAGCAGTTCCCGAGCCAGGTCAGAGCTCTGACAGTCTGCCAGGCTGCTGCATTCACGTGCCTTAGGAAGCAGCTCCTGCCCGGGAGCAGCTCTGTCTGCCTCCTGAGCAGACAAGGCAGCCCAGCATGCCAAGCCGAGCCGGAGCTGCTGCAGTGCAGTCACTCGCTCTTTTCTGTTCTTTGCAGTCTGAACGTGAACAGGTATCCCCCCGCCAACTACGACCAGGTGCACTTACACCCCCACCTGTTCCCAGAGCAGCCTCGCGTTTCCCCCAGCAGCTACAGCCCATCGGGAGGAGTTGGGTTTCCTGCAGCTCAGCAAGCTCTGAAAGTCCCGCAGCTTGACCAGTATCCCAGTTTCCCTCAAAATGCACATCAGCAACAGCAGCACTACACCGCATCGGCACTACAGCAAGCACTGTTGTCCCCAACACCTCCCGACTACAGCCGACACCAGCAGGTACCGCACATCCTCCAGGGACTGCTTTCTCCCCGGCACTCTCTCACGGGGCACACGGACATGCGGCTGCCCCAGGCAGAATTTGCACAGCTCATCAAGCGGCGGCAGCAACAGCAGCAGCAGCAAGAATTTCAAGAGTTGTTCAGGCATATGAGTCAAGGGGATGCTGGGAATATGGGCCCCAGCGTGGGACAGAACCTCTCGGAGCGCCAGTCGTTGTCTTTGCCTTATCAGAGTGCTGACACGTACCACCCACAGAACAGCCCCCAACATCTCTTAAAAATCAGGGCACAAGAATGTATCCAGCAGGTACCTGCGTCAGTGCCGCCGCACGGATACGTACACCAGCCAGCCCTGTTCCATTCGGAGAGCATGGAGGAGGACTGCGCATGCGAGGGTGCCAGGGACAGCTTTCCAGACAGTAAGAGTTCAAACACATTGACCAAAGGTTGCCACGAGACCCCTCTGCTTGTAAATGCAGGAGGGCACGGGGACCCAGAATCTTTGCTAGGAACTGCTAATCACGCGCAGGAGTTGGGGACGCATCAATACAGACATCAGCCCGCTGCTGGATTCAGTAGGAATAAGGTGCCCAGCAGAGGTAAGGCTTCCAGCCGCTCGCGTAGGCGAAACAAACGCTCTTCCGTGCTGGCTGCGTGCCACCCGCCTTCCCGCCGGAGGACACCGTCTCTACCCAGCACGGCAAGGGTTTCGTGACATACTTTGCATAGCACGGAATTACCTAGATTCTTGGCTTTTGTGGCCTGAAGTAAATTGCAGGCATAGTCTCTCTAATAAACAGTGTTAAATAAGAAGGGAACCCGATCGGCTGCTTCTCTTTGGAATTTGACCTACTTCTGCAGGCAGGTAAAGACCAGCTGCCAGAGCACCGCCATCTTCTCGGGGATGCTGTGTGCTCTCAATGTGTTTGCTCTCGTTGGCGATGTTCCCCATCCTGTGTAAACAACAGGCTAGAAACGGTTGAGTTGTTAGCGTACCCCTAACTGTAGCAGAGGATTCCTTCTCTTGAGAGCAGACCCTCGAGTCCAGGCTTTGCTACAGCTTCCGCAAACGCGCACAGCAGGAGTGGTGGTAAATGTCTCGCGGCTAAGGCTGCCTTGCAGCAGCTCCCCTGGCACTTGGGGAAGCAGCAGCAGCAAGGCTCTAGCTCTGCTTGAACTAGAAGGGGTTGATTCTGAAGAAAGTGAGTTTAAACTTGCCATTAGCGTCTGAAGACCTTTCCTGCTAGTTGGAAGCAGTTGCGCCTTTGCTCCTCGGTGGCTGCGTTGGCAGCGGTGTGCTGTAAGAAATTCCTGCCTGAGCTGTAATTACAGGCCTTCTCTGCATGAAAAACACCATCCTAGCCCCTTGCTAAGAGGGCTTTGAAGAGAGGCTTTCCAGGCTGAGCTGGGCGGATCAGTATTCACTGCGGGGCTGAGTTGTGCTGGTCTGCAGCCATCAGCTTGCCCTTGGCACAGAGGACCCTGCTGGGGAGGAGCAGTGTCCAGGGCACAGGAGGCATGGCTTTGTTTGGGGACACAGCACGGGTTTGTTGGGAAAGTACTGGGTTGGAACAGACTGGCTCAGAGGGCAGAGCTGGCATGCCAAGCCCTGGCCCCCCAGAGAGCAGGCTGGGGGTAGGGACAAGGCACGGCTGTTTTGCAGTAGTCTTCGATTTTGGATTACCAAGGTGTTTGCTCTTGGACCGCAGGTTTCCCTGTGGTGCTTGAAGCACGAGAGGGGAGAAGCACCCCAGGTTAATCAGAGGTTGGAAGCTCTGGAGGTGCATTTTGTTCCGAATCATGAGTTTGCATCATAATACTGTAGACTGTTAGATGAACAACAAGTTTTAATGAAGTCCGAAGCTGAATTTCTGTCCCCATAATGGTGCTAGAGCCAGTTACACAATGGCAAAGGACTTTAGCCTATAAGACTTCGTAAATGAGTAAAAGCAAGTAAATGTTTACAAATAGTATTGTGTAAGCCCTTCTGACAGGGCTGTTTGTAGGGCTCATGTAGTAAGCTATGTCCTGAGATGTGACCGCTTGCACTGCTTTCCTCCTAGCGCTTCAATAACCCACTTGGAATCAGGCCTGCACTGCTTCGGTTCCAGGCAGGGTTGACATCTGAGCTGCCTAGGTGCCCGTACCTACAATTAAATCCTACAAAACCTCGGTGAACGTGCCGCTAGCCTGCCGGTGCTTTGCCTCACCCGTGTGTAGCCCAGCTCCAGCGTTGCCCAGCACACCGTGCGCAGGCACAGGGGGATGAGCGGGGAGACTTGCCCTGGCTGAGCGTAGCTCCTCTCCCTGTGCCGGTGCTGACAGCTGGGCTTTCTCACCCACATCCCTGGGTTCTCCTGTTATTTTCCCTATGCTGTGTTGTAAAACTGCAACTTCTCTTGAGACGGGGTGTATCTTCTCTTGCGCCCCGGCTCACCAAGTGTATTTTCCCTGGAGCGGGGTGTAACTTCGCAGTGACTTGGGAGTATTTGTGCCTTCTAAGGGAGCGTGTTGACCCTGATCAAAAAGCCCTGGCTTGTCTGTTGAGCATCTGCTGGAGATGGCAGCTGGTGACGGCGAGAGTGTCAACCAAGTCTGTGTTTAGGATGTGACTAAACCACTTTTGAACGACTTCGCTCCAGTTTTACTCCAACCTAGCCGTCACAGGGCTGGGAACGCTGCCCATGGGAAACCTGCCTCTCCTCAGCACTGAAGGAGCTGAGCTGGCGGCGGTGGTCCTGCCCGCGGTGCCAGTGTCACATGCCTCACCGACACAAAGGCCGCCTGGCGCAGGAGCCCGTCCCCTATGGATGCAGGGATGAAAGGCTTTCCTGCCGCGGGTTCGGGCTGCTGGAGCAGGGTTGGGGCGAGTCAGGGAGCGTGAATTCAGGCTGTCCTGTCCCTCAGCCTGAGCCACGGCCCCAGAGGTGCTGTGCTGGCAGCGGGAAGCGTGCAGTTGTATTTTGGGCCCAGGCCATTCCAGGCTAAGGGGACTTGCCCCATCGTGCCTTGTTGCCTGCAGCGCAGGGGCCGGTGCCGGGGCTCGCTGCTGGGCCTGGCTGCCGGAGCACTTCGGCACCAGGGCTGTTTGTGGAGCTGGAGAAGCAGGCTGTTGGCCCAAACAACTGTTCCCACAGTTGGAGCGGCGTCCCGAGCAGTGTGTGGGTGGCACTGCTCCGCCAACATCTGTTACTTCATGTTTTCCTTCTCGCTTTTCCGGGAAAGCTGACTGTTAACCGCACGTAACCCCACGGTTGTGCAAAGGAAGGGGGAGGCTGGCTGCATCGCTGGCTGCCCCGGGACGGGGCTCCTGCAGAACTGCCATGTCTCTGAGGGTGGAAGGGCATTGGGAGCGGTGTGCTAGCCGAGCAGCATGGAGAGCGCGGGTGGCAGACTGCGCCTGGGACGGGGTCTCGTTTGGATCCTGGTAACTTTATGGACAGGTCTCTGTGGGGAGCATCTTTCTGGCATCTCGCAGTTGCAGTCCCAGCCAGGAGGTGCAGTGTCCCAGCACAGCAGCAGATTGCTTCCTGCTGGCTGGAGCGCCACGAAAGCCGATAGCTCTGGCCAGGGAGCCTACCTGCAGCTGTGTCATTTCAGGGCGGCTCCCCAGTGCTCACGGCCACGTCTGCGTGTTTGTGCTCCACAGGGCTACTCGCTGAGAGCGAGCTGTTTATGTACATCAAACCCGATGATAGGCTTCTCCACACCTCAGGACTTTTAATTCAAAACATCGTGTACTTGATGACGAGAGGTTTTGCTTGATAGGAATGTAGCCTTTACCCTCGATCATAAGAGCTTGCAGTGCAGATGGACTTTGCCAGGCAGAACACTCATGTACTCCTACAGCCAGATTGTGGGAGGGCAGGGAGAAGTCATCTGATAAAAGCGAACATCCTGGCCAACTCTTCCAGCAAGATTATGTTGCTTACAATTGCCAAAGGGCCCTGCTAGAATGTCCCGTGTTGTAGGCTGGGGAGACGCTTCTACCTTCTCTCTTGTGTAATGATGTGAGCAATGCAGGGAGGAGAGTGGAGGGCGAGCTCGGGCTTGAGGGGAAGGCGGTGGTGCTGGGAGGCAGTCGGAAGGGGTCTGGTTCCTGTGCTGTGGTGGTGTTTTTGTAGACCTGATTGGAGGCAACTAGCGTTGGGATCTTTTGGGATCTCAATGCTGAAGGGAGAAGCCTACCCAAGTGCCGGTGGGGGGGTGGGGGGGGAGGGTGCTGGTGCTGCATCACCTCAACAAGAGCAGCTGGGGGTCCCTATCCACCTGGCCAGCAGCATGCTGGTCCGACAGCGATGGGTGTTGGTTCGTGCCATCTCATCTCAGACCCACAGTTTTGCGGTGGCGCGCGTCGTTGAGAGCTGCAGGTTCCTTGTACTAATCTGTTGTTCTTCTGTCCTGTCTGATTTGATTTCAAGAGTCCATCGTAGGGAACTGTATGGACAGGAGTTCCCCCGGCCAAGCGATGCCGGTGCCTGACCACAACGGACTGGGCTACCCTGTGCGACCCGCCTCCAGTGAGCACCCGCGGCCCAGGACCCTGCAGAGACATCACACCATTCAGAACAGTGATGATGCCTACGTAGGTTTGAAGAAACCTGTGCCCGGCAGGGCTTCAGCCAGTGCAGACCTTCCTCGATGTGTGTGGGTTACGTACAGGGTGTCCTACAGCAGAGGCAGCGCCCGGCTCTGCGGGGCTGCTGGGGTTGAAAAGCTGTGGGGGCTGCTTTAGTTGGCACATCATGTTTGCTTGATACCGAAAATGTTTTAGCAGAGACCGATGTGGGAATGCTCCTCCTTCGCTCAGTCTGCCCCAGGGCCGCTCGCTTCTGTAGCTGTGGCATCTCTTCTTTTCCCTTCAAGGACCTTCTGATGAAACAGTCTGGGCTGCTGCAGGCCTGGCTCTGGCTGTGGACGGCTTTGCAGACACACCGAGCCCAGCTTTCAGTTCTGCAGTGCTGCTAAACCCGCTGGCCATGGCAGCCCAGACCTTGACCGAGAGCAGAGTGGCTGCTCCGCTCCCCTGTGTTTTGGGCTGCTGGGAACAGTCCTGCCCAGATCTTGATGTGTTCTTTGCTGCAGCTGCTTTCTGCTATAAATGAGAAGGGCTCTTCCCTGGTTAATTCAGTGCAGGTCCAGAAGGGACTTGGACTGTCCAGTCCATTATTGTGTTGAGGGGACGCTGTCTGCACCTAAGGTGTACTTGATGTACAGCTCTTATGTGTACATAGAAACTCGCTGAAGGCTTGCAGAAGCTCCTGGGTGGCCTGTCAGAGAGCTGGGGGAGCAGCAGGGTGCCTCATCCCGAGCCCTCTTTGACTTGTGTCCTGCTGTCTCTGCAGGTGCAGTTAGATAACTTACCTGGAATGAGTTTAATGGCAGGAAAAGCACTAAGCTCTGCTCGGATGTCAGATGCCGTCCTCAGCCAGTCGTCGCTGATGGCCAGCCAGCAGCTGCGTGACAGGGAGAGCGAGGGTAAGGACCTGGCCGAGCTGCAGAGACGTGGCATGGAGGGTGTGAGCCGTTGTTCAGGCTCTGGGCCGGGAGCGGAGAGGAGCAGCTTGCAGGCTGTGTTGCAAAGCCACCTCTCCTCCGAGCGAGCAGTGCCGGCAGGGAGCAGGGGCTGCGTGGGCCGTGGGGAAGCGCGTGCTGGTGAAGGGCAGCTCCTTGGGTGCTGCTGCTGTTAGAGCCCGGGCTGGCGGGAGCAGCGGTCTGGGCATCCTGAAGAAACACAGGGCTGCTTTGCCTGTGATGTGACCCTTTAGGCTGTGACAGCCTGCTGGCGTGATGCCCGCGCTGGAGCTGTAACTCCTCAGTGCTCCTTGTGCAAACTCCGATGCCGTTCTTTGGCCTTTCAGAATGTGGGGAAAGTTTGGAAGGTCAAGAGCATCCCAACCTAGGTGATGGCAACCAGCATCTAAACACCTCCTGTTACCCGTCGACATGTATTACAGACGTCCTACTGAGCTACAAGCACCCGGAGGTGCCCTTTGGGATGGAGCAGGCAGGGGTGTAACCAGGAGGGGGTGAGTATTCCAGTGTCCTCCTCTTTGCAGCCGCACACCAAGGGTCACCCAGATGGTGGGGTGTCTCCTTCCCTGCCCTGACCCTTGCCTCAGCACTGGTGCGAGGCTGCAGGAGAGACAGTCGGCTCTGGGCTTCCGTGCTGGCGGCTGCCTGCCGGCCCCCCCTTCGTTCAGGGGCAGCACCCCCCTTCCCAGGCCTTGGCTGCTCTTCCAGAGCCTGTGGGTCTGGACTGGGAATGCGACGGAGGGCTGTGGAGGCAGAGGTGCCATTCTCTGGTGTCTCCTAACATCTCTGCTTCTTCTCTCTCTTGCAGGTTTTATGTACAGCTTTGAAATGAAAAGGTCCATTTTAAACCAACAGTATCTAGCAGCATTGCGCCAAATTGCCGTAGTATTTCTGACTAACTGGAATACCATGGCCCCTTTCCTCATAATCAGTTCATCCAGTGTGTTGTTCCTTTGGTTTCTTTAATTTTTGCCACATTTGCCTGTAACTCCAGCTATCACAGAAATAACCAGAGAACCTGAGCCCTACACGTCGGCAGAGGATTTGCGGAGCCCGCGCACTGAGTCTGGTTTGGAGGGCTGTCACTGACCAGGGCCAGGCAGCCCCAGGGGCTGCTCCAGCCCCTCCTCCACCCGGAGGGGACTGCCACCTCCCCGGAGGGAGCTGCCACCGCCCCGGAGGGGGCTGCCACCGCTGGAGCCTGCCCCGGGGGGAACAGCAGGCAGGAGCCAAGCAGGCCGGAGCAGGGGTCCAGCTCCCCGGAAGCCATGCTGTCCTTCCGCTCTTTAACCCTTTGCACTGGGGAGGGGCCCGGCAGCAGGACCCCAGCCCGGCGGCACTGGCGGGGGGCGAGGTGGGTGCCAGCCCAGCCGCGGGCCCTTCCCATGAGCTGGCAGCGCAGCGCTCGTCCCACCACTCATCCCACCCCGGGGCTCCGGCCGGCCGGCGGGGGACACCCACCCCTGGTGCAATATGCTTCTTGTCTCATTTTTGTCTGCTTTTGTTCCTTCTCTGTTTGTCAGTGTGCTGAAAGGATCACCTCCTCCCTGCCCCCTGCTCCCCTTTTCTTTTCAAATCCGCATATGACTTGGGTTTTTTTTTTTTTTTTCTTTTTCCTGGCTTAATGTAGGGAAGACAGATTTATTTTTCTTTTCTTTGTTTTCTTAGCTTCTCCTTCTGATCATGTAGGAATTGTTTTTTGGTAAATGTTGTTTTATTATTATTGTTATTAATAAAAGGCAAAAGGAATTTCTGTTTGAGAGAAATTTTTAACTAGATTCTGTTCTATATGAATTGTGACTTGCACCTTTTGTTCAAAGTATTTTATTTCTTTTAATGACATTGTACTTGTGACTGGTTTTCTCTCTCGTGCCAGTGGCGACAGTGGTATTCTCCTTTATACAGTTCGGACGTGCATAGGTCTCTTCTTTGTCCTCCTTTCCATCCTTTCCTTGACGGATAGAGCGTGAAGCCCCCCCCACCCCCCACCGGGGCTCGGGAGCACTCGGTGTCATCATTGCCTTTGGGACTTTACAAGCTACAGCTCAAATTCTTCTTATTGACACTTTTCTGGAATATTTTTTTAAAAAAGGAAAAACCGACCCAGCCCTCCTGAATTTGCACAGAAGGAAGTGTGAAACCAGCACGGCAGAGGTGACTTTGCTATCCTTACCCACGCCTCTTCCCGGCCCCCCTCCTCCCCTGCCCCGGGAAAATAACGCTAACTGGCTCTGCCATCCCGAAAACCAGAGAGGAGAGAACCTCTGCGGCCGCCGAGCAGTGGCCAGGCCGGCGCTTCTGCCGGTGTCCCAGTGCCAGGCGGCTTTGCTGGGGCACCACCGTCCACGCACGATCCCTGCCCTGGTGCCTGCGGGCCAGGGGGGTGTGGGGAGCCAGGTGGGGCTTTGCCGGACGGAGCGGGGAGGTAGTGGGAAACACTGAAAGCCTTTTGCTCCGTACCTTTGGTTTGTTTTCCTTTTGTTTACATGACACTGTATTTCTGGGAGAGTCGAAGGCCGCCCTACAGCAAGCATCCGAAACAGCAGGGACTCGCTTAACCGTGCCATTTCGCAGTATCACACTTTTTTTTTATCATTGCTTTGTATTGTAGTAATCAATACGCGCAGTATATGTTGAATGTATATTAATATACTTTGCTATTATTTCTGTTTTTTGGAAATGTCAGAAGTATTTTTTTCTTCCTCATTTATGTTGGACTAAAAAAAAGTTTCAGTAAATCTTCAGTCCATTTTTTTGTGGGTCACTTGCAACTAGTCAATTAGTTGGACAGTGGGATCATGACAAATAAAACCATGATTATGATCTTCTCTGGTCTCCTGTTTGCCTTGTTGCTCCATGCCCGCTGTGGAGGCGGAACAGCCTCACACCTCCGGGGGCAAAAGCTGGAGGCACGGCAGCGCGGCCACGCTGGCTCCCAGCCCACGCTCTCCTCCGTTCCTCCCCAGAGCGCTGCCCTCCGCGGGGGCAGCACGGCACCCCGCTTCTGTGGGGCACCCCGCTTCTGTGGGCTTTCCTGAAGCCCTCGGCTGCCTGCCCAGCCCCCACGCAGCGGCAGGACCTCCGACTCCGGTGCTTGGCTGCTCTGACTCATCATGCGGAGGATGCTCTGCAGCTGCAGTGGGTTTCGCTCACGTCAGCCCCTGCGGCTGCTGCGGCGGCTCCCGGCTCTGCCAGGGCAGAGGGCTCCGGGATGGGGGCACCCAGTGCCCTCCTCCACGTCTGCCCACCCCCCCTTAATGCAGCTGGGTCTGGTTACCTTGACCTCACTTGGCCAGCTCCTGGTGCAAGGCTGAGATCACTGCTTGCTTCCAGGGCCAGTTTTTCACCCCGACGAGCCCCGCCTGAGCCCGGAGGGGCCTGGGGAGCTGCCTGGGCTGGTGGGGAGCACGGCAGAGCTCCTGCCTGCCCGCCCCCCCCCCCCCCCCCCGCCCCCATCCCCTTCGGGAGGAGCAGCCTGGCACCGACGGTCTGGGCTGCATCCCTCCCTCAGTGGGCAGGGAAATGTGTTGCAGATCAAACCTGTCTTGTTGAGCGTGTCCTTCCAAAGCTGGGCTTTCCCGGGACCGAGGCTGGAGGCTGGGAGAGGAGAGGTGAGGGAGGGGAGCTGTGCCTGCCAGAGCAGTGCCTGGGGAGCCGGCCTGGGCTTGGGGCTCTCTGCAGCCCGGAGCATCGCCCCGCAGCTTCCCTGTGGCATTAGCCAGCCTCTCCTGCTGCCTGCGCCATCCAGGGGCTGTGCCCCCATTCTCCCCATCCCCTCTTGCCAGGCGGGTCCATGTGCTGGTGGCAGTGGGACGGGGCAGCACCTTGGTTTGGCTGCAGAGCGGCTTTGGGCTGGGGGGGGCATTTGGGGTGGCCGTGCCGCGGTGCCGTGGCCAGGCTGGTGTCTGCGCCCAGCTGAGCCTCTGCTTTGCTGCCCGGGTGCCCGGGGAGGGCTGGCCTGAGCGTGCGTGGGGACACAGCTCCCAGGACCTCTGTGCCGGGAAAAGGGGGTGATGTGAGCAGCAAGGGTCTCGGGGAAGAAGAGGCAGAGACCCACAGTGGTGGCGAGCGGAGGACGAGGGGTCTGGCGACGGCGGGCCAAATCCCTGTGGGTGTCAGCCTTGTCCCCGGGCTGGCGGCCAATCCCTGGGGGCTGCGAGAGGCCCTGGCGAAGCCGCAGGCGAGCGGGGGAATCTGGGTCACCAGGAGCGTAAACAGGCTCCTTGGCCAGCGAGCCGCGTCCCGCCGGGAGCCCCTGTTTGCTCGCCGCCCCTGCCAAGCCCGCGCGCCTCGGCGCTGGCCCGCGCACGCGATCCTTGAACCCTCCGCGCCACATCGCCTGGCTGGGGAGCGATTTCTTGGGCTACAGCCTGGCTTATCTCCGGCAGGAACTGCCCCTTCTGCATAAATAGCGGCGGTGGGGAAGCAGCCGGCACAGACAGGACGACCGGCAGCACAGCAGCAGCAGGAGAGAGCTGGTAAGAGCCTGGGCTGCTCCAGGGGGCTCCGGAGCCCCCATGGCACCACAGGGGCCAGAGTCCTGCTGCTCCTGGGATGCGGTGGCACGGACAGGGGGGCAGCGCCGGTGCCCGTCCTGCAGCCGTCGCCCACGGTGCCGGAGTGGGGGGCTCAGCTCCTGCCGGGGCTGGCTTTGCCGGGGTTCCCTGCACCCAACTGTCTTGCTCTGCCCCCAGGTTCGGCGCCAAGATGAGAGCTGTGGTGGTGGTCCTCGCCCTGCTCTGCCTGACGGGTAGGTCCAAGCGGGGCTGGGGCTGGGGCGGCAGGAGCTGCAAACCCCCACGGGACAGAGCAGGTTGGGGCAGCCAAGCCCGCCGCAAGCGCTGCTGGAAGCGCCTGGCTTCCAAAGCACTTTACATGTCAGGCTGCAGCCAAGAGGCTTCCTGGTCCCCTCCTGAGCCGGGCAGTCCCCGGGGCAGCGGCAGGCAGGCGGCAGGGCTGGAGCCATCCCCGCCGTGGTCCCACCAGGCATCCTGAGCGTGCCGGGCTCTCCCCACAGGCACCCAGGCCCGCTACTTCCCGCAGCAAGATGAACCCCAGGCGCCCCTGGAGCGCCTCAAGGACATGGTGGAAGTGTACCTGGAGACTGTGAAGGCCAGTGGCAAGGATGCCATCGCCCAGTTCGAGTCCTCTGCCGTAGGCAAACAGCTGGAGTAAGTGGGGCGGCTGCGTGGCGGGGGGCTGGCGGGAGGTCCCCGGGCGCCATGCGTGACTTTCCTCCGCTCCCCACAGCCTGAAGCTGACCGACAACCTGGACACACTGGCCGCAGCCGCCGCCAAGCTGCGGGAGGACATGGCCCCCTACTACAAGGAGGTGCGGGAGATGTGGCTGAAGGACACGGAGGCCCTGCGCCAGGAGCTGACCAAGGACCTGGAGGAGGTGAAGGAGAAGATCCGACCATTCCTGGACCAGTTCTCTGCCAAGTGGACGGAGGAGCTGGAGCAGTACCGCCAGCGCCTGGCACCCGTGGCCCAGGAGCTGAAGGAACTCACCAGGCAGAAGGTGGAGCTGATGCAGGAGAAGCTGACCCCGGTGGCCGAGGAGGCCCGGGACCGCCTGCGCGGGCATGTGGAGGAGCTGCGCAAGAACCTGGCGCCCTACAGCGATGAGCTGCGGCAGAAGCTGAGCCAGAAGCTGGAGGAGATCCGGGAGAAGGGCATCCCCCAGGCTGCTGAGTACCAGGCCAAGGTGGTGGAGCAGCTCAGCAGCCTGCGTGAGAAGATGACGCCCCTGGTGCAGGAATTCAGGGAGCGCCTCACCCCCTACACCGAGAGCCTCAAGACCCGCTTCATCACCCTTCTGGACGACCTCCAGAAGGCCGTGGCCTGAGCCGCAGGCCGGCGCAGCCAGGGACTGACCCCAGCCCTGCTCCTGCGGCCGCCTCGGGGCTGCTCCCTGCCCTGCCCGGGGTGCTGCCCCTCAGGGGGCTCTGGGGATGGGCTGCGGGAGCCCCAGGCCAGGCCAGCCCTGGGGCATCCTCCCTGGGGACCCCCCTCCTCCCCTCCCACTGCCTCCCTTCCCCGAACCGGCCGGCGTTGCTCTCAGCTTTGCCTTCCTTTTGTCAAATAAATGTGACTTAAGTTATTGGAGCTCGCTCAGTCTTTGCAGTGGATGCTGGCGGGGGGCAGCACTGGGGGCAGGGGCTGCTCTGGTCAGGGGGTGCCGGGCAGACCCGGGGGGAGTGGGGGGACGGGGAGCTGGCAGGGGGGGTGCCCTGGGGTGCAGCCTGGCTCAGCCCCACGCACGGCTCCCCCTGCACAAAGGGCGCTGCCGGGGCAGCGGAATGTGGCCGGGGCTGCTTTTGCCAGAGCTGGATCCCCCTGGCTCGTGGGAGCAGCACCCGGCTCCCGCCACCCAGGGCACGTGTATGTCTGTGTTGGGGGGTGGTGCACGATGCTCGCCCCACGGTGAGGGGTCCCGGTGCCCCAGCACACCTGTGTGCATCCCCTGCACTGGAAAGAGGGAGTAGCACCCCGACGTGGGCACCCGTCCCAGCCCTTCCTCACCCCGCGGTGCACACTCCTCCTCGCCACCCCCCCAGTGACACCGCCAGTGCCGCCTGCTTCAGCACCGCTTTATTGCGAGAACCACGACAGTGGGTGGGGAGCGGGGGGGGAGACCCCAGCCTGCCGGGTCCCATGCAGCCCCCGGTGGGGCTATGGGGCCAGTGCCTGCTTCCAGAGATCCGCCAGCTGCTCCTTCAGCTGGGCCAGCCGCTGCTTCGCCTGGTCCGTGTTGTCAGCCAGCCAGCGCCTGCAAAGGGAGGGGGCTCAGCGTGAGGCACCCACCGGGCTCCCCCGTGGGCAGCGGCGCACCGCTGGGTGCCTGGGCTGATGCGGGGGCGCGGGGGCACCTGGCCTGCTGAGCCGCCTCCGACTCCTGCACCATGCTGAAGGCGGTCTGGGCCATGGCTGTGGCTTTCTGGGCATACTCCTTCACCTTCCTCACCAGCGACTCCAGCTCCTCGGGTGTGTCGGCCCCTGCCAGCACAAGCCTTGTGGAAGCAGGGGGACAGGGCGGTGGGGCTGTGCCAGCCCCATGCATGCACCCCAGCACCCTGAGCCCCATCCCCCTGCTCCTGCTGCCGCCCTCACCCAGCTCTTACTTGCTCCCACCACCAGGACGGCCACGCAGACCAGCACAAACAGGAGCGATGCCCTCATGGCTGGGGAGAAAGCAGAGCACGTGGGGTGGGGTGGTAGGTGGGGGCCCACGCGCCCACAGGGGTCCCAACCTCGACCCTGTCCCCTTCCTGGTGTGACCCTCCCGAGGGGCTTCCCCACTCACCTGTGCCGGGCTCTGGACGTGGGGGCAGCCCGGGGCTCCCACTTTATACCCTCCCCACAGCCACCCCAGGGGGGTGTTTGTGCAAAGGTCAGGGGCGGTGGGGCTGGCCGGCAAGGGGACAGGTCTGCAGACACCGTTCCCCCTGCCAGGTTTGCTGCAGAGGGGCCTGCCTCCCGGCCAGGAGTTGGGAAATCCACCAGCGACCGAGGCTGCTGGGGGTTCTGCGTGCATCTGCGTGTGTGTGCACAGGCACACACGTGCGTGTGCTGGTGCGTGTGCAGCCAGCCCGGTGCCCGCTGCAGGGCACACCACGGTGAGGGCAGCTTTGGAAACAAGCCTGGGGCCGGCGTGGGCACACACAGCACAAGGGTGACATCCAGCGGCACCGGCCCCGGGCACGATGCCAGCAGACGGGCTCTGCCTGGGGGCACCGTGTGGCTGCCTGGGCTGGGGTGGCTGCTGCCCCGGAGGCGCAGGCGGGCGGTGGGTGCCCGGGCTTTGCCCTCCGGCCGTGGGGCACTGCGAGGGCTCTTTGGACCCTGGCATTGCTGGCACCTGGCTGACCCCTGCCCCGCCAGCCGTGCCCTTCGCCCCAGCCATGGCGCATCGCTGCCCCACCTGCAGCCTGGAGCAGGTCCGGGCCGTGGGTGGGCTGGGCACGGGCTGCATCCCTGCGGCGTGTGCCAAGAGCCCGATGCCCACGGCCAGGGACGTGCGTGGCTCCCAGCTCCAGTCAAGGGCACACTGGCACCGTGTGGGTGCCACATCCCACAGCTGCGGGCTCCTGGCCGTTCCCTGTGGCACGGCTTCCTCCAGGAGCCCATGCTCGGAGTGAGCGATGCCGTCCCGCCCGTACACGGTCCCATGTGTCCCCATGCAGCCATCGCCACATCCCCCTGAGCCCATGTCCTGCCCCACTGCACACCCCGGCACAGCGCAGCCAACGGCAGAGCTGAGGGGTTCCTGCAGCGTCCCCCGGTCCCACCACACCGCAGATCCCAGGTACTGGGCAGCTGGCGCCGGCAGGGCCATCACTGCATCTCATGGAGAAGCAGAGCCCCCACGGTGTGCTGTCCCCTCCATCCCAGGGTCCCTGCCCTCGGGAGGGGCTCAGCCCTGGAGTGCCATGTGTACCCCCTTCCCCTCTCTGCCCTGGCCTCTGGCACCCTGCCGGGAGCTGGCAGGGTTGCGGGTGATGTCAGGACTGTGCACACGTCAGGCAATTCCACGTCGCGACCTTGCTAAAGTCCAAGCCCGGGGTCTGTGTCACAGGCCTGCGTGGAAGCCGCCGAGGGCGCTCAGGCTGCATAAATAGCAGCCGGGTGCTCCCCGGCACAGCAGGTACCGGCACCCGTGGCAGCCCAGGTGGGTGGCTGCAGGGAAGGGTGGGGAGAGCTGGAGGCTGCATCCCCTGCGGTGGGCAGGAGGCAGCAGGGGGCAGGGGGGCTGGGGACCCCTGGAGCTCCCTTCATCTCGGCTCTGTGCTCCCTCAGGCATCCCCCGGTGCTCAGGATGTATCTGAAGGCGGCCACCCTTGTCCTGGTGCTCTTCGCGGTCTCAGGTGAGGTGGCATGTGGGTCCCCGGTGCGGGAGGGTGGTGCTGCCCCAGGGCAGGCATGGGGACCTGATGTCCCCAGGGGAGCTGCCGAGCAGGATTGTGCTGATCTCGGCGTCCACTTGCAGGGGCACGGGCTGATGTCAACCCAGACGAGGTGGCCAGTGTGCTCTGGAAGTACTTCACCGAGCTGGGCAGCAACGCCAAGGAGACCGTGGACCAGCTGCAGCAAGCTGAGCTCACCAAGCAGCTCAAGTGAGCAGAGCCACCGGCTGCGATGCCGGGGGTGGGGGGACACAGGTGGTGGGGCAGGGGAGGGGGCCGTGGGCACGCCGGGGTGCTGACGTCCACCCTCTCGCCAGCACCCTGCTGGAGAGCAACCTGCGGACCGTCAGCTCGTACGCTGAGGACCTGCAGCGGCGGCTGGTGCCCTTCGCTACGGAGCTGCAGGCGCGGCTGGCGCAGGACTCGCAGCGGCTGAAGGAGCAGATCCGGCAGGAGCTGGCGGAGCTGCAGGCCAAGCTGGCGCCCTACGCTGACCAGGTTCACCAGCAGATCGGCACCAACATCCGCCAGCTGCAAGCCAAGATGAGCCCCTACGCCGAGGAGCTGCGCTCCCAGGTGGACCGCGGGGCTGGGCAGCTGCGGCGGGCGCTGGAGCCCTACGCCACCGAGCTGCGGGACCGGCTGCAGGACAACGCCGAGAGCATCCAGGCCTCCCTTAGCCCCTACGCTGACCGGCTGCAGCAACAGATCGACAGTGGGGTGGAGAGCCTGAAGGGGCAGCTGACTCCCCTGGCCGATGAGCTGAAGGCGCAGGTGGAGCAGAGCGTGGCGGAGCTGCGGCGGGGACTCAGCCCCTATGCCCAGGAGGTGCAGGATGGCCTCAACCGGCAGCTGGAGAGCCTGACGGTGCAGATGGAGAAGGCGACGGAGGAGCTGCGCTCCCGCCTGGCCGCCAGCTCAGAGGAGCTGCGCACCAAGCTCAGCCCGCTGGCTGAGGAGCTGCGGCAGGCGGCGAGCAGCGATGTCGAGAGCCTGCGGCAGCGGCTGGCGCCCTTGGCCCAGCAGCTGGACGAGCGCGTGGGGCAGACGCTGGAGGCTTTCCAGCAGCAGGTAGCCCCCTTCGGCGAGACCTACGGGCGGCAGCTGGTGGAACGGCTGGAGGAGATGCGCGGGAAGCTGGACACGGGCGCCACTGGTGTTGAGGACCACTTGGAGCTGCTGGAGAAGGAGGTGCGGGAGAAGGTGGCTGCCTTCCTCAACACTGCCCAGGTGGCGAACTGAGACTCCCCTGGTGCCATGGGGAAGGGGCACGGGGAGGCCACCTGTCCCCCCACACCGCGACTGTTCACGGCCACTGCCCACAGAAGAAATAAACTGCCATCTTGTGATGCACGTGCTGGTCTGTGTCCCTTCCTCTCCGCAGCATCCTGCCATCCTGCTCCAGGATGGTCAGCCTGGGGCACCTGGCCCAGCTGCTCCAAGAGGAGAGCATCAACCCTGAATTTTGGGTCCCTGGGAGAGGGAACAGAGGTGGGGACAGTTGGGTGGGGGTCTCCCTCCCCAGCACAGGGGCTGCGTGGGGCTGGAGGCAGTTGCAGCCAGGTGAGCTTGTCAGCCAGCATGGGGTCAGGGCCCAGGATGTCACCGCAGCGGGGTGCCACAGCAACTCGGCGGCACCCAAGTGGCTCCAGAGGGGCCAGAGCCCCAGCATACAGTCAAGTACCCCCCCCCACAGCAGGGCCAGCTGCTGCCATGGGGGCCGGGTCTCTGCAGGCTGCGCTGGGTGGGTGATGGACACCTCGTCCCTGCACCATGCAGGCACGCAGGGACCGCGGCCAGGCGCAGTGGGACTCGGACAGGGAGGGTGCAGGCCCTTGTCCCCAGGAGCTTCCGAGCTCAGGGAGAAGAAAAAGGGACTAGAGCTATGGCCACAGCCAGCGCCCCAAGCTCTGCTGGTGGGTGCCCCGCAGGACCAGTCCCACAAACAGCAGCATTTCCCATGTGGGCTGTAGTGGCACGAGGCACAGGACGGGAGTGCTGCCAGGGCCGCTCAGGGTGACCCTGTGTGTCCGCGGGAGCAGAGCGGACTTTGGTGCCGGAGGGGTGTTGGTGACCGCTCCCGAGGTTCACCCCGGGGGTGCGCAGGACTTTGCCCTCCACCGCAGGGTGTCTGCACCCCAGCCCTGCTGGGGAGATGCGGGTCCCAGCGGGTCCCTGTTTGCTGTGTTCCTTCAGTGCAAACATTGCAGCGCTCTCCTGATTTAGAAGCCCGGTGTCAGCAGCCGGCACTCCTCATAGGGGTGGGGGCTGAGCTGAAAACATTGCCGTGTTTTTTTCCTGGGGGAAAGGCAACTTGCAAAGGAAACACACCAAGGCACAGCGGGTTTGGCATCCAGGTGGGGAGCGGGGCCGTGCAGCTGGCAGTGTGCGAGCAGGCAGCCCCACGGGAGGTGTGCTCTCTCCCTGGGCTGCAGACACAACCACCGTGCTCGTTTCCCCCTTCCCTGGCACAGCCGGGGCCGGGCTCATCCTCCCACACCCACCCTGGCCACCCCCGCAGCGGTCCAGGCTGCCTTTCCCCCCATTTGGGATGTGAGCCCCTGTGTCAGGAGCTGGTGTCCCCATTCCCATCCTGCTGCTCTGCACCCCCTCGCCACCCCAGCAGCATCGTTTTCTCCACGATGCAAAGGTCGGCTGCGAGGGCAGGGGCAGCCTCGTCCGGGCTGGCTGCAGAGCAGGGGAGCGGTGGGGGCAGGCGAAGGGGCAGCCGGCAGTCAGATGACCGGTCCCCACGTCACCTCTCAGGAACGTCCGTGGACCTCCACGTTGTGTTTACACGGAGTGAGGTCCAAAAGCCCATCCCTGCAGATGCGCCTTATCGCCTGCGCTCCTCTACCTCCTGCCGGCTGCATATAAAGGGAGCTGCAGGCTGGCTCCCGGCAGGAGGGACGCGGGAGGTGACTGGGAGCCAGGTGAGGGGTGGGGGGCAGCCCCACCAAACCAGTGTGGGCAGGGGCACCTCATGCTGCTTCAACCTCAGCAGCTGGATGACTGGGCGTCATTCCACCTGCATGCTGGTAGCGTTACGGGGGACCCCAGGAGCAAGGTCCTTGCAGAAAGCAGCGGGGGAGGGGGTGGTGGGGGTGAGCACGAAGCACAGGGACCCTCGACCTGTGAGAGCTCAGAGGTGTGACCTGCGTGGAGGCACGAGCTAACACACTCCTCTGCTCTCTCCCCACAGCGCGGCAGCACGCTGGCCTGGCAGACCATGGCCCTGAAGGCTGTGCTTCTCCTCACCCTCCTGGCCACCTTAACAGGTGGGTGATGAGCCGAGGAGCTCACCTGGGGACAACTGGCAGCACGCGATGGGGCAGAGCTGGGACACAGTCTGGGCAGGAGGGCAGAGCCAGGGGTGGGCACTGCCACGGCCGCCCCACTAACCCCTGCCCTCCTGCCTGCAGTGTCACCGGCCAAGCTGGCAAGGAGCAGCTTCTGGGAGTACCTCAGCCAGCTGACAAGTGACAAGGACAGCCTCCCAGAGCCCAGCCAGAGCAGTAAGCTGGGCAGGGACATCACGTGAGTATGCTGTGCTGGGGCCCTGCCTTGCAGCGCCCATCCTGGGTCACTCCACAAGCTCCCCCCAGGCCCCACCAACACACATTGGCTTCCTCTTCCCCTGGGGACAGAAATGCTAACAGGGACAGCCCTCACGGCTCTCAGCAGCTTTTATTATGGATGCGTTAGGGCATAGCAGAAATGCTGTGCTAAGTCTGGGGTGCTCAGTAACTACCTCTGCTGTCTCACGCAGAAACCTGAAGGAAAGCATTCAGGATGGGGTCAGCTACGTGGGAAATTTCCTGGAGAAGCTGGTGCCCCTCAACAGAGGCCTCCAGCCCCGGCTCTACCATGACTCAGACAGCCTGCGGAAACTCATCAGGAAAGAGCTGGAGAGCCTAAGGGTGAAACTGTCACCATATGTGGACGAAGTCCACCACAAGGTCGGCAAGCACCTGGAAGATCTTCGCTACCGGCTGCAGCCGTTCACAGAGGAGCTCCTGGACCAAGTGTCCCTGAAAGCCCGGGAGCTCCGGCGGCACCTTATGCCCAGCCGGGAGGTGACGGCTCAGCTCCTGGAGGGTGCGGATGAAGTCCAGAGGTTCATGGCTCATTATGCCGACAAGATCACATTCCACACAGACCAGGTGAAGGACATTTTCCAGCCCTACGCTGACAGGCTGGTGACTGAGATCCACCGCAATGTGGAGGAGCTGCACAGGAACGTCGTCCCTCACACCCAGGCCAGCCCAGAGAAGCTCAACCAGTACATCCAGGAGCTCTCCACAAAACTGACCCAGAATGCGCGGGACCTCCACCAGAAGATCCAGGGGAACCTGGAGCAGCTCAAGGTGAAGCTGAGCCGCTACCCCGGCAGCCTGGAGGAGCTGCCAGCCGCCCCGGAGCGCTACACGGAGGAGTTGGCCCGGGAGGTACAGCGACGGGTGGAGGAGTTCCGGAAGGCCACGTACCTCCAGATCCAGGACTTCACCCGCGCCCTGGACCAGGAGACGGAGAAGATGAGGCGGAAGCTCTCCTCCCGGCTCCCTTCCCTGGGGGACCACCAGGAAGGCCCGCCCGCCGTGGAGGACCTACATGCCCGCCTCGACGCCCTCTGGAGAGACCTGGCGGACAGCCTGAGCGAGCGGGACGGCGAGGCCCCGTGACGGGCCGAGGAGGGAGGTCGGGGGATCGGGGGGCCGGCTGGGTCGGGCTGAACCGCAAATAAAGGCGCCGCCATGACAGGCCGAGTCCCGCCGCCGCCTCACGTGACCGCGCCCTCCCACGTGACCTCGCATCCCACGTGACCGCGCCCCCCCCCCCCCCCCCACGTGACGGCGGCGCGCGGGCGGGGTGGCGGCGGCAATATGTCGGCGCTGGGGGCTGTGCAGGCGGCGGCGGCGGGGTCCCTGTTCCGGCCCCTCAGCGCCGAGGATGGCGAGCAGCGGCCGGCGGAGATCGAGTCTCTGTGCATGAACTGCTTCCGCAACGTGAGGGGCCGGCGAGGCCTGCCGGGGGGCACACAGCAGGACAGCGGCTTGCCGGGAGGGGGAGGGGCAGACCACCCTGCGGGGGGGGGAGAGCAGGACAGCGGCCTGCCGGGGGGGCCCGGGTGGCCTTGCAGGGAGGGGGACACAGCAGGACAGCAGCCCGCTGGGGGGCCCCGGGCCGTCCTGCAGGGGTCGGGGGCTGGGCACTGCAGGACAAGTGAAGGGCAAGACTTGGGGTGGAGCGGCCACAGCTTGTCCTGCCGCGGGCGGTGGGGAGGGATGAGGAGGGCTGGGGAGGCAGGCAGGGGGTGGGGGGAGCGGGTAGGTAGGGCCTGTGGGGAGGGGAGAGAAGGTTGGGTGTTCCAGGCTCTGGGATCTGCTTGGGGGGTGTGGGCAGGAATGTGGGGCAGCTCCCTGAGGAGCCGGAGCCAGGTTCCCACAAGGCCCCTCACTGCGCAGGGGGTGACGCGGCTGCTGCTCACCAGGATCCCCTTCTTCAAAGAGATCATTGTCAGCTCCTTCACCTGCGACAGCTGCTCCTGGTCCAACACGGAAATCCAGTCCGCGGGCAGGATCCAGGAGCAGGGTGTGCGCTACACCCTGGCCATCACCTCCCGGCAGGTGAGCAGGGGCTCCCCTCGCCATCCCCAGCGGTGGGGCTGGTACCGCCCCGTGGGCCAGGGCGGCGGGGAGCTGCCTTGCAGGTACCTTGTGCACACCTTTGTCCCTCACGAGTTGGTCTTGCTTGAGCAATAAAGTGTTTTTCTCATGTGCCGCTGAGAAATAGTGTTATTTGTTTGGTAGTAACCATTTAAAGCATAAAATGTGAATATTCCCAGCGCATGCCTGCATGAATGGAAGGGCTGCTAACGCTGGCCTCGAGCTAATGGTGCTGCTTATGGCGGGCGCTGTGTACCCCGGTGTGATCCCACAGTGTGTGGGAGCTCCTGGGCCCATTGGGGATCCTAATGCTGCTCCTCCACTGTCGTGTGCAGGACATGAACAGGGAGGTGGTGAAGACAGACTGTGCCACGGCTCGGATTCCAGAGCTGGACTTTGAGATCCCTGCTTTCACACAGAAGGGAGGTGGGTATGTGGCCTGCACCCCTCAGCGTGCCGGCAGGTGCTCAGTAAACACCGATTAAGGACGTGGACTCCTGTCCGTTTAGTTAAATAAGCTTGACAGGGCCAGTGTATGGAGGCTGCCAGGGACTGGCGCACACTGGCAGGGTGGGTAGCACCACTGTGATGTATTTAACGGTGCTGTTGCTTCTGGGTTTTTTTTCCCCTCTCAAGTTCTAACCACCATTGAAGGGATAATTGACAGAGCTGTCGCAGGCCTGGAGCAGGACCAGCCCATCCGCAGGGTAAGATGCTGAGAAAGGGGGAGCTCCTTTCTGCTTAGCAAATGCCTGTTTTGTTCATCTTCTGCCCGTTGGCGTTGCACCCTGCTGATAAAAGTGTTATGGGCTCTCTGGTTTGTGCTGTTGTCAGCATTGTCTTCGGTTCTGGGCTGCTCCTGACAGCAGTCTCAAATGTGTCCTCTCTTGCAGGTGACAGATGAAGAGGTGGCAAGTAAAATAGATGAGTTCATTGGTAAACTAAAGCAGCTGAAAGAAGTACATTCCCCCTTCACTTTTGTGAGTACGCACAGGAGTGCAGCCCTTTCTGTGTGAGGGAAGCACGGGATGGCTTCCTAAGGCTTCCTTCTCCTGTAGATCATCGATGACCCTTCAGGGAACAGCTTTGTGGAGAACCCTCACGCGCCGCAGAAGGACGATGCTCTCGTGGTCACTCATTACAGGAGGACTCCGCAGCAGGCTGCCATGCTGGGGCTGGAGGTAATGGGGAGCTGCTGCTCTGTTGTCAGCCCGCTGCACGCGTGAGGCCGGAGGTCCCATGCATGCTGTCAGCCTGGGGGAGCAGGGCTGATAGTCCTCTCGCTCTCCGGGAGACCCTGAATTGAGGAACAGAAGTTAACGCTGCTTCTGGTGTGTGTCCCCTTGCAGGGAGAGGAGTTGGATGAGAAGCCAGCTGATTCTGTGGAGGATCTGAGGAATGAGGTGGGTGACTTTGCAGCACAGTGGTGGCTCTGTCTGGGTGGTGGGCACCCAGGACAGGCTTTCTGCGCTGGCTGGGACTTTTTTGATTCTCCTTTCCTTTCCTGTGACCCAGGTGCTGCAGTTCAACACCAACTGCCCCGAGTGCAATGCTCCAGCTAACACAAATATGAAGTTAGTGCGTATCCTTTGAGTGGGGGGCATGGGCACAGGTTGGTGGTCCCTGTGGGTGTCTGCACGGAGGCTGGCGTGGTGGTGAGAGTCACTCTGTGTGCTGACCCAGGTCTCTTCGTGCTGCACCCATAAGGCATCATTTCTAGTAGAGCCTGTCAGGGTGCAAACCTGTCTCGGTGCCGCTGACAGCTTGCCAGCAAGCTCCTGTGCTACCTTGGGGACCAAGGCTGTGAAGAGGGCACAGGCAGCTGCTTGGAGACTTTTGTTGAGTTTTCCTTGACTGTCTGCTCCAGAAATCCCACACTTCAAGGAAGTGATTATCATGGCCACAAACTGTGACTCCTGTGGGCACAGGACAAATGAGGTGAGCTGGAAAACTACCAACCTCTTTTTTGCCGGGGACAGCAGTGAGGAGGGGAGTGGTGGTCTGTGCCTTAGTGAGCAGGTGTTTCTCAGAGTCCCTGGCCTGTTTCATGAGGCGGCTGTTTGGGAAGCCAGGCTTAGAGGGAGGCTGGATTTATGGGGGTTGTACTGGCTGTTGTAGGGCTGCCTTGCTTCTGAGTGGGGGCCAGACCATCCACGAGCTGTGCGAAGGCTGGCATGTGTGTCGAGGTCAGGTGGGATCTGGCTTGCCTTCCTAAACAAGTGAAGGGGGAGAATTTAGCCTTGAAGAGCTGTTCGGTGCATGTCAGCCATCAGCACCCCTACTTGAGTCCCCTGGGTTAAGGCATTGTCCCCAGGTTTGTAGCAGCCTCTAAACTGCAGGGGTAAACCCTCCTAAAGCATCCTGGTGTGATTTAAGTTTAAAAGTCCGTGAAGCTGACTGCTGGCTGTGCCTAGGTGAAGTCCGGAGGGGCAATCGAACCACAAGGCACCAGGATTACCCTTCAAATTACAGACCCTTCCGACATGACGAGGGATATCCTAAAGGTACAGTGCCTTCAGATACCTGTCCTGTCCTCTGGTGGCTGGCGTGTGGGGCCTGGCTGTCCCTCGCAGGGATTCACTGGCTGCTCGTTCGCTCGCCCTTGCAGTCAGAGACATGCAGTGTGGAAATCCCGGAGCTGGAGTTTGAGCTGGGTATGGGAGCACTGGGGGGGAAGTTTACCACGCTGGAAGGACTGCTGAAGGACATCAGAGACCTGGTGAGTGGTCCTCCTGCCTGGTGGAGCTCGGACCCCCTCTGCCTTAATATTTGGCCTGGCTGTGGGGCTGGGTGTCTTGCAGCTGCCTGAGTATGTCTGCTCTTCCAGGTTGAGAGAAACCCCTTCACTCTGGGGGACAGCTCTACACCCGGCAAAACAGAAAAGCTGCAAGAATTCATTGGGAAACTGAATGAGGTGAGCACACTCTTCATGTTCCGTGCTCCGCAATGGGCTTTTTGACACTGTCACTGCAGCTGTGAAGCATGTTTAACTGAGCTCCTGGGCAAGTGTTGCCTTACCTTTTCTGCTGTTCCGCACTCGCCTCGCTTGTTTTACCAAGCTATTACTGGTTTTGAACTGAGGAAAATATTAGGACTGCCTAAAGCATGCTGTGAAAGTCTTGGTGCCAGGAGTGCTGAAGGATTAGGAAGAGCCCTAATGCCTGGATGTGCTGCTCTCTTTCTGCAGATCATAGAAGGAAAGACAAAGGCTCACTTCATCATGGATGATCCTGCAGGCAACAGCTATCTTCAGGTACAGCATGGGGCACTCAAGGATGAACTTGAAGTCTCCTGAGCAGTTTGGGAGGATTTTCTTCTTGATTCCCTGGTGTGTGTTGGTGGGAAGAGTTCCCTTTGGGGCTTGGTTAGTGAGTGGGTTGCTGCAGGCTCTGTCGGGGGAAAGGAAACTGTTGGTGGCTTTGTAGGAAGGAAGACGGGAGCGGTGTCTGCTCCATGGGGTTGGGGGCTGGGAATGTGGTGATCTGATCTGTCCCTGGGGTGATAGACAAGTCTTGCCCAAGGCACCTTGCCCTTGCCGGGGTGCTGCTGAGGGGCCCAAGCCTGTGCCGGTGCCCGAGGCTGGGGAGGGGTGTGAAGCAGGCCCCCGTCTCGCCCCGCAGAATGTGTATGCCCCAGAAGAGGACCCGGAGCTGAAAGTGGAGCGCTACGAGCGTACGTTTGAGCAGAACGAAGACCTGGGCCTGAACGACATGAAGACGGAGGGCTATGAATCAGAAGGAGCCTCGGGCCGGTAGCCGGGTGCAGCCGGACCCCTTCAGCCTCTCCCCCCGACCCCTCCGGGGCCAGGACTTGCTTGGGGCAGGGGCCCTGCTCCCCGCCTGCCATGGGGAAGCTGCTGCAGCAGTGGGCCTGGGCGTCGGGGCCGTTCCTGGGGGATTACTGCTGTGTGCTGGGACGGGGGGTGGTGCCGGGGCCCTGGGGCTGTGCCCCCCAATAAAGCTGTTCGCGGAGGTGCTGTGTCCTGTGGGTGCTGCTGCCAGCGCCCGGCCGTGGCCCCGCCCCCGCCCAGCGCCCGGCCGTGGCCCCGCCCAGCGCCCGGTCCCGCCCAGCGCCGGGCCTTTCACTCCGCCCCTGCCGTCACTTCCGGTTGGCGCCATCATGGCGGCGCCGGGGCTGTCCAAGGCCGAGTACCTGCGGCGGTACCTGAGCGGCCCGGCCGCCAGCGACGCTGCCCAGCCCCGCCG
The DNA here is from genome assembly GCF_023634085.1 of Falco cherrug. Classification (NCBI taxonomy): domain Eukaryota; kingdom Metazoa; phylum Chordata; class Aves; order Falconiformes; family Falconidae; genus Falco; species Falco cherrug. Next base: position 7,186,973 of record NC_073713.1, read on the forward strand.
CCGCCGCAAGAAGAAGCCGCCGGGCGGTGCCGCTAGAGGCGGGTGAGTTTCAGGGGACGGGGAAGGCCGCGGCCTGCGCGGTAGGCCCGACCCTGCGCGGTGCCTGTCGGTGGGCCTCGGTGTGGGAGCGGCTCCGGGACCCCCCCCCCCCCCTCGCTCCGGACCCCCCCCTCCTCGCTCCGGAAACCCCCCCCTCTCCCTCCGGAACCCCCCCACCCCCCCTCCGGGACCTCCCCCTCCGAGCCCCTGCGGCGCCGGGGATCTTCCCTCAGGCCCCCCGAGCCAGAATTCCCCCCCCCCCCCCTCCGCATGTCCACTCCCGCCGGCGGCCCAGTCCCACTCCCTGCTGGTGCCCTGACGGCAGGGCCGCTCTCCCTGCTCCCAGGATGCGGATCGTGGACGACGATGTCAGCTGGAATAGCATTGCTGCTGTGCAGGAGAAGGAGGAGGAGGAGGAGGATGAAGCGGACATGCCTGTGGTGAGCGGGGAGTTTCACAAACTAAATCCGTTCTCTATGGTCACCTCGTGTCTCGTTGGGAAGCGCTTGCCAAACCCTTTCTCGCTGCATCCTCTTTTGGTCGGTTCTGCAGCAGGGATGGGTGAGTCTTCCTGGCCTGAGCGCCAGGGGTTGAACTAGCTCCTTGCAGGTGAATGTAGTCTGTTTTTTATATCTCTACATTTCTACAAGCACCAAAAGTAGGTGGGAGGGCCGGTAGGGTGGTTCTCACAGCTTTAAAACAGCCGCTCTGGACAAGGCAGAAGGTAACGGTGCAACTGCCAGAGCCTGCTGACCGCTGTGGCGTGGTGTGTGGCACATGCTGGGAATCTCAGCAGCAAAGATGTAAACAGTGGAGGTGAAGGCTTTGGAAAGTTGTTTTGAGACCGTCCTGTAGGAAGGCAGCCAAATGATGGTCATGTTTCAGTTGCCCATCACCCAATGCCTAATTACTTGTGTTAGAGGGTTGAAATTCTTTCGTTTTTTGAAATAGTGTTGTTGACTCTGGTGTTTTATGTTCAGGTGGCAGAATTTATTGATGAGCGTCCAGATGAAGTGAAGCTCATGGAGGAATTCCGAACAAATACTAAATGGAAACTTCTAGGAGGTGAGACCAGACCTTTCCACCCTCTCTCCCTGAATGTTTAACAACGACGTTGCACGGTGAAAATAATACTAGTTAGGAAAACCAAATAATCCTTGAAATTGTGAAAAGATCGTGAATGGTGGAGAACCGTAATGATGGTGACTTTCTGATTGTTTTTCTTTAGACCAGAACGAAGACTCCCAAAGTTCGGATATTTCAGTACCTGCCAAATCTACCACAAGGTACAGGGGCTCCACCTGGAGATTCTTCTGTCAGTTGGCTCTCTGTTTCCTAGTATTGGCTGTCTTGTTCTGCACTTTTTAAGTGCTTTGCTGGGAAATGTGAGAAGTGGCATACGCAGGGATTCCTTTTCAAGTGATGGGGGTGGGGGGCTGGCAGACGGCATGCTGCCTGGGTTTCTGCATGGTATGTGGAGCAGCTGTTGTGGAGTTCTCTGACAGTGGCTGAGAAATCTGGGCTTTCTGAGAGAGCGTGATGGGGTGTTTCCTTGTGAGAAGGTACAAGGGCACAAAGTGGGTTTTGTAGCCTTGAGTGTCACAAGGGTCCCCGGAGACTTTAAAATTACAGCTCCCCTGTGATCCCGGTTGCCTCGGAGGTTTTCTGGGATGTACTTTGGGAAGTCTGTGGCTCAGTGATGCAGGTCACTACGTGGAGGTGCAGAATCAAGTATGAATTCATGTTCAGAATGGTGATTTCATCCTTGACACCTAGTGCTAGCTTTACAGGTCGCACTTGGTGTTTCCAGTCTGGAGACAGCAAAACAAACAAAAATCTAACTCTCATTTTTACTTTCTCCTCCCCTCCCAGGCGACAGCGCCATGACACCCCGGACAGTTCGCCCCCAAAGAGACTGCGGCATGACTCCCTGGACAAATCACCTCCAGGTCAACAGCGCCATGACTCCCCGGATCTGTCCCCTCCCAGGCAAGAGAGAAACAATTCCTCCAACCACTTGCCTCCCAGGCGACAGCGCCACGACTCCCCAGACCTCTCCCCACCAAGAAGGAAGCATCATGACTCCCCAGACCTGTCACCTCCCAAGCAACAGCGCCATGACTCCCCAGACCTCTCCCCACCAAGAAGGAAGCACAATGGCTTCCAGGACCTCTCTCCCCCAAGACGGAAGCGTCACGACTCCCCGGACCTGTCACCTCCCAGACGGAAGCGTCACGACTCCCCGGACCTGTCACCTCCCAGACGGAAGCGTCACGACTCCCCGGACCTGTCACCTCCCAGACGGAAGCGTCACGACTCCCCGGACCTGTCACCTCCCAGACGGAAGCGTCACGACTCCCCGGACCTGTCACCTCCCAGACGGAAGCGTCACGACTCCCCGGACCTGTCACCTCCCAGACGGAAGCGTCACGACTCCCCGGACCTGTCACCTCCCAGACGGAAGCGTCACGACTCCCCGGACCTGTCACCTCCCAGACGGAAGCGTCACGACTCCCCGGACCTGTCACCTCCCAGACGGAAGCGTCACGACTCCCCGGACCTGTCACCTCCCAGACGGAAGCGTCACGACTCCCCGGACCTGTCACCTCCCAGACGGAAGCGTCACGACTCCCCGGACCTGTCACCTCCCAGACGGAAGCGTCACGACTCCCCGGACCTGTCACCTCCCAGACGGAAGCGTCACGACTCCCCGGACCTGTCACCTCCCAGACGGAAGCGTCACGACTCCCCGGACCTGTCACCTCCCAGACGGAAGCGTCACGACTCCCCGGACCTGTCACCTCCCAGACGGAAGCGTCACGACTCCCCGGACCTGTCACCTCCCAGACGGAAGCGTCACGACTCCCCGGACTTCTCTCCAAAGAGAGTCAGTTCAGCAATGGGGAAAAAGGGCTGCAAAACCACAGACAAGTCACAGTCAGGGGGAGTCCAAGGAGAGCAATCTCAGCTCAGGCGTGGTGTCTCTGACAAGACCTTGGCGCATCAGAAGCGTCAGACTACTCCAGATCTATCTCCTCCACGGAAGAAGAGGTATGATTCTGACTCAGATTTGTCACCACCTCGGAGAAGGAAAGCTGGGTCACCTAGTCTGAAAAAGGAGGGCAGAACAAAAGGTGAGTGTGTATAAGTTTGTTTCATCTGTTCCGTGCTTTGTGGGCTGTCCACTCGTGCATGCTCCTGAGGAGTGGTGTGGAATTGGCAGTCTGTGATCACGGAATGGTAGTGGATAGGTTGTAATTTCTGTTGTTTAGGCTAGTTCTTGTAAGCCTTGTTTTTTTTAATTGGCTGGACTAGAATTAAACTAAGAGCTAGCTGGCTGAGGCTTAAGCATGTTTGAAAGGAAAACAGGATTTAAACCCTGTCTCCAGGCAGTACATGTTCAGAAAGAAGGGAATTCAAAGACTGTTTTCATGTACCTGTCTTTTCCTTACAGCTTGTCAGCTTTTAAGGTGTTAATATTTCTAGGAGTTAACCTCATGTGCCAGCCACCATATTTAGCCCTTTTGTGGGACTAGTTCTGTCTAATTCCATGACTTTTAGTTGGTGTATATCTTTGCTGCAGGTGCTTCTCCAGCCATGAAAAAGCTTAGGCAGGTGCCTTCACCTCAGAGGTACCTGAGGCGCGACTCCGACTCTCCATCTCCACGGAGGAGCACCCGGAACACCTCTGATGTAGACTGCAGGCTAGGCCATGTACGCAGTGATTCCCCTAAGCGTGGTCCTCTCAAACAGAATCGGAGCAAATCTTCAGACTCTGATTTATCTCCTCCACGACGAACTCTGCCAGCTGAAAAGGATCAGCATGGTTCAAGGAACCCCCCTGACCTCTCACCTCATTACCACCGTGACACTAAGGGATCTCCCAAGAAGGTAAACGTTTCCTCTTTCCATTTACGCTCTAGATTACTTCCTGTTGTTACAAAACCTTAAAAGTCCAATGACTTACAAATTGTGGGGTAGAAATTTCATATACCTCATGCATGCAGTCATGCCAGACCCTCTGCTTGCAATAAGAAGAGGCACAAGTTGGGTCTGGGAAGGGAGCTCTGCCTCAGTCCACTCTTTCTGGAGATGTGGGGAAGTTGTTACTGAGGGTACCAGTGAAGTGGCTTTGTAACATGGTTGTCTCTCCTGACATATCTCTCTTGATTTTGGGCTGTCTCCCCTCCTTACACCTCTGGATCGCTGGACAGCACTCAGCTAGTGGTAAATGTGATGATTATTTTTTTTTTTTTTTGATTTGCAGGCAAATGTGATGTTGTCTGGGGTCAAAGCTGGCTTGGTCTCAGCTGATGTGCTGCGGAGGGAACAGCAGGAGCTCAGGAGGCATGAGAGAAATAACAAGCACTTGGAAGGTAGGAGTGTGAAAACACTGCACGAGCATCAGCTCGCTTTCTCTGCTTTCAGCTGTCTTTGGGTGCTGTGTCAGGCTCCTGGTGTTAGGGTGCTAATGGAGAGTATCCCTGTGGAGCAGCTTCTAGACATGGATTCCTTGGGTAGGGTCACAGCCACTGAAATGAGAGTTACAAATGGTGATTTCAAAGCAATGCCAGTGAAATCATAGGGAGGGTAAGAGACTTTTTCTCTTTGTGATGCGTTGCCTTGCAAGTCTGAAGAAGCAGACTGATACTTAAAGAGCTTAGGGTACAAGCATGGCTGTGTAGGGCGGCAGCTAAAAGCAAAAGCTGTGGTCCTGCTTGGTTATGGACGGTAAGCTGTTTCAGAGGCTAGAATACAAGGAAAAAATGGTGAAATGAGTTGCAGTTATTCACTGAATTGTCTGCAGATGACAAAAATGTTCCAAAATGTGTGACTTGAGGCATCTGCCCCCTCCAGAGGAATCCCGGCACTCTCAGACTGTCTTCCGAGACAAATTTGGTCGCAGGAGGGACCTCGCGCAGGAGTGGCTGGAGCAGCAGCAGAAGGCTGAAGCGAAGTCCGAGAGAGAGGAGCAATATGCCAAATGGGGGAAAGGGTAAGGTTCCCCAGAGCTCCCTGGCATGGTGTTTGGGCCTTGCATTGCAGCTTGGGACTCTCCATTCCCTGCTTTTTAGCCCAGTTTTGGTACCGCTCCTAGTGGCAGTGGTGGTGGCATGTCACTTTGTTCTCAGTTTGAGCCTGGGACTGGGAGAGCACGTGTTCCACAGGTCTGAGAGACCCCCACAACTGTTCCCTCCGTTTCTGGATGTGCATTGGAAATGCTGTGCACACAGTGGAGGTTCAGGGCTGTGATCAAGCGTGCAAACTGAGCAAGTCATAGTAAATGGTCTTGGAGTGAAACTTTTGTGTTTGTTTTCAGGCTAGCACAGGAGAGGCAACAGCAGCAGAACGTGGAAGATGCAATAAAAGAGATGCAGAAACCATTGGCCCGTTATATTGATGACCAGGATCTGGATCGAATGTTGAGAGAACAAGAGAGAGAAGGAGACCCCATGGCTGACTTCATCAAAAAAAGGAAGGCCAAAGAGAACAAAGAAAAGAAAGGTTTGGATGCTGAATTACACCAGCATATGGTTTAAGTCCCCAGCAGCATTGAAATGCAGCTGCTGTTAAATAAACAGCCTAAGACTGCCAGAGTGTTTTAGTCCTAAAGGACTGTTCCTCTGGAGTCGGTGCAGGAGCAGTATTATAGGCTTGTTACCAGTAACAGTTACTATTGTTTGGTAGCTTAGAGAGCAGGATCTGGTGACTTAAAACTCAGCAGACTTCAGTTTGATTAAGCGTATCTTTGGAGTTTTCCTCTGGGAGCTGTAGTGGGCTGTTAAGCAGCCTGTGCGCTGTGCCTAAACCTCTTAGGTTGATGACAATGTGACGCTGTGATTGCTAGTGTACACTGTAAGTAAATGGCTGTATTGTTCCTTCTGTTTCCAGAAAAACCCAGGTACAATGGACCAGCACCTCCACTCAACAGATTTAATATATGGCCCGGGCATCGCTGGGATGGTGTGGACAGGTACTTGTTCCTGATAAAATGGTCTAGTAGAATAATGGTGAAAATGAATGAGCTTTTGCTGCAAAGAGTTTGCAGTGTAACGTTCCCAGTTACCAGATGGATAAGATTGTTAGCAATGGTATGGTTGAAGTGCCAAGTTACAAATGGGTGGTGAATATGTGCTTGTCTGGGACAGAAGGGAGCAAGGCTGGTGCTGTCAGCAAGGGTGTGAATGGCTTCAGAGATGCTGACCGTTGCTAACCGCAGATCGAGGTGGAAACAGCCAGAGTACAAGTCGTGGAAAACTCGTAACATCTCTTAAAAAGTTTCATTGCTTCAGAAAACCTTCTGCGCAGCAGCCCATGGGCTTCTCGGTGTTACTTTGTAGGTCCAATGGATTCGAGCAGCAGCGCTTTGCCAGGATAGCCAACAAGAAGGCAGTTCAGGAAGTTGCATACAAATGGAGTGTTGAGGACATGTAGACAAGACGAAGAACCATGCAAAGCAGCGCTTGGGAGTTGACGCTACAGAGGTTCGCCTATTGCCACTGCCAGAGCTATGAGGAAGGGCTTGCTCTGCCTGGACCGCGCCCTGTCCTCAGCGTTTGGCATTGCAGTGGACTGTCTTCCAAGAGGCAAGGCTGAATTTAAAGGAGAGCTGCCAAAAGAGGATTTCCCCGACAGCCAGAGGGGACCAGCGCAGAGAATTTTGCAGCAGTGCTGCGTGGCACAGTGGCTGAGTGTGCTGTGGCGGCAAGCAGTGCGGTGGCCACTGCCTGCAGGAGTACCTCGTTCCCTGGCACTGCCCTCTGAGGTGCTGCAGCTGCCAGTTTCTGCTCTTCATTTGTCTTCTAACAAACTGTAGAAATTATATGCTTAATTGTTTTATGCCAAACGCTTTGTCCTTTGAGGTTGGTTCACAACCCTTCAGGTGTCCTAAATCTCAGGTTTTTCTTCATGGTGAAAATATGCTGAACACTTGGTCATGGGAGAGTTAACCTTGTTCAGTCTGTTCCAGAGCTCGGTTGCAGTTTGTTTTGTTCCAGTTGTTCCAGAGAGGAACTATACCCTACAAATACTTAGTACTGTGAGCTGATCTGCCTCTGAGCTGATGTCAGATCTGTCAGTGTCCTTCCCAGGGCTTCCGTTAAGTTTGTGTTGTTCTCATGCCCTCTGGTTCATGGAGTTCCCGACTCGCAGTGGAGTGGGGAATGCTCCAATTGTCCCAGCCTGGCTGAGCAGGAGCCTGCTTGCTGTGTTGCCCTCTGTCGCTCTCCTGAAGAGGTTCAGAGACCGACCTGCAGTGCTGCATTTGAGAGCAAAATCTTCAGGAGCCCCAGCAGCTCGTGAGGGGTCAGTTTCTCATGGAAATAAACATGCAGAGGTTTTTTAAATTGCCTCCCCCTACCATTACCTCTGCGTAGCTGATGGTGGTGGATTGCTACCCCCAGACTCCTCTCTGGACAGTGGTGCTGATAGCCCGGCGCTTCCCTTGCACTGCTGCCCGGGGGCTTCTGCACGAAGCATAACCCCTCTTGTGATCAGATTTGTCGGGCTTGGAGCTGGAGGCCAGGCAGAGAGCTTCCCTTAATCCCTGCTTGTGAAAAAGCACTTGTGGAAATAAATACAGTTGTTCTCGTTGACATCCCAGGGAGCATGTATTAAATGCAGCCAGCAGTTTCCATGGAGATGCCTTGTCTTCAGTAGTGGTCAGGGGCCAGTCAGAATCGCTCTTCGTGGTGATTCTGAAGCACTAGGAGAGCTGTGGGCGAGAAGGGTAAGGACAAATTCTTCTCTGGAGTGGGAGAGTCTTGGAACTTCCTTCCATGGTGTTTTGTTGTTGGTTTGTTTTTTTTTTTAATTCACTGTGTTGTGTTTCTAGCAGTCTTGGAATCTGTGTACACTTGGAAATAACAGCTTACTTTTTTTACTTGATTTTGTGTGGTGATGTTTTTTCCAAGGCAGGGACAAGGAGGGTGAATAACTGTCAGCTTGCTGTTGGAAGGGTTGCATATTATGTCTGCTGTGGCCTTCACCATCCGTGGCTACCTCTGTTAAACTGTGCTTTGCTAACCTCTTTTTTCAAAGTCTTCTGTAACTATTGGCTACAAGTGGGAATTTACTGGACCCCAGCTGCGATGACAATCCCGCCTGTATTTATGGGTACTTGGTTAAGCTTCACCACATCCTCTGGGGACAGATGCTCCTCTATTGTCGCTTGCAAGTGTGTAAACCGTGGGCTGCTGTTCACAGCCAGTGACCGCGGCCGGGAGAGGAAGGCAGAGCCAGGCACCGTTTGCAGGTCTTGTGGGAGCCAGCTGTGGTTTTTTGCTGTAATAGCCAAACTGAGGGAAGCCTCCCTGAGCAGGTCTAATTTGTTTTGTGGGCACAAAGCGGCATCAGGAAGGCTTTGCTCATGTGGGCCCTGTTGCGGCCTGTCAGGCAGGAAAATGGTTTGGGAGCGTGAGGCAACAGTGTGAGGCAGCAGTGAGAGTTCAGAGCTGCTTGCCGCAGCATATTGAAAACCTGCTTTTCAGTCGTGCGTGTTTTCCAGTTGTACTTCCCCTTCTATCACCAAGGTCCTATTTTTATTTATTTTTTCCCCCTGAGGCCGCTGCAGCCTTGAAAAGAGGAGTTACATTTGACACATACTCATTTTTGCTCTCACTTAGCTGAGTGCTTCTGGAGCTGTAAACAAAATACTGTGGCATTGAATTCACCTCCGTGCGGAGAGTTGTTGCCCTGGTTAGATGCTTGTGGCGCCTTCGTGCTCGACCTGCTTGGTGGGAGTGTGCTTCTCTTACAGAGCAACGGAACACGGCAGCTGGCTAGCTCAAGTGATGGGGTTACAGGCTGCTACTTAGGAAGGCAGAGCCATTTTAATGCTGGTACTAAGCATAAAATTCGTTTACTACCTGAAAACAGCATAAACTTCTCCTCTTGCAACTTATTTTGAAGGCTGCAGTTGTAAGATTTTAGCTAGCGGTGCTACCATAGGGACTTTTTACCAATGTTCATTACAATACTGATTTATACAATACATATATTGCTTGTTTGTTATCAGGTAACATCATCTTAAGATATATCTGCGCACAATAAGAGTATGGAAGAGCTTAGGTGATGCGATTTTAATGTTTTAACATGCATCCTTTTATATTGTTGCCTTGGTGCAAGTAGGCAAACTAGGATGGCTGATCCAGATGCAGTTGGACTAATAAAATACGGGATCTGAAACGGCACTTCAGCCTCAGAGGGGACAGGGGAGCTGCCTCTTTCCCTCTGCAGATGGATCAAGCCTGCCTGCCAAGATGCTGGGAGCAGCGTCAGCCTGCGATGGACCCGCAGATGTGTTGGTGCCTTGTTGAGTGCCTGCTGATGCCACCGCGCTGGAGGTGCTGCCGCAGCTCCCCGTGGAGCTCTGGCTGGGGCTGCTGGAGAACGCAGGCTCGCGCTGTGGGGGGCATGTGCTGAGGCGGGTGCAGGCTGGCAAAGCAAGCTCTTCGAGGGAGCACAAGCACGTTGCAGGCAGGGCCCCTGCTCCTCCTGAGCTATGTGAGTGCCAGCTGCCTGTGAGCCAGAGCGCCTGGTCCTGCCCTGCAAGCAGGCAGTCTGGCTGCAGTGGCACCTCAGTTTGGAGGAGAGAGGACAGTAGGAAGCAGCTCCAAGGGAAAACGTTAAGATGGAATAGTAAAAAAGCATGAATGCTCTTCCACTGTCGTGCTCCGAGTGGCTATAAAGGAGCAGCCAGCACGCGCTGTGTGTAAAGGCAGAGCAGCACCGCTGGCATCTCTTGTCGAAGATGCCGGGACCTGGCTTGTGGGGTGTTGGCTTCAAGCGTGACTGCTGGGCTGCTGCTCGGCAAAGCACACCTGAGCTCGGCGGCGAGAGGCGTGGAGCTGCCTGCAGCTCGCTGAGGGCTCATGCGTCGTGGGAGAGAGCGAGAGGGAGGTAAGGAGGGGTGCTGTCTGCCTGTGTGACAGGGTGCCCGGCGGGGGCGGGGGGGTCCCCTGCTTTGCCTGGGGCTGGGCATGTGTGATGCGGGGCATCTCAGGGCTGTGCTCCACACCCCCTGAGCAACGACAAGGTCAGAGCCCAGCCTGCGCAAGCCGCTGTCCTTCGCGTGCCTGCGTCCCCGACGCCATCCCCATGCACGCGCGCTGGCCAGGGAGCAGGGAGGCGAGTTTGTCCCGGTGCCCTTGGTCTGCATCCCACGTCACCATGGCTCTTCTGTGCCAGATGTGGCTGCATCTGAGTGGTTCTGGCAGCAGAGCAATTGGAAAATGCTGCGGGATCCTCTGGGATGAGAGGGGTGATGGAGATAAAGCGAGTGACACCAGGAAGCGGATCTCTATTAGTGTTTCTGGAAGGGCAGCAGCCCCGGTCTTGGCATCAAGCGGCAACTTTGATTAGCTTTAACCAAAAAAAATGAATATTAAAATCTTAATTTAATTTAAAACACTGTCATTCATAGTCATGGCAAACACTGAGCAGAGTAATTATTATGCAAATTAGGCAGATAGAAAAATGATTAATAATTGTGCAAATTAAAAATTATTGTAAACATCCTGTGACTAGTGATAAGTCCGGGAGGAGTGCGTGCTCAGGAGGCAGTGTTGCTCAGCCAGCTCCTGCATCCTGATTTTCTCATTAGTGGGATTTAATTAGCAAATGATGCGACATTTGCGGGGAGGTCAATGGTCGGTGCAGGCCGGTGCCTGGTTTCAGATGATGGGAGAGAGGTGCCACCTGGGCACCGCAGCTGCCAGCACGGAGCTCGATCTTTGAGCCTAGCTCCTGGCGTTAAATGACATTACTCTGCAGAGGAGCTGGGTTTGGGGCCGGTTTCCTCCTTTCTGGAGGAACTTGTGCTGTGGGGGTGGCTGCGAGCTGGGGGTACTGGGGGGCTGCCCCGTGCTCCTGCCGCACTCTGCCTGTCCCTCCCAGTGCCTGGCCGGCCACGCTGGCACCACGTCCCGGCGGGCAGGGGCAGGCTTCACCCCTGACCAGCTCAGAAATGGGCACTTACTAATGGCTGGTGGAGCATGCTCTCTTGAACAATTAATGAGCTTATTTGTCTGGCATTTTGCTGCTAATTGCACAACATTATTTTTTCCCCATGTTCGACTGTTTTACTTTTTTACTTTTGACAGTGAGCACGATAATAATAATAATAGGCTTACACTGGCTAATAGGCTTACGTGGTGCATTATTCGTGTCAAGGACAAGCAATTAAGCTTGCCCTCACACATAATAATTAGATTTTTGTTGATGAGCTCATCGGTAATGTGTTTAGTTAAGATTAAGAGCTTAATTCCCGGTGTGTGACACCACCTCTCCCCCAGGACCCCTGCCCACTGGTGGAGGCTTTGCCTGTGGCAGTGGGTGCCTGCGGGGCTGGCTGGAGAGACCACCCTCGGTGGTGGATGGCGAGGGGCTGCTGGATTCATCCTGCGCCCGTCTGTCCTGCTGCTCCCTCCTGGGAAGGATGAACGTGGCTTCTCCCGACTGCCTGCCCATTGGTTGGGGTTTTTAATAGCTCTGGCAAGTCACATGTTATTGTACCAGTTTCCTGCTGAGATCTCCTATTATTTTCTGTTTAAAAAAGCCTGAGATTTGTCATTTTAATTTTTCTCTGTCTGATAGTGGCTCCAAGTTGCGGGTGCTCGGCAGAGCCTGATGGCTGCGTAAATCATCCTGGGCTTTTGGCAGGGAGCACCTGGGGATGGTGCTGCGGTGGAGTCCCCCGGGGTGCGGGCACCCCGTGTTGGTTTTGCTTTCCCTGGTGACCCTGTCCCACAGTGGGGCTGGGAGCGAAACTCCCTGAGACTGACAGGTTAGTGATTGTATATGTATATGTGCACTTTCCCTAATTATGGAATAATTAGGGACACGCAGAGATAAAAATTACTAATAATATTTACTCTAGACTCTATTTTTTTTTCAATAACCTCTCTCTCTTGCTCATTCGCCGAGTCTTGGTGGAAATAACTTTGCAGATCCCAGTTAATGAATATTTGTAAATGCAAGAACATTCAGCGCTGGAATATCCAGAGGGCATCCTCTCTGCCTTGTGATTTTTTTTCACAAGATATTTAATATTTATGGTTCCATAGCCTCGTGAATAAAGAGCCACCCGCAAACCCCCAGGAGCGCAGGGGCTGGGGATATTTATGGCGCTTCCTCTTTTCCTTTTCAATTACAAAGACACCTCACATAATTAAGTGCTAATAACCTTGTTAATCTAAAATTGATACTCTTTCTCCTGGCTATCTCTTAATAGAATTAAAAACAGATTAATAATCAAGGGTAGGAGACGTTGCACACGATTAAGAAAGAGGGGGCTGCACCCTGGCCCATCGCTGTGCACCCCGAGGAGGATGCGGGAGCTGGTGCCGGGCTGGGACCAGGGCTGGTGTGGGTGATGCCGGGGTCAGGGCTTCCCGGCTGCCCCGGCGGGGAGATGTGTTTTGCCTCATGCTCTTTACACAGCTTAAATTTTTAAGACAAACAGCCATGTAACACCATATCCTAATGAAACTGTTTTATGTTAATTAATTATGTATCAAGGCTCATTTTCATGCACAGCCCAGCTCTGCTTCCCCTCCACCGAGCCTTTGATCTGTCAAAGGCTAAATGGGAGATAAATAATCAAATTAAAAAGCAGCCTGGATGGAAATAAACACATTTCAGATGTGTTATCTGGTGGTTCGAGCAAGGCAGTGAGTAATCAAGCTCATGGTTTGGGCGCTGCTCTGCTACACACATGGGGCGTGGGAAGTTTCCCATGCCTCAGTTTCCCCGTGGTCCCCCAAGCTCTGCTGCCACCCCCAGGGACAGCACCATGTCCCCCTGCCCCAAGAGGGGTCTTGGATGCGGCCTAGTGCCCCCGCCTGCCTCCTGGAGAGCGGCTGCTCATCCTCTCCAGGAGAAGGAGGCTTTGGAGGACTTTATTTGCACAATTCTGATGAAAAATTAAAAGTCTGCAGCACTTCTTTCTTCCAGGCAATGAAAGCTCTGCCAGCAGCTCTGGGCCACAACTGGTCTGTGTCCAGGGTAGCTGGGATGTCAGCAGTGGACACTGTTTTGGGATAATTTAACACAATCTCTAACAATTTGTTACACCTAAGCGGAGGCAGATGTGCATCCATATTCATTTTGGAGAAACTTCAGAAATTATAACTTCATCAGCCAAGCCAGCCCGACGCTGCAGCCCTCCAGCCTGGGCTCCTGTTCAAGCGGAGAAGGTGAGGATGGCAGCACCCAGAGCCTGCCCCCCTCGGCAGTGGGGCTGAGGCTTTGGGGCTGGGGGCTGTGTGAAGCCCACAGCTGCATCCCCGGTGGCCTCGACTGCTCCGAGGGATGGCAGCAGCGGTGGCAGGGAGCAGCGAGCGGGCAGGACCCTCTGCCTGGTGGCACCTCCAGCCCTGGGGGCCTGGCTGGTGCAGTGCTGTAAATCAGGTGTTGCTCTAACAGTAAACACCCTACAGCAGAAATTACAGATTATAATTATGGAGTGCTTTATAGCTGTAATAAAATTGTAGTGTTCTAGCCTGCATGTAATTACCAGCTAATAGATTTCTTCTTAAAGGGCTTAATGCAGAGAGGGGCCCCGGCTGCTGAGTGCTGCAGGCACCCAGGGCTTTGCCCACCCACCACTTCTGTGGTGTCAGCATTTTGGGGGGGGGTGGCACAGGGGCTCCCACCCCGCTGCGGTCTCTGCTGCGGCCCTGAGGGACCCCTTGCTGATGGGGACATCGACTGGGGGCTGCGGAGACCCTTGGGGAGTGGATGCTGGCAGAAGGGACCCCTGCTGCCGGGGGGATTAGCAGCTCTTGGCTGCTGCTCACACCGCAGCCTTCCTTGTCCTGCTCGGCGCAGAGCAGAGCGCTTCGCCCCTGGCTGTGCTCCGTGCGTGCCTGTTGCGATGCCAGGGAGCATTATGTCTGGAGGTTATTCAGTTAGCAGATTAGGCGGGAGTTTATTATCTTGTGTTGGCTCCTCTTCGGGCCCTCTCAATGGCGATGGCATTGTTGTTGTTTTCTCTCTAGGTGCGCTTGAGTGCACTGCAGCCCCGGCTCCCCTGCCACCAGAGCCGGGCCAGCGCTGTGCATCGCCAGCAAGTGTGCTGTGCCAGGACGTTGGCCAAATCCAGCCCTGCTCAAGTGCCGTGCTATGAGCTCTCCAGCCCAGAGAAGAGCCCTATCCTGGGCCAAGGACATGAGGACACTGCATCCCTTTCTCAGCTGATGCTGCTCCAGCACTGTAGGTAAGCATCTGTGACCTTCAGTGGTGCCACAGTTGGGCAGCGAGGAGCAGGGAGTCAGCTGCGAGCATGGGGGCACCGCTGAGTGGCTCCAGCCTGGGCTCCTGCAGCACCCCAGGTCCTGCATCTTGCTAGGCTGTCGGTGTTTGCATGGGCTGATGTACCAGGATACCTTTGCAAAGCCAGCCCTGGTGACTGCCCAGTGGGGACCGGCCAGGGCTCTGGCGAGGCTGTGGCACTGGCTGAAGCCAGACCTGGGCAATGTGACTTTCTCTGCCACCACCCCACGAAGCCACGGCTCCTGGCCCCGTGCTGCCCCCTCGCCCCGCTGCTGGGAGGCGAAGCTGAGCATGGAGCAATCAAAGGGAGCACACAGAGCGTGTCATCCCCTCCAGCCTTGCCCCAGGCCCTGCCTTTGGGCTTCTGAAGGCTTTGCTCCAGCGGTGTCAGTTCTCATTAATCCACACATCAAAGCTGGAGCTGCCAAACATCCCGGAGAGATCGTGCAGGGTTCCTACGTGGTGTCAGTGTCGCAGGCAGGGGAGGCAGAGGGGCAAGCTGTGTGTGCAGCGGGGCTTGGAGCTGGGCTGCTCAGGGCAGAGCATCTGCCAGCAGCAGCAGCGTGGTCCCTTGGGGCGGGTGGGAGGGGGCCTGTGACCCTTCGTCTCTTGAACACAAAGCCCAGAGGGAGGCAGCCAGCAGAGCTGAGAAGGGAAGGTGTGAGATGTCTCCTGGTCCTTTTGCAGTGTGACCTCCCATGTGATGTGTGTGTGCAAGCATGAAAAAGATTTTGCAAGAAAACACACACAAAGCGAAGGTGCTCCTACATGCTGGAGAGTTTTCCTTGCCCCACCAAGGTCCTCTCTGCTCTGCTGTCACTTCGAGCCCAGGTATCCCTGCTCGGCTCCAGCATGGCTCAGCATCCCTCCAGCGAGCTAATCAGGTCAATGCATTTTTAACATGGCATAGGAAATCTTTATATTTTTTTTGTCAGACTCATTCTTCTCCCTGGTCTCTCTGTAGGGGACTGAATTATTTAATGCTGAATATCAAGCAGAGATGTTTTCCCTTGGCTGGGCTGCTGACTGTGCACTTTAAGGCTGGAAAGATTGGCAGATGGCTGCTCTCTGAGCTGGGTGGAGGGGGAACCCATCATACCAAGCAAATTACCCACTTAGAACCGGATTTACAGAATAACTCGGGTCCCACATTTAAATAAAGGGGCCAGATTTGCTGAAGCGGTGCGCACCCAACGCCTCTGCTGAGCTGCGGCCGGGACCTAGTACTCACAGCGCAGCTCCCTCTCTCTGTGCGCATCGAGAACACCTGCTGAAGTTTGATGTTCGTTTCCATCCCAGAGATGGATGCAGAGCAGGAGAGGCTGGGAGAGCTGGCAGCCTCCCCCCAGCAGCTCCCCAGTCCTGCGGGTCTCCTGGTGCAGGCGGCGCCCATCACGGTGGGCAGGGGTGGCCTGTGGCTGGGTGACGGTGAACATATGTTGGTGGGGTGCAGGTCGCGTGCGGCAATTATCACACGCCAGGTGAATAAACACAAAGGGCTGGTTTGTGTATCAGGGTTTATCTTTTCCATTAATGGCTTTCTAAATTGGTGGCAGTGGAGCAAAAAAACCCAATCTGAACTCGGAGCATGCATGATTACTATTGTAATAACCTTGGCTAATAAGAATATGATGTGGTGTTAGGCTGGGAAAGAAAACACATTTCTCATTAGCTTTTTGATTAATTACTCCACATAATTTCCTAGGGGGACATGCCTGGGACTGATTGCCTTTGCTTTTGACGCGTGGAAGTGGTTTACCTTAACTTAATAATTTTCTCGGTGACATTTTAATGGCAGTCCTCAATTAATCTCTAGTCGGCTGGAGGCAGTGCCACCTTGCCCAGGCGAAGGGCAGGTCCCTGCCCTCCTCTCGCTCTGCTAGGGGCTTCAGCACATCCCCTTTGCCTACCCTTTGGCAGAGCAGGGGGCGGCAGGGCAAAGGCAGCTGCCGTGGCTGATGGAGCAGTGCTCCGTCGGCAGCCGTTGGGGCAGGGCCGCCCGGCCAAGGCAGTAATCCACTGGTCCTCCCCTTCCCTGCCCTTCCCCGGTGATGCTCGGCCGCCAAGCGTTTCAAATACCTGGGAGCACGACAGCTGTGCAGCTGCTGCCTTACTTAGTGAGCGCTGCCAGGGATCCAGCTGTTAGAAGGCATATGTTTACATGGCTTGGAAGCGACCAATTTCCTTCCTTGCGTTATAATATAAATATTTTACAGGAGCTAAAATATTCAAACATCGTTTGATGTTGCCACATGGAGCGGTATCAAATGAAGGTGGGAAGGAGGGGGGGGGGAAGGAGAGGGGAGCAAGGAGTGATTCGTTTCCCTTGCTGAAAATGGAATTATGCTGCGTATTTCTGCCTCATAAAATTACCCAGAACGTTGATCTCTGCTTATTGCTTCAGGAGCAGGTGCTTGGCTTGTGCCACTGCAGCATGGCACGGGGCCACATCCCGTGGGGCTGCAGGTGGTGGGGCTGCACATGGGAATGGTCCCGGTGGCACATGGCATGCCCGGGATGCACATCCCACATCCCAGGGGTGTCCATTTGCTGACAGAGCCTCCAACTGAGTGACATGAACGGAAGCCCCCTCAGCCCTTTCCAGCCAAGCTTGTGCTTTTGGGCCCGAATTAAAACATTGGCAGGTCCATCCCAGTTTCCACTAAATAAAATGTCAGGGTAATTCCATGTCCTGCCCTGCTAGCCTGACATTTCTGGGGGTATTGTCTGAGCACTGATTGCCTGCTGCTGGAAGCTGTTTGCCACCGACCTTCTCTGCCTCTAAGAATCTTGCCTTGGTGCTGCCCAGGACCTTCGTCCTGCTGCTCACCCCCGCCTGCTCCCAGGGGCTCGCAGCAAACAAAAATAGGGCTCAGCACTTGCTAATGCTCCTCGCAGGAGGCTTTCTAGTGCGATGGCTGGAGCCAGAGTGAGATGTTTTCCTCACAAAAGGATAAAGGTGTGGAGAAGGACCTGCAAGTGGAAAAATCACCCAGGGCTGATGACTGCCAGCATCCCTGCTGTCCTTGGGCTGCCATGGCCAGGCGGTGGGGGGAGCAGAGGAAAGGGAGGTCACGGAGGAAGCAGGAATGTTGTAAAAGTGATGCTTTGTGGGGTGCAGCGGTGGGGGCCCGGAGCAGCTCCCAGCTGGGTGGCCTTGTGGCAGAGCCAACCTTCCCATCGCAGCTGGCCCCCTCCCAAGGCTTTTCCCAGGGCTGGGTCGCCAATGCTCAGCCTGTGCTTGTGCTGTGGGGCAGCTGCCAGCTCTGCCTATGCCACGGCTGCAGGTTGGAGGGACTGGAGCGAGTAGGCTGGAGGTCCCCGGGAGCGGGGATGCAGCCCTGGACAGCGGAGCCGGGGAAGGCTCTGTCGTGCGTGCTCGTAGCCATGCTTGACAGCTCAACGCGAGCAGGATTTGCTCCGACAGCCAGGCTGGGAGGCGTGAAGCCCACTCGTGCCGCCTGGCAGTGGGGGAGGCTGACTGAGCGTGCAGGGAGGATAGACGGGGTTACCGCCCAAATCCGGCTCCTTCTCATGCTCAGTGGCGGTGGCCTCTTCCTCGCACACAAGCACAACCCTGGGAGCAGCAGTTAGTCCAGGGGACCAGCAGTAGCCCAAACGGGGCTGCCAAAGGCGAGCGGGTGCCAAAGGGTCACTGCAGAACCAGTGTGGGCTCTGCGTGGCGGTGCGGGCACACTGGGCAGCCCTGCTCAGCCCGCCAGCCCTGCACGAGGTGCTGACCGGGGCGGCGGGAGGATAAATGCTGGCAATAGTTATGTTTCCATCCTAATGCACGGATCAAAGCCGACACTTCAATCTATTCATCAACATCTTGGGGATTAAAAATGTTGCAGGCAAATCAGAGTCCTAAATTGGTAACGTATTTTTGCCTGTCAGTTGACAAATCACTTTACAAACTCGTCCTGCATCTTCCTGCGGTCTCTGCGTTTGCCAGTTCAGGATGTGGCACCTTTCAGCTCCTTGTGTCTTGGTGGCTCGTGCCATGCTCTTCCCTGAGGGAGGCGTGTCGGGAGCATGCTTTCCCCCTCGCAGCCGTTGTGCTTGCTTGGCGCTGGCTCAGAGCAGGGTTCAGCAGTGGGCTGTTGGGGCCCCTGGGTATTTGTATTTTTTTCCGTGGCCCAAGCAAGTGTTTCTTTTCTGTCACTCACATTTTATTCCTCCTTGCAGCAATAGCGTGGCTGGGGACATGGCCATCTCCAGCGCACCGTGGTGGCCATGGCACGCTGTCTCTGTGGAACAGTCCAGCCATGCACGCTGGCTTGTTGAGAGCGTAAGAGGGGTCACGGTGCAACCGGGGTTGCTCTGTTGGCAAAGAGCCACCGACGGAGGGGACGCAGTGGGGACGGGACTCGCTCAAGCACCCGACAGGTGACAGCCCTTCTCCCCCTGCCAGGGCTGCAGCTTCTGCTTTCACCCAGTGCCTGCTCAGCACCATTCCGCCTTGCAGTGACTTGTTTACCACCGTGTTTATCCGTCAAACAAAGTAATTGCTAATTAATTGGCGAGGAGCTTTATTTCTAATCCCTCAGCTCACGGGAGGGAAATCTGGCTGTTTTTGTGGGCGTGTACGTCTGTGGCGAGTGCTTCTCTGTGGCTTCACCATCTGGCTGCCTGCGAACAGCGGGCAGGTGCCCGGCGTGGGGAGCAGGTAGCCACCGATGGATGGAACGGATGGAGCTGTGTCCTCCCACCTCTGTTTGCCAAAGCGAGAGCCATGTGGTTTTCAGTTGGGAAACACCATGCGAAGAGTGGCTTTGGGGACTGCAGGAGGCTGGGGTGGGCATGGCAGGGGGGCGAAGGCGGCTCAGCAGGAGCCGTCTGTTCCTCTCCTGCTGGAGGGAGCGCTGCTTTGCTCTGCCGTAGTGTTTCAGCTGGGTTTAGTGTTGGTACGGTAAAGCTGCTGTTATCTCAGGTGGCCTGTTCGGATAAACACGGCGGCTTGCTGCTAAAGCCTCTGCCCGCCCAGCAGCCCTGCTGCTGCAGCAAACGCTGCTCTGCGTGCCTGTGCCCAGGTGCTCCCGTGACTTTATGCTTCCTGGGGCTCCGCTCACAGCTGGGGCCGGGCATAGGGAGCGCCCAGCCTGTGCCAGCTGCAGCCCTAAATCCAGCTGAGGAGCCGAGGGGGCCCTGCCAGGCATGGCTCGGAGCAGCGGGATCCGGCAGGGAGGCAGCGCTTGATGCCGAGGGTTCTTTCTGCTTTGGCTTCTTTTTATTGTGATTCTTCTTCTCTTCACTCTCCTGGCCAGTGCCAGGCGCGTTGATGAATTATCCCAATATATATTCTGTCTGGAAAGAAAACACATATCATATATATCTTTGACAAGTTATTATTCTTCCTTATCAGAATATGTGTGCATCCAGCCACGCCATAACTCACCCTTTGCTGTCGCTCGTGTAACCAGACAGGGCTGTGGCAGCTTCTTACCGCTGCTGCATCCCTGGCACAGCCCTGGCAGGGGTGTCCTGCTGCCCGGGGTGTGGCGAGGCTGGGGTGACGGGCAGCGGCTGGCAGGGGGGCCACGTGCCTCTGCCGCCTGCCAGCTGGGGAGGGGGTCTGGGAGGAGGCGAGAGCATCACGTCGAGCTAATTCGGTGCCTGCCTCACCTCCAGCTGATTGTTGCAAATTAAATTTCACGCCAATGAGCTGGAGGAGTCGGTGTGTGGCACGGCAAGGGGGGAAGAGGGCCGGATGGCGGAGGCAATCTGCAGCGAGCAATTGCCGGCACAGCCTCCTGGCCCCGGCTCGGTGGGCACATATGGTGCCTGGGCATGCCTGTGTGCTTCCCGGGCACCCTGAGCCGGGCTCCATCCATCTGCGCAGGTCCTGAGCTCCTCTGCAGCAGGGCAGGTGTGCTGCTGGGCACCCTGTGTCCCCATCGTGCCCCGTGCAGGGGAGATGCGCTGCGGGCTTGGATGAAAATTGATGCACAGATGAGTGAGCAAACACTTCTGGTTTTTTTTTTCTCCCCATAATGACAGCCCTAGACTCTTGAAATGAAGCCCAGCAGGGGACCGGCTCTGCCTGGGCTTCAGGAGCAAGGAGAGACATGTGCTGCGGCTCGCAGCCAGCCCCAGGGATGCTCGGGGCACGGGGTGGGCTCCCCTGAAGGTGGGAGGTGCAGGGGTCCCTGCCATGCCATGGCCATGCCAGGGTGCACACACACAGACTGTGCACACGTGCATGTGTGGCTGCAAGCAGCGGGAGCACTCCCTGTCTCTGCTGTAGTGCCTTTAATGTTTAACTTATTAAGATAATAGCTGTTCCATCTCCGTCGGTTTGAAACATGATCTAATAGGAATCTTATAACAAAAGTTGCTAAGCAGCTAGGACATGATTTACTAATAGACTCTGAATGTGCTGTAACTGAGACGGAAATTTAGTGATTAGAAGACTAATATGTGGAGTTGAGCGTATCCTTGCCTTTGAAGGCCAGGAGGAACTATTGGGATGAGGCACTTGGGTGATGCCTTCATGGGAGGTGTCACAGTTCTTTAACCTCGATGTCTCCTTCCAGACTTCGGGGTGAGGCTGCAGGAGATGGTGCGCTGCCTAATTTTCTGTTAAATGCCGTATTCATCCCAGTGCATTTGTTAGTGTTGTTTTGTTTTTGCAGATACCTGAGCCTGGCATTAGGGGAGAAAAATCCTGATCCACCCACCCGCTGCCTGCAACCCACCTGAATCCAGGACAGAGGCAGTGCTGGGACCACATACTGGGAGGGAAGCGTGCGGGGCTCGCAGCCTGCACCCTTTTTACTTTTGTTGATTCTTGTTAGCACCAGTTGTGCATCCATATTTATTGAGGGGAAGAGAAGAAAACCTGATGGTAATCCCAGGGAAGTGGAACGTCTTGTAATTATTCAGGTAGCTCGGCTGGTGCGCTCAGGCTCCCGAGAGCACAGGCTGACCAGGAGCGCTGCTCTGATTTCCTGGCTGTGGGTCACTGGGGAGGGCAGACAGGAGAGATCGGATGTTAAACATGCTCCCAGCGTCACTGGCGGAAAAGGAGCTGAGGAAAATTGTCTCCCCTGCCAAAAGGAGCGGAGCAGGGAGCAGATAACCTCCTGCTTGGCGGCTCCATGGCTGGGATGTGGTGAGAGCTGCCTGCTTCTCACAGCGCCTGGGCGAGGGGTCCCCGTTTCTGCCCACTCCCCTCGGCTGGCGGACAGCGGAGCAGGGGAGATGCTGTGCACCCTAAAGCCTCCCTGGGAGGGCACGGGGGGCCAGCCAGCAGCAGGCAGCACTTGCCACTGCCATGGAAAACCATGGTGGGGATGGTGGGCAGGAGCATGGTCCCTCTGCCGAGCTGTGGCAATGATGCCGCCGTGCCCTGTAGCGAGACCCTCCCTGAAGCAGTGGCGGGACAAAAAGCTGGGGTGGGAGGCAGGGAGTGAAAGAGAATAGTACCAAAACCCCAGAGCTAGTAGCGCCTGGAGCAGTGGGGAAGAGCAGACGATGCGAATGGCTGCTTTCCCGCAGAAGGGCTGTTTGCCAGCCGGCGACGCAGCGTGTAGGCATCGGCACACACCAGGGCAAGGGGTGTCCAGAGCACCGGGGAGTGCAAGGGCACGAGGTCCCCCTGCACCCCACGTGCCCCAGGGGCAGGGGACGGGACCCAAGACCCTGCTGGAGCTGGCAGCTTCTCTCTGCCTTCAGTTGGTGAGGGAGGTGGCATTTCCAGGTGGCAAAACGTGATCTCTTAAAGATGCTGATAAGATTTCTGACAGAGGGCAGGAGTGCGAGATGAAGAGGAGCATGTGCGTGTGTTTCTTCTCCCTTTTTTTTTTTTTTTTTCTCAGCTATCTCCGACGCAACCTTGCAAGAAGAAAAGCTTGTGGGCATCTGTGCTTCTCTTCTGCCTTCCCCAGGGGGGCATCAATACGCAGCGCCCGTTACCTGGGTAAAGGCCCTTCGCTGCCTCTGTACCGTCAAGGTTATGGCAGGAGCTCCTTTCTGCAGAGGACGGTACTTGAGCAGAGCAGGCGGCAGCAGGGATGCTTGGGTGGGATGTGCTGCCCTGGAGGAGGAGGAAGGTGCGTTTCTCTTTGGTTAGAGTTGATGTTGGCGGCATTATGGGGTGCAGCCAGGCTCCAGGAGCTGCTTCCAAATCCAGGATGCAGTTTCTCCCAGCGGGAAATCCGCTGTCCTCAAGGGGTGGGAGGCGGTGTGAGCAAAGGCAGGCGGACAGGCAGCCCTGCGCATTAGGCGCTGTACATCCCCGCTCCCCACCACACCTGCTCCTGGCCCCGGGATGAAGGCAAATATTTGGAGAATGGCAGAGCTCAACTTGCACGGCATTTCAGATAGAGTCAGCAGCCTTTCAGAGACTGGGATTAATTTGAAGGAATTTACTGGTGGAGTTTGTGGCAGATAGAACAGTTTGCTTATTTCACACTTGTATGGCCACCTGCTACGAACTGTTTGTTCAGTTTCAAATTCTTTAATTAAAATCAACATAAAACAGATTGAAAACATCCCAAGAAGGGGATGCTTGATTTGCTGGAGGATATTGCAGCGGATGAGCCAAAGTGCTTAAAAGGCGCTTTATCACTGGGTGCTCAGTGCTGCAGGTTGGCGTGTGCCCTGGCCACAAGCTCGATGCCAAGGGCAGGGTGCCGTGGGGCACCTCAGCTCATTGCCCTTCCTTGCCAAGGTGGTGTTGGTGCACGTCTTTGCTTTGTTACTCGGGTGTCCTTCCTGGCACGGCCATCCTGGCATGGCCTGCCGAGCCCGGCAGTGCCCGGCATGGGTGGGTGCAGGCGTGGTGCGGCATCTCAGCCCTTTGCGGAGCTGATTAGAGGCCTCCTCCAACAAACATCAAAGGTTCAATTAACAGGGGCTGCTTGCGACCCTCTTGCAGAACCCAGATAAGAATAGAAATTTCCCTTGGAAAATGGATTTGTGTTTAGCTGCATGTGCCAGGCAGTAAATGACCTGCTCTGTACGGTGCCGGCGAGGGGCTGGGGACAATTAGGGTGCTCATTGAGAACCGGTTATCTGAAGGAAACAGGCACACTGCTATTTAGCTGTCTAATATCCCAGTGGGAGGGGAAGGAGAATTAAAAACCATCTCTTTTCAGAGCCTTTGAATCTGAAGGAGGATTCTTCGTTTATGCGGTGGCTTTTCATTTGAAGGGGCTTCTTCCTTCCTCCCAGTCCCTTATTTGCGTGTAGCCACCTGAAACTGAGAAGGACAGAGAGGGGAAGGAGGGCTGGCTGGGTCCCCACCAACAGGGAGCCCTGCCACGGGGCAGCAGCATCTCTGCTGAGGATGCAGGGATGCTCAGAGGAAGTTGAACAGCCTCTCCGTGTATTCATCACAGCGCCGGCATCTCCCACTTCGATGCAGGCAAAACAATAACAGCTGCACAGTGCAGAAAGTTAATACGTAGCCAGACAAGTGTTTTAATAACTGGAAAGGTTAAAAAAAAAAAACCCTCTCAGGCTGCGCACGGGCTCCTGCCAGCTCGCGCTCCTGAGAGCCTGGGAGACCCAGAGTACCATGACTGTATTGATTCAATTATTCTCTACAATGTAATACTCTGCATTTGTGTGATAGCAACAAACAGAGTTGAAAGACATACAAAAATAAATGATCTGAAAGTTAATATGGCTGAATGAGCAGCTCTGAATAAGAGGAGAGCACGCTTTGGTTTTACATTGTAAAATCAATAGCGTGCAGAACAATGTCCTAACTTCCTCCAGGGACCCGGAGAGGACCTGCCTGAATCGATCACTATGCAAATTAATTGAATTCATGAAACCCACATTGCTGGGTAATTGATGCTTCTTATAATTACCTCCGAGTTATGAGCTTTTAGGGGATTTCATTGATTCCTGCACAGGGAGCAGGGAGAGGGTGAGGGCAGGTTCCTGGAAGTGCCGACTCGGCGCAGGAGGCAATGGCTGCAGCACCGGGGGCTCGCCGGGACCCTTCGGTGAGCTGGCTGCTGCCAGCACCTGATGGTATTTTTGGAGCCCAGATGCTGCCTTGTGAAAGGCAGGGAAGGCGACTGGTCTCAGCCCGTATGCTGGTGGAGCGGAGACGCAGGGCTGGCGGGAGGCTGAGGGATGCAGGGATGCAGCCAGCATGGAGCATCTCCTGCCTCAGCCCTGGTGCTTTGCTGAGGGTGCCTGGCCCCCCACCGAGCCGGGCGTGCTCTGGCTGGAGCACATCAGCCCCTTGGGAAAGCACCTTCCTCTGTCCCTGGGGACAAGAGGGATGTGGGGGTGACAGTGGCAGATGCATGTGCCACAGGTGCATGTGGCAGGGCTGGCCATGCCAGGCGGCCGGGGCTGCACCCGGCTGACAAATCGTGTAAGGTTTTATCAAAAGGGATAATAGGCTTACATAGCACATTATTTAAGAAAAAGAGACAGGCAATTGAGCTCCACAGACTAATTAGATTAAGTTGATGAGCTCATTGGTAATGTGTGTAATTAAGATCAAGAGCTAATTGTGGGCTGTTTGATGCCCTACATTAACTGAGTTGTCCCTTGCCGAGTGTGGCGTGGTTGGGCTGGTGGGGAAGTGGCTGGGAGCCCTGGGCTCTTGCTCCTTCCAGAGCTCAGGAGGGGACACGTGGCTGTCCCCAGAGCACCTCACGGGTACTGGGCGGGAGGTGACGCTGCTACTGGAGCCAATTCCCAGCGTTGTCAGCTGCCCGTGACTTGGGCAGGCTTTCTCCTTGCTCTGCCTCACTGTTGTTGCTTGTGAAGGCGTAATCAGCACCGTCTCTCTGCGCAGCTTTAATGAGCCCAGGCTGGCAAGGCCACTGTTGGCACCCAAGATGTTCCAGATCTCATGGATTGTTTGGGTTTTTTTAAACATTCTTCTTAAATAACTCTACCCCAAGTGAGTACGGAGGAATGTGGACCTCTCCCAGCAGCGATGGACATATCTGACCAGGCATCTGCTGTTTTCTAGCCCCCTCCATCCTCAGGCTCGCGGTGGTGGTGGATGGGGAGCAGTGGACATCAGAAGCTGGTGCGCCGCCGCTGGGGCCCCCCAGGAATGTCCCTTTGAAGGGGTCCCGTGCTGAGTTCGTGCCAGGCAGGAAAGAATCTGGAGGTTTGTGCAAAGGGGGTTGTGCCAAACGGAAAGAACAAAAAATGAGCGGGATGGGGTGGATGGGGAGTACGAAAACAAAAAAGCCAGCGTAAGTGCTGAGGGAACTGCAGACATCGTTTGCTCTTGAGAAATGGCATGTGGTGATGGTTAGGATTTATCAAAACAGATACAGCACTTAACAAGATGGACAATTCTGGCTGTGTCGTGGCAGCTGGAGTGCTGGTGCAGCCTCTTTACAGCTTTTATCCTTGCTCTTCCGTCTTTCATATCTGATCTTTTTTCTTCTCTCCTGCATCAACGTCTCCTTTCTGCTTCGCTCCCTTTATTCTCCCACCTCGCTTCTTTCTTCTTCTGCTATCTCATCTGCCTAACCCTCCCACTCCCTCTCCACTAAATGTTTCTCGGCAGAACCACTCGGTGCTCCTCCAGACCCTCCATGGGCTCGGTTCCTGGGCCCTCTGCCTGGCTCTTCCTAGTTGAGGGGTGGCTTTGGGAAGGGGCTGGCACCCCTCCTCGCTGAGCCCCTCTGCAGCGCTGCCCATTCCGGTGTTTGCACTGCTGCTGTGCCGCCCTGGCACCATGCTCGCTCTGCTTTGGGCTCCTTGTCTCCGTCTCCAAGGTTACACAGACTGCTTCCTTCTCCTCTCCTGAGCTCCCAGTGGGATTTCCCGCTGCTGTTCACCATTTGGGTTTTGTTCCTCGTTGCCTTTCCAGCTTCTCCCGCACCTTTCTGGCAGAGAGCTGATCACTGCACCCTCCCCTTGCAGAGCATCCCTTGTGCTGGTTAAAGGGAAGGCAGGACTTTGTATCGGCCTCTCTCTGGACAGACCCCCCCTTAACTCACGGCTGAGCATCCAGGACCAGCCTGGGGCATCCCTGCCGAGCTGGCAGCTCTTGGGGAGGCCCCGAGCTGCTCTCCCCGAGGCAACGTGGCTTCCCACATGGAGCGGGGCTCTCCCAAAGGGCTGCTTTTGAGGAAGCGAAGTGAGGAGCTGCTCTTCCTGGTGAGAAATTAGGGGCAGCAGGAGAGCAAAGATGAACATGCAGTGTTTATTATTTGCTGGCAATGGCCACGGCTGGGCTGGCAGCTGTGAGGGCAGGGAGCAGCCCGCAGCCCCCAGCAGCCGGTGACGAGGTGGCTGCCCTGAGCGCTGCTGGAGTGGGGCTTTCCTGTGCTGGAAAGGGGCTCGCGGACCTGCCGGTCCTCCCCACTGCGTACCCCTTCAGCGTGAGGGTTTGGGGTCATTACCCCGAAGTAATGACAGGGGGATTTAAGCTCTAATCCCTTCCGTGGAGCCTTTCAATTGTTACAGCCTGAAAAGTGATTGGGGGGTGGGGGGTATAAGCAAAACAAACTCAAAAACCTTTCCCAGATGTATGAGAAGCCTGAAATATCTTTGGCTTCTCTCTCTGCAATAACTGGAGGGGAACATGAGCAGATGTTTATAGGTCACACTCCGCATTTTTCTTCCCTTTCTTTTTGATGAAGGGTTTATTTTTCTC
This sequence comes from Falco cherrug, assembly GCF_023634085.1. Taxonomy (NCBI): domain Eukaryota; kingdom Metazoa; phylum Chordata; class Aves; order Falconiformes; family Falconidae; genus Falco; species Falco cherrug. The sequence goes on from NC_073713.1 coordinate 7,213,881, forward strand.
CAGTTTATTTTGCTAATTGAGAGCTGCATTGCCATTTCCTCTTCCCGTGCCAGGTGAGAGCAGCAGCCTCCCATGGGGGTCCAGCACTGGCCACGCAAACCCTCCCTGAAGCTGGGGTGCCAGCAGACCCCCACGCCACAGAGATCCTGCGTGGGAGCCAGACCGGGGGATGCTTCTGGGGCGGGGGGGCAGCGTACATGTAGGAGCAGCAAACCCCAACCAGGCAGGAGCTGGTGGCACAGGGTTGCGAAGCCCTGGCTGGGACCCCCCTGGCAAAGGGGGGGCTGCGTGGGGCTCCCACGGGTGGGTGAGCCCCGGGCTGTCCCCGTGGCAGCGTGGACGGGAGATGGCAGTGCTGCACCGGCGCAGGGTCCTGCGTCCCCCAGCCGCAGCTGCTCGAAGTGCTGGCGAGCTCACAGGTTGCTGCAATTATTAATTGTTTCTGATAAGGACCCCTGGGCTACTCGACGGACGCCTCGCTGTCACAGCGGGCACCCGGCATCGCACCCTGGCTCCTGCTGGGTCAGGACCAGCAGTGTTCCCTGCACCCAGCCGGTGGCACAGCCGCAGCGAGGAGGGAGATGTGGGTCCCAGAGCAGCCCGAGGTGGGGTGGGGAGGCTCCAGTGGGAGCTGCAGCCCCTGGCTCCCTGCAGTGGGGATGCTGGAAGCATTGAACGCATGGGCAGGGCTGTTTGCCAGGCCCACAGCCGTGTTGGTCACCTAGGAGCTGCAGGGGTGAGACATGTCCCTGCAAAGTCCTTTTAGAAATACAGGCTCATTCTGCATCCTCCCGGGTGCTCAACCTGGCCATGCAGCGGGATGCGGCAGGATGCCGCGGTCCCAAGCACGGTCCGAGGGCCTTTGGGGATCGCAGAATCCATCCCGAAACACCCCCCCGCCAGGAAGAGCCTGGCTGTGCTCGCGGGGACAACGCTGGCTCCAATCCCCGGTGCCGCTGGCGCAGGAGAGGGGCAGAAGGGCTGGTCCTCAGGAGGCTCGTTCGTGGAGGAAAGGTCTTCGAACAGGAGAGATTTCTTTCTCAAGGCTTTTCTTTTTCTAAAAGCTCTTTTGAAGGGGGGAGTTTGGAGTGGAGGAGAGTTTAGACAGATCTGATTCCCCTATCTCAGACAAACACACTTGCCTTTCCCTGACTGCAAATCAACAGGACATGTTCCAGGGAAAGATCATCTCGAAAGAAATGGATTTTCCCCCTACTGCTTTGCCATTTTTGCTTGTATTTCTGAAAGCCGGAGTGACGGGGTTGTGAACTTTAAGGAGCGATTTCTATTCTTCTCTCTCATCTGACATGTGGGCAGAGGGACTGCGAGCCTGAATAACGAGACAGGACTGAAACAGCTTGGGGGAGGATGCTGAGGCCAAGCAGTGTCCTCCTGCCTCTGAAAGCAGCTTCTTCTCCGAGCCTGCGGTAGGAAACTTTGTTCAGGGCAAGAGGTGGCTGCCGGGAAAGGGCAGAGCTGGGGGGCTGCTCTCGCCCATCACCCTCACTGTGTACCCAGCTCGGGTGCTCTGTGTGGGGAGGCGGTGCAGCTGCAAAGCAGGTCCTGTCTGCTAATTGCAGAGAGCAATAAACGCAAAGCAATCCCAGTAATATAATGGTGGCGTTTAATTAATACCAAATGACTCTGGAGCTTGTATGGATTTCTACATTAGATCCACATTAACATGAGGTAGTCTGATTGCGAGTAACATTAGACAACAGAAGCTTAAGGATTAGTGTGGGTGGGTGGCTCTGTGTCCCCCACTGGCCAGGTGCCATCAGGGGCATCCCTGTAGGCGCGTCAGGATGTCACCCGCTGTCTCCTTCCGCTGAGCAGGTGATGCTTGGGTGGGTTTTTGGCTCTTTTCCCCCGGCAGCTGAGTGCCCGCTTGGCCATCCCAGCGCCGTTCACAGGCACGGGGCTTTTCCAGCAGGTCCTGCCTGGCTGGGCTGGCTGCGTCCACAAACGGAAAGCCAAAGAAATGGAGGTGAAGTTTCCGAGCTCCACCCAAATTCGGTGTCCTCTGTGTAAAAAAGCTCCCCCTGCCCCAGCCCTGCAGTCTTTTGAGTTTTGTATTAAGCACTCATTGTACCTTTGGTATGACAAATGATTGAAAAGTGTAATTTGAAAGCTAAGCTCCCCATCACATTCTTCCCTATTGTTTATTTGCCAGCTCCGAACGGGTTGGCTGCCAAGGAAAGTAATCAGAAGGTAATAGCCTGATATCGGATGAATCCCCAGAGCTGCCAGCAAGCTGGAAAACTACAGTCTTGGTGCCGCCTGCAGTATTCATGCGCTGAAAATAATTGTGTAGAACAGTGTAGCTGGGATCAAACTTGGGCTGACATTTTGCGTTGTAAGGCTTGCGTTCGGCGCGGTCTGATGTGGTTATTAGTAACTTGCTTGGGGGCAAGACAGCCAGAAGTGTCTCAGGGAGGGATGTTGCGATTCATTTGCCCATGTAGATGAGACAGCATCTTCCCAAAGCAAAGTGTGTATCTTTATTGCCGTCCCCTCCCTCTCTGTGTTGCCTCTCGCTTCCCCCTCTTGCTGCGATCCTTGCGAAGTGCTGATTTTATTGAGTGTGGCAAGTGGCAGTTCATTAAAAAGTGGGAGCAGATGGGGAAGGGATTGTAGAAGAAGATTAATGATGCGCACCGACAACTAAATCGGCCCAGGTTTTGGAGTAAACACAATCACGCCAGCTTCCTGGGAGCGGGTAATCCTCCTCTGTCAGCTCCAGTCTAGTTAGCTGGCTGCGCGGGGCTGGGAGAGCTAACGAGAAGGGATGCCGTGGCTGCTGCCTTCGCTAAGGAGCCTGACGGCAGGTGTGACGTTGTTCCTGGCGGGGGACCTCAGCTCCAGTGACAGTGCTGGCAGAGGGCTGCGGCAAGGGCTGGGAGCGGGTGCCGTCCTCGGAGGTGGCAGGGCTGATGCTGGGTGCCCGAGGTCATCGTGGCTGCTACCCGGAACGGCAGCGCAAACAGAACGGTGATCTCACCGGGGGCATGTGGGCGCAGTCGGCTCTGTCTCCTGGCCAGGGTGGGATTTCTCCATCCCTCCTTGCCAGCTCCGCTCAGCCTCGCTTGCCGCCCGCCGCTCCCAGCGGCCAGCTGAGCTTTGCACATTATCGCTGGCAGCGCCGGCGCCTGGCTCTGGAGCCAGCTGGCAATTGCACGGGCGATGGATGCCCAGGGCAGGATGGAGTCCGGCTGTCCCGCCGCGGGCTGCCCAGGCGCTGCCTCCCTGCCCAGTTGGATGCACAGTGGTCCCAGCCGGGGGGGGGGGGGGGGGGGGGGGGGGGGGGGCGGGAGGTGCAGTGATGCTGCTTTGCTTGGGAAAACAGAGATGTCAAGCCTGACACAGAGGAGCGGGGCTGCTCATTAAGCACGCTCAGTTTCTGTCAGTAGCCTCTTTTCCCCGCCATGACAAAGTTCACCTTTCCCTACCTGCTTTGCTTGTCTCGGCCTTGCGTCTCCTTTCATTTTCTGACAGTGCTGACCTATTGGCCAGGCTTTGCTGCGCGCTAATAGAAAGGCCATACACCAGCAAGTATCTTTGCCGCTGGATTTAAATACAGGGTACATTTGTCTTTCAGCAGGACGGCGGGTTCCTGCCAGCCTCCCCTCAGGAGGACAAGCCTTTCATTATTGATGTGACTGTAATTTTGCTGCAATTTACAGAAAAGTGCCCGACACCTTGTTGAAGCGCCAGCGGGGAGGGGAGCAGGACAGGGCTCATTTATGTGTCACGGCAGGTGACGGCAGAGGAGCTCCTGGGGGGCTGCCATCCCTCAGTGATGCCCTGGGGGATGCCAGCCTTTGTGGGGTGCAGAGTGGGAACCAGGTGGGATAGTGTGGACCCCGCAGATCCATGTAGGCTGAGGTCCCCACTGGCGGGACATGGTGGCTTAGCCGAGGCTGTAACTGCTGCTGTCCTCATCTCACCCACCACTGCGGCCACCTGGCACAGGGGGATGCTACCGTGGAGGGATGCTGCCCAGCTGAGCCACTGCCAAGGGCTTAAATAATTTAATAAAGGAATGTTTGAAATTATATTGTCCTAAATAATATAATAAACCCTAATTTACTCACATTTATCTCCCGGAGTTTTTTCTGAAAGCAGTAATCTTGCATCTTCTACAGTGATGGATTAGCAGGAAGGAAACTCCGCTGGGGAATAAAAACCCACATCGTGTAGTTTTTGACATGTTATTATTCAGTTTTATCTCGGGTTGCTCATTCCTGGGCCATTACTCATGTTCACAGGGATTTTTCTCCCCCCTTATTTATTTATTTTTGTCATGACCAGAAGAAAAGATACCAACAAATCATCCCGCCTTTCCCTCCTCTGTTTGGAGGGGTGGTGGGCACAGGGGGTGGCATGCCTGCGGGGGGTCTCCCATTGGCACCCCATGCTCTGGGGCACTCTGCAGAGACCAGGGAGGGTGCAACTGCACCGGGCATTGCTCGCCCACCACCGGCTCCGTCACCCTCGCTGGCAGCACTGCGGCCGCGGCTGAGCCCGGCTGCTTGTCCATGGGCAGGGAGGGACGCGACTTAATTAGTCTGTGAGTTTCCAGCAGATCCGATCGATGGAACAGATTACAGCTGTGAGGTCTTGTTGTTCTCAAGCCCCGTGGCTTGGGCAGGGCAGGGCGCAGCGGGGGCGATGCTTTGGGCATCCACGTGCTGGGAGGGGCGGTGCGAGCAGTGCTCCTCTCGTTTGCTGCGCGGGGTGGTGGCAATCATTAATGCTGAGGATGTGGGAGTCCGCTGTTGGTGGCTTTAATTATTGCTAAAACTCTGTCTTTATTGCTTATTAGCAGTTATGCATGGTGGTACCCGGGATGCAGTGTCCTGTAGTTTTTTCCCCTTGGAGAGAAGGAATTTTGGCTGCCTTGCTTAAAGTCACGAAGAGGTTATTAAATAACTGCAAATTACACGACTGATACCTGGGATGGTGGCTCACTCGTTTATTACCACTGTGTTGTTTACTCCCAAGCTTGAAAGAAATTGTGGAAATTCAGGTGGCAGCCAGGGCCCGGTGCTGGCAGGGCAGAGCTGCCACGGCGCGGGGTCACCCCCAACCTCAGCATCGGGTGCTGAGCATGTCAGATGCCCTTCCCAGTGGCATCTCCCAGTGAAACCAGTCCCTGCCAGTGGGGCCAGCAGACCTTGGCTGCCCCAGCTCCGTGCTCTCCCTGGTGAAGCACAGACAGGCAGAGCGCACTTCCTCTGTGTATGAAATATAGAGCAGCTTTGTGTTTGTTTATGTTTACTATAAAGTATGCCTGTTGTGTGTACATATAGATAGAGATATATGCATGTATATGCTGCACAGGGTCTGGGATGGGCTGGGAAGCGCGCAGCTCTCAGTGGGGAGGGGCTGGCTGAGCAGGAAACCCTGGAAGGCATCCAAAATATAGGGGGGGATAGTAGAAACAACCCCCCCGGCTGATGGTGGGAGGCAGGACTGCTTTCATTTCTCCTCCGGCGATGCCAGCCCAGCACCCGCTGCAGCCCCACCGCTGCAGGCACCAGCCCCCTCCAAATGCATCCTTTGCATCAGCTTAGTGGGAAAAATAAAGCACCCTGGAAATGCTGACTTAGCGGGGCTTAGCATGGGGCTCTGCTTCATCGAGGGGGGATGTTGCCAAGCCCCCAGCCCAGTGTCCTGCACGGGCTGGGTCCAGCCAGACCTGGTATCTGCTAGGGCACGGGGTTTGCTGCATCTGTGCTTGCGGCTCTGCACCCAGCTAGCCAGGCAACCGCTCCCTGTTTAACTATCCCTCTCCAAATTTGCTCAGCTCAAGCTGGAATCTGCAGTGAGCAAATGACTTTCTGTTTATACTCAGCACTAATGAAGAGGCAGTCAGCGCTGCCCATTAATAACTTCGAAGAGGACAGTGTTTGCAGAGGGCCTGTGTACAGCATGTCCTGTTTACTGGGCAGCACCCACCCAGCCATTGATTTCCCAATGAGCGCGGGCTCCTCGGTTGCACTGGCATCTGTTTTCTTCCAGCAGGAACTCATCTGTGCCAGGCAGGAGCTGCCGCAGGCAGGCGAGGGTGGGATGCCACAATGCACGCTGCGGGGCTGTCCCCGGGGGTGGGACAGCTCGGGGGTATCCCACTTGGTGCTTCATCCCAGCACCAGAGAGGGCTTCTCCTGCACCAGGTTGCACCACTGCCTCCTGCCCTGCTGCTGCCAGAAATCTCCGGCTGCTGAATCCCCCAAAGCTGGTGCTGCCCCGGAGCCGGCAGCAGCTCCCGGCTGCCTGCCCTTGTGGGGAGCACAAGGGAATCATGTTTATTTGCAAATAGGGATGTTGCTGAGCCAAATGAGTGAGATTATTAGGGGCTCCTGGAATTGTCAGCACGGGCTGTTTAATTAGAGCTCAGCCATAACACTCATCATTACCCTGTCGCTCTGCTATGATCCTGGGCTCCGTACCCCCAGGCTTCCCTGCCACCAGGAGCGTGGCGAAGCCAGCTCTCTCCCCAGCTCCCTCATCAAATACCTGCTCAAGACTCTCAAGGTTAGTGCAGTGGGGGTCAGCCTCGTTCAAATGTTGATTACAGAGTCGGCAGGAGCTGCTAAGATTTCTAATTAAGATTAAAGAATGCACAGAGCTTATAAATGCTTCTTAGGAATGTATAATTTGATTAGCTTGTTTTCTCGCATCTCTTTCACTCCCGAGCGGCTCAGACAGCCCCTTGCTGCGGGCTCCCAGCCACAGTTGCCCCTCAGCCCGCCGCCAACCCTGGGGATGCAGAGCTGAGGGTCCCGCAGCATCCCAAGCAGAAGCAGCCCTGCAAAGCCTCCTGATGAAGGTTTCACACAGCAGGCAGGACAGGCAGGGTCCCGCAGCTGGGTGCCGTGCCACTTTGGAGGAGGCAGCACCATGAGTGCAGAGCCCCTGGCCTGGTGCTTGGAAGGGAGCTCACACTTGATGCCAGCACCAGGAGGGCCACCAGTGGGTACCAGTGTCACCCACCCCACCACCAGTCCTGGTCCCAGCCTGTCCACGAGCGCAAGGCACGCCTGGAGCCAGCAAAGAGCTGTATGTACCTACCGTCTCCACTGTACATACCTGAGCAGGGGGACAGCTGTGCATCAATATTTATTCAAAACTCCCAGGAAACCTGGATGAAGTGTAATTATCTCAGCTCAATCAACCTGGATTAGCATAACATCAAGTCACCCATCAGACAGGGGGTTTGATTTCTGGGATCAAAGCCGCACGCTGTAGCCGTAGGTGCAGGAGAGGCACAAGAAAGCCACGTCCTCGGCTGCTTTCATAGTCCCATTGTTGCCAAGTTAGTTTTTTCTTCCCAGACTTCCCAGGGGCATCGCACAAAGTGTGTCCCTGACCCACCAAGTGCCCACCACATATGCCTCACTGTGCAGGATCACTCCTTGCACAGCATCTAACCCTCAGCTCCACTCCCCTTAATTAAGAACTAAATATAGATCTTAATTAAGGCACTGATGAATTTAATTTAGAGTGGCATTACTGCCTTAACTTCCAGAGCTCAATGCCTTGTTTGTATAATGTATAATATAAGCTAAATGAGTGCTTACTTGTTACCACCATAAATAATTCCCTTGCAAATCCCTTCAGATATGTCTCAGACACTAATCCATCTCCTCCTACAGAATATTCATGGGCACCAAGCCTCTTTCCTCCTACCCCGCAGATTTTAACATAAAACCTCCAAACAGCTTGCAAACTTCCCCTCTCTAAAATTAGCACTTGGCCGGGAGGGAAAAGCGAGAGGCAGCGGCAGGGCAGGAAGATCTATAGTTCGGGTTAAATGCTGTGGTTATCGTCCCAGCCCTGACATACCCCGCAGGGAGCCCAGGCTGAGGATGCCTTGCAGCTGCGGGATGCTGTTGGGCACCACGTCTCGGTGGCAGGGCTGGGCTGAGCCCTTGTCTGGCCACCTCAGCCTTGCTTGGCTGGGAGATGTGGCTTGGGAACATGCAAGGTGCTGAATCTCCTCCCTCAGAGTCAGGGAAAAAGGAGGAGCAAAAAGCCAATTGAGAGCAAAGCAGGTAGTGCTTGGCTAGTGTTCTCCAACCCACCAGAGCCCACCTGGCCACTCTCCCTGGGGCAGGGTTAAAAGATGGCTGTGGACCCCTTTGCCCACCCACCCTCTTCTCCCACATCCCTACGTAGATCCCCCATCAGTATCCTGGTCCTGTGGGTTCCCCATCACTGCCCTGCAGCTCCTGCCCTTCCCAGCTGCTGCAGGTCCATCCATCACCCTGAGCAAGCAGCCCTTTTTATAAAAAAGCCATTTTGTCCGGAGCTAACAGAGTCAGGCCTCATTGTCCCCGGGATTGCCCAGCAATTGCTGAGCTGGCAGCAGGCTGCACGGCAGCGCGGAGGCAGGTGCTGGCACAGGCAGTCGGTGCTGCAGTGCTGAGACCCCGGTGGGCAACAAGTCCTGGTGTGCGCCGGTCCTGCAGCCCCTCACCAGCGCTGGTCCAGCTGCAGCCCTCGGCATGGTGCTGGCAAGGAGCATGGCCAGGGGATGCCGGTGGTCCTGGGAGTGTGGGAGCTGGAGCGCGGAGGGTCTGGCGGGGTGGCAGCGGCACCGCACGGATACCTGGATTAAAGCCAGTGGGAGGTTGGCTATCAGATGCAGCGGGAGGGTGGATGGTCAGGAATCAGCCCCTGCCTTTGATTAAATAACATCCAACAACCAATTTCCTCTGCAGAGCAAGTACAGGAGAATAGCATAGAAATAAAGAAGAAGAGAAATAAAAAGCCTGCATTTGCGCTGCACTCAGGCATGAGCCGCAGTTGCGTCTTGCTTGCTCAAAGGATTTCTGTTAAAGCTCCACCACTTTTATTCCTTAAACATATAGCAAAATAATCAATGGATTTTTTGATACAGCCTAAGCCGTGTGAACCTTTTCATGGGAAGCAATGGTGAGTGGGTAGAGCTGGCATTAAGGTCTAAAAAGAAACACATGCAGAAAAAGCCACGGCTAAAATTCCCAGCAACCGGGACTGAACGGGCAGCTCGGTGCCTTTCCAAGGGAAGTGCCTTGTTCTCAGCTGCTGCCACCAAGAGCTGTGTGGCCGCAGCACCCTGCCACACCGCTTGTCACTTGGCGGTTACAGCCCAACCTCTCCATGGGGGAGGTACGGCTCAGTGTCTCCATCCTTTCCCTGGAGATGGTGAGCGGGAGAGGCCAGCTGAGCCTCCCTGAGCGGCACCGGCGTCAGTGCCCGTCCCGGCACACAGCCCGGGATGGTGCAGGCAGGACCGGTGCTGAGCTGCCTCTGCCAGGTTCTCAGCCCTGAGCAAGCTCCTTTGGAGCCGGCAGGCGATGGAGAGCTTTGCTTCCCCAGCTTCCATGCCCGTTGTTTTCTCACGCCTCTAACACCACGGGTCACAGCATTCACAACGAGTTTAGCCGCCACTCCGCCTTTTATTATTGTAAGTGCCTTAAAAACAGATCCGAGATTCCTTTGATTTACTCATGACTAAAAGGAAATTAGCCATTTGGGATCCAGCCCATGGGCGTGCGGCGCGGGCTTGCAGTTGCGGGGCTCTGCATGGGCACTGCGGACGCGCCGGCCGCTTCCCCCAGCAGATACAAAGCAGCCAGGCAGGGCTCAGGGCAAGACAAAAGCCGGAGCCATGCCATCACCCTGCTGATCGCTGCGGCTGCACCCGCCGGGCTCTCAGCCTTGCCCTCCTCACCCGGCTGTCAGCATTCTCCCTGTTCACCCGGCAAGGATGCAACCTGCGACATCAGCGATGAAAGACAGTTAACCCCGTGCTCAGGGCACAGGGCTGTCCTTCCCGGCGGGGTGAGGACGTGTTCCTCCCCAGCCCTCAGCAGAACCCGCTGAGATGCTCTGCCAGCCCCGGGCAGGACCACGGGCGCAGGCAGGTGCCGGGCTGGTGCGGCGTGGGCTGGGTAGCATGCTCCGCTCCCGCCCGCTCTGCCTGTCTGCTGCTTTTTCCTGCTCCCTACTGTCCCAGTACAAATCATTTGCTCAGATAACAGATGACGTGTTTATCCCAAGGGATACAAGCCTGAATATTAGGATGTCAAAACCGGCTGCATTTGCAATACGTTACTGTCAAATGGAAAATAAAAAGGGAGTTGCAGTTATTTAATTTGGTGCCAGTGCAGGAGAGCGTGAGCAGGGCGAGGCTGCAGCTGCTTGCCGGGCAGTGGCAGGGCTGGGGTCCAGACCCCTGGTCCCCAGCAAAAGCTGCCTGGGGCCAGGGGAGGGCACGGGTGGAGGTTTTGCTGCCGGGAGAGATGCCGCATCACTGCACTGTTTCTGCTTCCCCCTCACACTAGCGCTTGAAACCGGGAGAAGCAGCGTCGTCTGTGGGCAGGTCGCATGGGGCACATGGCAGCTCATTCATCCGTGCCAGCAAAATTTGTACTTTAAAAAATTTGTTGGGGAAAAAAAGGCTTTTTGAAGACAAACATCCTAGCTCCTTAGGGAAGGCTCGGAGTTTGCAGAATACCAATTAAAAATATAAAAGTGCTTTTAAAAAAAATATCTATAAAGCCAAGTTCTGAGATCAGGAGAGGGGGCTGTGTGCGTGTGTGTGGGGATGGCACATCGTGTCCTTTGGCAATAACAAGTTGAGGGGAGGGAGGAGGAGAACTGAAGAAATATAGCACCGGTACCACAGCAGTGCCTGCTGGAAATCAAAGGCAGGTTATTTATACAGATGTCTCGGCCCTTTGGCTTGCAAGAGACAGGCGTGTTTCTCCCAGACAGAAAAGCTGCCCCGCTCCCAGAATTCGGTACTTGGGGCGGGAAGGGAAAAAGCAACTTGCAATTGCAGCCCAGCACAGCGGTTACTAAATAAAATGTGGTCCATGCTCGCCCAGAGACAGATGGCTGGAGCAGCCCAGCCCCTGTGGTGAGGGGCTTCTGCCTAAGGAACCCAGCCAGGCAGGATGCCTCCCTCCCCACGGACGGAGACCAAGGCAGCCCCTGCGAGCAGCACTGCCCCGGTGTGGGGCACGCAGCAGCTCCCAGCCCCGGCACGGGGCAGCGGGGACTGGGAGGGCAGCAGTGCCGTGCGCCCACTGGGGAGGCGCAGCCACCTCGTGTGTTGCTTCCTCAGCTCTACCGACACCATCTTTGCACTTTTGCAGGCGTTTGCAGTGTGAAAACCCATTTGTGCAAATGCTTGTGGAGTTACACCTTACACAGCACTGGTGCTGTGGTGGGACTGGGGAATTTGGTGGCCAGGGAAAAGGGACGATGATGGATCTTAGCAAGTGCACGTAGGGTTTATAATCAATATAATCAATCTATGTCCGTGAAGCTGTCTTCTGAACATCTGATTTTCCCACTGCAGGAAAACGAAGGGGAGACCTGCAGCATGCCAGCCCCCGGCCAAAGGAGCATCCCCAGCCAAAGCTGGAGGGGCTTGCAGTGCCTTTCCCATTGAGCAGCTGTGGACCCCAAGGGGTTGTTTCGATCGTTCTTCTTGCCCAGCAAAACCATCCTGCCTCAATAAGCACCTGTGTGGCTGCGGGTTGGGTCTGAGGGGGCTGCCACTGCTGCCCCACAGAGCCGAGGGAGCTCGGGCAGGACTGGGTGCCAAGCGAGCAGCCACCTCCTGTCCGTGTCTTGCCCCAGGAGGGCAGTTCAGCACATCCTTACTGGCACTGCGTGCCTTTTGGCCCCCGCAGAGAGCCCCCTGCCACCGTGGGCACGCTGCTGCCTGCCTCAGGTGACCTTCACTGGGGCACGGGCCACTCACCCTCCTTTGGCTTGGGGCATGACAAGTGACAGCCTGCCGGTGGCTGGGACTGGAGCATCCCTGCTGATGCTGAGATAATGCACTGGGTAATAGTTTTCGACATATTTCATTGAAATATAACAAAATATTTGCATAGCATTATTAGATAAAGGGGAGCTGACTAGAGGCAGAGCTCATTTGGAAATACGATGTGAAAATTCATTTAAAATGAAAGAATATGGAAGCTTAAGTTTATGGTAATAGATTGATCGCAGAGTAGCTAATGACTCCCAACAAATACATCTCAGCTGCTGTATCCGTTTTCCCTGCTTGGCTGCTGCCGGGTGCACGCTTGTGCCTGCACCAGCTCTGGTACGGAGATGCTTCCCTGCCTGGTGTGGCTGGTGTTAGCAAAATCCTCCCTGATGCTGCAGGTGTTAGCAAAGCCCGATTTATAGGGATGAACCACAGCTGTAGCTGCCAGCTCTGACCTGGCCTGGGAACGCTGGGAGCCTGTGGTGCACGGGAACTGGGCGCAATGGAGCGGGAGGAGGAGGGAAGGGGCTGCGTGACTCAGGGATAAATGCTTGGGTTTAATTTCCATCTCCCGATGCTAAAGCAGATTGAAATGAAGCAACGGAAAAGCTGCAGATGAGAGGTGGGGAAATTAATAATGTCATAGTAATAATAGTAATGAGCGGCTGTGCATGTGCTAATTAGTTTGGAGCCCTCTCTCCAACTTTGGTGTGCTCTATGCGTGCCGGTTTAATCAGCTCACCGGTGAGCTGTGCAGCGGGGAGAAGCTCTCAGGTAAGAGTGAGCCCTGCTGCCCACCTGAGCTGCGTTCTGCTCGTTAGCACCCAGGGCTAACTGGGCAATTCAAGAGCCTTCAAATAAAGGTGGCCCCCTCTGAGCTCAGGGCTGCAGGACTCTGGCTGGGTGGACTGGCTCATGCTGTTGGCGCTAACAGGAGGAGCTGCTCCACGGCTGTGGAAACCCCAGGCAAGTTGTGTCCCGGTGTGTGGGGCTTTTGTATGAAAAGCAAAATGTGTGTATGCTGGCAGTGGGGAAGTGGAGCCCTGGGGGTGGCTCCTTTCTGGGCAGGCGTTGTCTCTTTTGCACATTGCGGAGCGTCTCCATGAGTTCCAAACTGAGAAATGCCCTGTGCTGCATCCATGTGTTTAAAGGCCCTTGGTTGTGCAGAAGCTGCACCAGCTGTTGCCTGTCTTGGTGCACCAGGGAGTGAAGCAGTGGGCAGCCACGTGTGGGTCTTGGCTGCCTCGTGGGCACGTGCCGCTGGCCTGCAGCGGAGACTGCTTCAGGATGCTGGTGAGTAGCGTGGTGCTGTGTGACTGCATCGAACCCCAGCAAAGGCAGTGGATGGACTCTGCAAGGGGTTTTCGGGGGAGTGTGAGAGGAAAAAGAAGGGCTGTGTTGTGTGGGACCAAGGGCAATGCAGAAAAGGTCTCTCGAGCCACCTGTGGTAGGGATAAAGGCACACACTGCCTTGCTGGCTTTTAACACTTCAGCTGAGTGTCTCCTTTTAAGCTGCAGGTAGGTGTGGGAGGTGAAGCGGTGTGGGAAGGAAGATGGAAGAAAGAGCAGACAAAAGAGGAGAGAGGAAATATGCCAAGCAAATAGGCAGCTGCTCCCTCTGCATGTCTTTCCAGTCATTTACCTGGTATTTGTCTCAAGAGGTTGGAGAGAGAAAGCCTTGTCTTTGAGATGCTGGGTCACAAGCAGCTTTTGGGAAGACATTGGCGAATCCTACACAGAAATGGGTTGCTGCAGGGCTCTCCTGCTAACAGAAAGCCAGCTGGTTTGAGGCGCTGTGCTGGGTGTTAGCTGGCTCCTGGTGGGTCCTGCTGGAGGGCGAGGGTGCCCAGTGTGACAGGGCGATCCTGGGGCACAGCAGGGTTTGGGCACCTTACCTAGCTGTGTGCCGGGCCTTTGGGCACACCTGGGACAGGCTGGAGCGGGCCAAGCTAACTTGATTAATTTTCTCATTGTTTAAAACAAAGGCAGTCTATCTCTACATTGCATAAAGAGTCTGTGAACAGCCTTTGCTTAAGCTTTCTTCAGAAACCGACTGCCCATGGGCTTCTACACGCAGTCAATACTTTAATCTTGGTGTTTCCCTAGCAGGGGGCTAAAGAAACCTGCTACTCACAAGGTAGAAAGGCAGAGATCTTTCTGCACAAAATTGCACATGAGAATAGCAGACGGGAGCCTGGCTGGCCTGCTGCGTGGCAGCGGTTCCATCCCTCCCTCCCTCGCTTGTCGGTGCCGTTCCATTAGTATTCGGGGCTGGTTGGAGAAGCCACTTAGGCCTGGAGACAGCTTTGCACAGGCACAATTGAAATGTTTTTATAAATGACCAGCTGGGTTTGAGTGACATGCCCTTCTTAAGCTAAATAAAATTAAAGATAAACCTTCTAAAAAATACATGAGCTAAACATCCTTTCTACACTTCATTATGCAAATGTCTGTGCCCATGGCTGCAGCAATTAGCTGCCTCCCTCGAGGCGCTCAGCAGCTTGGGGTGGCTGTGCAGCATGGGATGGAGGTGAGGAAGATGTTCCTTTCTCCTCCTCTTCCTTGCTGGGAATTGAAGCCAAGCTCAGGCTGCTGGGCAAGGACAGCTGTGGGGACGCGCAGCTGCAATGCGTCTTAGAGCCAGGTATCTTCAGCACTGCTGGGGTAGGAAGAGATGCCTTCCCCCCCCCCCCCATCCCTGTGGTGCAGCTGGGGGGAAAAGATCTGTTTGTGATTCTGTAAGGTTGGAGTCAAGTTTTGAAATGTTCTGGTGTAAATGTTCCAACTTTAATTGCAGTAAGCACTGTGGCGTGCTCCAGAGCGCTGCGTGGCCAAGCTCTGGGTGGCGAGCATCTGTGGGAGGCAGCAGGTCACAGCAGGGAAGTGGGCAAGCCCTCTGCCCCCTCTCACAGCGGAGGAGAAATCTCTGATGGGGTGGGGGGCTCTGACCGTGGATCCTGTGAGGGTTTTCAGCATTTTTCTCAGAACCAGAGGCTAGTGCTTAGGGAGAAGAGTTGGAGGTCTGGAGTGTGTGTCACCGTTGTGGGTGGCCCTGCATTGGGCAGGGGAGCTGTCGTGCCTCCCTCTCCAGCTGTGGCATCGCCTGCGAGCCCATGGGCCGCCAGTGTTTCCGCTGCGATTTCTTCTCTAATTGCCTCCGTCCTTGTTAACATGTTCTCCCCTTCTTTGTGCTCCCCCTAATGAGTAACTCCTACTTGATGTACAAGATGTAAGTATACAAGTTATTAATCTTCCGCTGAAGCAATTACATTGGCACGCGATCCCTCCCTGACGGTGAGCTTGTTCTGCCATTGCCCCTTATCAGGTTAGCAATTTTGGATCTGCATTAAGTGTTCAGAAATCAATTTTCAGCTTATTTTGTGCAACAAAATTTGCCATGCCTGGATCTCTGATACTAATTGAACAAGAGCAATTGATGTTTTAGTAGTAATTAAAGATGGTAATTATTACCAAATCTCCCCGTGGCCCTGTGTGTTTGCTTTGGACTTGTCAAAATTGGAGGCAGATGGAATCAATCTTAATAAAGTTGATACTTCAAAGCATCTTCCTGGTAATGGTTTCCCACATGGCTGGTGACCGAGTGAGAGGGGAAGATGAGGAGAAATTATCAAGCCTTGTAGAGGGCAGGGACATTAATGGATGCTTCCTAATTAAAAAAAAAAAATTAAAAATCTTTGTCCAAAATCAAAACTTCTCATTGCTTTCTAATCACAGAATCCCTCTAAGGGGGTTTGGAAGTCACAGGAACACAACGGCTGGCCCCAGCTGCGGGAATGCCTGTCCCAGCCCTGGCCGCTGGCCTGTCCCCTTGCCAGCGGCCGGGAAGGCTCCTCCATTTGGCAATGTCTTTTAATTTAATTTCCAGTGCTGCCTGACAGCCTTGCCAAACCTCAGCAAGCAGTGCTGATGGATGAATTGCTGACCTATTTATCAGCACCTGCTTTTACAGGCATTTTTTTTCCCTCTGATGCCAGACCTGAGTACCCCCTTGGGACGCGCAGGAGGCAAGTTTAGCAGATGTCCCATGGGATGCAATCCAGGCAGAAGGAAGAAGCAGGGAGGAGAAGCCTCAGTGCAGGAAGGCTGGTGGTGGCCCAGCTGCTTTCTGGGGTCTGTGCCCTGAGGTGGGTGAGCCCGTGGGTGCAGAGGTGCCCCTGCTGCCGGACCAACGGGGGCTGCACCAGGGCAGGCACCTCACAGCTTGCTGCTTCTTCCCAGATTCACCCATTTCTGTTGCTCTGCAAGGCAGATCCGCAGCCTCTGCTGAAATGGCTCCTGTCTGATATTTGTACAGGCGAAAGCAGGATCAGGCCTGCTGAATCGCTGCCTCCTTGTCCCCATGGAAACAGATGCGGGGTGCTGCAGAACAGAGCTCCTTGCAGCTCGAACTCTGGAAGCCCGTCCTCCTCCCTGGTCCCCTGGCAGAAGAGCTCTTGAACAGGAGGTGTTGGGGGGGGGGGGGGAGGGGGTTAGCCAGATCTCCATTTTGTCTTAGGAGAGCGAGACCCTTCTCTTCAGGGGAAAAATGGAAATGTAATCAGATCAGCTTGTATAGTGCAAATAGAAAATCAGTTTTAATAAAGCCAGAAGAAATGCAAAGCAGCCGCTTGTGATGGAAATTGTGTTAAATAGGCACCTCTTTAAGGAAAAGCCGCTCTAGGGATGTTTATGAGGGAGGCACACAGCCCTGGGCTCCCTCCTGCCCTTCGCGGAGAGCTTGGCCGGTGGCAGGAGCAGCCTTCACAGGTGGGAATGGCTCCGTGGGTTGGCATTTGTGTAGCAGCATCCTTGGTGGCAAGGTGGGGCAGCACCCAAGAGGGACTGGCCCCTCAGCCCTGCACCCCGTCCCGTCCCTGCGAGGCTCCCTATGCTGCGGCCCCTTTGGGGGGAGGGGGGAGCTCCCGTTGGTGCTGCTGTGCTTCATTATAGCTCAGAGGAGGCACTTTGGCTTTATTGCTTTCATTTATTATAAAAAAGACCAGTGTCTGTTTTCTGAAGCAGCTATCTGGTCAAATCGTGGCTGATAAGCAATGCTGGTCTGTCTTTTGAAGACAGCCAAAATTTATCACTTTTCCCTTATTTATTTATTTACTGAGACTCTGGTGGTGGCATATATTTTTCTTCAAGTGACGTTTTGCAAAAAGTTTTATTTTCCTATTCAGCTGTAGGAAAAAAAAAAAAAAAAACAACCCACAACCAAAACTACCCAAACCAAAAGAGGAAGGCAGTTCCATAACAAACCCCACTGGAAGATACAGGAGATAAGTTTGTGTTTGGTTCCAGCGATGCATCTGCTGCCAGGCTCCTTGAATGCTGCTGGTGCTGCAGCAGCTGTCCACATCTGTTTGTTTTTATTTTCTCAATTACCTGTTAAGTCGGATCAAGGATTTTGTGGTTTGGGATGGGTGTAGTGAGGGGGAAGAGCTGGTGGGTGGAATCAGCTTGCCCAGATTGATCTGCTGCCCGGTGGATGCTGCTCTGTGCTGGGACAGGGTGAAGGCAGGATTCCCACACTCTTGCCAGGCTGGGGGTGCAGGGCTGGGGCTCGCTCGGGGGCTGCCCAGCAGCACAGCCACAGCAAGGCAGTGCCACGGAAGGATGGAAACTCCTAAGCGGACCAGACAGCGTGGGAGAGACTTGTGAGTCTGTGCGTAGCATCGTGAATGTCTTGAAATCTCTCTCCTTCCTAGCAGGAGAAGCTCTGCTTATAGTAAAATCCTCGCAGCAAATGAAACAAAACAAGGAGGAATTTAATGCATGAAACCTTTATTAGAGCCCTGAGGAACAGGCTGCCTTAAAGTTTCCCTTGATGACATTATGGGAATGTACCTTGCATCTGTTGGGCTGTGTCAGATGGGTTTCAAGCCTGTTTGGAGCCAGCTGGATGCAAGAGGCAGCTGGGGGGGGTGGGTGAGCTCTCTGAGGATGCCCAGACCCCGGTGTCTCAGCCCACTGTGGCGCTGTGGTGTGGGCACGTGGTGCTCTCTCGTGTCACTCTGCTGGGATGATGGCCTCCATCCTCCAAATCTCCATCCGGGAAAGCCCCTTGAAAAGGCTGTTTGGGAGGTTCCTGCAAGACCAGAGCCAGGTGTCTGCTGTTCCTGCTCTGCAGCAGCCTCTGGGACGCAGAGGCTGGCATCGCCTGGGCACCCTGGGGCTGCCCCTTGCCCAGAGTGGCAGCAGGCGAACCCCAGCACAGCCACCCTGGGTTGGAGAGGCTGCTGTAGGGAGCCACAATCCCCAGTTCCTGCTGGGAACCCAAAGAAATAACCTCCCCAACCCTCCTGTCCCCCTCGTTTCCTTTCCCCAATGGGCAGATGTGCCGGGGTGATGCAGGGCAGTGTTTCCCCTTTTCCCATCAATCCTTCGCTCAAAGGAAGGAGCTGGGTGTTCGGAGGGGTGGGAGGAACTGAAAGGCACACAAAGCAAAGACGCAATCTATAATTGGCCAGCCGTAATTTCATAATTCATCTCTGGGAAACACAATGAAATTAAAAGAGTTTAGATTCCAAAGTGTAATGATCATCAATTAAATTCTGCTGGGGCTGAGCTTCCCTCTCATTTGAATTTTATTTTATTATTATTACTTCTCGGTGATTGCGAGAGGGTGAAAACAAAAGCTGCTGCTGGAAGTTGTGGTGGTGGGGGCGGCTGGGGAGAATTAGGGATGGCAATTACTGCTCGGTGACAGAGAAAACCGAGGGAAAAGGAGGTTTTTCCTCTGCCGCGCACCAGTCGCAGGCAGGGGAATCCATCATCCTGAGCCTAATCAGTTAATGCTGATAAACTGCCAGCAATAACTGACAATTGAGCTGGGGGTTTTGGGCTCCGAGTTCATTCATTTTGAAAGTGCCATAACTAACCCATTAAAAAGAGAAAAGCTCAAAAGCAAAGCCCTGGCCCCTGCCTGGGTGCCCTAATGAAGGCTGCTGTTGATTCTTTTAAGTGTGGATGATGATGTGTTTAGCGGCTATTGATGCCAGAGGTTTAGCCCGGGTTGGAAAAGCCGCTTGATGCTTTGAAGAAAGGAGTTTGTGTTTATCCCCGGCAGCTTTTGCCCTGGGGGGCGGTTCCTGCGGTGATCCCGGAGGAGACGCGGCGGCGGCGGCGCCCCCCCAGGTCCAGGGCTGGGGCTGCGTGTGGTCCCGGGGGGACTGGGCTTACTGGGCCGTGCGCTGGGTGCCTGTAGGATCTGGTGTTTAAAAGGCGGTGCGGTGATCGTGTTCCCGTATCTGCTGCTGCGCTAGCTCCCTCGGGGGAATCGCCTCCCGTGGGCTGGATCGCTTATCGCCTCTCTGGTAAACTACTGATGCAAGTGGGGTCTGGCCACGCTCGCCCCCCCTGCAAGGCAAAGTCTGGCTCAGGGGCGCAGCCGCCCCCGCCTGCTTGCCCGGTGGCCACAGATGGGCAGGGCGAGCTGCTGGGCGAGCCCTTCCCCCGGGCTGCCCCTCTGCTCCCCCCGCGGCCGGCCTGGCCGGCGGAGCTGCCGTGAGCCGCTTGTCCCCCGGGGTGACAGACTGCGGGAGGTGATGCCCACGGGGAGCTCTGCGCGGAGGCTGGGGGTCCGAGGGGCTGCCTGGGCTGGGGGGCAGAGGGACTTGCGGGGGCTGCCTGGGCTGATTCATTGCCCCAGGTTCGCCTCCCAGCCTGGCCTGGCTAGCCCGGCTGTTAGCGTGGCCTCCGTCGTTGTTTGAAGCGGAGGACAGAGGTGCGCAGATTTATTTACCCAGGGGATCTAGTCAGCCAGCTTCCCTCACTTCAAAAGGAATAGCTTTTCCCATAAATTATACAGCCGGGGAGTGACCGTGCTGGCTGTCCATCCCGTGTAACAGGGACTGCGGAGTCCCCTGACCTCTTTGCCTTTAGCCGGGGAGATCCCTCGCCCGGACACCCCACTGGGGTTACAGCTCCCCGGGTGCTGAGTCTGTCCGCGAAAGTCCCGGTGTTTAATTACCCTCGTGGCAAAGCCTGCGCTCATCTCTGAGCTGCGTCTGCCTGGTTCTCGCTTCCAGCCACTGGGGTTTTTTCCGCCTTTGTTGTTAGACTGAAGAGCCCTCTATTATCAATTTTTTTTTTTTTTTTTTTGTTCTCTGTGTAGGTATTTAAAGACTTTGATCAAGTCACCTCATCACCTTCTCTTTGTTAATCTGGAGAGACTGAACTCCTTGAGACTTTTGCAATGAGGAGGGAATTGTGCCTCTGCGTCCCCTGGCTGCTTTGAAAATCCCATACAGAGAGTCGAAGGTTGGACACCTGAAAAGGAGAGGGTATCTGGAGAACTCGCCCCATTACGTCTCTGTGTTTCTCCCCTGCTTTTGCAGTGGGCTTTGACATTGCAGACAGATTGTGCTAGTGACTCTGTTGGAAAGTTTCTGTTCGTGGTTTTTTCCTCCCTTTTTCCCCCTATGATATAGGAATATCATAGGAAAATATATAATAACTCCTCCTTGGAAGCAGATTTCCCAGGAAAAGGCTGAGGTTTTTTTCTGAGTCCTACCCTCTAACCACACTCTCTGCCCTGAGATGGTGTCCCCATGCCAGGGAGCTGTGGGGTGCATGTCCCGGGGAGCCGGGGCATTGCTGTCTGCTTCTCCCACTGCCTTCTCTCTGCAGGCAGGGTGTGTGCTGCCCTTGCAGGCATCATGCTCTGCTGCTAGCCTTTTTCTCTTGGTGGTGGCAGAAACTCCATTGTCTGTACTGGGGAGGTGGGAAGAGCAGTGTCTGTGGGTTATTTTCCTGGAGAGCTGAAAAATCACGGTGCGTTCAGCTTTGAATGCTTTTGTGGATCAGCCCAGGAGGACTAACTAATCTAGAGCCGGCAGACCCTTCTGCACATGTTTGGGAGGTTACATGAGCTAGCTGCAGGAAAGCCTCTTGGGACCCTGCTAAAGCCTATCATCAAAGGCATTTAGTCTTCGCAGGGAACAGGATTGCAGAAAGACTAAATGATTCGGGGAGGATGTTTCACCTCAAAGGGGTCTGTTTTCCAGCCTGGCTCTGAATTTCAAACTCCTTGCTGTGCTGTGGGCCCAGCTTGGTCTCTGAAGGACTAGAGTGCAACATGTTTGATGGTTTTCAGGGCCAGGATTACCTGGGCGCAGAGCTTGGATATCCCCAGCATGGCCAGGCAAGTGCCAGCCCTTGTCATTGCTGATTCCCCTTGTCCCCCCAAGCCCCCCTTACTCTGTGCAGGTGCCACAAGGGCAAATCTTGGGACTACTGGCCAGTGCTGGCAGAGCCGGTCAGCCTGGCAAGGGGCGAGCACAGACAGCCCCTGCAAACCAGGCTCCCCCTCTTCACAGCCTGCAGTTCCAGCGCGTGGGGTGGAAGGCTGCTTCTCCCTCATCCTCCTCTTCCCCAGCTGCCCCAGTGTAATGAGTTGTCAGAACCACGAGGATGGACAGGACGCACCAGGTCCTGATGAGATGATACAGCAACGATTCCATTTCATCTCGAATTTGACATTAAACTTTAATAGTCTCAAGGACAAGAAGCCAAGAGATATCAGATGTAATGAGATAAAGCAAAGTTTCTCTGACAGCAAATTTGATCACAAATGGGCTCTGAGATTGCTTCTTTGATATAAATGAAACATAATTCATCTTCCAGTGCCTTGGATGGGCTTTGAGGCCATGTATAATAACAGTGTCGCCATTGCCTAGCTCTGACAAGTGCCTGCGTTGCGCCAGGAGAAGGGCCCTGAGACCCCGCTCGCTCTCCTCAGTGGCCCTGGATGGGACATCAAAGGAGGCAGCCCACTGGCAGCAGGATCTGCAGACAGGGACAGGCAGCACAGCTCTGCTCCCACAGCACAGCCAGGGAGAGATGCTTCCAGCCCTGGGAAGTCGGGGGGTGCCTGTGCATGGCTGGAGTGTGCCCCTCACATCCGTAGGGGCTCCCTGCAGTCCTGTCCTGGAGGGCTCGGGTTGCGCCAAGAGCTGCTGGAGCCCCTGCACCAGCCCTTGGCAGTCAGCTGTGGTTGATGGGGGAATGCGGGTGCAGGAGGCGCGCGGGGGATCAGAGGGATACTGAGGACAGGGAGCAGTGCTAGCAAAAGGTACTCTTTCCTGCTGCGGCTGGACCAGGATGCCACAAAGTCTCTGCTGAAGGGTTTGCAGCTCGTGTGGCTGTGCTGCTTTCCCGTTGCAGAGTTGGCGATGTAAGCCCTTCTGTTTTGGGTGCTGCCTCCCTCTGTGGCCAGACCATGCTGCTGTCCAGCCAGTGACCTCACCCTCCTTCACAGGGGTGTCAGCGTTTGCAGACAGATAAATAGACAAGCTGCGTTTCTGTTCAGTAGCCGTGATGACTACCGATTTTGGTGCTTGAAGGGTTTGTGTAAGTTTATTCCTGCCCATAAGAATCCGACAGGCAAAGCCCTGGCTCACACAGGCGTTGCACAGAGGGCTTTCCAGCCACCTTCCCAGCCGGCAGCTGCTGTACTTCGCCTGTCCAAGCAGCAAGGCAAAGTGCAGCTGCTTGTCTGGAGGACCCGACCCCAGGGCTGTTAGTGAGGCATAACAAAGGACGGCAGAAATGAAGCAAATATTTTTGAACAACCTGGAGACCACAACAAGTTCGCTTAGAGGTTCATCGAGCAATTGTGAGTAACAAAGCAATTCACTAAAATCTATCTGACTGCAGTTAGCTGAGTAAAGTGAAGGGCCAAGCTCATCGGGTAAATTGTTTGTGACAAAGGGTTGGCCAAGCTCTGGTTGCAAAGATTAATTAGTTAGTGTTTGAAGAGATTGAAAAGAGGCAAAAGATCACTAAATGCTATCAATTAGCCATTTGGAAAGTGGCACTGGTGAGGCAGGCATGTGTGTTATGCCTGGCTCTGCTGATTGCTGTGCAAGCATGTACTCCCGCTGACCTGGTGGGGAGCTGGAGCCAGAAACCCCAACAGTGGCCCCAAAACTCTTCACTGCATTTGTCTGGGCCAGACCGTACCCCAGATTCAGTAGGGTTTGGTGTGCAGGATGTGCCTCAGCAGCTGTTGCAGGAGGGTTTGAGGAATGGGGTCTGGCATGTCAATGTAATGACAAAGCAGATGTGTTACGAGTTTGCTGGGTGCTTTAAAGCCCTCTTTAAGAATCATTGTGGCCCTGACTGGCAGAGGAGGCATCTTCTACCAGCTGAGAGTGTTTGTCCTGACAGTGCTTTACGCTGCAGAGCTGACCCACCTGTGTGTCTGGTTCCCGCAGCCCTGGCTGGATGGCCTTGTGGCCGATGGGGCTGCTGCTGTAACTGTAACAGATTCATTTTGCACCATTTCCTGATCTTGTTATTACCTTTGTCATCAGGATTAATTTAAGCTCTGTGGTGGGCTTTTTTTCCCCTTCCCCTTTCTTGTTACAAGTGTCTAGGAGAGGATCTGACAGCATCCTAATGGCCAGTGTGTTAGGTGAGATGCGGTGGTGCTCTCCAGCAGCGTGACCTTACCCGGCGCCGCTTGGCGCGGTGGCAGCAAGCGATGGGGCCACGCTCCTGAGCCCCAGCTTCACCCCTTCCCTTGCCGTGTCTGTGGCGTTTCCGTATCGGGCCATGCTGGGTGGGTTTCGGGGGTCTGCAGGGCTCGCCCTAGGTTTTGCCTACAGATGTCTCTCTTGAGCAGCTCTGGGGTGTCTGGAGCTGGGCTGTACGTACCAAGGCAGAGGCGATGGCAGGCTGCTGCTGGAGCCCTTCCCCCTGCACATGCAGCACATCTGGTGACAAATGCCATCAATCTGCTGGAGTGGGGGAAAGGCAGCCTGTGAGGAGCCTAACACTTGCTACCTTTTCTTAATTGGCAAGACAGGCTTGATTCATTTGTTAATTAACAAACAGACCTGCACATGATTATGTATTTTGTTTTAGGTGCACTTTAAAGTGATGGTTCCCCTCAGGGACCCTGGGGGAAAGGCAGAGGGGTAAGGGTCAGCCACGCATCTGAGTGGGAAATGGTGCTGTAGGGTGTCAGGGGCTGGACAGAGTGAGAAGTTTGGCTGTGAGCATCCTCTTGGTGTTTCCTGAGGTCCGAGGTCCTCCCTGGGCAGCACAATGGAGGGAAAAGCGGTCCCTCCTCTTGTCACCAGACCAGAGATGTGGGAAACCAGGGAGCTGGTACCCCTTTCCAGGGCACCTTTGCAACCATCAGAGTGCTTAGTGGGGTGTTTCCATTTTCCCTTTGCCTTGGAAAAGGGTCAGCTTGCCCACAGCCTTATGCTTGGAGCAGAGAAAATGCAGCTGCCCGCTTGAATCATCATGGGAAGCATCTGCGAGGTCAGCTCGGGCTGGGGGACTGCAGGCATTAACCTCCATAGGCACAGGGCTGAGTCTGCAGCGCTGTAAGGAGCTCAGCAGCATCGGGGCAGGCAGGGAGCTGCGGTGTGGGCTCAAGGAGGTGCAGGCAATGGGACTGCCTTGAGGGCACTGCCTTGCTCCCTCAGGCAGAGTGTGGGCATGGCCAGGTGCTGTTGTGCAGACGGTGCCCTGGGACCATTGCATCAGGGCTGCTGGGGTTGCGTTCTGCTCCCACCAGCTCAGCAGTGGTCCCTGTCCCCACACCTGCAAGTGTGGGGTGCAGGGAGGATGAGGAGGACTTCTTGTTGCAGTTGTGGATGTGTTGTCTGTGGGGAAATGAACAGGTTTCCTGCATGATAAAGAAGCCTGAAAATCAAGGATGGCAGCTGCTTCATTTCCTGTTGGTTTTTTTTTTTAATTTTTATTATCATTAAATTGCTTCCAGTGACCTGTAATATTTTTGTACAGTGGCAATTACAGCTCTTGCAGGATTAAACCGCGTGCACTTCATCTAAAGGGCAGAGCTGGAGCTCCGGGGTGCAAAGGCAGCTGGTGCTCGTCTCCCCTCACCCCGTTTAGCCTAATGAGGCCCCTGTGTGTCGTAGAGCCGGGACGTGCCAGTGGGCTCAGAGTCTGTGGAGAGGCAATCCCAGGCTGAGGGTGGGCAGGAGGGTTCCCTCACAATATTTGGGTGCCATGCTGCTGCTGCCTTGGCCACCAGCCTGCTGGTTGTTCTGCCAGAGAAGGAATGGGGCACATTTCTGTGATATTATATTTTCAAATATTCAGCTGTATGTTTTCAGTGACTAGCGTGCCATTTGCGGCTGTGGGACACGTAGCCTAACCACGCTCTGTGAATATAGCCCATCTACTGTCTGCGATTCCCTGGGCTCTGCTGGAGTTGCCCCCTGCAGAGCTGAGGTGATGGGGAGGACTGGGCTGGCATGTTCCGTGTGCGCTCCCTGTTGTCGCCCTTCCTGGACCTGGAGAGCAGCACTGGCATTTGACAGCGATGCTGTGCAGCAAGAGACTTGTCATTCCCTTCGTCCCCCCCTGCACACCGCATCGAGCTGAAGCGTGAGGGGTTGAGTGCAGGCTGCTGATGGGGTCCTTCCTGCCTGAAACTCCTGGTGAATATGAAAAGTCGAATTGATTCCCTCTAATAAATGAAGCAGTTGGATGTCTCATTTGTAACTTGACATCCACGCCAGCGCTTCAGCTGCTGCTTCTCACCCCTGGCTGAGAGATGCACTTATTAAGATGGCATTCTGCAAAGCTATTGCCATTTACCGGGAGCCAATCTATCTGCAGTTTGCTTCGGGTCGGGAAGGAGCCGCTGGTGGGGGGCAGAGCAGGCTGGGGGTGGGAGAGGGGTCTGGGGCGGCTTTGGATGCCTAGTTTCTGCCAGTAGATCACAGGCTTGTTCATTGTCAGTTGCTGAAGGAGACCGCTTGCTAGCCTGGTGGTGACTCTGGGTGCAGTTTGTGTGGTGCAGTGCGGTCTGTGCGTGTCGGGGGTGGCTGGTGCTTGGCGAGGGGTGTCCAGCTGTGACGATCAGGAGGTTTGCAAGGCTGTGTGGCTGCTGTACGTGCTGTGGTGGCCATTTGTCAGGTGTTCCCTTGGTGCCCATCTCTGCTGGTTTCTTTGTTCCCTGCAAAGCCAATGATGGAGGTCACAAATTCTGCCCTTCGGAGGGGAGCGGGGGATGCAGTGGGGATAGCGCTCCCATGCAGTGCCCTTGTTCTGTGAGGGCCTTGTGATGGAAGCGGTTTTGCCCGCTTCCCCTCCCCTCCGCTTTCTGCTGCAGTTCCTCCACAGGACTAAAAACAATCACGATAAATCAGAAACCCTTCCTTGGTCTCGGCGAGGTGCTGAGAACTTGGGATAAGAGTTTATCCATCCTAAATAATAATGCACTGGAGCTGCCAGCTCCCCACTGACTCTATTTGCATGATGCTAAAAATCAATGACCCAGGTGACTCTTTGATGCACGGAGAAAAGAGTCCAAAGGACTCAGTGCTGGACTATCCAGGGACATGCAGGATGCTGGAAGCTATTAACAGTGAGGATGTTGTCACGGGCTAGCCATGCCCTGGATTTCACACCAATCTAACAAAGGGAGCTAGTTGCTGTGAGCGCAGAGCCTGGGCTGATTAAATCTTTGTTTAAGAGCTCCATAGCTCCATTACCTACATCAGGAGGGAGTTAATTAAACAAGGAAGGTGGGAGGTGGCAGCCAATGTGGCTGAGGGCATCTCCACAGAGGCACAGCTCCTGCGCGGTGCCAGCCGCCGCTCACACGTTGCTCTTCTGGACAGCGTGCCAGACGAGAGTGAGCCTTCAGCAAAGCCTGTCTGCTCACGTCTGTGCCGGTGCTTTCTGGGGGGAGCAGCTGGAAAATTCTGGTGTGCTACTGCCTCCTCTCCCGCCCTTGCTTTTCCTCCCTCTGTCCTGGGGAATCTCTGGAGAGCTGTGGGGGTTTTTTGTTGTTTGTGTTTTTTTGTTGTTTTTTTTTTTCTTCCCCTGGGGCTTTGGGTGCTCCTTGCTCTGCCCCTGGCCCCCATTCATGCCCTGGGTCTCAGGCCTTTCCTCCCTGCCTGGTGGTGCAGTTGCTCCTGGAATCGTCCTGGTGCAAACAAGGTGGGAGTAGGGCACAAGGGTGACGTTGGTGCATTTGGGCACGCACTGGTGCAGGCAGCAGTGTGGTGGCATTCTAGCTGCCAAGCACTCTTGCTGGTGCATGGGATTTCAATGGGCACCTTGTTCAATCAGCATGGTGGAGGAAGCGGGTGGGAAAATCAGCAGTTCCCCTCCAAGGCCAGTGCAGCAACTGTCTCTCCAGGCTCCCTATTTGTTATTTGGATATCAGGCTGCCCGTAATCGGTTTCCACTTCCATTAGGCGCGTCCCTGTCAGGAGCTGGAGGCTTGGTGGCAGCCACCCCGCTGCTTCCATTTGGCTGTACGAGGCAATAGATTAGATTCCTGTTTGCTTCATGGAAGATCCCTAGTGATATCAATTAGATATGTCAGAGGGACCCGGGGGAATATTTCTTCCTTTATTTATTTATTGGAGTTGAAGACATCTCAGGCTATCACAGTAAGACACATGATGTCTCTCTCCTTTCTTCACTCACTCTCTTTCTTTTTATGGCTTGTAATAAAGCACAGCAAAGGTTATTTCCAGAGGAGAGAGGCTGTTGCTGGGCCAATACCCAGCCGTGTTGGATGGAGCATCCTTGTTTGCAGACCCAGCCACGTGCTTGCCCTCTCTGAGCCGGAGCATGGATGAACTATCATGTCACATGTCACCTTTGCTCACACTTGAAGTTTCTGAGAGCCTCGTATTTCATTGCCTGCATGCAGCTGCCCCGTGCTGTGCTGGCTCCCCAGCCCAGCTGCCAGCCCAGGTGTGGGGCAGAGCAGGAGGCACTGCTCGGCAGTCCCAGCCCTGGCAGGTCCCGAGCGCTGCCGGCTCCTGCTGCAGGTGCTGCTGAAAGGCACCAGAGCAAATCTAATGAGATATGCAAGAAAGTGGTGCAAATAATTTAAAGCTGTCAGGCAGGGCTGGAGACAGTGAGAGGTGAGGATAATGAAAGAAGCCCCGATGATGCCTGATGTCGTAGATATATCAGCTGGAGCAGGCACTTCATTACAGTGCTGCAGGCCCTGGCCAGGTGCAGGGAAGGGGAAATGTCAGCTAATGATCTCAGATTTCTTGTGGGACAGCGGAGCAGCCTAGCCAAATCCCCCTTCTCCTGGAGGGAGCCAGGGCATTAGCAAAGTGAGGACTGGTGTAAAAGAAAAAAGTTTAGCCAGCCTGAAACTTGCTGTTTGTCCTTGCAGTCCCTAGGGAGGGATGCCCGCCCTCAGGGAAGGCGGCACAGAGCTGTGGTGGGCAGCATGGGGATGAGGGCTGTGTGTAGCATTGCTCTGTGCCCCGCTGGACTGGTGCACCTGTCGGGGCCATCCATTGGGCAGCGGCCTGTGGGCCAAATCCCATGAAATTCCGCAAAAGATGCGGTCCTCCTGGTTTTGATGAAGTTGCTACATTTTGCTTCGCATTAACTGTATGTTCCTCCAAGTTAGAATGGCCTCCACCTATCATGCTGGCAGCCTGGTTGCTTTACAGGGACTGTTAATCTGGTTTGTATAAAATACTGTTGGCTCCTGTCATCAACTGTCTCTTGTTCCCTCTGAGGTCAAGTGCGGACCTCCCATCCATTTCAATGAGAAGGGCAGGCCATAAAACATGCTTTATGAGCATTAGCTAATGAATCCCTCCCATGAGGCATGCGCTATGCACCGAGGTGCTTGGGAATAGTTCCTTTCATCCCCCTCGAGCGGATTGCCTTGGTGTTTTGGGGGGTGTGTGGTTATTGCAAAGCAACGGGGTTTTTTAGAAGGGCGTCTAAGACAGTGTGTGGACCACTGCTTTAATGATCGTCTACCACTTGCTGGGGTCCCTCGTGCAGGAGACTTGGGATGATCCTGTGTCACCTGCCCGGCATTGCCTGTCAGAACATGATGGTCCTGCCCCTTGCCACCCCCCCGCAGCCTGGTTCCAGGCTTGCCATAGGGGGTTTTCTTCTGGTAACCTGTGAATAACTCGCTGCACACCTAACTTGGGAGCTAGAGAGCTGCCTGGCTCACAAGCGCCCGTTATTAATGTGTCGGTTTACTCTGGCTCCATCTCTGGGAGTGAGTCCCATTTGAATGTTAATGCCTCTAAGATGAAACCTAGCTGATTAAATTTTAGACTTGCAAATGGATTTGGTAAATAGATGTTAGGAAAGGCGGGACAGAGACTGCCTGCCTTGATAGCAGATACAGTAAATAGCAGCACTTTGTGATTAGGTGAGAGATTCACTCTTGGAAAATGGGAGTCTCGAGGGGCTGTTTTCTGGTGAGAAATCCTTTAAGTACATAAATTTATGGCAGTTTTTCTTTTCCCAAACAACAAAAATCCCTCAGCTGCTTCTCTCGGTCTGTAAGTGGCTGAATGGGAAACAGAGAAGCAACCAGGCTGGACAGGAGCCCTGCTCGGGCACTGGGGTGAGGCAGTGGGTGCGTGCATCCCATCCCAGCAGCGTCCCAGAGGGCAATGGGACCATGAGCCACGATGCTTGCAGCCTCTCCCTCCGCTTTTGCCCTGTGTGCTGGGGAAGAGGGTTCTGTGGAAAATGCTTCCGAGATCGTCACTGGCACTGCCCAAGGTGGGACGGATCGCTGACGGCTTGCTGAGCCCTCTGGTAAAGGCAGCCCCTGCAGGGGCTGAGCCAAGCGCAGCAGCAGTGCCCTGTGGATGCTGCTGCAGTGAATGCAGGAGTAATGGGGGGGTGGTGGAGGTTGCTTCTGCCTGTGGAGGGGAAGGCAAAGGTGGGGAGCAGAGGTGAGGCTTGGAAGAGGGATCCTTCCTTCCTGCCCTTTGCTGGCAGCAGCCTCTGTCTCAGTTGCAGCTGAGGATGGATTATTCCTGCTTGGCGCACAGGTTTATTTTCCCTGTGAAAAAGAAAGCCTGTATTTGAATTACCTTTAAAAACGCAGATAGCAGGGCAAACTGCATTGACCCCTGCGTATAGTATAGAGGAAGACTTTAATAACAGTATTACATTCATTCTTATCTGGAGCGGTGTGAAATACTGAGAAGAAAGAAGAAAAAAGTGTTGAAGCTGGGGCCTGGATTTAGCACATATTAAACCATTTGTCTTTTGCTTCCCTGCTGAGCTCGAGCATACAGGCCTGCTCCAGCCCTGACATCTGGGGCGGAACCCAGTGCAGGCAGGCAATGTCCAAGGGGAGAGGGCGGCCGAGCTGCCTGGCACTGGGCAGATGCTTTCCTTCGAGCTGCTTTCCTCTGTGGCAGAGTCTTCCTGACCTGCTGTGACTGTTGGGGCACACTGGCTTTCCTAACCATGGCCGGGTGGGATGCCGCTCTCAGAGGTCCTTTGCTTGGTGTCTCTGCCCTGTGGTCTGTCTGGCTCTTGGCTTAAGAGTGGGAGAGAACACAGCCCTGCACCCTGTTCCATCGCTCTGCCAGGGGAGGTTTAGATTGGATATTAGGAAAAAATTCTTCACTGAAATGAACTACTAGCATTGGAAGAGGTTGCCCAGAGGTATTTAAAAAAACTCATAGAGGTGCTTAGTGACATTGGTTAGTTCTGGGCTTGGCAGTCCTGGGTTAATGGTTGGACTTGATGACCCCAAATGATTCTATGATCCTATGACTTCATGTCTGCAGTGGTCTGTCCTTCTGCTGGAGGAGCTGGGGCTAGTGAATGTCCATTGGGAGTTATGCTTCCTATTTACGCATCTGAAATCTCCATTGCTTTTCTTGTTTTGTATATTGAAACATACATCATCTGTTCATTAAAGCATAATCTCTAAATTATACCAGCTCTGAGCAAACATGGTTACACTAGCAGCTCGCATTAGCAGGGATCAATACTACACTGTGCCTGCTGCAGCTATTTGGAAGGAGCCTGGTGCTAAAGCCTCATTTCTCTGAGTCAGGCAGAGGGCTGCCCTGCCTGGGGGAGGGTGTAGCACCAGGAGCACTGGATTTTCGTTCAGTGAACAAGGCAGAAACAAGCTGAGCTGGGGCTGGTTTGACTGGTGCTGGGCTTGTGTAGAGCACCTGCGTGTCACTTGATGTGGGAGGGTTGTTGTATGCACGGATTAGCGGAGATGCTTGGCAAAGTTCCCCAGAGGGAGGAATTGAATCAGTGGTAAATAATCTTTCAGGTGGTAAGAAAAAAAAGAGATAAAAATTGCCCCAAACCAATCAGTTGAGGTTTCTCATGGACAGAGAGGTCTGATTCAGGAGCAGAGTTCCTCGGGACCACAGAGGCTCCTTCCCACTGAGAACTGGAGTGGAGCCTGTACTGTAGTGGACACATTAACATGTGCCGTGTTTGCCAGCAGTGGAGCTCGGTGTTTCAAATAGCCTGGCTGGTTGCCAGGCTCTGTAGCGTGTTCATGCCTGTCTTCTACAATGTGTGACTCAGGGCTTGGTTGAATCCTGGGAATCCTCCCATTAACAGCCGTGGACATGGCTGGGCTTGTACCCAAGTACGTCCCTAAGCCTCTGTCAAAAGGTACGGCCTTCAGAAACAAATGGGAAACAGAGGGGCCTCCTTCTTCAGCCCTGTACTTAGCAGAACATTGATTTTTAGGGGCTTTGGGGAAGCTTGGTTTATGCCCCTTTTTTTAAAAAAAATATTGCATTTTACTGCTGGTGCTGTGGGGCACTCGGTTTTGCAGCCCAGCATTGCAACCCTCTTGCTGGGGATGACTGTGTCATGAACCCGCTGTCCTCTATAAAACACTTTGCACTTGTGAGATGTGGGGTGCATGGTGTGTTCCTGGGCTGCCAGCTCTCCTGGCCGAGGTGGGCAGTGGGGCTTAGCA
Organism: Falco cherrug; assembly: GCF_023634085.1. Lineage (NCBI taxonomy): Eukaryota > Metazoa > Chordata > Aves > Falconiformes > Falconidae > Falco > Falco cherrug. The sequence goes on from NC_073713.1 coordinate 7,245,371, forward strand.
CTGCAGGCAGCATGCTGCCCACTGGCAGAAGCACAGCAGGCATTATCATTGAAAGGCATTACTGCAGTACCCCAACCACGATCCTCATGGGCACAGTAGCTGGTTTTGATTTGACAGGATTCATGGGAAAGTATTTTAAATAATACATGAAGTTTCCGTGCAGTTCAAGGCTTGCGTGCTCGTTTAACAGCAGCTGCGATGTGTTATCATCTGATAAACATGCTTGTTATATATTATGTATATCGCATCCTGATGCCAGATTCATAGGGAGGTTTCTCCGGTCATACAGCTGGGCTGTTTGCTGTGCATGTGGATGAGGTTGTGCTAGCATCCCCGATGTAAACACTGCTGGTAAGCTCTGCTCAGAGCAGCCCTGTGATGTAGTGGGAAGGAGAGTCTAATCGCTACATCTAATTACTGAGAAGGGGAAGTCGATACGGAAGATTTCGAAGTGTCTTAAAACATCCTGAATTCCCTCCTTTTTGTGGTGTGAGGAAGATCAGGCTGCAGGCCATGGGGCTCAAGCCAGCATGGGAGCGTGGGACGTGTGGCTGCCTCTGAGCCCTGGGCAGCGCTGATGGTGACGGAGGGATGGAGCAGGTACCATGGCCTGGTTAACTCAGGCCGGAGGCCACCTGAACCTCTGCTTTCTGCTGGCAAAATGGCTAGCCTGGTGCCCTGGGGTCTCAAGGCTCTTGGCTACACCTTGAGCTAGACATGGGCTTGGGGAGCCCGTCGGTGCTGGCTGACCAGGAAGGTGTAATACGGATGTGCTGGAGCTGCTACAGGAGCCTTGGAAATAGCCCTCATGTGTGCTGGGAAGGGGGACTGTGGAGTTTCAAAGAAACTTAGATTTCAGGCAGATGGAGAAAGGAAACTAATTAAAAATAAACAAGCACATGAGTTTGTCCAGTTCCTAAAGGTTATATGTATTCTGCAAATTACGCCTGCCAGCTTCAGGTGGGGGACTCGGGTGTTTGGTATGGAAAATAGCAGGGCTGGCTCACTGCGAGGAGCCCAAGCTGCACTCAGACCTGGTCTCCCAGCATCACTGGCTGCCAATGAGCACTGGGACAGCAGCATCCCAGGGGGGCAGTGACTGGAAAGCCCCCCCTGACCTTCAGAGATCAGCTCGCAGCCTGAAGCATGCAGTCTGCTCATCTCGGGGGGGCTGGCTGGCTCCGTGTGCAGTGTGACCTGCTGCCACCTGAACCCCTGTGCTGGGGACCTAGGGGCACCCAGCCAGCGGCAGTGGGGATGGGGACAAGGAGAAGGAAAGTGTTTTGGGTTTGTTTTCCTCTCAGGCTTTTCAGAACAGGGAGTAAACATTTCCTACATCTGACGGCTGATTATTCAGGGCTCAGATTTCATCTCTTTTTTCATTCACGTGCTGATGAGGTCCTCGGCATCCCTTTCCAGGAGCTGTAGTTTGAGCTTCCCAACCCCTTCCTCAGCTGGGAAGACCCTTGTAAAAGCTAGAAGTGGACTCGCCTGCCTCCCTGCCCAGCCACCAAATATGTGGGACGGAGAGCAGGAGGTTGGTGTCCCCCACCCGCTGATCCCCATTGCTTTAGACTTCAGTGCCTTCCACGAGCAGTTCATTTCTGTACTTTTGGGGAAGCCAGCCAGCTCCTTAATGAGAGACAACCACTGGCTCTTACCTTGCTCAGCAGTTAATTGAGGTGTGCTAGCTGCTCTCCTGTTAGGCAATCATCAGGAGTTTGTCTAAATCAATTGCTGAGCACCTGCCGGATCAAAGGGCTTGGGCTCTTCAGCCTGCCAGTGCCCTGGCTGCTGACAGTGCCTTCTTCCCACTTCCCTGAGTGACTGGTTGACAAAATAAATCTGTGGGAGAAGGAGGCATTTCTGATCTGCTGTCATCTTCCCCAAATGCTCCTGATGCATTTTCTTTCCTCATTACACACGAGATGTCAAGTCCTCACCTGTGAGAGTGCAACTCGATATCTCTCCTACGCACCAGCCTCCCCCAAAAGGCTTCAATCTCCCGCAGCAGCCAGCTGACAGGGTCCTTGCAGAGGTGGCTGCCCTGGGGGGAGCTGCCACCCATCTTCCCCCCCAGCTCTGCCTCCCAGTCTGCCATGCTTCGGGGCTGTTGCCATCCTGTGCTGTGTGCCCCTGGCCTCTGCCCCCCAGCCTCGATGGGGAGAGAGGCCATCTTTAGTCTGTTGTGGGGCATCCCTTCTGCCAGAAACCAGGTCATCAACTTGCTCACCCTCCTCTGAGGTTGGGCTTTCCTGGGGTCTGCATTTCTTTGGTCGGTCCTGCAGGTGATGAGCGTGTCCGAGCGTGTGCCGGCACATGTGGGTGCAGCCCTGTCCCTGGGAATGCTTTCCCAGCCTCTGTGAGCTGGGGGGCTGTGAGCCCAGACCCCTGGTGGGGAATGAGTTGGGGCTTGGGGAAGGACAGCTGAGCTGATTCACCTCCAGCACGCCTTTGTGGAGGAGAAGGAGCAATTAGCAGTCTGATAGCAAGATTAATAGCAGATGCTCGTAATTAACTCACTATGCATGTAAGCAGCTATTGTCTCCATTTTATCCTGTGTAGATTGATATTCAGGAGTGACTCATTATATAGACAGAACCTATTTTGCCTGCAGAGCGCAGCCACCAGAATGGAAATTGCAATTAGAGTTGGCTGTGTCCCTGCCAAAAGATTTGAGAGGAGAATGTGCTGGGGTGGGACAGGCACCCCTTGCTGCCCTCAGTATCCCTGGCAGCCCTAAGCAGCACCCTGGGCTGGGTGCTTCCCCCCCCCCCCCCCCCCCCCCGCCTTGTGCAAGGTTTATTACTGCAGAGCTGCTGCTGCTGGGCTGTCCCCAGCCCACTTTTGAAAAGGAGAGTTGAAAAATGGCTGGAGAAACTGGAGAGTGGCCAAAAACTGCAGAGAGTTGTGAAGAGAAGCAGAACAAAGCGAGGTCAATCGCTGCAGTGCTCTCCAGCCAGGAAAGCCTTGTTTCTTGCCTGTAAATGCAACCCGGGCCAGCCCTTCCCTCACTGCTCCGAGTGGTACCCTGGGCCAGCATGGGCTTGGGACCTTGATAATGGGTGCCCATTACAGTGTGCAGGGGCCCTGCCTGCCACCCTGACAGATGTGAGCACAGCTTCCCCATGCCAGGCACTGCTCTCGGAGGGAGAAGCGCAGCAGGGTGCGTTGCCCATCCCTGACCGGCATATGGGATGTGTCCCTGCCGCAGCAGGGTAGCCTGCGCATCCATCCCACCCGAGCTCTTAAGCACATCTCTCACGGTTCAAGAAAAACCAAGCGGCGCGGCATGATTGCCAGCTGGAGCATTGGCACTTGTCTGGAAGTGTGTATTGATCTGAGGAAATTCGTTGAGTCCAGGCGAGGGCTGAGGGGGAACTGGCCTGTCGTGTTTGTGAGAGCCAGGGCTGTGAGCTTTTGGACAGCGAAACGTGCTCCCTGTGAATACGTGTCTATATTTTAGTGATGTCTGCTCGTGGCTGCTGAGCTGCAGGGACTCGCTGGGCCAGACTTCTTTGGACATCCTGGTAATTGCCTGTGTCAATTCGCTTTCCTGGAACAGCTTCTCGAAGGATGACCCTCCCTGGGGAGAGGTGTAAAGCTGTTGCTGCAGTCTATCTTTTGTTTTGATTTTTTTTTCCCCCCTCCCTGCTCACCATCACCTTTTAAAAGCCCTTCACTCAAGACTGAGTAAGGAAAGGTTTATTTGTGTAACCTGATAAAGTATTTTCACACTGCAAAGCTGGCTGCTGAGGCTGGCGGCAGCACCCTCGCTTTGGCCTGGCTGCGCAGCGTGGGAGGGATGCGAGTCCTGTGCACAGAGGTTCAGTGGGGGACCGAAGGGTGCGTCGTTCCTGTGCAGCCACCAGTGCAACTGCTCAGTAGGCTCTTGGAGAAATACCGGCCTCTTTCAGAAACCCATTGCTCCTCTCTAAGAGCAACTGGTGAGTGTTGCTGGAGAGCTGTGATGGGGCTGGAGGGATGGATCCAGGCCCTCAGCAGGTCCCGAGAGCAGTGCTGCCCTGTGCCGTTGCCCCAGCTGCAGGGCTGTGTGGTGCTTGAGAAGCCGCTTTGGACTCCAGATACTGGAGGCTAGTGGTCTGTCTTCACTCCTTCCCTTCCCTCAGCTTGGTTTTTGGGTGGTGTGCTCTGGGAGAGCCCATCCCAGCTTCTGCCAGCGTCCTAGCAGAGCAAGGACAGGACCTGAGACTCCCAGTAACCGGGCACGCAACTGAGGCACAAAACCAAAAGTTATTTGGGTGCCACACTACCCATGTGCCATGGCAGCCTGTATCAATGTGTCTCCTCGTGCACTGATGCACCGTGCTCCGTTAGTTCTGCATCACCTGGGTTACTGGAGGGAGACCGTGCTGCTGGGCGCTCCTGCCTAACAAGCCTCCATTCCAGTGCGGCAGGGCAAACAGCAGGGTGCTACAGAGGGGCTCACTACCAGCCGTGAAGCCAGTGGAAAAAGAACCAGAAATGTGCTTCTTTTGCAACCCTGTAATGCCGTGCTAATAGTTCCCCCTTTTTCCCTTCTTTGCTGAACATTTTCATTCTCGCTTGCTGAGCTGCAGGATTAAACAGAACCACTGTGGAAAAGGAGCTGTCTAAAGAAAACACAAGAATAATGAGAAAAGCACAGCACAGGTACCTCTGTTACAGCCTTGGCTGGCGTGAGCGAGTGCGATGGGGCTGCCCTCCTGCATCCCATGGGAGGCTGCTCCGGCAAAGGTGGCTGCTCTGCTGCACCAGAGCACCTGGGAGAACACCCATTAAATCCAATAACAGTGCACTGATAGCAAAATAAAGTGAAATGACCGTTCATTATCCCTTTGCTCACACAGCCTTGCCGATGGGTGCTGAATAGAGGGCTGAAGCTCGCTTCTGCGGGAGTGGTACCTGCTGAGCCCCCTGGTGTGGCTGCCCCCCACCTCGGGCTGGGTCTTTGCCATCACTGAGGGGTGCAGCCCTGCGCAGCTGCACCTCCTGGCAGGTGAGTGCTGCCTGGCTCTGCACCACAGTTCAGCAAAGTATTTAAGTACATGTTTGACTTTTATAAGCCCATGTTTAATATATTTCCAGTTAATGAAAGCACTTGAAAATGCACTGGAATTTAAGGAAGCAGATAATTGTATTCCAGGACTGGTGGCACTGTCGGGTCCAGGTCCGTACCTAGTGGTGCTGGGTGGATCTGGGAGAGTGGCTGTCCTTCCCTGCGCTGTGAATCATGCAGGCTTCATTAGCTGCCCACACAGCCTGGATGGAGAGGGCCACTTTACCACAGAGACCTGTGCAGGGAAAGACTTTTATTGCTACTCAGGTGGCTGTGACGTGCTGTGATGATGTGGGTATCAGCAGCATTTCTGTAAGGAGCAAGCCTTTGGTTTTGTATGTGTGGGGCAGCTGGTAAAAGGAGGGTTTGGGGTTTGAAGAGTTCAGTTTAGGCTCTTGTCTCCCTTTTAACCCTGGCCTTTGAAAGGGATGGTGAGTGCCCAGACCCCACTTTGGTCCCCTACTGTCTTAAAAGCACTGTCATGCTGGGAGATGGCAGTCAGGGAGGCATGCAATGCAGGGCTGGCAGCTTTTGCAGGGGGAGGATGAATGTCCTTCCCCAAACTGCTCCTTCTGCCCTCCGGGAGCAAAGCAACTCCTGATTCTGCCTTTGGAGAGCTGCCTCCTGCTGTACCCTGCATAAAGCAGAATCAAGCTGTGCCCAGGGGGTCAGATGCAGATGCAAAGCGTTGCGACCTGCCAGCAGCAGGGGCAAGGTATGGGGATGAGACAGAGGCAGCAGGACCCAGCGCAATGCAAAAGATGGAATTACACAGCACTGCCTGCTAACAAATTATCCATTTGCGTAATCCCTGCACCCTGAGCAGTCTTGCTGTCTGATCTCCTCTGAAACTCCAGTGAGAATCAAACATTTCTGGCTAATATTGTCCGCAAGTGACAGTCACAACTGCCATCTGGGCTCTGTGTTCTCGCAGACCTGCACCCAGGCAGGGGCATTGCTGGCAGGGCTGGGGAGCCTGTCTGAGGGGAGTCCCTCGCAGGTGGGTCACTGTTGCAACTGCCTGCGTGGTAGCAGTGAGGGAACTGCCTCATCCCCTTCCTCCCGGATGGGGATGCTGCAGTCCCTGCTCAGTGCGGCAGGTCCTCTGCCTGGGCTCACAGCGCCTAGGGCTGCAGGTGGGCACAGCAATGCTGCTGCCCCTCTCCTCTGCTTCATACCCGGGGGAGAGGTTGCTGTCCTGGCCCCGTGACCGCAGCCTTGGCAGAATGATGGGCGGGCAGGGGGCTGAGAGCAGGAGCAGATCCACAGCTGCTTATTTCCATGAGTGATGGGCTGAGGCGCAGGCTGGGGGTGCCAGGCTGGCAGGGAAGAAGCACGCTCTTCTGAGCCTCCAGCTCTTTACTCCATCTTCTCACTGGCTTGTGTTGCCTCCTAACAGACCGCGAAGGCAAAGGCATATGGTAATGCATATTTAAATGATATTTACATTCAACATTGTCTCTCTGTAGCTCTGTTTTCCTTCCCAAGTGCTGTAATTCCTCCAGGCTCCTGTCTGGTGCAGCTGGGGGAAGGTGGGTGCCCTGGGCAGGGGTGGAGGGGCTGTGATGGGGTGTCACTGCCCGCATGCTCCTGCTCAGCATCCCCATTGCTGGTACAAAGGGAGCGTGTGGGGCAGCTTCCTCAGCTAGGAGCCAAAATGCAGTGACTGACCTGGCTCTGGATGCCTGCTTCTAAGCTGAGGGCTCAAACTGCTCCCTGAAGAGAAAGTAAGTCATCTGCAAAGCCACTTTGCAGGGTAAAATACTTGGTGTTTTCAAGAGGAGTGTGTGAGAAGGCTGCATAAGGTCTGCAAAGAGCCGACGAGCGATGCACCTGGCATGTGCTGCCCCAGCCAGGCTTCGCTCTGGGCTCCCACCCATCCCTGCTCTCCTGCTTTGTGCCTAAGTATCTTCCTCCACCAGGAAAGCAGCTTCCCTTCCCCTTGTGCCCATGGTTCCCTGCTCAGGAGAGCAAATCGTGTGGGGAAGGGCCTCTGCCAGGGCTGGACCTGGGTGCGGTGTCTCTTGCTGGCTCCTACCGATGGCTGAGAAATGCGAAAAACCAATTAAGAAAAGAGGGGAACTGTTAAGGCAAAAAAATAAATAGCTCCTGTTCCAATTGACTCAGCTCCTTAATCCTGGTGCTCAGGAGCTATCGTTATTCCAAACATAGTGGCATAATAATTAAACATAATTACTTGTAGGTTCTGGGCCGGTGACTATCTGTACCTAACGCTCCTAATGACATTTCTATTAAGAAACACACCAACTGTTTAATAAATAATAACAATACCTCGCTGCCTAGTCGTTGGAAGGACACCAGCATGTGCGGGGGACCTGGTGGGGCGGGAGCAGGGGGCTGCACGGAGCAGCATGCTGTGAGAGCATCCCCAGTCCCATCCCTCTGTCATGCCACGTTCCTTCAAGCGTTGCTGGGGCGTTTCAAGCTGGGGGGCTGTAAGAGCCTCCAAACATCCTTGCTGAGCCTGGCTCCTGCATCCTCACCAGCTTCAGGGGTCCCCACCAGCCCTTGGCCTCCATCCCATCCTTAAAACAGTCTGGGGTGACCCATGAAAGGCTCTTCAGGGTCTTCGGTCTCTTTATATCAATGTTAAAAAGCAAATGATTATTTCAGTAGTGAGGATGTTGTTGGAGCTCCAGAGGGAGAAATCACCTGTTTAGCTCAGAACCTTTTTCTTGAGAATTAATCCTAATTCAGGATCCTATTATGAACATGGAGGGTGATACAATGGCCTGAAACATTAGTCAAGGCAAATTCCATAATTGATGACTGCTAATATGAAACAGTTTGAAAATGAGGACACATCCTGTTTTTAAATCCTGCCTCCTTCCCCACCTCTGAGGAAATCTGTTGGCTTCAGAGCGAGAGCACTTCAAGAGAACAAAGACCCTTTGAAAGCTCCTTCCCCGCCCCCCCCCCGCCCCCCCCCCTTTTCAATGCTTATCTGAAAGGACATCTTTTTCCCCTTAGTTGCTGTAATCATGAAAGCACAGGTGACAAACTGCTTCATACCAGGCATCATCAATTCGAAGCTGGGGGTTTTATAAATATATATATATGTATGTGCGCGTGTGTGTATATATATATATAAAAGGCAGCAGCAGCAGCACTGAGGCTCTGTGCCAGCAGATGATTCCTATCAGCTCACCAGGGAAAAAGCAAGCCAACTAACTTTAAGGGCCCCCTTTAATCTCGGTTTCCCCCGCGGTGGTGATGCCGGGTGCCGTGCGGCGCTCCCGGCTCGGCGGGCAGGCTGGCGGGGGGCACAGCGCCCTTGAGCCATGGCAGCCCGGTGAAGGGTCTCCGGCTGGCCCAGCTCCAGGGCAGGCTCTGCCATGCAGGGATTGCTGTGATCCTCTTAGCGGTGGCAGGGCTGCCAGGTTTAAGGGATGTGCTGTTACCTCCTCGGCCGCCAGCGACGCTTTGCAAATGCACCACAGGCGAGTTTTTCTGGGCTTGTAAATACTTTCATCTCTGTGTTGTGCTTTCTGTTACTGCGAGAAAGAAAGGTAACTTTTAATGTTATGGCTCAAAGTCGCCCCAGCATAATGTTATTGGGCAGCTGAGGGAAATTGCTCTGAGCTTTCATTAGTGATACGCTGATTTTTCACCTGGTCTGGTTCACTCTGATGTCGCTAGCAGGCTGCAGCATGGTTGTGCTTGGAGTTTGCTTGGCTTGGAGCATTTACTGGCCCCCTGGTCCACAATTGCAGGTAGATGAAGGCTGCAAAGCCCCATTTGCAACGTTGCTCTGAGTGTGTGCCCATCGTGGACACGTCAGCCCATAGTACTGAAGCAAAGAACCCATAAAGGACATTTTGTTCATGGAACTGGGTGATGGATCTGCAATTCACGTGTTTAAGGGAAAAGGAGGGGGGCAATGGGAATGCACCTTCAGGACTTGCCATCTAGTTGTGCAAATTCCTTCCCTCACGACTGTGAATAAGAAGTAACTGTAAAGATCAGGCTAGGCTCAGAAACCTGCAGTTGCTACTTCTGCTGGAGCAGCCATGGTGGGGAGCTGCCTCCCTCTCCCTGCCTGCAGCTCAGGTGGGGCACTGGGGTGTCACCCCACTGGGTGAGTGGGTGGCATCCTCCTGGGCAGTCTGCTGCGTGGTGGGCAGCCGGCACCGGCCGGGTCTCGGTGATGTCTTGGCAGGGCTCTGGTTTCCAAGGTGACTATCTCCTTCCCCAGCCTTTGAACTCCAAGGTGAATATCTTGTCTCTGAACACCATGGTGGGTCCGCCAGCATTTCTCCATGCTGTGCCGAGATGGCTCTGCTGCCTGGGATGCATTTTGCAGTCTGATCAACAAAGTGTTTTGGTCAGATAAGGCTGACTTGGATTGTGACACGTTAAAGAAACAAATATCTGCTTCTCTGTAACAAACGTGCTCAGTGGCGTTAAGAAAGCGCCTGTTTTGTTTTGTTTTTTTCTGCCCAGTGTTTTCCTCCTCTAGCTCAGGCTCTGGTGCACAGTGGTAAGAGTGAAATCAAATAAATCCCCTCGGTGAGTCCGGGGCTTGGGAGGTGGATAGGGGAGCTTTTGGCAGTGATGGACGGATCAGAAAGGTGATGGTATTACCTGGATTATCAAGTTGAATACCCTGGAGCATCAAAGGGGTAGTGGGGTGGGGGAACCTACTGCAGGACCAGGGGGTGCAGCGTCAGAGCTCCGCTTCCCCTTGCTGCAGCACTCACAGGCATCTTCCCTCATTGATTTTTGTCTGCAATCTTATGTGAATGATAGAAAGCAAAGGGAAAAGAAAAAATAAAAATCTGAGAGGGCTGAAATTCACCTTTTGAGGACAACTTTATTGTTGCAGGCTTTACAGTCTGAGTGGCTGAATCTACTCACAGTTCAGTGCCAAGCAGATACCCAAACCATGCGAGCTCTCAGAGCTTTGATCCCAAAACGTCGGCATGCCACTTGGCATGCAGAATGACATGTGCTTGGCCCACTATACTGGTTATTCCCAGGGCTGTTTCCACAGCCCTTCAATACTTTGCGTGACTATTTCAGATTTATTCACTGTTGCACCTCTTCCCAACAGCGCTGCTGCAGCTGGCTGCCCCGGGGTGTGTAGCCCCTGCAGCCGGGTGCCCCGGGACTGCTCAGCCCCTGCAGCCACAGCAGGGGTGACAGCAGCTTGTGCCACATTGTCATGGTCTCTTCCATCTTGCTGCTTCATGTGGTTCTGTCTCCCTGGGCTGATAATGATGTATCACTCCCAACTAGTTGGAGTCTGCCTGGAGTGGAGTGGGTGTTATCACACATAATTCAGCACTCTCTGACCAAGGGGGTTGACTTTCTTTGTTTGAGGACAGGTCTTGGAGTTCTAACTTATCTGTCTAGATTTTTGTGATTTACCCACCCCCAGGAGCTGTGAATGCTCACAGTGCGTTCTGCATCATCAGTGTCTCAGGCTGGTGGACATGGTGCATCTCCCCAAAAGACCCCTGCAGGAGAAGCTCCATCTGCCTCGCAGGACCCACATGAGTCCTGCCGGGTGAGAGGAGGCCAGGGAAGCCCCCTTCTTGGAGGTTAATTCAGCCTTAATCTCAGCCTCAGCAAGTCAGGGGTCAGCACTCTTCTGTGAGGCAGGACAAGATAATCTGCTTATCACCGAGTCCATCGCACTGTTGCAGCCCTTTCTGCCTGCGGAGAATTAGTGCGATGCTATTAGGGATTACACCCTCCCCCCCACAACCCCGACCTCCCATAAATCTCTTGAGCTCTGGTGCTTGAGTAATGTGCTGCAGAGAAGTTGTGCCAACTGCTAATAGCGCTGGACCGTAAATCCCTCCTCCTGCACTTAAAAGCCTGTAATTCCTGCTCCCCCCTAGCAGCAGCGTGTGCCGTTACGGGGGTGTTTGTCAATATGACAGTGCGGGCTGAGGTGGGGGGCTGCCTGCCCCAGGGATTGACCTGCTGGCTGCCCCTTCCAACCTTTCATGGGAAAACAGCTGCTCCGTGCTGTCCCTCCCTCTGCGTTCGGCGGAGGGCAAGGGCACGCGCCCTGGCACAGGCACCCTCCAAACCATCCAGCTCTGGCCAGATCCTGCACGCCGCCAGCAGGCACCTGGTATATAAACGGAGGTGATGCCTAAGGCTGCTCCCCTCTGGTTTGCAGCTCTTCCCTGCACAAAGTGAGGTTTGGTCCCACTGGCTTTTACCTGGCATGTTCTCCTGGCAGCTCACACCGCCTGAGCTGTCCCCACTGAGCCTGGTGTGCGGCACCGCATGGCGCTGGAGTGTGCTGCATGCAGAGAGGAGTTTTTGGCTCAGGTTCTGCGATGTCAAGAGCTTCAGCTAATCCCGTGAAGTATCCAAACATATTGCCCCAGGCGCCAGCCAGCACCATGCCGCAGATCTGCAATTTAACCTTCATCCTTCTGATATTTCCAGCCTTGGTAAAATGCTGAAAGAACAGCTTTTAACGAAGGCTCTTGGAAAAACGCACTTTGGAGCTGTGTGGAGTCTGGGGCAGGGAAGTGGCTAATGCGAGGGACACTGTCCGGAGTAGCAGCGGGTGGGGAGGCAGGGTGCAGGCTGTGCTGCTGGAGCAGGGCACTAGGCAGGCAGGGGATGCTGCTGCTCGTACGGTGGCAGGCGCGCTGCAGGGAAGCCTTGCAGCATGGCAGTGATTGCTGCACGTGTCAACATTTCTGCTGCTCCCTCTGTGACATCCCTTTGTAAGTCGGTTTCAAAGACTGCTCTCCCCCTTCCCCTTCTTTAGGAAGGTTTATATAAAACTTTAATTATAGTAGCACTGTTTAAAAAGGATCATTACACTTCCCGAACAAACAGCAGTCACAAGCGCGACACTAGCGCACTGTGAAATATCAGGGTGACAAAATACTCCCGGCGCTATCTGTGGTGTGTCAGCTCACCCAGTGCCGTGTAACACCTCAATTTGTAAGGAAGCTCGTGTGCCATGCCCCATGATAAATGTTTAAATGAGGCATTCAGACGAGTCAGGTGTTGAGGAACTGATTTATCCTTCTGTAACAAAACATCCCAGCACACCTGCTAATAATCCTGCAGATGATAAACCCCGGGTTCCGAGTGAGCATCACTCTGCTCTACTCCAGCAGCATGGGGTGCCGGAGGGGACCAAGGAGTGGATGCTCTGGTGCCGAACTTCAATTCCTGTTTCAAGATGACAAGCAAATGCTTTCAGGGACTGGCTTTTGGTGGGTTCTCAAATGCAGATTCCCCCTCTCCCAGATTTCCCCCTGCAGTGTTGGACCCTGGGTCTAAACTGGGAGCCCTGGGCAGGGGAGCACCTGGCTTTTGCGTAGTCACAGTGCTGTGATTGCTTTGCAAAGGAGGATTTTACATGTGAGGAGATTAAGGGATGAGGCAGGGAGTGACTGGCCCAAGGTGACTCAGGGAGCTGGTGGCAGCAGGGGCCATTTCTGCCTCTCCCAGAGGCTCTCACGTGGCTGGTGCCCGGGCAATGGCACGGCAAGCCCTGGCACAGCCGGTGGGGCTGGTAGCTGGCACGGCGGCACGATGCAGCGAGCAGCATTTGAGGACAATATGGCAAGTAATCACTGAGCAGAGGAGAATAAATCTCCAGCATTAGGGGTGGATGTACAGTGCTGTAAAGCAAAGAACCAATATAACAGTCTACATAACACCATTAGTCTGGGACCGAGGCATTTGATATAGAACGAGAGATGGCATGAGCCAACAGGTCTCTACTTTATTTTTTTTCCCTTGCATTTAATACAGTGTTCTGGATGCCGCTTTCTATGCTCAATGTGTTTTATTGTTTTGCTCACCCTGAAAGAGGAACTGCTGGAGCTTTGATAAATGGATGGCACGTTGGGCTGGTTGTCACTGCAGCTTCCCTGGGTGGTCTGACCCAGCAGAGCCAGTATCTGTATGGGGGGTGTGGGACAAGGTCCCTGGGTCTCCGTGGAGCAGGGTGGGAAGTGGCCACACCTGGTTAGTCCCCTCCACAGGACTGACCTACCACTGCCCAAGAGCTGAGCATCGCTTTCCCTCCTGGGCTCTTCCTGCTGCTTATCCCGAGCTCTGGCCACTGCGTGTGGCACCCGGCAAGGTGAGGCGAGTGCTGCTGCCCGGGGATGCTGTGTGGAGCCTGTCCCGGCAGCCCCACCAGACAGTTAATTACTCATTTTGCAATGAAAAGGGAGCTGGAGGAGCAAGGGGGGGACACACATGTAGCAGAAAGCATCTGCTTCCCTGGAAGCAGTGTGGAGCCATGATTACCTTTCTTTGATGCTGGCAGCCAAAGCCCGATCTGTGCACGTTGCCTCAGCTGGATCTCCCTGTTAGCACCTTGCCCCTCCGAAAGCTGCCTGACGGGTGCTGCTGGAAGCCCAGGGGATGGCAGACAGTCTGGGGCATCCCTGGGCTCTCCTCCCCTGTCACCTGGCTCGGGGGTGGGGGCACAGCATCGGGGTGGGGGCCTGGTACCTGGGGTGCATCCAGGCTTAGCCAGGGCTTTGGTGTCACTGTAGCATGGAGCTAGCAGGAATGTGAAGGTTTGCAGAAGTGGCTGAATGAACCCTATACGAACAAGCTGGAGAAGGAACTACCAACTGAGAAAGCAATTTTGGAAGACAAATATAATCTGTGGATCTGAATATCCACAAGTGAAATAGAAGGGAAGATAAAAGGAGCAAAAAGTCAGGGACTCCAAGCAGCGCGGGTTGCACTTCAAAGGGGAAGGGAGCTGGCTTATAGATTTACCGCCAGTTGCAGCTGTGCCAGCACAGAGCAGAGAGCCAGCATGGGAGAGAGCTGGGGATGCAGGGGAAAGGGAATTTTAAAAGCAGAATTTCAGATGCCTGTTTCCCCCTGGGTGAAATTACACAGAGAAATATTCTGGCAAAATACGAAAGGGACCGAGATGAAAGCACAGCCCAGAATATACATTGCAAATGACATCTGTCCAGGAGGGACAGTGGAGCTTGCTCTGAAACAGGGACATATGTGGTCTGGGGGTCCAAAGCCCAGATTTCCAGTGCTGGTTTGCTGGCTGGAGGTGCAGGGGAGAAGCTGGGCATCACCTGCATGCAGGACTGCAGGAGAGCTGATAACTGCCCATTACCACCCCCCAGCTTCTCTAGGTACTGACTGAAAGGTATCAATTAGAGCTGTGCAATCAGCACCAAAATGATCTGGGAATGCTCAGGTGAATCCATGGGCACAGGAGGATTTGCTGATCTAGAGTTCGCTGGGAAATGGTATAATGCTGCTGAAATGAATGCTCCTGGGAGTAGGTGCCCAGCTGCAAGGGGCACGGGCAGTGTGGGGGCTGCCAATGCCCTGGGCGATGCTCCCTGGCTGAGGATGGAGGCAGGAGAGTGGGGTGGCACTGTCTGCGCTGCCTTGATGTGCCACAGGGCCAGGGACCAGCCGCTCTGCGGCGTGACCTGGCCGGGGGGGGGGTGCGTGCTTAGGTGAGGGAGGGCTTTACACAGAAAAGCCAGCAGTGGGTGGAGAGTGGAAACAAAGGCACCCCAGTGGCTTAGGAAAGGTTGCCTTTGCTTGTGGTTGAAAGCGCTGGGCCATAATAATCAAGAGTTATCGCTTGGCAATCACCATAGCAACATCAAAACACAAGTGGGAGAGAGATGCTTTTCTGTAGAGCAGGGAGGGCGGCTGCCTGCCCAGGGGGCTTCCCATGTCTCCTCCCTGCAGTCACTCAACCCAGACCAGAGAAGGCAGAACCTGGCGGGAAGGGAAGCTGGGTTTAAATGGTGAAGGAAGGAGCTCTTGCAGCCGCCTTTGAGAGCTGTCTTGCTGCAGAAATATTGGAGATAAAGGCGACTCCTTGCATGGCCAGATCCTCGGTGCTCGCTCCCATCCCCATAGGAGGGTGCTGGCTGCTCAGCTCAGCTGCTCCTTGGGACACCTTCGTTCCTTGTCGCTTCCCCTCTGGGTGCCAGCTGACAGCTGGGCACAGCAGTGTGTGGAAAGAAGAAAATGTCAAATTTTCTGCACTGGCTCAAGCCGCAGGTCCCTGGTGTTGGTGGCTCCTTATGCTGCTCTGGAGGGACATGGGTCCTCCCTGGCACTGGCACCTCCCTGCTGCTGCTGGGCAGCTCTGAGAGTAGGAGCGCTCACCTTGCTGGCACTAGCTGCAGCCATGTCTTTCCTACTAGAGCTGCTAAGCCTCCATAAATATGCTTTTAATAATCAAGCAATGTTTGTTTAGCATAAACCAACTCCCCTGCTAAATCAATGAGGAAGCAGAGAGCAGTGCATGGTTCAGAGACATAATTCAGAGGCTGCCTGGTACGGTCTCTGCAGGGCTGGGGAGGGCATCCGCTTCTGCTCCTCACCGCTGTCCTCCTCTGGAGCCCCAGGGCAGGGCTGGCATGGCCCCGCTGCTCCCTTTGGGTTTGGGTACAGGGTGGCTGCAGTGTAGGGCTGGGAGAGGCTCCCTGGGGTTGTGCTCCCGCTGAGGGGATGCGCTGGGAGTGGGATTCATGCCATGAGTGCATCCCTGCTAGTGTGAAGGTGGTGGCTGACACCTCCCCAAAACCAGCCAGGGACCACTGGGGACGCTGCCCTAGGCGCAGATGGAAAAATCTTATGCCTTGTATAGGGTGTAGAGCATCAGCTGGGCGGTGGAGCGTCCCCTGGCAAATAGTCTGGGTCATTTGCATGCTCACATTGTGGGAGACGTCTTGCCACACAGCCCTCAGCCCTGGCAGGGGTGTGCTGGGGGGATCAGCCTCCCGTGGGGCTGCCTGGTGAGAGCGGCTCTGCTCCACGGAGCCTGATGGTCTCTGATGGTGCATTAATAGTGGTTATTAAGACCCGAGTTTCCTCTCGCTTGCGTTGGTGTTTGTGCATTGATGTCAGCGTGCTGACTCCTGATCTATGCTGGTGCAGGGCAGAGAGGCAGCCCAGCCCTTCACACATCTGTATTCCAGTTTGGGGTGCAGGGACGGATGCTCTTCCTGGAGGTAGTATATCTGCCGTGATTCGGTGGTGGGAGGAATTACAGCCTCGTATTTCGTCGGTGTGTATGGGACAGTTGTTGAAAGCAGGCAAAGCTCTCCATCCATCTTTCAAAGCACTCATGGTTCAAGGTAGAGAGCGAGCGTGAAAAGAGCAGGGAGGCGATCAGTTGCCAAAGCTCTTTAAATAAGTAAGGAGTCGGGGATAGGGGTAGAAAGACAGAGGGAGAATTGTTCTTGCGATTTATGGAGCTGGAGGGTGAGGGATGAAAGGAGAGGATCTTTGGGAGGTATGGCATACACCCGGGGCACCAGCTGCTGTGGGGCTGCAGGTGCTGGGGCTCCGCTTTCCAGGAGGAAAGTTTAAAATTGCCATTCCTGCAGGATATGTTCACTGCAAGGAATTGCAGCTGCACAAAGGTGTAGGGTTTTGCCTCTGTTGTGGTGTGCTGGGCTGGGATTTGGAGGGTAGGTCTGCCAGGAGATGCTCAGGAGTGTGCGGGACCCCCTCCTCTCCCCAAAGGGCTGGCTCACGGTGGGCTGGACAGCCCAGGGAGCTGCCTTTGCTGAGGAAGGAGCAGCCCTGGGTGGGCTCCCCCTCCACAGAGAGCACAGCAGGGAGGAGAGACCCTCCGCAGGGGCCGTTTCTCTCGCCCCATTGAGGGACTTAGGGAGAGCCGGGAATCAGGAGGCACTTTTCATGAGCAAAAGCTGAAGCAGCAGCTTCTGCCTTTGAAGGGGCAGACGCAGCTTTATCTTCTGGGAGAGGAGCTGCAGACTGCCAGCTCCTCCACTTGCTGATCCAGTACCAGGTTGCAGGGACTGAAGCAGCCTGTGGAGTTAGCAAAATCCTTTATTTTACATTTGATATCTTGTTCAGATCAATATAGATTCCTTGAGCAATTCGGGGGCTTGTAGTCTCCTGATTAGCTGTCCCTTTATCCAGTTAGGTGTGGGTTTTTTTTTCTTATCTAGAGTAATTGTTGTTCCAGCGTACATCTATGGCTGCAACATGACCTTACCAGCAAGGATACGCCAAGATGGCACTGGAAGCTGCTCCCCGAGAAATACAGCTCCCCATGTCTGACCCCTCCCTGCCAGCCCCTCCTTATTGTCTCCCTATAAATTGTTTCTGAAAGCTTTTGTTGCCTTCCCAAGGTGAGATGGGGCGATCCAGAAGGCAAATATATAAATCTAAACCGTTCAAAGGCCCCAGCGGTGGCCGTGGGGAGGAGGAGGAGGGATGTTTACTGTAGCTGCTCACATATCTTAGGGACCTACAGTGTCCCTGCAGGAGCTCTTGCCCGATGTACTTTGATGGGAGTTTTTATTAACCGGTGTGGCTTGCCAGTCTATTCACAGCCCCGGCGTCCTCGGTGAGTTTGTGCGAGGTGTCCAGCCCAAGATTAGTCAGGAATTAAATTGGTGGTTAAAATAAAAACCCTCTCCAGATGTGAGAGTGATGAATGAGGGAGGCGAAGGGGATGCAGGGAGGTTGGTCCTTTCTTGAGATGCTGGTGAACATCTTGGCTTTCCCCTCAGTGGCTGCTGCCTGGGATGCTCGCTGCCCACCTGGCAGTGCCGTTTGCCGGAGCAGGAACGTGGTGTCTCGGGTCACCGGCGGCTGCACTCTGCTGGGACTTCATCCCTCCCTGCTCCCGCCCTTCTGATGGGATCGCTTGTTTCCCCTAATTAGTTCATGGAAACAAATACAGGGTTGACAATAAAGGAGAGATTTGCTGGGTCAGGCTCAACACCAGTCCCTCAAATGCTGCCTGACACTGGCACAGGCTGTACCGGGAAAACAAACAGCTCTATTAAATTCAATGTATGCGTGAACTGCTCTGGAGAGGCTGTCTCCATGGAGCACCTGCCTGCTCCTCCTCTTTGTCTTTACTGGAAAAATCAGCACCACAGTTTTTTTTTCTGTGGCATGCCCAACTCCAGCTTACTGTCCTTCTGCAAAAACCACATAGCTGCAGCTGGGCAGCTTTTCCCAGAAAAAAATTACAAGAAACTAGGGACAGGGATGAGGTGTGCTCTTGAAAGCAGCTGGTGACTAAAGGTAGGAGACTGGGTGTTTTTCCTGACACCTGGCAAATTACCTCCCCACTGACTTTGGGAAGACCCAGTGCTGCTAAGCAGTTGAGACCAAATGTGACAAATAGCTTTGGTCAAGATGATGTGGAGGAAAAAAATTATCAAAACCACCAAATGCTTCAGCATTCCCAAAACAAACCAAGTTGCCTTTCAGTTCTGATGCTGTTCCAGTGGGAACCTGTGGTCCCAGCACCTGGGGAGGGAGGGATGGGGAAGGATGCTCATGGGGTGGGATGCTCTGGGGCTCCCAGGTGGCCTGAGGGAAACTGGCAGTGAGGGGAGGGCAGGCACCCATTCTGCCCTGGCTTGCCACGGCTGTGCTGTGCTGCTGAGCCCTTGCCAAGCCATCCTGCCGGCACATCTCTGCCCCGGGAGGCAGCTGTCAGGCTGCAGCTCCCCCATCCTTAGAAGCACCCAGGAAAAGCCTTGTTTATAGTTTCTCCTCACCTCTTGCTCTCCGTTGTGTGCAAATTGCCTGGAGCATCTTGATTGTATTTCTGTGCTGCTTGAGGCCTTTTTCCACTTGGGCGAGGTTGAGAGCCTGGGGTCGGCAGCATCCCTGGGCCCCAGCATCTCCGGCATCAGGAGGCACCGCCGCCGCGGAGCCATGAGAGGGAGCTCAGCCCATTGCCTTCTCCTCGTCTCTGGGAGCGGCTGAGGGAAGGCGTAGCGGTGACATCGGGGGAGCCCTCCTTGGTCTGTCTCTCGCCCGTTTTGGGGCCGCCACCTTCGCGTTCTGTACCTAAAGCATCCGTGGCATTGCTGTGCGTGTGCTCGGCATGATGGCAGGAGCGGGGGCTACTTCTGCCGCTGTGCCACCTGCCCAGCACGGTGCTGGTACCCGCCCGCAGCATCCTCACCCTCGCCTGCGCCCAGTTCTCCCGTGCGCGTTGTGTTGCCGGTTCCTCAGTGCTTGTGGGTACTCTGGTGTCTGGCAGTGGGTGCTCTGCGGTGCCACTGATGTGTGCACCCATGTGCACGTCGATGAGGTGAGACCTGAGCAGGGGCACGGCTGGGGGTCTCACCCCGGGGGAAAGGGAGGTCCCCGTCTTGCAGAAAGTCATCTCCCTTGTCACTGCTGGCCAACCTCTGACTCGTGGCAGAAAGGGCAGGAATATGCGTGATTTTCTGCGGTACTATTTTTGGGGGGTGAAAAAAAAAAAAAGACAAGAAGTTCTGTTCTATGTCTGCGATTATTTTATTATGCAGCACTAATGAAAAATACACTGGAACATCTAAAAAAGGCCTATGGTAAAGAGTTACTTAATGGAATAAATCACTTTAAATTAAGCAATTACTCCCTTGATTTTTTTTTTTTTTTTAAAACACTAATTGGCTAAAGGTGCTTCAGTTGTATGTTTAATAACTGCTGGGTGGGCACAGCGAGCGGCCAGCTCCCCATGCCAGCTGTGGTGCAGGCAGCGCCGGCGCTGCCGACAGCAGAGGTGTTGCTCCAAACCCAGGTGAGGTTTGCAGGGAGCTACATGTGATGCTGTGAGGCTGAGGATAGATGGAAAACCCCTCCTTTTCTCCTCCTTCAGGTCGTTCAAAACTTGTGATTGTTCTGAGAGCTTGCATGGAGTATGGGGGTGACAGGGATTCCTCTGACTCAGGGCAACTTGCCCAGCAAGCAAACCACATGTTTTAGCATCTTTAGCAAAGATGCCCAGATAAAAGGAGGGGGGTGCCATGGCTCTGCTGTGGTCCCCTGGAGAAAGGCAAAGCCTGGAGAATGATGGCTTAAGTGACCAGGTAAGATGTGTCAAACTCTGTTTCCCAAGTCAGCCCCGAACGGAAGGATGAGCAGGATTTGCATGGGAAGGCTCTGGAGTTTGTTCAGCTGGTTTCCTAAGAGACAGCAAGTCGCTCTCACCTCTGCCACAGCGCTGGCAAGTGACTTGCTGGTGGCAGCAGCCAGTTGGCGTTGAGCAGAGCTCACGGTGCGGTGCCCTGGTCCCACATGCCACCGCTCCGGGTGGAGATGGGGTGCAGGATGCGGTGTCCATCCCAGGTCCCCTCCGCATGGCTGTGGTCCTCGCCGGTGGCTCGTGCTGAAGTGTAAGCCAGTGGAGCCTCTTCCCACAGCGGTGCAGGCAGCTGATGCAAGGAAGGGAGGGAGGCAGGCAGGCGATAAATAAAATAAGCTAAATAAATAGCTGGGCTCTTCAAGGGGGAAATCAAGGCTGTAAATTAGGCAAAGATTATCTTGTGATCCCAGGAACTGAGCTTCATAAATATTAACAGCCTAACACACCCCGGGGTGAGGGAACAGCTCTGCAGAGGATGCCGATGGGCCAGGCACAGGATCTGTCCTAGGCTGGGGGGTTCCCACCCAGGTTCACTGTACCTGACTGGGGGAGGTGGCCCCCACGTGAGGAGCCGTCGCTCTGTGGGGTCCCAGCCAGCCCTAGGAACAGCAAACAGTGAGCACTTGGTCTCGCCCGCACATCCTTCTCATCCTGCACGAGTCTGAGTCACAGCAGCCTCGTGGCACCAGCCTTGTGGGGAGCGGGTGGGAGTGTTGAGCCTCGGTTTTGTGTTTGCACCAGGTACGGTGCGAGGAAGGTGTGATAAAGAGTGGCTAATATGTATGTGTTGGCTTTCTGGTCTGCTGGCTATCCCCCAGCCTTTCACAATTTCTGCTCCTAGCTCTACTCTCCTGTAACGGATCTGTTTTCGTATAGGAAAACAAAACACTGTTCTGCAACTTTCTGAACAGCTCTCGTTGCCCCCTCCCCTTGCTCCTGCTCAGCACACCCCTGTGCTTTGGCCGGCCGAGCAGTGGGGCAGGTCTGGAGAGGATATTTGTTCCCATCATCCCTTCCTGCCCCAGGATGCAGCAGCAAAACGGCTGAGCTACGCTCGCTCATGTGTAGGACAGCTGATAGGAGCACTGGGATGTATCAACCTTGTCCTTTCCAAGACCTTACGCTCTGCCTATCAACATGGTCTCCCGCGTGCAGGTACATCTAGCCCCAGCCCTGCTGTGGGGTTGGGTGTCCCCGGACCACCGGCACCCCCTCCCCATCCCAGCTCTCCCATCAGCACAAACATTAGCAAGACAGCACCCAGCCCCATCCCCCCACCGATTCTACCCTTCTCTGGCTTATTTGTTAAATATCCTGTAATTATAAAGAAATAAAAGGCTCCTACAGATTAGGGGGTAATTATACTTAATAGGAACAGAATGAATATTTCTGGTTAACCATTTGGGTTTGGGAGACAGATGGCATATAACCCCGTGTTTACCTCCTAACATCGCAGCGACGACAGCGCAGTAATTAACCAGTTGCTATCTGGCTCGGAACCAAAGGCATTAATTGGTTAAACATCCCTGTGCGTACACAAGCAGGTTTGTAGATGATTTATACTTGGTTAAACATCCCTGTGCGTACACAAGCAGGTTTGTAGATGATTTATACAGTCTCATCCTTGAGGTGGGCTGTTTGGATGGTTTCGGAGCGGGGCTTTGGGTGCCTCAGCTGGCAGGTGTGAGGCATGGGGGTCATCCGCCTTGTGGAGACCTGTCCTGCCACCCCCTGGGGCCACAGTCACCTTGTGCTGGCCACGGTAAATATTTCTGGCATTACCCATTCTGGAAATGCACGCACCCAGTCAATTGAACAAGGCGGCTGCTGATGGCAGCATGACAAGCAATATCCATAACTGCTTGTAATCTTCCACAGACATTCAATTGCTCCCATCCAGCTCCATTGAAGATGAAGAGGCTCCTATTATCTTGAGATCCTTCTGCCACCGGTATCGCAAACCGATGCTGACACGCGGCCTGGGCACGCTTAGAGCCATGCGCTTATTACAATACGTATTTTGTCATCTCTGGCAAGGCGGCGAAACCAGGGGAGACAGATGCCTGTTGTGCAGGTGGGAGGTGATGGGCGCGGAGGGTCTGCTGGCTGAGGTGGGGTTTGAAGAAGAGCTGCCCCTCAGCCTTTGGGCCAGGGGTGGAAGCCCCTGGGGTCTCAGCAGCCTCCTCTTGGAGGCACCTGGCCAAGATTTATTGCTGCTGTTGGAAGCCCCTTTGACTGCAGGCACTCTGATGTGTTCAAACAACATTAATAAATACAACAGCAGCCACAGGGAGAACTTGGTATTTACTGTAAATTCAGCATCTAAACAGAGACATCATTTTGTCTTCTACAGTTTAACACCATTCATAATTTTGTGTTTTAACGGATTTCCCCCGGGGCCTGAGATGCCTTTTTTTATTTGAGGCTATTCCCAATTACCCACTGTGCCTCTCAAGGGCTGGCTCCTGGTTAAACACATGCAGGACTGACTTCTCTGAAACAACAAAAGCTGCCAAGACACACGACACGTCAGCTCCCCTGGCCCCGTCCTCCCGTTTCCTTAACGAGACCCTTGCACCCCCGTGCCGGCGGGAATTCACCAGTTCCTGCTGCCAGGGCTCTCCTGTATATGTATATTTATATGTATAATTCATCACAGTGGCCACAAAACCTCTCTTCTCCTTTGCATCACTTGCAATTATTTGCCCTCCTCCCACCCAAATCTTTGTGAAAAATGAAGTTAGCTAGGAAAACTCAAATTGCATTGGGCAGCTGCTGCCATTTAGTCCCCACAGGGTGCGTGGCCCTGCATTGCTCTAGAAAGGGTGGATGTAAGGCTGGGAATAAGCCTCCCTTGGTCCGAAGGGCTGATCCCACAGCCACCCTCCACCCTCTGTGAACGGTCTGCCCTGTGCCTTGCACCCCGTGTGCTGCCCTCGTGGATGCTCCTGCTGGAAAACGTGCTTGCTGCAGCCTTGATGAAATATGATGCAAATGCAGTTGTGGTCACAGGGGAGAAAACAGGTTAAGAGCGGGAGCGAGAGGATTTGCATCGCTGCCCACGCGGGGATGGGGAGCAGCTGGCTGGGGATTCCCCCGGGTGCCTGCACCAAGGGAGGAGGCTTCTGCTTTGACGTTCTTCTCCATCATAGTTTTGACATTAGATGGTTTTGATGAAGGTAAAGGTTTGTGGTTTTTTCAATTCACAAGGATTTTTTTCATGTAAAAATGTGAATCTTGTCACAGCAAAGAATAGGAAATATTGGAATAATGGAGCCTTTCCAAAGAAATAGAATGAAAAGCTCAGGCTGATGCAGTCCAGCAGAGAGTAAAGCTGAGGCTCCCTTGAGTTAGGACCAAAGCTTTGGCACTGACTCCAGAGTTCTTTTCTCTACTGCAGGCAGGAGCGGTCTTTATCCCAGCATGAGATGGGACCTGTGAGAGCCCATGGTCAGGTCTCGTCCGGGGCTGCCACCTCCTCTGCTCGTAGCAGCCAGCTCTTGCACCAGCCCTCCCTCCTGGGAACGAGTGCCTCTCCCTCTCTGTTTTTGAACTTCCAAGGAGGAATTTATTGGGGTCCTTGCCATTACCTGATTTCCTGGAAAATTAGTTAGTGTCCCTGGAACGAAAAGCGACTACAGGCAGGCAAAAGGCACATCCCAGGGGAGCTATTGCAGCGGCAAAGGGAGCAACCACTCTTGGGCTAAACGCGTCATTAACTTGATTTTGGGTTGCTGGTTCACCCACCCCTTCAGACGCGGGGATGCTCCAGGAGACCCTCGCTCCCTGCAGCCCTCTGTCCTGGCTGGGGCAGCAACCAGCCTCCGCCCTGCAATGGATGCGGCGTTACAAAGCCTGTCGCCCTTCCCTCGGCTCCCAGTGTCGGTGTGCAGCTCCCTGCGATCAAGCCAGGTGCTGGCTTCGCATCTCTCACTCTTTTCCCCCTTCTCTGCGCACTTCTGGGGGCACCCAGTGGGTTTTGCTGGGGCAGGCACCCCTGTCCTGCCCCTGGACCCCCCCCAGCAGCTCTTGGGCTCCAATATGGGCAAAGACGGTTTAGCCACCTAATGAATTTAGATTTAATTTGCAAGTGAAAAAGATCGTTTTCTTTTGTAGCTGATGCTGCAGCCCAAATGTCTAAGCTTCTAGGGTTTAAGTCTAATTAACTGCATTTCACAGCTTATTTAAAGAAAAGAATGGAGGCATTAAAATTGTAAAATCTAATTTTTAAGTAAATCTTTCAGCACAAAATTAATGTTGCAGTCTCCCAGCCGCCTTGGCAATATATCTCTTGTCTTCAAATTTCAAAATGAGCTTTTGCAAACATGAAATTATTCATTAGACCGTCTGGTAAAAGGATAAATAAGTGTCTCTTCACATCCAAGATCTCCCAGTTTTCTATTTAGCAAAAGATTGGCTTATTCAGCCTGATGCTAAGCGGCCGACTGAATCCCTGAGGCAGGAGGTGAGGGGTGGGAGTGCGGAGCCCTATGGCCGGGCTGTCTGGCCGGGGTCCTCTGTGCTGTTGGAAGGAGCAAGGAGCAAATCCCCCCAGCATTTTGTCCCCCAAATTTTGCCTGGTCTGTTAAATCTCGGCGTCACTGTCCTGTGCCATCCCCAGGCTGCCCATCTCCACCCGAACGCCTAATGCTGTCAAAGGAGGCTCATTTATGCCCTTGTTAAAAAGGAATAGATTTTGTAGAACCAAAAAATATTATTTTAACAACTCCGTTTTTATATCACTTTTAAAAACCCCAGTGATTTGTCTTGTTCTTGATTAAAGCCACATAATTAATTGTAGGAGCGACACATTTAATACTAACCACATAATTACTTTTGTGCATGATGTCTCCAAACCTGGCAATTTGACCTTGAACAGGCTTTGACCATTGCGTTGGGTGGATGTAGGGGAGTGCTGTGAAACCATGGTGGGATAGGCAGAGGAGAAATGACTTGCTGATGTTCACTCGGGGTTTTCCTCCAGGGTTTCTGGCCAGGGAGCTGCAGCCTTCCCCTCCCCATGCCTGCACAGCACCAGGGCTGGGGCTCCCTGAAGGCCATGAGCATCCCCACTGCCATGTTGCCCAGCAAAGAACACGCAACCCCAAATATTTAGAGGCGGTTCAAGGGGAAAACAGAAAACAGCCAGAGATGTCTCCACAGGTGGGAAATGGGTTGTTCAACCCCTGCAAAGCCCTTTGTGGGAGAGCTGAGCACCTTAGTGTGAGGAATTGAAGTGCAGAGCTGCTGGAGTGGCAAGCGGAGGCACTGCCCAACCCTCTCCTGCCTCAGAAGACATGTCCTGCCCATGGCTTTCCTGCCCTGAAGCATGGGAGCTCCAGCCTCCCCCCAGCAGAGGTGGATCAAAACTTCCCCCAGTTCTCTCTGCACCCCTGGGCCAATGCAGCATCTTCTTGGGTTTGTTTGGGGCCCTCCCCAACTTCTTTTCACAATTTATTTCCTTTACAAAAGCACATAATTATTCTGTAAAGATGTCATTTCATGTTTGTGGGGCCACTTCCTAAGCTGGGTCAGATGCTGATTCTTGTTGGAGCTCCAGGTGCTGGGGGATGGCTGGATTTGGTATCGGCACCGGCTGATCTTCCCTCCTTGACCCAAAAGGAGAGGTGGGATGCATGTCGCAAGATTGCCAGGAGGGCTGGGTCTGCCAACTGCAGCCACTGGGATGTGCTGATGCAAAAAACCACGTTAATTAGCGGTGGGATGCTGAACGCCGGAGAGAAGTAATTAACAGTTAGGGAACATATAGAAAAATGATGCTCGTTAGCACACCCCACGATCCTGGTCTGAAAATGGGATGTGAAGAAGTTGAAGTATGGAGTCAATTGTCAAATAACGCTGTGCCAGGAGGTGGCTTGGTGGGGTATGGGGGTACGGGGAGGTGGCTCCCCACTTGCCACGACCTTACCGGCATTCTGGAAGCAGACAGCACCAACTGGGGGGACGTTCTGATGGGGTTTGATTGGGAACCTTGTGTCTAAACCTTTTGAAAAGCCCATTTAGAGCGCCTCATTATGGCCTGGCAATTGAGTAATTATATATTGGTAAGAGCAGTCGTGAGGCGAGCATCCCCAGCTCTGTGCTGACAGCCTCGTCTCATGCCCTGTGCTGTGGGGACAGCCTGGAGCTGCCTCCCGGATGCTGGGGGCATTCCAGGGAGATAATGACCCACACAGGGGCCAGCCTGGACCAAAATCTCCAGAAAATGATTAAGTGGGACATTTAATTTTTATTGTAATTTAGTTTTAATAATGAAGAGTGGCTAAAGTCTCGTTTCAAGCCGGGGTGAACAGTGGTGGTACTGAAGCCAATGCATTTGTGCCAGTATCACCCTTCTGGGTGCTGCATGCTTTCTAGAGGGATGGGTGCCAGCCGGCACAGGGACCCAGAGGGGCATTTCCCTCCAACATGGGATCTGGGCTCATCTTAGGAGGCAGAAACTGAATGTTTCTAAGTCCCATCTGATGTCGGCTGAGATCGTGCCTCCAAGCAGGGCAAAATCCTGCCAGGATGCAGAAGAGAGCATGAGCAGTGCTTCAGGTAACTCCTTGCAGTATTGCTGTTTCTTGTTATTTTTTAAAAGTAATTCTGAATTACAATGCGTTTCTGCGGGCTCTACTGTATTCCCGAGAATCACGCTCTGTGCTAAATCAGTCTGTGGCAATCAATGCTTTTCTAATGAATTCTGAATTCCTAATGTCAGGACATTACATTGCCTGTTTATTTTCTCTCTGCCCTTGTCTTATTCCTCTGCATTATTCCTGTAAGCTGCATAAAATACATTAGATGTATATATATATTTTTTCCCTTTCTCCCCTCTGCAGACCTCATTGGAAAAGTTAATGGTGTGTTTCTGGAGTAATTAGAATGATTTAAATGGCCTCATAACAAAGTTCTGCAGAAGCAGCCGCTTCTCACCCTCTGTATCTGTCATATCTTGGCTAGAAGAAGCAGTGGAGAAAAAACATGATAGGAAATGGGGGGGGAACAGCCCCCCAGCAAGGAGATCTGGGTGTGGGTGCATGGGAATTAATTATTCATGGCCAGCAGTTTGGCACGATTTGCTTGTACATCTGGAAATCAATTAAAATGAGGGGATGGCTCTTGTGAGGGCATGCTGCAGTGACGCCTCTGTCCCTTCCCCTATGGCCGAGAGGTCCATAGGCAGGAGGAGCTTCACCAGCACCAGATTATTCAGGAATATTTGGAGGCTGGGATCTTTGGCTGCAGGCAGATGATGGCTCTGCAGACAGCTGTGCCTTTTGAAGCCGTTGCTGCCTCCAGCCATTTGCTGCTCCCTGTCTCCTGCAGCTGCTGATCCCCAGGAGCAATCCCCAACCAGCTCTGGCCAAAGCCAGCCCAGGCCACCCAAATCAGTGTGAGGAGCTGGCCATCCCCATGGATACTCTGCAGTCCCCACCCACTCAACATCCGTATCTTGGCCCCAAGCGATGGGCTCACCATAGCAACTGCTCCCGTGGTCCAGCAGGCCTGGTGCCGCGCTTTGGGGAGTGA
This sequence comes from Falco cherrug, assembly GCF_023634085.1. Taxonomy (NCBI): domain Eukaryota; kingdom Metazoa; phylum Chordata; class Aves; order Falconiformes; family Falconidae; genus Falco; species Falco cherrug. The sequence continues at coordinate 7,272,844 of NC_073713.1, forward strand.
TGTGAGCCCTGGCCCCGCTGCCAGCGGGCAGAGAGGGTGACTGGCATCGGGCATGGGGACGGATGCGTTACAGAGACAAGCTGGAGCCAGAGCTATGTCCAGCCCCATGTGCTGCTGCTGGCTGTGGTGGCGAAGTGCCAGTTGACTGCCCGGCACTAATAATGTCATCCATCCCCAGATGAAATGACTTCCCACCCTGCCTTTGTTCAGGGAGCTGCGAACTTCCTGGGTACTCGATGGTTAATGTTGATCTTTCCCAGCTCAGCACTGCTTTCAGTGCAGATGTCCAGAGCATGGCAGAGTCGACCCCAGCGGCTAGCTTGGTCCCCGCAGTGGGCGGGGGTATGGTTGAGAGGCACTGCTGTCCTGGATCCCTGTCCTTCCGCTTGCTCCACAAACCTGCGTGGAGATGCTGGGATGGAGTCTGGCTTCAAAGTCTCCTCTTGTGTTCCCAACAGTGCCTTAGAAATTAAGAATCAATCCGATTATTCAAGCCCATAAACAACAACATAAAAATAACATCAATTTGCACAGAAAGGCGCTGCATTAATGTGCTGAAATAATGATGCACTTTTACAACATAAATTTACAATCAATCTTGCTTTTAACACCGTGAAACAACAGTTGGAGGAGGATCAATCCTTCGCCTGAATTAGATGGCTTGAGTCAGAGATGCTTCAGGGGGTTATTTTTGGAAGCTTTTAGCAACAGCTCTGGCAGGGCTTTTGCTCACAGATTCGGTGTGCTCTGAGTCCCGGCACACCCAGAACTCACGCTTCGTGCCACCCGGGAGGTCTCAGCAAGGGCTGTCTCGGTTCCGCACACTTTGCTCTCCCTTGGAGTATCGGTGGGGTGGCAGCGAGCTGTTGGAAGGGAAATAGGCAGGCATGTGTAGCTGCAGGATGCAGGCTGCGCTGGCTGGTGACCTGGCCGATGGCAGGTTCGCCCCTGGAGATTCTCCATCTGGGGGCATCGAGGCGGGTGGCCCTTCCCTGGGGCCGGGCAGGCGTGTGTCTGGCTGTCCCAGTCCCTCAGACCTGCCCCAGCCTGGGAACTGTATGACCTGGGAAAGGGCAATCGCCCAGACAAAGCCAGATAACTACAACTCTCCGCGCCAGCCTTGCCAAGAAACATCCCTCTTCTGCTTTCTGCTTCCCTCTGCCCTGGAAAGCTCACTGGGGGTCCTGGCAGCAACCACTGCAGCTTGCTTCCCAGAGTAGCATCCCACCCGTTTAGTTTTTTTGGAGTACCTTTGCAGAAAAGTCTCAGACTTTGTTGACTCCAGCATCCCCAGGCCCTGTCGCTACTGCTTTTCAGCTTGATGGCTTTCTGTATTTATTATTTTTTCTTGTAAATGGCCACCAAAATGAAATCTATGCTTATAGAGAGATTGATTAGTTAACCAACTCAATTATATCTTTAGCCGAGAGCTATATTAAGTAATGCAGCAAAATTATTGCTCTGTGCAGATCCATTTTGTTAAACAGCTGTTTGCTGGCCCAAGAAGGAGAAGATGGAGGTTAAAAATGCTTTTACAGTTCTGGAGACACCCGCATGCACAAAAGCCATGAAGCAGCTGATCCCACGGGCACCCTGAACACAGCCGGGACCAAGGCAGGCAAGGGGGATGATGTGAGCCCAGGCTCCTTGGCTAAGCTGGTCTCTCTTTCCGAGAACCCCCCAGGCTCCAGAAGTAAAAAAACCCGGTCCCTGAAGCCAGGCTGTGCCCCCCCACCAGCCCTGAGCCTCTTGCAGTGCTCTTTCTCCCCATTTTCCCGATGCCTGCCCTGCTCTGCTGCAGGCTCCCTGGCATGCAGCAAAGGGCCCACTGGCAGCGCTGCCGCAAGCAGCTCTGGAGGGGACAGAGCATCAGAAGGGGCACTTGTTACACTTTATTTCCTCACCACCACCATTAGCATGGGGTTTGTGTGGCATGGGTTCCCTTCCTTCGCCTCGTCCTGTTTCACTGCTTCCTTGTGCCCGCTCTCGGGGAGGCACGGGCAGGGAGCATCTGAGACACCTAGGGAAAAGAACAGTAACAGCTCCGAGAGCTGAGCTGAGGGATGATCTCTGCAGCATACCCCTGGCATGCCGAGCCCTTCGTGATGTGCCTGGTGCTCTGCCTGCTGCCAGGGCTGTGGTGGGCAGCTGTGGTGGGCAGCACAGGCAGCTTCCCCAGCCCAGCGCTCTGCTGCCTGTGGGACGCTGGCTGCTGGAGTTTATAGCAGGCTCCTGTCAGCACTTCATAAATACTGAGTTGTGAGATATTTACATACTCTCTGTCCGGGGTTTATAAATAGCAAAGATGGGCCGTGCTGCCTGGCGATTGCGCTCGTGGATGAGTTGCAGGGTGGTGGTGGCAGAGCCCCGCAGCAGGGTTCCGCAGCCCTTCCCAGGTTGTTGAGGCTGGCAAGCCCAGCTTTCCGCCCTCCGTCCGGCTGCTGTTAAAACATTAACGGCTTCCAGGGAGCTCCGGCAGCTCCAGCAGGTTTCTCTGCATAATTAAAAGGAAGCTGAACTCATCTTCTTATTCTAAGTGTCTTTTAGGAATACAATTAGCTTCCGCACCGCTTTTGTACTTTCTAAACCTTTTAATTTAGTCACACAAGGACAAGGGTGTTATTGCCGGGAACAGGTATGTACAAATGCGAAAGGCTCTGGGTCAGGCTTGGTCATAATTAAAATTGTATGCCCTGTGTTTAAGTGCTTTTCTGCATATTACGTCGGTCTTTATGTGCGATTGCAAATGCCATCGCAGGGAGAGGGGAAAGGGCTGCCTGTTCAGCTGCGCAGACCTTTCCGCACCGGTGTGGAGACACCGCCGTACTCCTGTACCACAGGCGAGGCAGGAGCAGCCACCTTCCAGAGAACCTGAGTCGGCCCACAGGTCGCCAACCAGAAATAGGAAAAGGTAGGTGGCATTTCTAACGCTCTCCAAGAGGCTCCCAGAAAAGCATCACGTTTTCAGCAAGGGGATCACACCAAGGCAGTCCAGACCCCTGGACCGACAGAACCCACGCTGTGCCTGCACGAGCCCCCCATTCCCCAGTGCACGTGGAGGAAAAATGGCTGGATGGGAAAGCCCTTAAGCAATTTGGAGCACTTCCCAGAACCTGCACCTTCCTCTGCATCATTAACGGCCCCCTCATGCACATCACCTTGCAGCAGTTGCTATGCCACTGAAGAGCTCCCGGGATGATGATCCTTATCCTCTGGAGAGAGAGACAGAGAAGACAAGAAGCCATGCTGGTTTGGCTTGGAGGGAGGGGAGTGGGGGGCAGCTGGCTGCCCCTCTCGTGATAAGCACAAGAAAATGGATCCAGATACCTGCTCTCTAGGATACCTCCCAAATGACGACTTGATTTCAGGAGTTCCTCCTCAAAGCTTTCACAGCCGTGTCTTGTACCGGCTTTGTTGTGGCGTGCGGGTCATGGGAGCGAACCTGCCTTAACAACCCCCCACGCAACCATCACGGCTCTGCGGGGCAGTGGGGGTGCCATGAGAGAGGGGGGCTTGCAGCTGGCCCTGTGCATCATGTGTAACAGTGGATAATCCCCTAGGGAAAGATGTGGAAGGGGTCAGCCCATCCAAAGAGAAGGTGCCAGTGGTTTGCTGCGGCAGGGTCCCTGTGTGGCGGCTCGGGGTTCTGCCTGCGTTCCTTCGGCCGGTAACTTAAGAAAAGGGATGGGGTCTCCGCTGAGGCACGGGGCTGCCCAGCCGGCCGAGCACCTTCATAAAAGTGCCCGATGGATCGTTATTATCCAGCAGGCTCAGGTGAAATAATGAGTTTTCATTGCTGCGCAATAAACTTTATGGAAGTTATAAAAAAATGAAGCTCTGTGACAATGCAAGCCGGCTCCTGGAGAAACACAGCAGGGGGGGCGTGGGGCTTGGGGGCCGCTCCGAGCACCTGGTGAGTAAGTAATTAAGAGAATGGTGGTAATTGGCATTAGGCAGCATTATCAGCCTGGCTGGGGGGATGTGGGTACGAGGTGGGAGTGCTCAGTGTAATCCAGCTTGAAGTGCGTGTACCGGGAGCAGAGGAGATGGACACATATGAAGAGAGATAGTCTGTGAATTAAATACCAAAACCACCACCCCATTACAGCTTCACATGAGGGTCACTTGTTTTATTGACTGTGGCACAATTCAATCCATTTCCAGCCTGATGTTTCTGGTCCTTCCTCCCTCTCAAAGCTTTTCTTTTAGGGCAGCTCAGCTCCCCAAAGAGTGGGTTTTTTTCTTCCACTGCCATTCAAAACCTCCAGAGCATTTCTGTTTTCTCTAGATCTAAGCTCTACGCCGGCTGGCATGCGCTGCATGGGGGCTGCTGGCCCCCGAAGTGGCTGGCAGAGGCCAGTGCCGGGTGGCTGCTGTCCTGGGGAGACTTTTGCCCCATCTGCATCCCGCAGCCACATGCTGCCTGTGCCTTCCACAAAAAGCCTCGGGTAATTTCACATTTTGTTTGCATTTTGCAGGTGTAAAAGCCAATTTATAAATGTCACCTGTTCTGCTTTTAATGATGACAACTGTTCCGGGTGTTCGGGGGAGCATGGATGATGGGGCAGGGAGATGATGCTGGAGAGATGGGAGGGGGCTGCTGAAGGAGCAGCGTCCCCAGTGAACGGGACGGTTGTGTCATTGCTGCAATGCTGGGCATGGCCCAGGAGCGGGGCTGGCATCCCCTGCCTGGTACCAGCTCCCTGCTGCCAGTCGCCCTACAACGCCTGTCTGCCTTTCTCTGCCTGCTCTCATCACGAGCTCGCCAGGACGTTCTCTATTTCTCTCTCCATCGCTGCGCGATGCCCAGCACAGATGTCAGTAAGAGCCTTTAGGCTCTAATACTAACGATAACAACGGTAACTAAGTTTGATATATATCTTCATTGTCTGGAAACAAAGAACGGCTGGTGCTTGCGGCTTGATGTGGAAAACCAATCCTTCATGTGAAATTCATCCTGGGCTTGGGAAAATCTGTCTTCTCGTTCCCACAGGAACAGAGACAGTGGGAGGCTGTGGCATGATGTTACCCACAGCATCCCTGGAGTGGGACGCGGGGCGAGATGCTGCAGGGCTGGCAGTTTGCACCACAGGCAGGCAGGGATGGCTGATGCTCAGTGGCACATCTCTGAGAGAGATTGTCCCACAGTATGGCATTGCAAAGTTAGCTATTAAATATTTCATTTGGACTTAACAACTCAATACAGCTGGTGCTATCTGAGAGTCCGGGGCTTGCTCCCAGCCTGCTCTGATTAACAAAGTACCTGGCCGGCAAAGATCTGCTGATCCAGTCACCCAGGGCTGTGTTACATGCCGCTCGATGCTGCCGGAGAGGCAGCATTAACGGGGAAGCATCGATTTCGACATTAGCCAGCTTTTACATTCGAAAGCAGACGATGCAAGGACCTTCAATTATCTTCAAAGCAACTGAAGGGAAGGAAATTGGTCTTAGATGTGGTAAATAGACTCCACAAACTCTACTGAAGCATGCAAAGATGTACACAAGGGAATTACAGGTTCTTGTGTAACTGGCTGGAGTTTACTCAAAAATGTGATTGGAATTCTCCAGATTTCACGGTAGGCTGTTTTGGTGCTAATCTTGTTTGGGGATTTGTTAATCTGATCAGGATTATTGCTTTAAGAAGCAATCCTCATCTAGCATTTCCCAGGGGGTGCAGCCCTGCTCAGGAGTGCCTAGAAAGAGAGACTTCTACTCAAAGTGGCTCTACAAGTTATCGCTGCTCAGCTCTCCTTGGGGCTGACCATGTACTTTATCCCGTATGTCAGCACTGCTGCTCACGTGTGGGTCCTTGCCAGGGGACCGGAGCCTGCCAGCACCCGCCTCGCCAGGTGGCTCCCACCGCACCCCAGCTTCAGCGTTAGGAATGAAAACTCAACATAGCAATGGGACTTCTTTCCGCAGCGCTTGTGCTTCCTAAGCCTAATGCTAACAGTGTTAGCTGGGGCTGTGTTTTGTCTTTGGGTTTGTTTTGGCTTGGGGTTTTTTTTTTGGTTTTTTTTTTTCCCTGATATCACGTTAATTGCCTGCATATGTTGGACCAGATTTTCCCAAGAGCATCTGAGCAGAAAGGGAATGTTTCTTAGGCTCCTGAATAATCTGTCTATCCCTGCAGATGCTGTGCACACAAAAAGTTTGGTCCTAAATTCTCCTGAGACTGGTGGCCCCTGGGGCTCCCTTGTGTGGCTCTCTTCCCGGGGTGCTGTGGGGCAGCGCTCTCCATTTCCATGGGAATCATTGCACCCATCCTCTCCCGTGGGATGCTGTGTCTCTGAGTTCTCTGGCCCCTTGATGGCTGCCTTCCCATGCAGGGCATGGTGAGGATCCCCTGGCACGGCTCACCACCATCCACTTGGTAAAGAGAGGGAAGGTGAAGGGGCAAGCATCTCTTGTCTGGGTGAGAAAGGTCTGACCGGGCATTGGAGGTGGGACGGGAGCCCAGAAGCACCCCATCCTCGCTGACCCAACCTCCTCCTCACCTAATCTTGCACCAGTGAGTGCTGCTCAACCAGCAGAGCAGCCCTGGGGACAACTGCTGGCAATTCAGCTGCCTGCAGCCCACCGTAGGTAGTGGGATCCCAGCTGCACCCACATCACCTGCTCACAGTCACACCGTTGCATGAAGAACATGAGTAGCATTTTGCACTCTGCTGTTATATGTGGGGTGACAACGTGCCTGGCTCCCTGCATATGCCTTGTCCCCAGGCATTGCTCCTTAACAGGTTATTAATGCTGATGAGGAATGGGACTCTCCCTGCGAGCCGGTACCACTCTCCCTCTGTGCAAGGGAGGAAACACCAGCAGGAAAATGACTCTTTTATTGTGCCGAGGCTTAAATAAGGAAATCCTGTTTAAAATGGCTTTTTTTCAAGCCCTGGTGGTTTCCCCAGCCCCAAAGGTTGTCTCAAGCAAATATACCAGATCTTTCCGACAAGGATTATTGACTGGGAGTCACACACCGTGTAAACAGGGGTGGCAGTTTTGATCTACAGCGTGTCCGTGTCAATACTCTAATTGATCCAAACGGAGGGAGTTTAAAGCCCAGAAGGAAACGGGGCTCAGCTTGCAGGAGTGGTGCTGCCAGGGAGGGAGCCGTGTCCCTGCAGGCTGGCTTGGCAGCAGCAGGTCGCTTTCCCAATGGCGAGGGGGGCCACCCGCCACGGGCTCCGAGGGGCACAGGGAGATCTGAGGACCCTGCAAACCGTGGGCTTAGGCACTGCTTTCTGGATTTATCTGCATTTGCAGGGCAGGCTAGGCTGGGCTTGCTCTCCCCATTGCTTAGCAACACCGTAGGGCCAGCAGCAGTTGGAGGGGAAAGAAGAAAACCACACGCAGCTAAATTCAGCTTTGACCACGCTGCTCTGTCTGAGCAGCCTTGGGAAACCTCTCTCATGCCACCCTCCCTGCCTGCTGCGGGGTCCCAGTGCACGGCCGTGATGGAGCGGGGCCAGGGGATGCTGCAGTGTTCTGTGGACATCTCAGGCCTTGTTTATTCCTGCAGTTATTTTGATCTTTGTGGAATGGGTGCTTTATGCTGCAGCTTGGGCTCTACTGTGGTGTGTGTGTGTACCTCTGGAAGCAGGCTGGGACATCTGGAGTTGTCTGGGTAGGTGCAGAGTGCTCACACCCGAAAAATGTCTCACTCAGTTTGAGGGAGTCCCCACTCAACTACATCTATATATGCACATATACATATAAATACACACATATTCATATGCATACATATATATATATTATATATACTCTATGAGGCATTATAGGATTGTTCATGAGCCAGTGGGAAGAGTGTCCCATGGAAATCCAGTGGGTCTCAGCTCTGGCCCCACACCAGGCACATAGCACCTTCCACTAGACCCGCGAGAAAATCCCCGCCTGCCTGTGCGCAGCGGAGGGATGCGATTTCAGGAGCCAAGCCCGGCCTATCAAGGAAACTTCCCTCGAAACCATTTATCTCATTTGTTATTTTATAGGAGCAGAATGAATCTCCGGGTGTGTGAGTCAGCTGGGGACGTTGCGATAGGCACCAATGGGATAAATACAACCGCTTTGACAAGGGAAATTCAGCACTGTCGCTCTCAAAAGGAGATCGGAGAGGAAGAGCTGTCTCGGTGTGCGGCGTGGCCAAAAGCCAGGGTGATTTGTGGTCGGGAGAGGGGAGGCAGACGGGTGCAGATTCGCATTTCAGGCAGTATGAAATCACTCTTACATCTTGATTAAATACAGAGCTCTTCAGTAATGAAAAAGCCAAAACACAACCTGCAGACACTTGGCCACAACATGGCAGATCTGAAAGCCTCGTTGAATATATTATCTCCTCCTTTTACCGCTGCTGCTGCTGTGCAATAAAGCGAGGGAGAGCTTGAGCCATTGGTACCTTGAGCATCACCCCCAGCCCAGCCTGCCCATGGCATGGCAAGAGCAGCCCTGGGCAGTGGCGGGGATCACACAGGACTCCCGGTAGCTCCCTGCAGAATATTTTATTTTTCTACCCTCAAATAATCCTACCTCACTCTGTAATTAGCCTTCGCTAACCATATTTTCCATTGTCTGATAATTAAATCAAGCAGCACAAGTGCAGAAACACCTAGTGAGCTCTGCTTTGGCATTACATCAATACCTTGGAGCTGCCAATCACTCTGTTTTCATGCACAGCCTCAAATGCCGCTCATTGGGAACAGACTGTTTAATCTCTGGTTTCCGATCTCCTGGGGCTGCTGGGAGCCTCTGCCTAGGATGTGGGGCTTGAGGAGGAGATGGAGGGGATGCTGAACCCAGGAGCAGGGTGCTAGCTCTGCCCAAGGGTTCCCCTAACACCTCTGGTATTAATGGAAGCATCCGACCATGAAGCAAAAGGGCAGGACTGGGCTTTCAGAGCTGTGCCCCTCACCTCAACCTGCAGCCCCCATGCCAGGCGGCTAGTGGGTCACGGTGTGCAGGTTGGCAGCTCCGAGCAACTCATGCCATGAGCGGCTGGCCTGGGTTACGCTCTGTTTGCCTGGGACATCCTCCAAACGGTATCCAGTCAGAGGGAATTTTCAGCCTGAATGGTGATTTGGCTTCATCCCGGAGGTAGCAGAAGGTTTCCCACAATGCTGGGGGACTCCAGCAGTTTGGGCAGGGATTGCATCACCTGTCCTTTAGGCTCGATGCTGTCCGCAGGGGAGCCAGCCGCGTTGGTGAGTGGGCAGGTGCTGGAGCCGGCAAGGAGGATGGGGAGAGGCCAGGAATTCCTGGCACAGGTGCCCTGTCTGTGGGATGCGTCCAGCATCGTGGTCCCAGGGCAGGGATGCTGCATGCAGGGAGCATCCGCTCACGAGGCAGCAGTGCCATGGGAGATGGGGCGCTCCTCCCTCTGCGGGAGCTATTTATCTTGGGAGAAACAGAGGAATATTTTGTATCTTTGACAAAGCAGCACTTTACGGGCGCTTGACACTTTATTAACTAATCTCTGGTACTTGAGTAATTTATTATGTTTAAGCTGGTGCCATCAAGTCTCTCAGCAGTGTCCGTGTGCGCTGGGAAATAAATTAAAGACTGTCCAGAGATACTTGGCTCATCGCTGTGATTGCTGGGCTAGCGTGATGGAGGGCTAAGGTTCTCTCCTCCTGCAAATTGGAAATTAGGAATTAATAAGATGACAGCACAGAGAGCCCCGGTAGCTGCGCCTAGTGGAGAGCTGCTGGTGGGGGAGTGGGCTGCGTGGGCACAGCGTGGGCATGGCACTGGCACGGTGGGTCCCTGGTGGCCCCAGGAGCAGGCACACTGCTCACCAGGTGCCCTGGCCAGGGAGGCTCCAGGGTCTGTACAAAACCTAGTGGCGTGCCAGCGTTTCCAACGAGTCCGTGGGATAATGCGTGTAATTACAACCCTGTCAGGCTGACATCAATCCTGGACAATATAATGGAAGAGTTGATACAGGACCTCATTAATAAAAAGTTAAAGGAGGTAATATAATAAATGCCAGTCAACAGGGGTGCATGGAAAATAGATCTTGTCAAACTAAGTTGATATCTCTTTGATTAGATTACAAGTTTACTTGATAAAGGTAATAACGCTGATGTAGTGCTCTTTGGCTTCAGGAGGTGGTTGAGTTGGTGCTTGAAAGCTTTCGGACTGAGAAGCTAAAATGCAGCAAGGGCAGCATGGCAGGTGCTAATGGCATTAAAATAGACTGAGTGACAGGTCTCACTCTTCTCACTCTAGGTGGCATCTTCGTGGGTGGAGGGCCTCTGCCAGCGTCCGCCTTGCCAGGTTAGGAGGCAGGTGCCATCAGGGTAGTTAAACAGCAGAGCTGCTCTCCACGGGCAGTGGCTGCGTCCTCTTCCTTGCAGGGCATTCTCGGCTCAAGGCTGGATGCTTCCCTGCAGGATCTGCTGCTGTTCATCCTGACTTGTCCTGGGGAGTCCCAGCAGAGCCTGCTTGGCACTGGGGGTCACAGCACAGGGTCTCCACGGTGCCTCAGCTGCCAGCACAGGTGCAAGCCTGCGATGGGAGTGAGTGTCTTCCTGCAGCGGCACGTGGGTACCCAGTGTCACCAGGGAGCAAGCCTGCCTCAGCATGGGGCTCACCAATGGTCTGGGGGCGCCCAAGGCCCCTCGGGTCTGGGGGGCTGCTCACCTGGGGCAGTTTACAGCTCTTCCCACAACAGCGGCAGCAAGATGGTGAGGTGCCCCATCCTCCGGTTTCCATGGCAATGCAAAATTCTTCCCTTTGGGGAGGAGGGAGCAGCCCTGTCGCAGGAGCCTGCTGCTGCCGCTGCTGCTGCCTGCAAGCCCTGGGCTGGTGCTGGCTCTGGCTCTCCTCCACAAGCCACGGCTGACACGAACACATGGGCAGACTCGGAGGATAATTAAAACGTGTACCGTTTAACGAATGACAACAACTGAAACTTTAATTACTCAGCCTGTGTCTGTTTTCTTTCCCCTCCCCAAAGCACCAGTTCACAAAAGGAAGTAAAAGTAGGGAAGGAGACTGAGGGCAAATCCTGATTATGTTTGTTAAGCCAATACAAAACCTCGTCACTGTAATAATAATTAAATTAATTATAAAAGCAATTTGCTTCTGAAAACGTGATTTGGCAGCTTATAAGCTGTTGCACTGATCTGACAGCCTAGGCTTGGACCGGGCAGGATGCAAACCCCAACCCCTCCGACGGTGCAAGCAGCCGCCGAGAGCCTCGCAGCTTGGCGTGGAGTGCGCTGCCCCGGCTCGCTGGGACCTGGCTTTGCAGCTTCTCGAGCTCCAGCACAATCTCATCGTCCCAGATTTTTACGACTTTGCCTGTGTGTGTGTGAGCCCTCCCCATTTCCCCACATGTGGTGCAGGTGCCCCGTCCAGAAGGGAATAAAAAGAAGAGAAACATCTGGAAGAGACAAATGGGGAGCCAGCACCCCTGTGCAGGGCTCATACTGTGGTAGGGACGTGACGGTGGCTGGGTTTGTGTGCACACTGTTTTCCCATGGTGGCCTTCCCTTTCCAGTGCTGCCCGAGGTGCGGTGGCTATCGATAACATACAATGCCAGATGGTTCAGAGAGGCTTTTCACCGTGCCCAGATTAGTGTGGCTCCTTCTGGCCTCACTCATGAGCTGAGGAGCCACAAGCTGTGGGTGATGGGCTTGCTTTGGGTCCGCCAGGGTGTTGACGGTGCCCACGCCAGAGGCTGGGTGGCCACAGACCGGCACACCGATGACCGGTGGCTGCATTCGGCTCTGGTCTGTGGTGCTGATTTTTCAAATGGTCTTAAAAGTTGGCAGGCTGTGCCCGAAGCCTGAGCACCCCCGGTGCTGCACCCAGCCCTGCTCCCTCACGCTCCTGTGACTCGCTGGGAGTGGGGACAAGGGACGCGGCACTGATGAGGCCGAGCAAAGCTCTCCATGTACAAGCTCCCATCTTGAGGCCTTTGCTACAGTGTGTTTGCCCAATTTGTCGCATGTGGCATGATGCATTTTGAGCACAGAAATGAAGCTCTGTCCTGCCTTTCCCACCTTTGCTTTCCCCTTAAAGGCAGGTGAGCTTTTGCTTTGCTTTGGCGTGTTTTGGTTTTTTGGGTGAGACACGCAGCAGAAAGGGAAAATCCAACTTTTCTGCTTTCCATTTAATAGAGGAGAAGTTGCAAGAATGGCTATAATGATCTTTCTAATATCCAGCTTGGTTCACCCCTCAGGGAGAGTACTTAGCAATATGTGGCGAGCCGTGGTTTCCCAGCTGGGCACAGGCACCTGCTCTGTGCTGGTTGCACATCGGTGTCTAGCCCTGTGCTCCCTTGTGCTGTAACCCTCACTGCCAGACATGGGTTCAGCTGACTGGAGCTGGGCTGATCCTCTCGTTCTCCTAATCTGGACTGCTCCTCGGCTGGGAGCTGGCCAGGACACCTTCCTCAGCTCCAAGCCCACGGCAGGGAGCGGGTCTCCAGTGGTGTGGGATGCTCCTCGCCCAGCGCTGGAAGGGGACAACAGTGTGGGGCTGCAAGGCAAATGCAAAAGGGGTATCTCAAATACCTTATTCTCATAAAATAATGTTTGGGATGGCTATGTGCTTATAACCTGACTAATGCCAGGCAGAAGATAGTTTATGACTTTGTTTAAGGTAAAAAATTATCTGCTGGAAGATGAGAACAGGGCTGACTTAGAAGTGACAAGTTTTTGGCCCAAACTGCTGGATCTGGAAAGCCGTTCAAAGGAAGCAGATTGCTTTCAACCAGAAATGGTTTGATTGAAAACCTTGTTTTCCGTAGGAGAAAAAAAGGTTTGACAAAACATTTTTATAGTAACCTCGCTTCTGTCTTGCTATCAGCACTGGAAGTCGCCTCTTCTCCTGTCATCAGAACACTTCCCTTGGCACCCCTCAATGGCCCTCGTGCCTCTGACGATTTCATTTTGAGGGTGTTTTTGCAGCCAAGCGCAAGAGCGAGGATGGGGCAGCACTGCCTGGGTGCTGGTTGAGGTTGAGGGAGGTTGAGGGAGAGGCTGCCCCAGTGCAGATTTCTCCTCTCCCAGTGTCCCCCAGTCTGGCTTCCCCTTGTGTTGCAGAGGGTCTGTGATCATTACCTGCAGCGTTATTCCCAAATTGCTTCCTACTGCTGTGTGGAGTGACTGTGTCTGCCTTCTTGCTGCCTGCTGGGTTGTCTTTTGCAATTTTGACTTCTTTTGTTAACGATGGAGGCTGCTTCTGCCATGCAAAGTAGGTCAGAACCTGAGTGAAGAGCTTTTCAAATGCCCTGGGTTGGGAAGTGGAGAAGTGCCGTGCTCTACTCCTCTCCCGTCCCACTCCTTTCTCCAAAGGCATGCTGACATCCAACCACTTCAAACCACTGGGTTTGAGCAGCAAATTATAAGTTAAATTATAAATAATGCCCAGCTTTCCCAAGGCTCTGTCTATTACGCCAGACTTGGAGCCGTTCCCCCAGCCTGTCTCTGCATTCAGGCCAATACAGTCATTATGTCTATGGGGTGCCTGGCTGCATTGATCGGCCTGAAAAACACGTGAGCGTGCTCCCTCGCCGAGAGCGTCGGAAGCTCGGGCTTCAAGCATCCTGCCACAACTCCAGGCAACGGCTGCAGAGCCGGGCTCTGCCTGCACGGGCAACGCAGCAAGGTGGGGAGAGCAGCCCTGCCTGCCGCTGCCCTGCAGCAGCCGTGCTGTGCTTGCACTACTCTATGCATGCTGTAGTTGGTAGTGGTTTCTTACTGTGATGTCATCCAGAAAAATCCAATTGTGCCATGAAGCCCTGGCACTTCTGGGGACATTCAGCCTGCCAGGGGTGTTGGGGAGTGCAGCTTGCCAGCCCAGCACCACGGTCCCTGAGTGGCAGGGCAGAGGGATGCTGCTCAGCCCTGGTGCCGGGATGCGATGCCGCTATGACATTGCCATTGCCACGCAGCTGATGAGCTGCTGCAGGGAGGGGACTGTGAACCTCAGCAGCTGATGCTGCTGTCTCTGCTGCTTGACCACGATGGGTGCGGAGCAGGAGGGAAGAAAGCTGCTGCCCTCTTGGACCAGCTGGTGCGAGAGGGACTTGGGGACAGGACAGCCAGTGCAACGCACTTACTGCAAACCCAAGTAGAGCTCTACCGATGGGAAAAGATCAGGGGTACGCTGCAGAGAGAGGTTTTTTAATGCAGCAGTAGCGCGGCTGCGCCGTCTCCTGTGCAGGTCTTGGGAAAGATGTGAGAGTTTTCTAGCACTGTTTCCTAAGTTCAGGCAGAGAAGAAAGTGCTGGCTAAGCTACTGCTCTGGCTTACCCTGTGCTTCACCCATCGGGTTTCCGTGTAGGTGTAATGGATGGAGAAGAGTGGGTTTGAAGGTCTCGGGGGCAGAGAAGACAGCATGTGAGCCATCAGTCAGGTACAAAAGCAAAGCAGTAACATTTCAGTGCAGTAATTTTTAATAATTTATGATTTTCTCTCGGTTCCCAGAGTGTTATTACCTCACTTAATATCATTTACAAATTACACATGATCCCATCAATTGTAGTAAAGTGAGGAAGTGTCTGGGAGATGCTCAAAAATCAAATGGTATAGAGCAAATGAGAATTTATGAACCTGAACGGGCTGCAGCAACAGCGGAGGCAGCGATGCAGTGCCTGGGATGCCACTCACCCTGGGGCTGCTGGCTCAGTCCCCACACCCGTGTGTCCCTGGGTGGCGTGAAGGTGCGGTGGGTGCAGAGGGTGGGAGAAGGGATGAGCTGTGGGACCCATCTGCACTTGTGTGGTCCATCAGATGGGGTTTGTTAGGGCTTGGTTTTGAGACACATCCATGAGGACAGAAGTGAGGAGGCATAGGAGCAGCCATGTTGCTGTGCTCCAGGGTTCCAGCGTCTTGCTGGGGAGAGGGCAGGGAAAAGGGGTCTATGGGGCCACATGACCTTTGCTTTGCCACGGTGCCACCAGCCCCAGGGGTGCTGGCAGCGTTTACCTGTCACCATATAGGTCAGGCTGTCTCACCATTGCCTTACGCCCACCCTCCCTTGCCGTCTGCGCATATGGCTCGGGCTGCATTCAGCTAATTAGCCCAAACGCAGGCCCCCTGCTTCCTCTCCCCCAGTTCAGCCTAATGAACGTGCGCCGACGGATGGTGGCACAGCAAAAAATGCGCTTTGTTGAGCAGGTCCAGAGCTGTGTGGTTTCTCACTTCTCTCAGCCAGCTCCTCTGGGGAGGAGAAGTGCAAGCAATGTGTGAGCCACTCTCCTCTTCCAGGCAGCCTTCCCAGGGGGATGTCCTCATGCCCTGAAAAGCAGAAGCGCAGTGGTTGCTCAGTGATGCTGGCAAGCCTTGGCATGACTGCAGAGGTTGGCTGTGCCCTGGGAACTGGCTGGCTCCTGGCAGAGGTGTCTCAGGGATGGCACTATCCGTCCCCTGCAAGTCTACCTGAACCATGCTGTACAGGCAGATGTTGACAGCAGGGAGTGAAGACGTGGCCCCTCTTTCCCTCTGTTTGCAAAGAGGGTGCAGAAACAGGCTGCAAAAATGGGATGGGGCTGGGGGCTCTCGCAGGGAGCTGCTGCAGCTCCTGCAGTTCTGCTGACCTGTTGCTTCAGTGCTGGCTGTACTGCATTGCTGACGGCTCCCAAAACGGTCGTGTTGCCCTGCAGCAGCAAGCAAGAACCAACACTGCTCAGCTGCAGAAGCTCCCCCCTCTGTTCAGACAAGGGCTGAGCCCCTCTCAGCCCGTGCTATTTGGTTTTAATTATTTTTTATTGTTTTCTCCTGTGATTTCTGCAAGAAAGGAAGACCAAAAGCAAGCCCTCTTCCCGCTCTCTTCCTCCTCCTCCTCCTCCTCCTCATTAGTGGTGCAACCCAGGGGGGCTGGGGAAAGCACCTTTGTGTTACTGGTGGCACAGAAATCTTCTCCATGGCAACACGGCTGTCTGTGGGCAGGATGTGGCCCACCAGGATGCTCTGCAAGAGCACCTGGTGGCAGGCAGTGCTGGCAAGGAGGGCTTCAGCCGGAGCCCCTCAGGGTCCAGAGGAAGGGAAGGGGCTGCACAGCTGCGGCAGCCCCTGGCACAGCTGTGTCCTCTGCCGGGATGCAGGTTGGGGTCGGATGCCTTGCTTTGGTTTAAAGGAACAGTTCGAACTGAGCATCCACAGTCCTGCCAGTGGAGGGGACGCGTGGGGACATCTGACCCAGGGGCCCATGCTGTCCTCTGCTCCCCCCAAAACCCAGCCGTGTATCAGCTGGAGGAAACCTGTTGCGGCTCCCTCCTGAAGACTGCTGGGGAAGGGGTGAAAACGATCTTCCACGAAGCTTCCTCCAGCGTTACTTAATTATCCTTCTCACCAGGTTCAGAGACAAGCAAGCCTCTGCAGAGAAAACAGTCCTTTGTTATCTAATAACTCACAGAGTGCGGCGATTTGCATACAGCAAAAGGAAGGGAAAAAAAAGCTGAGGAAAATGCCTGCTTCTGAACATCACAGAGGCATTTGCTGGCAGTTGCTGGCCCTGGCCGGTCTCCCTGCCTGGAGTTCTCCCCAGTATCTGGGATGAGTGGGACTCACAGTTCTCTCTCCTTAAAGGCACTGCACTTGGCAGAGCCTTTCAACTAAATTGAATGTCTCTGTCCTGCAAAAACATGCTTATGTTCTGCCTTTCATGCCAGTGCACCTGGACGCGCTGGTGATTGCACTACTGAAGAGCAAAGCCAGATGAAAAAGCTTCTGAAATGTCAGTGGGAATGGAAGTGGTCAGGAGCTGGCATGCTTCTTCAGCGGAGGTTTTCATCCCCAGTTGAGAGGGGGAGCTGAACTACCAGGACTCGTCACTAAATGTGGGATTTGTTTGGATTTTCAAAGCTCACCATCTATGCTGTGGCCTCTGCTTGGCCGCCTGCAGTGGAGGGCTGTGGGCACCAGCAGTCCCCAGAGCATCAGGGGTATTACTGGGCTCCATGGACAGGGACTGTCTGATCTGCAAACGGATTACTTTTAAGTGAAAAGACAGTAGCAGCTGCTTAAATGCATTGACTTGTTGAAAAACATACAGATTTGGGTACCAATGGCAGAGTGTGCTATGACTTAGGTGTCTCAGCCCATCTGCGTAAAGTAACTATTGATTTTGGTTGATATGCATTGATTCCCAGAAAACTGCCCTGCTTTGAAAATGAACTTCCAGTAGTTTCAAGGGAAAATGCAATGTGTGGTCTCTCTTGCAGGGCTCCTTTGTTTTGTTAAATGTGGCTCGTGCACTTGAAAAACAGAAGCAAAGCCAAACAAATAGCTCGGAGGGAATTAAAATGCATTGATTCTCCAGGTGGGAATAATGCCTCTGTTAAAAGCTTTTGGAGACGTTAACATACATAGCTTTGAATAAGGTTTTCCCTCCAGCCCGCTCCTCCTGCACCTGCTACTGTGGCAATTATTGGGATGCAGAGGTGGGGAGCTGCACTCGCTGGGGCACTGACTTCATGGACTTGGTGGCTTCACCGTTGTCCCTGCCTGGCCCTGCTCCTGGGCAGCGGATGCCCTCTGCACCTCCTTAGTGCAAGAAGCTGCTTACAGAGGGCTTTTGCTAAGAGCCCCTGCCAAGGCTGGCATGGGGCACCCGGCCAGGCTTTGCCCCGGTGTGGCACAGGGCTGCCTGCAGGCTGCCAGTGCTGGTGCCAGGGCTGCCCTGAGCCCGCCAGTGTTCCCACGCTCTGCAGGAGGCCAGCCTGTGCCGGCTGTCCCTCGCTGTCTGTCCGGCTGTCCCGCCTGAGGTATCTCCTCCTGTCATTTTAATCAGCAGGGAATGGCGAGAAATTCGGCAGCAGGTCCTGGCCAGCCTGACCTAGCAGAACCTTGCCGTTTATGCCAACAGGCAGAGTCCATCTGGGAGAGCAAGTCCTAGTCCTTCCAGTAAGTCCTTACTGTTAATTAAAAGTATTAATTTGCATGCAGCCTGCTTATTTAAAGAGGCAGTGGCCTCTGCGGTGCCTGGCAGTGATTAGAGCTAAACAGAGGAGTCCTCAGACCTGGGCACAGGCATGGAGAGGGGAGCAGCGCGTCACATTCATGCAAGAGACTTCTGTCCCCGTCCCTGGGGAGGATGGGTGCTGGTGCTGTGAGTCACGCAAAGAGGCAGGGTCACCGGAGTGAGCGCATAGCTGGGGCTGGATCCGACCCTGCCACCCCTGCTGGCCCTCCTGGCTCCTCTGCACTGAGCCAGTGCTGAAAGCACCCAGGGCGCATGTGGGCAGCGAGCAAGACCCGGTGCAAGCAGGAGAATTTCATTGTCAGACAAGAATTTTGGTTGAAATGGATGATTTCTTACAGGTCCCCTACCTTCCACGGTTTAATTTACATTATAAGCTGTGGGAGGGACGTGTTTGCTGCTGTATTTCATGGTTGTTCCTGGCAGCCTGGCTGCTGCTCCTGTGGCTTGGGAAGGGGACACTGGCACAGGCACCGGCAGCAGGGTGGCACAGGCTGCTGTAGCCCAAAGTTTTTCAGCTGCTCCGCCCTAACCTTCCTAAAGTCTTTGCACTTCCATTTCCGAACGTAGCCTGGGAGCGACATGAAAATTAGATCTGATAATGAATGATTACAACTTTCAAGTTAAGTCTAGTTGGTTGACTAATCAATTTGGTTAAGTGAAAATCCATAGCAAATGAGTCAGCCGCAGTACAACATTTCTCCATCCAATTTAAATTAAAACACCAATCATAATAATTTCACAATTACTCTGTGAGGATGCACCAGGGACTTGCCCCTTGAGAAGGAAAATGTCAAGGACTATATGAGAAGCCCCAGGAGCAGGAGGGAGCAAGGAGCAGCCTCTGGCATGACCGACTGCTCTGCCTGGGCAGTGGGGAGCCCGGCGGGATGCTCCAGCAGGCAGGAGGTGGTGCTGGGTCCCCAGATCCCCAGCATATCTGCGCTCTCTTTGGAGCCAAACGCCTCTGAGGAGTGGCATGGACCCCATGCACAGTGCACCGCTCACACCAGTGCCCGCTGTGCCAGCAGCCTTGCAGCTGCCCATTCCCTGCCAGCAGCCCTGCAGGGTAAGCCCAGCCTGGCAAGGGCTCTGCCGTTATTTATAAAGCAGCTGCAAAGGAGAAGGAAAGGGGAGTCCGGTCTTGTAGATCAAGTTGTAATTTCTCTTTTTTGCTGTGGCGGGAATGTGAGGGATGCGAACATTAAATCCCCAGGAAAGTCGCCTCTGCAGCAGTCTTTAGTGGTCTGAATTATTTATGTGCGTACAGTTGTGCTACGTGCCAAACTGTACCAAAATAAATAAATAACGTCACTGCGGTCTGCACGGCGGTGGTTGGGGCTTGGGGTCTCCCTGGGACAGGTCTCACATCCCACTTGCGGGTGGGCAGGTGGCAAAGCAGGTAACTGGGCAGGGGGCACCGGCAGTTCCTCCTCCTGTTTTTTGGCTGTCTCTTCAGCTTCCTCCATTGTATATGGGAGATAATTAATGATCCATCCACACAGCAAGTGGAGGGTGAGAGAGCTCCAGCAGATGAATAATTTAACATTTTTGCAGAACTTTGTACCTGTGCGGAGCAGCCCAGTGCGTGCTTCCTCACGAGCTGCTGCAGCTCCGTGCACCTTTGGTGGGGGCTGTCGGTGCCGCAGAGCTGCAGGCTGGGGCAGGGGCAGCTTTTCAGGGGTTTCGGTGCACAGCTGAGCATCAGTCTGGCCCTGCAAGGTGGCTGCGGTGCCAGGTGCTGGTGGGGACCACGGTTTTGCCAGAGATGCTGGTGCACGTATGCTCCACCAGCCCCAGGTGGGAGCTCACTGGGGAAGCCAGGGGCTGCCGCTCTCATCCCCCCAAACACTCCCCTGCTACAGCCCTGCTCCTCGATTGCCACCCTGCCTGCCTGAAGGGGAACAGACAAATCTCATGCTGAATAGCCTGGCCGGGGCGAGTGCTGGGATGGCACTGCTGGGGGTGCTCGTAGGCGAGGTGGCAGGGTCACCTCTCTTCCCTGGGGACTTGGGCCAAAATTTGAAAGGATAAACAATAAAGCTGCTGCTTCTTGTGTCTATGAAGGAGCTCCTGCTTAGTGTGGGAAAAGCCTTTGGATGTGTTTTGATATAAAACGGTCAGGCGCTGGTGAGTGAAAACCAAGAGACATTTATGTCACGCCACAAATGCAAAGGTCCCTGCATGGGCACTGGCTGAAGAGCAGCAATTGCTCACGAGTTTTGGAGCAGAGTCTCTTCAATTCACCTTTCCCGGGATGGGGAGCAGCGGGTTTCATGCCAGGGCCACGTGAGAAATGGTTGCTGCCTGTTGCTAGAGGAATCGTAGCATTTCCCCTTGGAAAGCTAAAGGGAGAAGAGATGATCAGATGTGGCTTGTGTAACAGATGGATTTATGGATTATTTGGAGCCTCTTGTACTAATTTTGCAAATGCTGTATGTCTGCAGGCTCTTAATAGCTGCATTCCCAGCTAAATGGATAAAGAATACGTCCTGTGGGGACTGAAGGCTTTGGGGAATAATTTATGCAAATCTCTCAGTCTGATAGCAGGTGGTGACAAGTTTTCGGCAGTTCCCTCTCGGGATGATGCAGACCTGCTTGGCATGGTCCAAAGAGTCCAAGAAGGACAAAACTGTGCAGCTGGCTTGGCCCTGGGTGGGTGTGCCAAGGGCTTGGGAGGTACCAGAGGCCACATGGATGAAGAAAGATGTGCTTCATGAGAGCTGCCACTCCTTCTTGTCGCTAAGAGAGCTGGAGCCAGGGGCGTACGGTGCCTTGCAGCCCATGGCTGCCTTGGGACAAGGGCTGTTGGTTCAGACAATGTCCCTGCAGAGGGACCTGCAGGTGGAGCTGAGGGATGGAGAGCTCATGGGCACTCGTGTCTCAGCGCTGGGAGCTGGTGTTGGCAGGGCCATCCATGCTGCCTGCCTCTTCCAGATGAGCATCCCGCCTGCTCCTGGCTCAAGATGTCTTTTGAATGCTAAGGCTCTGTTTTTATTACTGCTTTAGCTCTAACTAAGAGGGAGAGCTCAGGCAGAGCCGCAGCCTGGTTGGAGAGCAGGAGCCGAGGTGTTGAAAGATGAATTCTGAATGCAAGGTGTAGGGAAGAGAAATTATTAAACTCACAGATAGCAACAGAGCTTCCTTTGTGAGCGGTGGAGATGGGAAATTATGCTGAAGCAATGCATTGCAAATCACCCACTGAAAGGCAGAGAAGGCCCTTTTATCCTCTGGGTCCTGAAGTTTTTCTGGTATCTTTGTATGCAGAGGCATTCCTTGAGGGGAGAAAGAGAAGCCAGCAATTTTGTGCCTGATTGGCAGGCTGTCCAGTGCCAGTAAAGATATTTGTTTTTTCAGAGAAGGGCTTACAGACTGAAATCTCGCTCTTGCATTTTCCATTACAGAGGAAAATGAAACTTGGAAGGCGTTCTCCATTAGCGCTGCTTAGCCTCAGAGTAATAGCGGTGCTCCAGCGACTTGAAAGGGGCAATGCTTCGCTCCAGCCAAGCAGCCAGAGCAGATGTGCTGTGTGGCGTGGGTTCAAAATCCCCAGTGCTCTGGGGTACGGCAGGGACTTCTCCATCATCCTTAGTCTTTGTTTGCTTTCCTGATGCTGAGGGGGCTTTGGTGACCTGCTCAGCCAGCACTGGGTGTGGGTGGTAGAGCTGGGGCCAGGATGCTCTGCAGCACCAGGTGGGCACGGGTGCTGGAGGCTGAGCCCGCCTGCTGCGGGGGGCATTTCTGATTGGACAGAGGTCGTCCAGCTGGGAGCCCAGTGGCACAGCCCGGGATGGTGGGATGATCCCATGGGTCCCCAGCACTGCATCCCAGCAGGTCTTGGGGACTGGGCTGGGGTGGGCAGTGCGGTGCATGGGCACTAACTTGGGCAGAGGATGTCTGTCCTTCTCCAAGGCTTTGCCAGTGGGACTTTGCTCTCAGGGGGTGTTTTTAATTTATGTAAGGTATGCAGGGCTTGCTGTCACTCCCCATCCAGGTAAGCTATCAGTGGGGATGCACAGCCTTGTGCCAGGCTCAGCAGCACATGGGGTATATTTGGGGCAACCAAGGGGCTCCTCAGCCCCCAGTCCCCTGGGCAGTCACTGTGCGGGGTTTGGGCAGGGGCCAGCAGCACTCCAGCTGCCCCCGTGCCCTTCTGCTGCTCTTGCCAGGCTCTGTGCCACCAGCCCTGCTCACTGCTGATCCAAGGCAGAGAGGAGAAACATCTGTTAACACAAATGCCTTTCTAAGTTCTTCTTAGCTCTCGCTTGGCATCTGTGTTGAACAAGCCCCTGCTCGGCTTGTCTGTGTTTAATTCTGGAACAGGTTCAAAAAGCACTTTGGAGATGGGAGTGGGAGGGAAGAGCCTCTAAATCTTTAATAAGGCACCAAGTCAGAACTTCTGCTGGGCTCCATCTTCATTGCATGGGAGAGAATAGCCAGAGACGGGATTTCTTAATAGCAAACACCTTTGCAGCAGCTCATTTAATCACTGCATTTCTGAAGCACAGCAGGACACTTGTGTGAATAAATAGTGCAATCTCCCAGTCTGAAGTGTTTTCACATCTGAGTTGTTTCCCCTGCATATGATCAGCTCCTTCCTTGTTTTTTTTCACTCCCCATCTCTGCCACAAATTATTTTCGCTGATGAGCACAATTAACAAATGAGAGACAAAGTCGAAAAAACACATCTTACTTCCGCGGCCCCGTCCTTCCTTTAATGTTTTACATTTTAACAAATTTCCAGGAAAATGGAGTGAGGAGAGATTTCTGCTCATGATCTAAAGGCACAGCTTTTCTCTTCTTGTTGCTTGTTTTTGTAGATGAGGAAATAGCCCCAGAAAAAAAGAGAGAAAAAGAGGGTGGCAAAAAAATGGGAGAGTGGCGAGACAGATCCTCTTCAGGGTGTCTATCTGACCAGTGTGCTTGCTCCTTTCCTATCCTAGCTCATGCATGATGCCAAGGAGCTGTTCTAAAGGCACCAACAAACTGGGAGACATGGTACAGAACTGACCACAGTGAATAGGTGGAGCAAAAGGCTTCCTTGCTCAGCCCCCAGCTCTGCCAGGGTCTAAAGGATGGGGCGAATGCACCAACCGACAGGGAAGGCTGGGCACGCAGGTGTGTGTGGCTGGGTGCCATTGCCGAGCCAGCACCCCCTGCTCAGTCCCGCGGCAGCACCAGCATCGGGGCGCAGCCAGCGCTTGCTCATGGCAGGGGATGAGCGGGGCTCAAGGTTAATGAGGGCTGTGAGCAGAGTTTAAGAGTACAATTGATTTACTTTTATAAATGCTGTAGCCTAACGTACCTCAGAAAGAGGTGTCTGAGCGATTTCTAGAACAGATGAGTTTTGCCGCTTGGCAGCACAGCGTTAACCTCGGGGGTGTGAGCCAGGCGCCATGCGTGCTGAGGGGGGATGAGGGTGGGCCAGGCTGGGCTGGTGCTGGGCTGGGGAGCGCAGCCCAGTGTGGGGGTCCCGTGGGGCTCCACAGATGCTGCTTCCCAACCACCTTCAGTTCTGCAGAACTTTGCTGGCACCTGCACAGGGACCTTGCTGCATGCCAGTGCTCTGTGCAGCTCCCTTCCATTCCACATTTCATAGGAAGCATTTTCCAGCACGGTCTAATTACAAGGTAAATAAACAGGCCCTCCCTTACAGTTAATTTGTTAGGTAGCTTTATTACCAACAGGAGAGAGATGACACAGAAGGATATTACATACGGTGTTGCTGGTAATTATTTTTATTACTTCATGTGAGTTTTATAGTGGTAGCGGGGCGAGTTTTGAGTTGCCACTTCCCGTTTCAGTGTAATTAATGTTCCCCACACGCCGTGGGCAGCCAAGCAGAGATGTGCTGGGGTCAGGCATTTCGGTGCACACTGGGCTGGTGCCAGGAAAAGGCTCTCTGCGGTCTGGTGCAGCTGGCCTGCTGCCTGCACCGCGCTGCTTGCACTGCACTGCCTGCATTGTGCTGCCTGCACCGTGCTGCCTGCGCCTCGCTGCCTGCACTGTGCTGCCTGCACTGCGCTGGCTGTCAAGCAGGGGGCTGGGGAGGGAGGGCATCAACCCAAAGGCACCTGAGCCCCCGGGTGCAGCTACAACGACACGAGGACCAAGGGGCTCACCCCTCAATGCTGTTGCCTCTAGACCTTTTTCTTCTCCCACTGGTTGGCCGGACTCTCTATTAGCAAAGCCAAGCCATTGTATTGGCAAAGAACTCCTCGTTAGCCTGAAGAAAATTAAGGTATTTAAATATCTTTATGAAAGATGATGAATTCCCGTAGCCTTCACTAGTGAATTTTGCTTCTGTAAATCTCTCCCCCTCTCTTTGCATGTGCTAATTTGTCGTAGCATTAATTAATCTGATTTCATTATATTCTCTTTAATTTGTCAAGATATAATTTCTTTATTGGGCAAAGGAATGCTTTAGAGTATAGTCACAATTGGAATAATTCCCCCCTCCCCTTCTTTAAAGTTGCCGAGAGAAGTCATTATCAATTAAGCTAATTTGCATACATATTAGGGTAATCGTTTTAGTTTAGCCAAATTTGCAAAAATTTACATAGCAAATTGACCTTCCACATTTTCACTTAAACATATAAAGTGCAAGAGAGACTTGTGCTGGCATCGGTAATGAAATGGAGTTTATTTTGCATGGTTCTCTTACTAAAAGAGGTCTAATTAGACCAAGTAATTTTTTATTTCATTCGTAACTGCAAAACAAATAAACTCTTTGTCAGCTTCTTCCCTTTCCCTTTGCCGGTGTCACACAGATGGGGAGCGTTAATCAGAAAGATGCTTTCCCCTAATTAAGCTGCATTTGATGTCTGCGCATCCATCCATCCGAGGTGCTTTAGTTTCTTCCAGATATCTTCTGCTTGAGCTACAGAGGCTTCCTGGGTCATCCAGGAACAGCCAGCTCCAGGTATCTGTCTGCCAGATTAGGAGGGGAAAATGGGGGGATGCAGGAGGTGGCACACAATGCCAGGAACGGGAAGTGCCGCAGGGGTGGCAGCCTGGGTGCCACGACCACCGAGAACACCTCCTGCATGGCAGTGGGGCTGAACCCTGCACCCACCAGCCGGTGCCCAGTTAACGTTAACGGAGGGGGCTGGTGTGCCGTCCTGCTCCTGTGAAGCCTGTTTGCCTGTGCAGGTGGATCCTCGTCAGTGGGAGCGGTGGGCACAGGCACGGAGGAGTGAGTCTGCAGTGGGGCTGGGAATGGGGGGCTGCTCCCCCCAGGCTGGGCAGGTCCAGGCGGTGGGTGCCTGAAGCCGCCCAGCAAGGATATTCGCGTTGTCACCCTGGCTTTGCCCACGTGTGCAGGCAGGCACAAGGTGCAAGGCGGTGGAAAATCGGCCTCTTGGACTGCTAAGCGAGCAGACCTCTTCCCCCCCCCCCCCCCCCCCCCCCCCAGTTTTTTGGCCTTGAGTGGTTTTAACGGCAGCCTTCATGGCTTGATGGAGGATTTTACACTAATGCAAGGCATTACCTAGTTAATTTGGCCAGAATAGAGTGTAATTTTGCATGGTCAAAGTCACTGCTACTTGAGCTAAAAGTTCCATTACGGTGCACTGCCCACCTAGCGATTTCAGAGCACGGAGATATAAGTAGCATTTTATTAATGGGTGTCCTCGGGAGCTTATTGGAAGGATGACTCTGCGTCTGCATTGGAGATGAACGTGGGAGAGGAGCCGTGGCAGTGAGGGATACTGGGAGGTGTGTGTCCAGCATCCTGGGGCAGTGGGCTTGCCACGGCAGGCTCGCAGGGATGAACACACAGCACCTCTCCTACCTGGGACTCGTTGCTCCTCTGGGGTCCCCATCAGCAAAAGTGTTGTGCAGGGATGCTGTTATGCTAAGCACTGAATAAACACAGGACAAAAAAGTTGGCTCCTCTAATGGCAAGTAATAAATTATCCTCTTGGATTGCCGGTGCTGGCTGGGGCTCACCAGCCTCTTGCAAAGCCAGGGCTCGGAAGGGGCCGTGCTGTGCAGAGGGATGCTCTCTCCTACAGGTGGCCTGAGCCACCCGGGGTTTGCAGGAGCAGATGCTTGTCCTGCCAGGCTGGTGAGAAAAACCCCTTTAATGTGCTGTTTGTTTGGTTTTGCAATTCTCCTGTATTCTCTCCTGCCATCCTGCTGCAAAACAAGGCATGCAACAAAGCGAACCAACCTCGTGCAAATCATGCCGATTCCCATCTTGTGAGCAGAGACAGCTGTGACCAGTTCCAGCAATTGTCTGGGCTACAAAGCCCAGCTAATCTCCCCACCGACCCAGAGCAAGTCCTTCCCCATCACATGCCTTCGCTGCCAGCGCAGGGAAGGGGGATCGCACTTTGGAGCCACTACAAACACTTCAGAAAGGCTCTGCCACGGTAGCGAGCAGCTGGTGCGGCTAATCCATTTTCCAAGCGCGTTTGCAAGATACATAATTAAGAGTTCTGTCAAGGGGGGAAGCAAAGCAAATCATTAGACTTGTTTATAACATTCTGGCTAGTGTAATACCCGCTCAGGACCTTCTTTTCCGGTGAAAGGCATTAAGGTGATCTTTAGGCAACGTCCCTGGGATTTCCTGATGGAGCCTGCATGGCATTAATGTTGAGTAAATATTTGTGATTCCATTTGCCACATAATTAAGCCCAGTGAAGGGATTCTGCAGATTTTGGGGGACTTGTTAACCACTAGATCAATTCAGATGATGACCCTTTTTGAGTTCCTTCCTCTGATTTCCAGTGTCTCTCTTTAAAAATCTGCTTTGTTCAAACGAAGCAAAGCCGAGGCGTACTTGTTCAGCCCCACAGAGCTCAACAGTGCTCTGCCGGCTTATGCTGCCGGAAAAACCTGCTCTAACCCTGCCCGATGCTGTAATGGGAGCAATAGGGCTTGAGGCACGAAGCCAAGGGCTGCTGGTGCCCGTTTGAAACACTTCATCAGGCTGAACGAGGGAGGATGCTCGCAGGAACTTGGCTTCGAGCAGCCCATCCCTCCTGAGCTTCGCAGATGGCTTTTAGATGGCAAGACTGCCACGGCGAGCTGGCTTCCCTGCCTCCTGCCCCAGGGACTGTCCAGTGGCGCAAGCCCTGCGAGGCCAAATATCCATCTCACTGGAGCATGTGGGGAAGCAGCAGACACCTCTGATGCCTCCTGATGTCCCCAGCATTGGGGCTGAGTCAGCAGAGCCAGAGGCACTCGGCAGCCAAGCCCTTGCAGTAGCACAGTCATAAAAATATTAGCAAGAACACGAAGCAGGGCGGGAGAGAATGAGTAATTTACTCCAGCCCCAGGCAGCCGCCTCGTCATTGGAGGTGGCAGTGGTGAGTGTGCTGACAAGTTGCATGCATTGTACATGCCCATTAGTTCGCTTGCTCAATAAAAAATGCATAGTTACCGCAGCGCCTGAGCACGCCGCTGCCGCACGTGGCTCCTCTCTCAGCGAACTGCTGCTTCCAAAGCCAACAAATGAATACTGGCTGGGGCTGAAACCAGTGCAGATTTGGCCCATGTCCAAAGCGATGCTTTTGTTTAAGCCTAGGGATGCTCTGTGTGCTGGGGGGCGTGCAGGGCCCTGCCATGCAGCACTGCTGCCTGCGACTGCATGAGGGAAGAGCAAGCATGTGAGAAAACACCTCTTTCTGCTTTAAAAAAAAAAAAAAAATCCAGCTGCAGTCTCTAATTTTTCTTTAAGACACACCTAGCACCACAACGAGCCCATCTGACACCTCCAAATGAGGTCTGCCAGCATCCTCCCCATGGGGTCAAACCTTGCCAAGGTGGGCGGGAAGAATCAGTTTGGGGGGCAGAAAACTAGTGGTACCCAAAGGCACGTGCGGAGGCGATGGAAGGGTGCGTTCAGGCCTGGCTCCCGAGGCTCGTGTGGGCTGATGTGAGCCAGTGGCTTGGGTAGGGAGACGGAGGTGTGCTCAGCCCCGCTCACGGCAGGAACGTCCCCATCCTGTCAGGTGTTTGCAGCCTGCCCCACGCACCTACGGACTTGCCTAATTACAGCATGAAGGAAGCGAGGTGGGCTCCTGTCTCTCTAACTGTCAGGCAGGATGAGTTTGCTGTGAGTCAGAGGCAGAGATGTGGAAGCTTTTTGCAGGAGAAAGGGAAAAGTCTGTGCTGGGCTTGATCAGAAGGGCCAGGTGCTTTACATTTTTTCCAAAGCGACTTCTTTTCCTCCAGGCGCCTGAGGCTAAGTGCAGCCTGGACAGAGAAGAGTGTGCTCATCAGGCTGCCTTGCCTCCCAGGCACTGTCTTTCATAACTCTGGTACCGTCCTGCCCCGTGCCTTTTCCTCCACAGCATCTTACTGAGGCAAGTCCTTGCTTTGCGTGTGCCTTCCTGGGGCAGGCAAGGGGCAAAACACATTCATCGCCTGGGCCCAGCCTTGCCTTGCAAGCTGTTTGCATCTTCATTGCCACTATAATTAATAATAAATTGCAATAGTAATGTTTTAGGCAGCAATGCAATTCCTTCACCTATGTGAAGGATGGAATTTTTTTTTTCCTCAGGGATCCAGGAATCCTCCACCTACCTGTGTAGTGTTTCTTGTGCCTGGTTAAAGATCATTAGAGCCTTTGTTAGTGGAGCTGACTGACAAGGGGAGTAGATTAATATTAGAACACCCTGTCAAAAGTGGTGAAAAGGCTGGATTGATTTTATAGGAAGTTTAGTCAGACTTGTATGTAAAGCCCTTGGGGGGTTACACTGCAGTGAATCAATCTCCTATATTAGCAAGTCCCTCTGGGAACAGTCAGCTTCACTGTTTATTACAGCCAAGGCTGCATATAATAGATATGGCATTCACTTTCTCCCTCTCTCCTCTCTTGTAATTCGCCACTTGAAATTGCAGCCGTGCAGATGAGCACCCGAGACAAGCGGAGGTGCCGCTGTTTCTGGTACCCGTAGGGTCCCCTGCCTGGGTGCTGCCTCGGGGATGCTGAGGGCCAGGCTGTGCTGCCCTCCTCCTGGGGCCAGGCTCCTCCGAGGGCAGCCCAACAACTTTGCTATTGGGACTGGCTGATAGCTTATTCGCTGTGGCAGCTTTCATCCTGGTACCCAGGTAACAAAATGAATACACACAGGACAATATCACAGGAAGCTTTTGCAAACACTAAATAACAGACTCCCACAATGCTTACATTAAGAGAGTTTTTGGCAACCTTTAAACAGAGAAAAAAAGCCACGTTGGGAAGCGATGCGAGCTAGATACACATGCACTCCGTTAGGCCTAATTGCATGCAATTACTGATACGTGTAAATTGGCAGAAGGGGAACAAAGACACTACAGGTTGCATGCCAAGAAGCTGTAAGTCAGGGCAGAGGACAAGGGCCCTTGCCTCACAGCTTCTTCCTCCCCCTGGCTGTTCTTGTGCCAGCACCTGGAGGAAGCATCTGCTCTGCTGGGAGCCTCTGCATCCCAGCAACCCTTCCAAGTGCTGGAGCAGGGGGAGCTCCTGGCCCCCTGTTCCTTGCTCCCGTCCTGGGCTCCCTGCATGTGCTGAGCTGCCGGGGTGAGTGCAGGCACTGCATGGCCACCCACAGATGGAAGTGGAAATATTTCAGTGGAATATATGCTGGCTGGTGCAAGTTAAACCAGCATGAGCTAACTTGAGCTTTCTTCCACTGTGGAGTTGTACCGCATTTAACTGAAGAAGGTTAAAAGGCAATTGTGCTGTGTAAAGAGGCTGTGGCATAAAAGGTCTTTTGTTACCGACTTTGAAGCAGGCTGGTTCAGGCTGCGAGGACAAAGCGAGTTGTCTTTGCTAATTGCCAGTGTCATAAGTGTTCCTAGCCATGCACATCTTGGTGTCATGGATTATCACCAGGGAGATGGTGGTTCTGCACCCAAAGATTGGCACGTGGACAAAGGGGCGCAGAAGGCCCGGGTGCTGTGGGTGTTGGGAAGCATTGCCAGCACCTGCGGGTGTGCAAAAGCATCTCTGCGAGCATCCCACCACGGCATCCCTCCTGCCCTGGACAGCAGCTCCCGGAGGTGGGAGAGGCAAGAGGGGAATGACAGCCAGCTGTGGACTCTTCCCAAGGCCCCTGTTTTACGGGACACAGCACTTTTGAAGAGGCACATCCCTCTGGGGCTCTGGGGGTGCTGAGCTTCTCTCCCCCAAGGGCTGCAGCTGGCTCAGTGCTGGGTGTCCCCAACCTCAACGCACTTCCCACCCTGGTTGTGGCTCTGGGCAGGGGGTAACTGGCTAGCTGGGAAAGCTCTTGCTGTAGGTAAAAGGCTGTAAATATCTATATGCTGATACCGAACACCTTTGTTAGAAGACATTGATGTTGCCTTAGTGTAACCACTGCCTTCCGGCTGTTTGTTTTCTCACTGGCTTTGCTGGGCTCCACCACATCAGGGGCTGCTGCACTTTCCCTGCTGCTGCCCATCCTGGGTTTACTGAACACCACTCTGGTCTTGCATGGGGATAAAAATGGGAGGCTCCTCCCAGAGCTTTGCCCAGTAAATAAAATGCATTAGTTAATTTTACAGTTAAATATCTTTTTCAGAGACCTGCCTCTATGCCAGGAAACTCCAAACAGTTGGTACCAGCTGTCCCAGCCCTGCTGCTGCTCCTTTCAGGTTTTTCCTCCCTGTGCTGATGCAGAAGGGCACACTCGGAAGGCTCCCGGCAAGCATCCCAGCAGGGACCAGCCCAAGTCGTGTGCTCACCATCTAAAAATAAGCTGGTGGTTCCCTGTTGACGTGCACATGCTTGCATGTACACAGCCATTCTGTGTGGTGCTTAATAAGCCGGATAATTTGCATTCTTCCTCTTCCACTGTCACTTACTTCACTTTTTATCTGCACAACAGAAATTCCTTCCCGCGCCCCCCATCCTCTTCTTTCACTAATGCTCTTCACTTTCAAATGCTAATAATCCGCAGCACTAAAAGGCTTAGAAGTGGTTCTAGATTGTTTGATCTTTGCCCTGTGATCTGCTTTCATCTCCCAGCTTTCAAATGTTACTTTAGATTTACTTTAACCCATTAACACGTTTGGTATTCATAGGCATGCACTTTTGCTATGTTTTGTATCAAATCCACCCAAACACTAACGAAGCTGGGAAAAGTTAAACTTCTGGACATCAACTTTTCAGAGCAGTTGGTCATCCATGGTGGCAAATACAGCAGGGATTTTTAATCTCCTCATACATCAGTGTTTCAAGAGGTGCTGCCTGGTCATCCCAAGGATGGGGGATGTGGTCTTATCTGCCAGGGAGGGAGATGCTGGGGGAACAGGAACAGCCCCAGGCACAGCCTGGACCTCTCCCGGGGAATGCGGCAGGTGGGGACCCAGGCTCCTCCTTTTGTAATTACATCTCTGGAGAGAAGGGCTTTGAAACCACCGCTTTGTTCCGGAGCTCCTGTGCACTGCCTCGTCCCTGTCAGAGCAGCGGTAGAGACATCAGAACACTCCCCATACTGTTACAACTTCATCTGGCCGGCCAGCCAGCACCTCCGCCCTCGCCAGGAGAGGAAGCCAGAGCGCTAGGCGATTTTCAGACATTAGGGAACACAATCAATCAGAAAGCAGCAGTTATCGAGCACTTTGCTAATGGACGTTTCCTTCCCCAGCATCCCCTCTCGGGCTCCCCAGGGGCACGGAGGCTGCTTTCACAGGGGAAAGCCAAGGGGAGCCTTGCCAAGTCGCGATCTCTGCTGGAAAATGTGCTGAGCAGGAGGATACAAGGTGAGAGGAAGGCATCGGCCCCGGCGTGGCAGGAGCTGCGGAGTGTCGGCATGGGGGGGTCCGGCTCTTTCTCCCGGTGGAAGCAACCCCCTGGCAGAAGGCAGCCCTGCTACGTGCCATAGGCTGTGTTGCAGCAATGGTGCCGGCAAGCTCCCTCCTTCCACGGGGTCCCTGCACAGTCAACCAGCGTGCCTTCTGCGCCTGCACCCAGCCACGACCCGTCCCCGTCCCCGCTGCCTCGCCTCTGCTGCGGGAGCCCAAGCTGCAGCACTTCTTGAGGAGAAGCAAACTGTTTAATATTTAAACCCAAGCAGCCCAGGCAAAGCTGCTTTTCTTTTTTTATTTATTCTTTTAATTAAATGCCAATTAGAAAGGAAGAGAGAGGGAAAAAAGGCATTAAACACTTAAATACACACTACACCCAGGTTGCTCGAAGTTGCTACGAGCTAATTAGCTACTTAAGCGATCATTTGAAATTCCATATCAAACAATTCATAATCTGCCCCAAAACCAGCAGCTAGCAAGAAACCCTCAGCCGCTCTTCAATGCCTGCCTGCCTGCCCCGTGTCCATGGCGCCACGGCTGCCTCTGTGCCTGGCACAGCGCTGAGCTTCGGCTGGAAACAGCTGCCACCTTGCCTGCTGCTGCCTGCCCCTGTACCCCCATCCCTGGGGATGGGGCAGCTCAGGCACCCGTGTTGGGATGCACCTGAGCACCCAGGGCTGACTCGTGAGTCTCATCCATCGCACCGCAGGAGAGCACCACATAAAGGGCCATACATTTGTCAGAAGCAGCGATTCAGACTCCACCCTCATCGATTCCGGCAGCGCTTGCGCATCCGACAGCCTCTTCCACTCCCTTCTGCATGATCTATTAATTATCGATGCTGGCTCCCACATGGCACACAGAGGAGCTCTCAGCGGCATCTGGGGGAGCTGGTGGGGAGCTTTTTCCTTCCTTTCTCCTGATTTCCTTTTTGTTAAAGAAATCAGTTAACAAAATTGTGCAGAGAGCGAAGAGGAGCAGGCCAGCCACAACACGCACACGTGGCGGCACGTGGGGCCTCAGCGAGGATGCTTGCAGTGCCGGGTGGCTCTGGTGCCAGCCCCTTCACACACCGTGAAATCTGGTCCCTCCCTCAAGCTGCGGCTCTGGGAACCAGGCGACTTGTGCCAATCTCAGCTCCCTGCCGAGCTGGGCAAATGGTGACACCAGCTCATAAACTGCAGTCCTTGAGGACCGAACTGCCGGTAAGCTCCAATATAGCCATTTGCAAATGAGGCGTAGTGGTATTCAAGTATGTCAGCTGCCACCTGAAGATGACCTTCTGATTTTCTGCATTTTTTTATTTTGCTGCCGGAAGACGCTTTCCCAAGGGCTGCCAGCAGCCCCTCACCTCCGGAGAGGTGGGATGGGGCAGAGCTGGAGCTGAAGCTGCTGAAGCTCGCAGCTTGGGTCATGCCCCTTGAAGAGCAAAGCTGGGCTTTTTGCCATTACAAAAAAAACCCCACATGATAATATGACTTTTTTAATGCCCATTTGCCCTTCCCCTGCTTGCTGGCCCACCTGCCTGCGGGAGTGCTGCCGGGGCAAAGCACAAAGCACCAGGAGCCAGAGCACATGCAGAGCTATTTATTAGTATTTGCATGTGTGCTAATAAGAAAACACCATTTCAAACTTCAGCCCTCATTTGCCTGCTACCAAACAGCAAAACAAAGCAAGTGAGAGGCTGTGAAGGGGGAGCATGTTCTAAATGTGCAGGGGAGAATTCAAAGGCACTTTAAAGTGGGGATGTGGTCTGAGAAAGAGTCTGTTTTCAATGCAGATTTGTTTTTGTTTGAATTTGTTGATGCTTATTTTAAGCTCCTGTGGCACATTGTCATCTCCGGATTGCTTGTTTTCCTGTGCCAGTCAACCTTAATTTCTCCCCTCCTTTCAAGAGGGAGCCGTGATTTTCCCTCTGCTGCACAGAGCATCAGATGGGCAGGACAGACCCAGGTTCTCTAAGTAATGCTGACAAGATTACCTACTGATTGCCGGAGTAAAACGTTGCATTTCAACTAAAGCAGGGGCAGATGGCAGAGGAAAGCACTAGAAACTTGTCTCTAATTCCTAGTGAAGGACAAACCTCGCGGGGACCAGAGATTCGCTTTGGATAAGCTGGAAAACTTTGGCTGCTTTTCTAAAGCTCCTTGGCAATCCCATGCATCTGGAGCCTTGTGGGTGGCAGGACGCCCCGGCGTTCACTCCTGGCTTCGTGCAGCGCAGTCAAGGGAGGCCTCCGGCATGTTTTTCTTCAGGAAAAAGCAAATGTTTGTCTTGCTTCTGCAGTAAAGGGGCCAGCAATCTTAAACCAAGCCTGGGCAGCCTCCAGATGAATTTGCCTTTCGTGTGGTACCAGGAGACTTGGAATGTGAACCCTTGCGAAGCAGCAACAGGTGTCTGCAAGCAAGATGTTCTTGTTTGCAAGAAGAACATCTCCCGGCTCCCCTGGGTGGGCAGGGGTCTCGCAGCACTACAGCCCATCACCTCACAGAAAGGAGAAAATGAGTCCAAGGAGATGATGGTGAGCGTTACCTGGTCAGATGGCACCGGCTGGCACCCTGGCAGCCATCGCATGTCCAGAGTGGTGGGTGCCCTGCCAAGACCGCCTGCCCCCAGGCCTGTGTCCTGGTGCTACCCGCTGGGATCAAAGTGGGTTGCAGCAGCCGTGCCGCAGACACAGCCACACGCCACCAAGGGCTTTGCCTGCGGGATGGAGCAAAGGCAGCCTCCCTCTCCCAAAGTGGATGGAGGTTGTGGCACTGCCTTCAGCCAGCCCCAGGTGGGCTGGAATCAGCCTGGATCTGCAGACACCCACAGAATCCAGTCCAAAGGATCAAAAATATTAGCTAATTAGCTAATTAGTTTCTTATTAGCAGCTAACAGCCAGAAACTTCGCCGGCATCTGTTGCCTTCGCTGGCAGATTGGGTGGATGCTGAGGAAGCTGGATGTGAATGAAGGAGGGCTCCCAAATGACGGCTCTCCCAGCATCATGCTGCTCTGCCCGCTGCCTCCTTGCTCCCTCTGCCCCCATTTGTGATATGTCTGGTTTTGTTTTTGTGCTCAGTCCCAAAATCTTTGAAGATGGGCATTTACTAAGTTATTAAAAGTAATAAATAAATCTCTTGACTTTCCTTGAGCTTGCCCCAAGACACTCTTCTCCTCCCACATTTTGGTTGCTCAACCTGCATCATTCCATAGCTTGCTGTTTCCCATCGTGCTTTCATCCTGCCGGATTTGCTCTTCATTAATCACTGCCGAAAAGGTGTGAGGTGCGGGAGCAGGTCCTTGCCGGTGCTGGTGGAAGTGGATGGGCTCCGAGCCCACATGCACCCCTCGACGTGGCTCAGCCCTCCCGGGACTCTGCCTGGCCTTCAGCAAGATCGCTCGTGCTTCCTGGGGGCTGTCAGTCCCTGGGATTTCAGCTCAATCATTTCTGAAATGGGGAGCTGTAGCTAAACTGCCTTTGCGGTTTAACAGGATTTTTCACAGCCTACACAGCAGAGGCTAGAGCCGCTCATCACCTGCTGTTGTAATCTGCACCGTTAAGCCTCCAGCTCTATACAGAAAGCTTAACTTTGCTTTGCTTATTTGCCTTCTCTATTCCCTCGCATCCGACAGCCATATTTCAGGGAGGAAAAGTTAATCTTTTTTTCCCCTGACTCCAGACAAAGGCATCTCGAATGAGATACAAATTGCTGATGAAATTACTGGCTTTGAGCCTCAGCTGGGAAAGGCCCACTTAAAGGAGTCCCCACGAGAGGGAAGAAAGCCATTTGCACGAGATGCCCGGGCCTCATGCACTGTGTTTCTTCATCTTCTCTGGGGCACTGCCATGGATTAAACAGAAATAGCCAAAGGGAAAAGCACAGGAGGTGACTTGTGCAGGCGAGTGAAGCTGATGGAGATGCCCTGCCCAGGGAAGGAGCGGCGGCTGCTGCGGTGAGCCTGAGCTGGGGTAGCTCCTGAGCATCGGTGTGCTCTCCTGCCTCCATCTCACACCTCAGTATCTCAAACAACATTAGAAATAGCTCCCCTTACCTTCCCTCCTTCAAAGCTTGGTGGGCACAGCCATGGCCAAGCACCCACAGGGCACAGGTTGGCCCACTGCATCCAGCATTGGGCTACAGAGGACTCTCGCTTCGTTAGCTCTCATTATCAGTTCCGTCTTGGAAGATAAATGTACAACTTAATGCAGAGGTATGCTCTCTGGTGAAACTGAAAAGTTATAGATGTTAGCTTTGTAGCTTTATGAAAATGCTTTCTTATGGAACCTGAAATGACCGAGATTAGATTGAATTAATATGTACTTTTTTTTTATAAAGATTTCTAGCACAAGCATTTCATAAAAATGCAAATCTCAGCTGAGATTTATAATTAGTAGAGATATGTGTGGAGCTAACAAATTACCAGCACAGCCATGCTCTCTACAGATAATTGCATGGAGCTGCACGCAGCGTCCCACCGCAGCCTCCGAACCTCATGGGGAGCATGGGGTGCTGCCAGCACCGCGGTGGCATGGGGGAAACCAGCCAGAGTGCTGCTGTAAAGCGGGATGCACAGGGAGGCAGTGAAGCACCCAGAGCATCCCCTGCCACCCTCCCTTGGAGGAGGAGGAGGAGGCAGGATGAAGACCTTGTGGTCTGTGTTTCCTCAGCAGGGCACTGATCCCGATGCCTCTGTACACTCCTCTGAGCTGCGGATGTTTCCACGGGCATGGGATCAGGACCTTGGTGTGTGGGAGCTCCAGGCTGGCATGAGGAGAGCTGTGGTGGTCTGAGATGTGGTGGTCCTGTTCCCTCTGGGACAATCCTTTTGGCAGAGATTAGTTGGCACATGTCGATTTTTACAACATTTCACAGAGTGTCGCTAAATCCCCATCCAACACCACGTCAAAGGGCTACTGAAAAAGTTGTTGCTGTTGCTCTAAAGTTTTCGGGGAGGAGGTGAAGCAGGAAAGGACAGGAAGCCTTTGGAGGAGGGCTGCTCTCCTCCAGGCAGTCCTCCACATGTCACGCTGCAAGGCTTCATTTCTCTTCCCTTCTCTCTCTGCCATCTCTTCTGGAGGCCAGGAGGAGACCCTGGTGGAATATTAACTCCGCGGTCACCAAGCGATTATTTATTACAATCATTGCTTTCGGGTCCTTTGACTCCTCTCTGTTAATTAGACTGCAGGGTGTAATAAACGTGATGGAAAGTGCCCAGGCGCGGGAGGCAGAGACTGGAGCTGCTCTGGGGAAAGCACAGAGGAGCAGCCACGCCAGGGACAGCAACCACCACCGCCTGCAGCCTCAGGTCTGAGCAAGGGGGCAGAGAGAGACCCTCTGAACCGAAATGCTCTGCCGGTGCAGAACCCACCGCCTGGCATTTTGCTGTCCTGGGACCCCAGGGTGCACCCAGGGCTTGGTCTAGCAGGGATGGATGATGCTACGTGCATCCCGTGGGCATCGCAGGGACAGTGGGAGCTGGGGCCCAAGGCAGAGCTGTCCTGCCCCTGCCCAGCACTGGAGAAATACTAAGGAAGGAAGGAGAAACGAGCTCATTTAAATGGCATTTGAATCCCCCCCCGGGGACTCTTGCAGAAGCAGAATGTGAATAGTGCAGCTGAGCGCTGGGTTGAGAGCTGAAAGCAGATCTGCTCCAACACATTTAAAATTTAAACCCACAAATTAAACAGATCCTTTTTTATGATGATAGAGTCCATGTCGTGGGTCCCCGAACACCTCTCACTCCATGCAGCGGCACCTCAGGGACTGACACCAGCTGAAATATCACTGTTTGCCAGCGGCTTACAGGATCTGGCAGCCGCGTTCTCACTTCCAGCCGGCCCTGCTGACCTCTCTGGGTCCCTGGCTGGGCACCCTCTGCTCCCCGTGGGGTTCTCCTGGGGTTCGGGAGAGGCAAAGCTGCCAGCCTCCCCCCGCCTTCCCACTGTGCCGCTATGGGCCGGGGGCGAGCGGGAGTCTCAGCTGACTTCTGCTTGGAGTTTTCACTTCATTTTTTAAATTATTGCTCAAAGCACAACCACAGTGAGAGGAGAAGGAGTCCTGACATTTGTGTCACAAAAGGAAACCTTTTGTTTCTTTATTCTTTAAAGGCTGCCTTTTCTCCTGCTGCTACCTGTTGCTCTGTAGAGACTTGGTGAAAAGGAAGCTTTGGGATGACAACACTGAAATTGGAAGCCCTGCAAGGAGAGCAGACATCATGGGTGAGAAATGTTAAGTGTCTTACAAAGCAGGAAAAAATTAGGCATCATTAAGAGAGGCGAGCTTGCCTCTCTGCTTTTTAATGCTGCAAAGCTGCCTGGGCAGAATAGTGCTCATCCAGGCAGCTGGGCAAGCAGTCTGGCTGCTGCTCTGAAGCCACAGTGAGGCAGGAGGAAATTTTCCATTGACACTTGCCTACAGAAGACAGGGCATTCATTAAATAGACAGGCTGATTAAACCTGTCTTTCTCCCTCACAAGTTCACAGTCTTGCTGCAGAAAGGCAAACAGCACCGAATGCTTTCTTAATCTATGCCGTTCCAGTTCCAGCAGCTCGTGGCCATGTTTTTGGGTTATTGGGGTCATGTTTGGCAAGACACACCAGTCCTTTGTTCTCTCCTTGCTCTTTTAATGAGTACTTGGGATCATTTAAAGGAACTTGACCAGTTTCAAGACCAGAGCCTGCCCTGCGAGGGGAGGGAGGCTGTCCATGCAGAGCGCTCACTGCCAAGCCCAGCAGCCCAGGCCTCCGATGCAATGCAGCGGAGGGAGAAAGGGAAAGAGGCAGAAAGCACGTGAAAGAACGGCTATTTTATTTCAGTGCAAAACTATCTACTTTAAATACCCTTTTTATTACATTATCTGCATAGTAATACTAATAATAGATCTTGTTGGCAGTCCTAATGAGGCTGGAGAATATAAAGTTTCCAATAAAGTTAATTGTTGCCTTTAATACTCTCATACATTTATACATGGTAAATCTTTAAAGAAAAAGCACTCATTTCTTTTCCATTAAACATTCAGGACTGGTCCACCCTTTGATGGGCTGAAAGCACATGCTGCTCTGGGTCAGTGACTCAACCAAAAAAGTCAAGTTATTGCTGAGAAAACCTCTGTCAGAGCACAAACTGGGGAACTGGGGGCAGGAGGAGAGGGGATTCTTCCTGCTTTGGGTACTGGGTTGACTCCTGCCTTGGATCTCTGCTGCAGTGAGTTTGTTTGCCCTGTGAAATTCCCCAGGGACTGATGCAAGCAGGTAATCCTTGTGTAAAACCATCTATTAGACAGTAGCTAAAAAAAGCCCCAAAAGCATTAAGAAAATAACCAGAACCTTTCTCAGGGTGAAAAGAAACAGTGGAAGTTGACCTGAAATGGAGCATTTCCTGGACCACTGGCAAAATCCCTGCACAGGCTGCCTGGGGTCGGGGCTCTCCAGGGCACAAGCCCCCGCTCCTCCCAGCCCCGGCGCTTGCTGCGGGGTCCGTGGCTCTTCCCGCAGGATACCGCTGCCGGCAGCAGGGTAATTCATGGGGGATGCTGCTATCGGCTGTGCCGGCGCTCCTAACAGGTGGTTGGATAATTAAGTGTGCTTTATGCACTGTTTTGCTCAGTGTAATTGCAGATTCCATATAAATAATTCACATGGAATTATTATACTGAGGACATCACCCGCCTCCTCATAATTTGCTTAACTGAAATAGGCTCTTTCATCACTAGCGGTGATTTGCTTTAAGACCGTGTACACACCATCCCTTACAGGCTGACTTCGGTGGAGATTACTGTAAATTTAATTACGTTATGCAAATTGTTTGTCCACTCTGTGGTGGAAGGGTGTAAGGCCACTGGACTGTGCAGTCTGAGGGCAGGGAATAGGGCAGTAAGCCTGATGCCTCTGGAAGAGGTGGATTATTATTAATAATAAAATAACAACAATGACCAACTTATGAACTTGTAACTCGCCCCTTCTCCTGAGGGTGGGTCTCATGCTTTTCACTGAATGTGTGCTGAGCACTGTGCATCCCAGGTGGAGTTGGCATCGCCTCGTGTCCTCATGGAAGATGCCTGGTTTCCAACGTGGTACCTCAGCTGTGCCAAGGCAGCAAGAGGCAGTGCCTGCTGTTACTGTGTTGAAGTTTAAACGTCCAGCGGGGGCACAGGAGCAGAGGGAGGTAACAGCTTTCCTCCTGCGCTGCGTGCTTGAAACATAAGGCACAGAATCCATCCCTCCATGGGCCAGTGTACCAAGCAGTAGTGGGCAGGGTGCCCAAAGGGCAGCCCTGATGCTGCTTCTGCAGGTGGGGGATGCTGGGAGGAGTTTGGGGTGACCCCGGGCAGCCCCGGTGCCCCTTGCAGATTGCGAGGGTACCATCACGCTGTTTTGGAGCCCTGCACCCTTCACCTGCACAGCTGTGAGCATCCCTCCCTCCCGAGCATCCCGCAGCACTGCTGCCTTTACAAGAGGCTCTCATTGTCCCCAGTGAGATGCTGCTGAGGCGGAGACCAGGTTGGGAGCCTCAACAGAAGGTGGCCTCATCTCGTGGTGGTGGGCAGGCCAGGTGGGCACAGCCCGCAGCTCCTTCCTGAGGCCAGCAAACCCTGCCGGCATGTCCCGCTCCTGTGAAGTTACCATGGCATGGTTGCTGCTTGCCCCAGTAAGGCAGACAAAGCAACACTAGCTGCTCTTCACTGTGCAGGAGGGCTCACCGTGACGAGGCTGGCAGCCGGGTGGAAAAGATAGCTCCAGCCCTTCCTCCTGCATTGTCTCCTCCTTTCGCTGTCTCTCCATGCTGACTGCTGATCAGCTGCAGCTGGATAAATGATGCCGAAGAGCAACGTTCATTACCCTGCTGCACCTCCGAAACTGGGCTTGGGGGTATTCCCAGTTTGGGGTGGGCACTGGGCAGCCCGCAGGGCATCACCATCCACCGGTGCCATGGGCAACCCGGGGCTGGGCTCTCCTTGCCACTGGCGGGCAGGTGCCTGGCACTGCCCAAGCACCGGGCAGCCTCCGCGGTGTTTGTGGGGGTTTGAGTGCTGCAAGCCCTTGCCAGCACCTGAGGACAGGGCTATACACTAATAATGGCAATAATTCCTGCCTCGGGGCGGGTGGAGGAGACGAACATTCGCCTAACGCTCCGGTGAGGTAAACTGCGTATAAGCACAAAAGGTGATTTTGACACAGGGTGGGTTTCTGGTGAACC
Source organism: Falco cherrug (assembly GCF_023634085.1). Taxonomy (NCBI): domain Eukaryota; kingdom Metazoa; phylum Chordata; class Aves; order Falconiformes; family Falconidae; genus Falco; species Falco cherrug. The sequence continues at coordinate 7,313,699 of NC_073713.1, forward strand.
CTGCTGGCACACGGCCTCTGGCTGGCTCCCTTGTTCCTCCGGGTGAGGAGGCACGATGGCAACAGTGACATTAAGCTTCTGCATCCCCGTCCTTGGGATGATGGCCCTGCAGGGATGATGGATGTTGTGGCCGCCGCTTCCTGGGTGCTGGCCGCTGATCAGAGGCCGTTGTTTATCGCTGCAACCCTGATCCTTCCTCCCAGCCTCCATTCCCATCACCCAGCTGCTGCCTCACCATAAAACACTCCCCTTAGGGGCAAGGGGGGGGGGGGGGGGGCAGGGGACTTTCAGGCCAGTGTAAGAGGTGATATAGTGATGATGCCTCTCACATTCAGGGAGAGCGAGCAAGGGCTGGGAGAGGACATGGGAGTGTGCAGCACAGCCCTGCCCCATCCTTGGCCCCATCGCTACCTCATCCCTTCTCACCGTGTGACCCAGGGGATGGTGAGCATCCCGTATCGCTCGGCTGTGGCTCCACAACATGCAGCCAAGGTGGCCGCAGCACCATGTCAGAGGGGTCCAGCTCTGCTTGAGATGCTCTTGAATGGAACACCAAGAAGAGCTTGCCCCTTCTGTCTAGGGAGATGAAATCACTCTATAAACATTAATTAAGAAGGAGGCTTCACAACACCCCCAGGCAGCAGATCGTATGATTATTCCCATCTTATGATCCAGAAGCGCCAGCACAGATAGAATACGCGACCTCTCCAAGGTCACCCAGCATGTCAGTGACAGAGATGGATTCAGAGCCCAGGAGGGGGCTTAAAAAAATCTCCTTATCTTTATTTTTTATTGCATTTAAAAATAAAACACAGTTATTAAATATCATAATACCCATAATAGATTTTAAACTTGAACTGTATCCAGAGATGCTAAATGATAAATATAGCTATTATCAGAATAAGCACTCAGTGAAATTGATAGCTAGCATTTGTTTAATGAGCGTGTGTACATACACAGGCAGAGGCACGCATGTGCAGAGAGGGGGAGAGATTTCAGAAAGGGAAATTCTTGTGTAATAGCAAATTGTCAGCTAGCAAGGCTGAACGTCCCAGGAAATCATGGGGACAAGTATTCATTTTTGAGGAGTGCTTGGCACCCACACCAGTGGATCCCACACTGCCGTGGCTCCAGGGCTGGGTGCACTGGTGTGAGAGCTGCCCTGCAGCAGCGCCGGGGGGAATCCCACCTGCGTTGGGAGCGCGTTCAGTGAGCAGCTCTGTGTGTTTGAAGGGGAAGGTTAATGTACACCGAAGCATTCAGTGTGGCACTGAACCGGGGGTATCGGGAGCAGGGGTCTGGCTCCCCTGCAGGGTGATGCTGCCTTCAGTTCTGGGTTCAAGGGAGCTCAGAGCCTCAGCGGAGACAGTGTTAAATCCTGTCATGGTAAAGGTCATGGCGAGACCCAATAAATACCCCTTTTAACAATGGGGAGAAATATTTTTATCAGTAACCTTTTGAGAAGGCGGTTTAATTGCAGGCTAACAGTCAATGCAGAGGGCTGCTAGGAGCTGTGTGGAAACAAATGACGAGAGCTTGAAGGATCCTTTAAGTTGGACTCTCCATGTTGCCAGGTTCAATACGGTGCATTTCTCCACATGGCTGGTGCCAGCGCATCCCCAGAGCTGCTGCTGCGACCAAGGCAGGAGCCAAAGCTGAGGCAGAAGCGTGCTGCTGGCCAGGCGGTGCTGCAGGGCAGCTGTAGGAAGGGTGGTGGGATGGAAAGCTTTTCATGCTGCTGATTTATGGGATGAGTGAGCGCTTTTTGCCAGTGCAGCAGCCTTTTTGCATGCAAAATGCAAGTGCTGTGGTGCACAGGGTAGAGCCAGTATTTCATAGGTGTCACCCCAGGGTGCTTGTGGGTGTCAGCTGAGGAACAGGCTCCCTGGTCATTTAGGGCTGAAAGCAGGGCACCTGGTGGGGAGGGCAGGTGCCGCACATTGTAGGGGAGCCTTTAGGACAGTGCTTCCCAGGGCAGGCTGCTTTCAGCAGGAGACACAAACTGAGAGGAGCGAGAGCACCTTCTTGTATGGCTCACCCAGGTCCTGGAGACAGAGGGCATGGGGTGGGGGGCACCCTCCCCTACTGCCCCCCTGCTCCTTTCAGTCCTTGCCAGCAAAGATGAGTCTGGGGGTCCTTTCAAGGCCTGTTTGGAAACCAGGAGGCTACTATAAAGGTATGTGCAATGTTTTGTTGGGGTTTTTTTGGTTGTTTTTTTTAGCCTGGCGGTGTATGCAAGAGTCACTGCTACTTATTCTTCTGGTGCTGCTTCTGTTGTTTATGGAAATGATTAAGCCCCCTGCAAGGGAGAAGATGAAGCCACCAGTCCCCGCCTCAAGCATCCCCATGTGGTGCTGGAGGCAGGCTGCTGAGGTGCCCAGGACTATGGCCAGGGCAGGGCTTTAGCCACCGAGGTTTGTAGTGATGGGTTAAAGATTTCCCCATTCCCTGGCCCAGGTGGAGAGAGGCTGCAGTTCCACTAAATGGCCAAAGGGCTTGCAGGTGGTGGAGGTGAAAGTGATAATGGTGATAATTGAGGGCTAATTATCTGCTGCTTCTGGCAATGGGCCACCAGGTATCTTGGATGGCACAGAAGGAGAGGCCAAGTGTCGTTTCTCCCTCTGAGGACTGGCTGAGGGATAGCAGCTGCAGTTAGTGATGCTCCAGGGGATGAGTCAGTCTGTCTGTGGGGCTTTTGTCCAGGCTTGCTCAGTAATGTGACCTGCCAGGGAAGGGGATGGGGCTTGCGACCTCTTTTGGGTGCAGGAAGAAAGAGAATGGTTATTGCTTTCAGTTCAGCTTGTTTCTTCTCTGCTCTGTTGGTTTGGCTGGGCTGAGCAACTCGCCCAGCTCTGAACGCACTCCTCAAGTGCTTCTGCTCAGGGGGTGCCACCTTCTCTAACCTCTAATGATCCCTCCAATGTAGTACTTAAACCAGTTGTTTCCTCTCTCTGTACGCTCTTAATCTCATCTTTTCCAAAACTGCTTTGCTTTTATATTTCTAGACTCTAAATATCTATTTGCATCCCCTCCATAATGTCCTGTTTCAGTGGCTGAGCACTTACAATGCAGAAATTAATGTCTCACTTAGTTTTAATAGCTGCAGAGAAAGTGAGGTGTGAGGTCTGCTGCAGCAGTTACTTCCGTGCTACCTGGGTATGAGTTTTGACTGGAGGCCCCTGGGTGCCACAGCACCCTGGACCTCTGTGCCCACTGCAAAACAAGCCCTTGTCTTCCCAGGAGCTGTTTGCTCTCTGGCGATTTGTGCCCTTCTCTTGTAGGTGGTCAGTAGGGATGGGGAAGGGTTTTTTCAAAATGGGTATCACCCGCAAGAAGCGTCAGCAGGAGACTTCTTGTATCGTGGCAATCAAAAATAGTGCGGTGGGAGGAGAGCAGGATTTGATTCCTGCCTGCTGCTGCGGGACCTCTATGTGGGGTGGTGAAGCCAAACAAGAGCAGAGGCCTGAGTCTGTTTTTAAGGATGCTGGGCACTCTTAGACCCCCGTGAGTTCAGGGGGGCTTAGGCACTGGATGAAGCTTTGGAGCTGAATGCTTCAGAGAAGTGCATCATCTGTGGTTCAGGTTGGACACAGATGGACAGGGAGAGCTCGTGAAAGCCTGCGCTACCATGGCTCCGTGCTGTGGTAGCCAGCAGCTGCTAGGTGTTAATGGCATGGCTTCCTGCAGGCATTAGGAGGCTTCATTATTAAGTGTCCGGATCTTTTGCTGAAGGGGCTGCAGTTGCATACAGCACTGTTAGGGTCCTGCTAAATGGAACGGGAGATCAAACAGAGGGTGATGTCAGTTGCTAGAGGGAGCAGCCCCCTGGGAAGGCCAGGGCACTTTGGGGAAACAGCTGTTATGGGGAGAAGATTGAGTCTTTTGGGGACATCAGATGAAGCATGTGGGGGCTGGAAGGAGTAACTCGGGAGCCTCGCTGTCCTAAGACACGGTGGGCATTGAAGCAGGCTTCCACCAGGCTCGTGGCAGGGGGGGGCAGCTGGGTGGCTTGTCCCCCCCGAGCCGTGCCCCAGGGTAGGTAGCCTCGACCCTGTCCCTGCCGTATTTATTTATGTTTGAGCAGAAGCATAATACAAATAAAGTGCCACCATAAAAATGTCAGGAAAAGTTCAGACCTATTCATTATCTGTTTTGCTTGGATTAAAATTTCCATCAAGGCTGCTTGGTTTTGACTTGAGTTGCTTTCCTTTTAATGAGCTTGATATAGAAGGTAAAAGATGCTAATTCATCCTTACATCTCTATCATCTCCCAGCTTTTGCTATATAAAGCATCAAGGTCGCATTCTGGGGAAATGTCTTTTTACCAAAGGTGCCATAATAATAATGAAGAAGCAATTTGTTTCAGCAAACTGCCTACAGTAATGAAGCTTAATTATAACCGTGTTATTAATACTGCTGCTTAAGGTAATTCACTTCTGAGCAGGGCGCAGAACAGTAAACTATAATTTAAACAAGAATCGAGACCTAATTTAAATCATCAGATCTGCTGTGGAAAAAGGCAAACAGAATGACTGCGCTCACCCGCGGCTGGGAGCTTTCCCTCTGCTCATCTTCCTGCGAGGCTCTGGAGCTGGCAGCCCTGCTGCAAACCCTCTCACTGGCTTCATCATCGCCCTGCTCCCTTCGAAAGGGCTGCAGAGGTGCAGAAAGCAAGCTGTTCCCTCTGCCTGGGGGCTGTGCTGATGCGCAGGCACCTGCCGGCGGCTTATAGCTCTTACTGACCTCCAATGCACCTGTAATATAAGATAAAAAAATCCATATGCCCTTAAAGAAAGGTGATACATGTGCTCATGCATTCAGGGAAGTCCTGTGTGCTCCCCAGAAACTCTTGCCTACCAGGCAGGGACATCAGCTTCAAACACCTGGCCTCATGTCCTGGCACTTTGGGAAATGTACAAAATGCCACTATTAGAATGATCTTTTTTTTTTTCCCCAAATTTTTACTTTCCTTCCCCTCTGTGATTTTAGGGCATGCGCCTGGTGGCTTGGATTCCTTGTGGATTACCAGTGCTTCCCATCATGCTGCTCCCCCATCTCCTGCCTGTTCCCAGCTGTGTTCCTCGACTCTGGATCTCTCTTCCCCAGGCTGAGCATCTCCATCCAGCTCGTTTCCTTCTTCCGCCTCAGCCCGCTCCCCCCTGCCAGAGGCACGTGGGCTGTTGCATGAACCTCTTTGCTCTCAGATGCTCTTGCCTTTCTTTTCCAGGCCTTGGCTTCCACCTTCCCCTGTAATAAGCTGCCTTCCCTGTGCACAGCTGTAAGCCCTGACATCCTCCTTCCCCGAATCCCTCATTATTTCTGTTTCTTCCCTGTGCTCTCTCACCTCAAAGCCTCCTTTCCACTCTCACTCCCTCCAGAAGAATCTCTGCCTCTCTGCTTCAGCACTCGTATGGTTATACCGGCTTTGTGAAGCCAAATGACATGAGATGGTGTTTCTGCTTTGCCCATAATAATGTTTCTTTGCAAACCCTGCTTCAGCAGGAAATGGAGTAAGGAACGGCAGCATCCTCTCTGTCCCTTCCCGTTCCTCTGCAGGGCTCGCTGTCGAAGCTCTCTTTACAAATCCTTGCATGCAAAATTAATTTGTCCTCACAGGGTTTGGGCAGCTCTGCTTGCTAGGTGATTATACCCCAGCTCACCCTTGTTACTGCCAGGTGTTGCTCTGCTCAACATGGTGGCAGGGAGGAGGAGGAGGTGTGGAAGAGAAGTAAATAGGTGGAGTGCTTCTCAGGAAGGGGAAAAAAAAAAAAAAAGCCTCCATCACTGTTCCACTTGACTGCAACCTCCCGCAGGCTGTTTCATCTCGTATTATCTAAGCTCCAAGGGGGTGTCCAATTTGAGGAACAATAACTATAAAGTCATTTACAGTCCCCTGCTGCGACACAGCACATGATAGCCTGTGTAAAGCAGCAAACAGCCTTGATGGCCCCTTCTGCCGAGCAGGGCTTGGGCAGTGGCACGGTGCTGGCGGGGTAAGCCAGCTCCTTGGTGGTGAGGGGGACAGACCCTCCAGTGAGGGGGCCTGCCAGGGAGCCGGCAGCTCATTTCACACGGAGCAGTGCAAGGGCAAGGCTTGAACCTCCTGAATCCCCGCCATGCTGGCGGGAAGGTCATCGGGACCACTGCACTGGCTCACACGGAGCTGATGCACAGTTACCACCTGCGAGCTGCAGACCTTCTCTGCACCAGTGTTTTCCTTCCGATTTCCCACTGTTGTGCTGCCATCGGTGCAGCTCCGTGGAGGTTACAAGAGCTGTGATGAGCCCCTTCAAGCTGATCCTGCCTGTAGAGGTGGATTAAGAGCAGGAAATTGGAAAAAATGTGATAGCTTGGTGTCCTGCCTTCAGAAATGTGCTGGAGGGCTTCCTGCTCTGTGCTTGGGAGTGGGACTGGGGGCACCCCCAGGTGGGGTTGGGGGGTGCCTCAGCACCCGTGGGGCAGTGGCAGTGTGAGCTGGGAGCTGTTTGTGTGCAGGGATGTGGTTCTGCCTCAGCTGCTGAACCGGACTCTCTATCTGGGTGCGAATGCCCTCCCAGGGAAAGCTTGTCCTCACCTCTTCTGCAGCACTGACTGACTCATCTCGATGTTTTCAGTCTTTTTCTTCTTTTGTGTGAGGTTCTTCTAAATAACTGTTTGGGACAGTGTCAAAGCTAAACTAATGAAAGCTTCTAAGGAGGGGTTGTGTTATGATGGCTGCCATCGCAGCAAGCCCAAACTGGTCTCTGCCTTGGAAAGCTCGGTGGGAGGCTGAGCAAACCCCAGTGTGACTGTGTCTCCCCTGGGAATGAGCTCCCTGTACTCTGACGGTGCTGGTGACAGCCCTGCTTGCCTCTGCGTCTGGCTGCAGGCTGCCTGGGGCAGGTGCCTCCATCCCATGTCCTGTGTTGATCGGTAGGTGCGTTTCCATTGGAAATAACGTGTGCCTTGTGCTTGAGGTCAGCCCTGCTCCTCCTGGTTGTTCTCCCAAGTCCACATGCAGACACAGCTCAAAATCAGGGGCGGCTGGTGGCCAGGGGACTTTTCCAATGTTGAACACGGAGCAAATGGCTTCCAGCCTGAAGGCAGGACTCCATCTGTACCCCCAGGATGTTCCCTCTGGGTCGGAATATGCATAACAAACCTTGTCTCCTGAGATTTGCAGCATGGTTTCCAGAACCAAACGGCTATTAAGCGTATTTTGTAGCGAGGCTTTGTGTGGATGCTGAAGGCAGGCTGCGGCTGAGGCCCTGTGCCGGTAGGGCAGGCAGCGGTGTGCCTCCGCTCGGCACTGCGGGAGGTGCGGGGGGCCGGGGGAGAAATCCATTTACTGCTCTTGCCCTCTGCTGTGGCCCCCTTCCAGGCACAGAGCTGCCGTGGGAATGTCTTCACTACAGCTCCTCTCCTGGAAGCGGGGAGATCAGAGAATTTCATGTAACCTCAGATAGATCTAATCAGCTCTGCTTTGCTTCTCCAGACTTGTTCAGCTTGCTTCCTCACCGCTTGCTCATTTGCAGAGGGGACTGTGTTAGAGACCCCCCATCATGCATTCATGTCATGTGGAGCTCAGCTGTGGCCATGACATTCCCGGTGCTGGCACAGTTCTGCTTCTGCTGGGCTGCTGTCAGTCCCGTGGGCATCGGTGACTTCTGCCAGGTTTGCTCATCCCGGCTGCCTGCTCCGACAGCACACTTCATAGCTGCGCTCCTGAACTACAGGCTTAATCCCTGATAAGAGACTTGATCTCAGCGGGAGAGAGTCAACTGGCAAACACCATGAGTGATATAAAGCAGCCCAGCGGGACTGAATGCATTACCTAGAGATTATTTTAAGAAAAGCAGGGAAGGGAAAAATGGAAGTGAAACCCCAGGTGCTGAGTTTCCCTGTGCATTCATGTCACCTTGTGAAACGCCTGGGACTTCCCGAGCCTTCCTCACGCGAAGGGTTAAGACGAAAAATGAACCCAGCCCCTGCCTGGGAGAAGATAGCAGAGGATGGTGTGGAGAAGGCTGTAGGATTTACTCCAACCTGCTGTACAGCTCGGTGCAGCCCCTTGCCCCTCGCCAGGCTTGAGCTGCTGCGAGCCCTGTGAGGAGGTGGCTGCAGAGCCCAAAGGAATTGGGAGCACAGCAGGAATCCTGGGCAGAGGGGCTTTATGCAGAAAATGTGAGATGAGGGGCTGGGTTTTCCTCGTGCTAGTTAGCTGCTGGAAGAGGGCTCCTCAGGCCAGGAGCAAGGCACGTTATGGAGCCTTGTGCTCCCTGGCATTGCTCCTCCAGCCAAGCAGCTACCAGACTGGGGCATCCGTAAGCCCCCTGCCTCCCTCTGGAAGGTGGACTGAGATGAATATCGGGAGAACAAATAATAATGGATACACCTGTTAAGTGGAATTTAGAAAAAATCCTTCTGCAGAAATACTCTTGCTAGGGCTGCTTAAAGAACAAATTGAGTCAAAATGAAGAACTCCACGACAATTTATATGGATGTTCTACATGATTCAATACTGGGGGAGAAGGATGAACCTATTACAGTAATTAACTTATTGCACATCAAAGCAAATGTGCTAAAGAAGCTTTTCTGTGCAGTGGTTCTATTCAGCCAAGGAAGAAAATGGAAAAAATAGGGAGAATAAAGCATGCCCTCCCTTCTGTTACTACTCCCTAGTTTCAAGTCTCTCTCCAGAGGACTTTTATGCCTGTGGACTGGCTGTGAAACCTCTGGGTCCAGCGGGACCCCTCCAGAGCCTATTCCCAGCACCTCTTGCCTTGGCCACCATGAGAAGCCCCTGTGACCGCACAGAGGGCAGCGGGCAGAGCATCCTCATCTGTCCGGAGCAGGTCTAGCTTGCCCGCATCTAATTTAAAACAGAGTTTGAGAAGGTGAGAAAAAGTAGTCAGCAGGGACTTTAGGAAGAGCAGAAGTTTTAATTGGGTTCTATCTATTAGTTAATCAGGAAGTATTTTGGTGACAATTAGGTCAAAGCCTCTGGCATGTCTGTGAAGTTGCCATCCATCATTAGCCCTACCTGGGCTTGCAAAGTGGTATTTATGAGTTTCCAACTGGTGAAAAAGCCCTACTAAGAAATTAAGGTGAAAAGCGCACTCTTGACCGTGGGGGTAAAGCTGTCGGCTGTGATTGATGGCTGAGAGTGGGGAAGAACAGCTGTTTATTGGGTCCAGCAAGGTTTGAAAACCTTTGTCTGTTAGCAGCAGCTGGTTCTGGAATGAGTTGATGGGAGGGTTTGTCCCAAAGGTCCGAACTGATGGTGCTGGGGCTACCTGGGTCCTCCAGGGCGAGGGCCCGATGTGGATGCAGTGCTCCACAGCCAGACGTTGGCAGGAGCATCTACTGGCCGCAGGAGCTGGCGGAGGGACCCAGGCAGGCTTGGGATCGCCGCTGCCTGTGGAGGGGAGCAGGAAGGGCTGCATGCCTGGATGCAGTCGCACAGGGCTGAAACGTGGGCAGGCTCCCATGTGCTGGGGGGATGGTTTCTTGGCGGTGCAGAGCCCATCTCTCTGCAGGCTGCTCTAACCTCATTGCTGCAGTGAGAAAACTGTATTTTCCCTGAGCTGCTGTTTTCGTGTGCTGGTCTAAATGAGTATTTTTTGCACGGCTCTGCTCCAACACGTTTAAGTCCTTGAAACTCAGTTAAGCGCCCAGCGCTGTTCTCTTCAAGAAGCGGGGGGGCAGAAAAGGGAGCAGCGTAGGGGACTGTTCCTGTTTCTTACAGCTGAGGCTTGCGCAGGGCTTGGCACAAAAGGCACACACAGTGCCTGCTAGATCTGTGCAGGACAGAGCAATAGCCTTTGCAAAAAAGGTATTTAAGCATCCTTCAGTGACACTTTCCCTTTGAGCTAATGCTGGCAGATCCCAACTTAAATGGTCTGTTAGAAGGGGACCAAGCTGAGTGATGTATGTCTGAAAATCTGAGAACTCATACTGTTCGCTAAAAAAAAAATATGTATTTTTCAATTTTCAAAACAATGTCAAAATAGTATATGTTCTGGAGAGGATGTTAATTGATTGCAAGGAAGCAAAAGACTTGGAAAGCAGCTATGAACAATTTCTTAAATCATGGAGACAAAGTATTTCCATTGATATTAGCTGGCTTGTGTTTGTGGATGTTTGCTGACTCTTGTTTGCTTGCTCATTCACTACCATTTTCTGGATCTCAAATTTTGGATTCAGTTTGAGATGGGCTTCATTATTTTTAATCTTTCTAGCTCTCAGCACATAAGAGAGTTATTTCCCTCCCAGTTTGAATTTGCAGGTGACTCCTCCATCTGTAGAATTCACTTGGATCAAAAAAGTCCAGGGCTGCTGACCTCCAGGGCATCTTTCAAGGCGTGTTTGTTCATTCAGGCTACATCGGAGGCTGGGGATTGAATGGGAGGTCAGGATTTTCCCTGGGGAGTCAGGAAGAAAGCCTGTTGAGGTGGTTTTATTATTGAGACCCTCAGAAGGATGCACAGACCAAAGCAGAGGAGGCACTGCAGTGGATGCACAAGCATCCCTCTGTCCCCAGCAAAGCGGGGCCCCATCCCAGGGCTTTGCAGCTTGCTCTGATTGCACATGGACAAGCCAGTTGCTGGGTGCAGTGATTCCTGAGGTGTGCAGCAGGGATGATGGGCAACGTGATCCCAAAGGATGCTGTTGGGATAAATCTGTTCAACAGCTGCAGGAAGGGGTCTGGACAGTCTGTGCGGAGGGTGCTCTGTCCTGTCCAGCATCCCCAGCCCAGGGAAGTGTAAAGCCTTGTGGGGAGAGTGAAGTGCTCAAAGGTGGGGCTGGGAAAACCAGCTCAGTTGCATGTTGGGGCTTTTTGCATGAGATGAGCAGCTCAGAGCAGGAATCGCAAAGCCAGACTTGACCTACTGGAGGAATTTTTTTTACTGAAGAATTTCTGAGCAGGAAAGCAATAACCATGTAAACAAGCCTGGGATTTTTGTTTGTTCTTGGTTTTGGATTTGGTTTTGGATTTATTTTTATTTTCTTTACATAATTCTGATTGAAGAAATGTTAATTGGGCATCTTATTAACAATTTGGTTCCATCCTTCCAGCTGTCTGGGGAGCAGCAGAGGGAAAGGGCAACTGCAGCAGCACACCTGAACGTGTGGCCGCTGGCCAGGAAAGAGCAAGAAGAGGCAAAGAGCTCATTCCCAGTGGGATGGAGCTGGGCAGGAAGGTCTCCTCGGAGGCAGAAAACGAGCAAGGGAAGGACACCTTGAGCTGGAGCTGAATTGCAGAGGAGGCAAGGAAATAATCTCGCTGGAATTACAGGTGAGGTGAGGCCAGCATTGCTTTCAGGCACCTTTGAGTGGAGCCTGCAGACCTTGGTTGTGAGCGTTGGTGGCTCGAGGTCCTCCTTGCTAAAACAAATGTGCTCGGCCATTCCCCTGCAAGTCTGCAAGAGGCCAGGCAGCCAGGAGCCCTTCTCTTTTAATTAGCTGCAGCAGAGACTATTCAGCAGTAAATGTATTGAGCTGCTGGGCACGCTGGGTACATCCCTCCTCTAGGTTAAGTGGTAATTATTCCTAATTAGGAGCAAATAAATATTTTATATGCTTTGGACTACTGCAAGTGACCAGCAGACACCCAGAAGTGCTGGAGAACTTCTTGACAGCTGCAAGTCTTTGCTGCAGCTGCCCCACAGGGTCCCCTCAAGGGACACCACAGCCACTGCCTCATCCATGCAGAGGGGATGGAAGCAGGCACAGGGGTCCTGTGCGGGTGGGTGGGCAGCAGCACTGTGCTGAAGCGGGTGACTCCCTTGCCTGAAGGTTATTTGGTTGGTGGGACTGCTTCTTTGAGGAGGTGCTGGTACCTCCAATGTCCTGGCATGCTATAGGTGGAAGGATGTGTGCAAAGAGATGAAAAACTGGGAGGGATTTCATGCACCTGTAAAGACAGTGGAGGCTGAATTTCTGCACCAGGGTTAAATGAAAGTCAGTGGTGCTGCACCAAAAAGGAGCTTAGCCCTAGCTGAAGCTGACAGACTGTTTGCTGCATTTTCCCACAACTCTTGCTCCATATATTTCCAGTTTCTGAACTGTAACACACTTGCTCCCCCCATTTTCAGTCCCCCCAAAGGAGAAGAGGTCATCAGTCTGCCGGAGCCTGGGGTGCCTGAGCTCCCCATCATGCCTTACAGCATTGCCCTGGGCAGGCAATTTTCCCTCTGGCTCTTTGGTACCTTCTCTGCATTAGCAAAATGAGGGCAGTAATAGCTGCCCGGCTCGCAGGAACGCTGGAAAGCCTTGTTGCTGACACCTGTAAATATTGTGGATGCCCCTGGAATTCCCACTGCTGCATGTCTGTGTCCCTGAGATTCCTGCTCCTCCACTGCCGGCCCTTTGCAAGGCGTCCTGGTAGGGAGGAGGGAACAGAGCTGCAGCTTTGTCTTTTATTACGTTTCTGTTCTGTAATAAACAGCAGTGGGTATTCATTATTATTTAAACACCCTGTGCTTCTGAAGCCTTATTTAGGCAGCGTTTTTCCACAGCATATGTTGGAATTTACAGTAAGTGCAGCCGCTCTACAGTCAACATTTGGTCTCTCTCACCCACAGACTGCAGTGCTAATTAGGGGAGGTTTTCCCTTGTTATCCTGGGGAGGTCAAGCACAGCAATTAGCATTTTGCAGAGATCCAAGAATAGCAATGGCAGAGCTCAGCCCGCAGGAGCTTGGAGAGAGATCCCAGTGTGGGGCACAGGGGGCTTGGGAGCTCACCAAAGCCACGTCCCCACCTGCTGGGGCTGGCCGGGCTCCCCAGAGGAATGACACGTGAGGAGGATGAAGGGAAAGGAGCAGGAGTCTTCATCTTGGCTGGAGAGACATGCTGGAGACCTTGCTCTTGCACTGTTGTGCCTGGGCGCAGGGCAGCTATGCCTGCTGCTGCCTGTGTTTGCTCAGCCCTCAGCAGCAGCCACGAGCCATGCACGTGCTCCTCCAAAGTGAAATGTCAAGCGTCACGGCAAGGCTTTGTAACTGTGTCAGTGAAGTGCTGGTGCCCTTCATCATATAGCCTTGCACATTAGCCTGCAATAAGCTTCCAAAGCATTAACAGGCCTGGCCAGGGAGCAGTGTAAGGGCACTGGAGCCTGTGCTGCTGCATTTGCATGGTGCACGATCAAAGCTGTCTGGGCACGGGCTTTGAGATTCTAGAATCAAATTAAACTTCCTCCTCCTCTGAGCTGCCTCTTAAGCGGTGATGCCAGCTTGGTGGGATAAACAGCACTGCAACCCTGGTCACTGTGGCTGCTCCAGCAATTTTGCCTTTATACACATGCACACATGGCCAAACAAGAGCAGAACGGGTCCCTGCAGGCAGGGAACAGCAAGTAAAGCCGCTTTTTGTGATTCTGTCCACAGAGCAGAGCCAGCCCTGCTTCCTCGCTTGAGATGTTATCTGCAAGCTGCTCTTTGTAACTTTATTTAGATCTTTCTGCACTAATTGCAAGGAGAAGGGCTCCAAAGTTCAGAATGGGAGAGAGGGATCTTTGATGTAGGAGGCTGTTGTCTCTGGAAAAAGCTTTATATTATCATGTAAAACATAAAGGGCATTAGTTAGAAAACTGTGCTGATTAATTTAAGAACTCTGTCTTCCAGGCTCTTCCCCTTCCTTTGTTTAACGAGTGAGGGGGAGGTAGAATTACTTGAGAAATGAAGCTTCTTACTTGCAGGCTCACAGTGGAGGACTTCTTGTGGAAGGAAGAGGTGACATGACCGCCTGGCCTGTTCCGAAGCAGCTGGGTGACATTGCGAGCAGTGGTGATGGCAGCTGGCCGGGCAGCTCTGTGTGGCAGAGGCAAGGGCTGGTACCCAGTGGCCCTAGGAGGGATGATGCCTGGCAAGGTGCTGGCTGGGTGTGCAGCCCCCCCTGCCCTGCCAGGCTGTAGGTGACCCCCCATGAGCCCATCATAGCGCAGTTGCACCCCAGAGGCTGCTTCTTTGCCAGGGCCTCTCACCTCAGCCTGGCTGGCATTGCTGCCGATGGTGTAATGAGACAAGTACACCCTTCCCCCAAAAAAATCAATAAAGAGACCTGGGGGGTCACCTAATTGGATACTGCTCACCAAGAGGCTGTTACAATAAGAAACCCAGCCACACCACTTCAGACTGTCTGTGAGATCATAAATCATATTCCGAGCCTGGCTCAGCCTTCTCTGTCTCTCGATGCTTCATTGATCCGATGCCGTGGCTTCCCCTGCATGAGAGAGCAGGCAGCCAAGGGGGATGCGGGAGCTGAGCTGTGCCCAGCCAGGCTGCCCTGCCTCACCTGGGGCAGGGGATGCTCCAGGCTCCCAGGGATCTCCTTTGGTGGATGTTTTTCTTACCAAGGCAACAATTTGTTTGTTTTTTTTTTTTTAAGCAAGGAAATTCACTTGGGTTTGCTACTTTGTTTGTTTTGGCAATGGCTTTGGAAACACTCCAAGGATGTTGTCTAAACAAAAGCTGATTAATTGGTGTGTTTGCCTTTGCCCAGCCACCACCCCATCTGCACTGGCTGGGGTAGGAGACTCTGCTCCCCATCCTGCCCCATGCAGCTGCTTCTATCTCCCAATTCACTTCAGTTCTTCACCTCCAGAGCCTGAGTCCTCCTTTTTGTGCTCAGCCTAGTTTCCAGACTGGACTCAAAAGCTCAATTCCACAGGAAAATGCTGTTCCAAATAGAATCCAGTATGTATATGCGTGGTCACAGTGGGCATCCCTTGCAGGAATTCATCTAAAGCAGCCTCTTCTTGTCATCCTCTAGATGAGCAGAGCTGGGATCTGTTCCTCTCACACTGGTCTGCACCTTCCCACCGGAGACTGCACCAGTGGAACAGGTAAGGAGTGCTGTGGGAGAAGTCCCCATGATACTGGTCAGTCCTGTGCCCACCTCCCTGCTTCTCCCTGTGCTGGAGGAACTACAGCGGCTCCTGGTTCAGAGCTGCTGCTTTGCTGGGCCAGGCTCTCCTGCTATCCCCAGCTGGGTCCTGCTTTCATAAACCTGAGTCAGAGTGATTTAGAAATTGCTTTGCTTTCCCTGCTTGCCTAACAGCCTGCAAACTCCCATCCACTAAATCAGCTGCCTGAAGGGAATGCTTCCAGCTGGAGGGTGGGGGAAGGGAGAAGGGGCTGATGTGCAAAATGGAAGAAAATGCAAACCCCTTAGGGAAAAACCTATGGAAAAGTTAAGCTGGGAGTGAGCCTTGTCAGCTGTGCTCCCCTGAAAATCAGAGGGGAGCTGAGGTGGCTGTGGGATGCTCCCCGGCACATCCTGCTCCAGCTGGAGCTCATCCTGCAACCAGCAGCAAACCCTGCACAAAACAAATTGCAGTCCTTCCAGTTCACCTGCAATTATAAACAGCCCCCCAAACCCCTCTTTAGCTCCTGCTAGTTCTGTTTCTATAGGGCTGTGGGAAGCAGCAGGAGTTGGAGGTTCTTCCAAGTTTGGGGTATGACCTGGGAGGGGGCTGCATCCCAACTGAGACGCAGATAAAAGACAATTGGTCCTGGGGATGTGCAGGGCTTTGGCTGCCTGTGCCACTGCTAATGCACACTTACTGCCGTGTCCTTGGAAAAACACTTGGAACTTACTTGAGAGCCTGTATTCCCCTTCCCCCGCCCTCTCCCCCCAGATATACCCAGAAGGATTGCTTGGAGAGGAGCAGGAATAATCACCACAGACCCAAGATAAAAAAAAATAATAATCAAAGACTAATCCTAAAAACTCTCCTTTAATCTTTGTGCTTCCAGACCTAGTCTCCCTTTCATCTAGGACTTTGCTGTTCTCTAGTTATTCTGCAGTTATAGAAACCACAAGGCTAGAAGAGGGGAAGAAAAAAAGAAAAGATTAAATTAATGAGCAGGTAAGCAGGTTTATTATTTCGTCTGATCCTTCCTTCCTTCCTGCTAATTTCTCTGAGCCAATTTGGGAGGTAGAGCCCAATGTTAACTTTGCGACAGACTGTTGTATCCGTTTTCTTCCTCGTACCATTTATCTGAATGATATTAAGGCCCAATTTGCATAGCTGCTTTAAGGAATGGTGCATTAAGGGTGTACCAGCCAAGCCAGGGCATCTGATGAGAGAGCACTTGCCTGCATAAAAATAATGAAATGGGTATGTTGGGCTTCTGGAAATAATAGGTGTGCTATGCCAGAATGATACCATATAGCAATAGCATCAGCAGCTGCAGTGGCCAGCACGGATGCAGCCACCCAGCATGGCTACAGTTGGAGCAGCTGACCAGGAAAAGCAGCTCAGGAATTGATGCTGCAGGTTGGGATCTTCACGGTCCCCAAGGAGTTGAAGAGTGGTGAGGATCTGCTGCTGGGGAAGCACTGCGGCCTTTCTCTGTACTCTAGGAAAAGCCCGTGCTGCCTCTGAAAAGGGTGGGTAGAGCTACAATTTTTGGAGAGACACAAAGGGAGCTGGAATGGGATCTGGAGAGCGTGTTGAGAAGTGGGAGGCAAAATGCCTGTGTGGAAATGGATGAGCATCCCCCAGCCTGTTGCTGAAGGCTGTCCCGAGACTCCCTTACAGAATAAGGGGAAGGTTAGGTATCTCTCTGCACTGGGCATGCAAGCAATATCTCTGCAAGACTTTGAGATGTCCTTGGCAATGTCTTGCATCCAAGCAAAGGCACAAAATAGTTTAAGCTGGACATGTGGAAAGGGGTGGGAGAGGAGCATCAAAGCATCCATGCGCTGAGCCCTCTCTGCCTCCTCCTATCTTCAAACTACCATGCTTTCTGATAACGTTCTGTGTGATTCCAGCCATTCACAGCTCCCCAGCACAAGCAGGGTGGGCTGCTGTGCATGCTGATGCTCTGGGCATGCAGGGCTGTGGCCTTGGGCCTCAGTTGCCTGGGGGGACAGGGCCACATCGATGCCATTAGGAAGCACGCGTTGCCACATCCTGGATCCCATGTCTCATTAATCCAGCAAGTGAGTAGCCAGATGCGAGAGGCGATCGATGAAGCCTCAGTGGAAGCATTTTTTGCCTGGGGCTGGGCTGCTGCCAGGTGGTGAGGGCCACAGGAAGAAAGGCCACCTCGCACAAGCAGGTGGGTGGGGGAGACGAGTTAATGTGCAGAGGTTGTGTGTCCCTGGTAATTCTCAATGACCTGTTCAGATTGGAGCGGTACCTGCCTGAGCAGCGGGGTCTGGCTTCCTGGCTAATACAGCTGTAGCTTCATAGTTACAAACTGGAAATGGGAAACAGTCTGGTTCAACGTGTGCCCTGCTGATGGCTTGTGGGTTTCAGCCTTCCTGCTCCAGAAGAATGGTTTAAATTAATTCTCCTGGGGCTCCCTGTTATTCTTGTGCTTCGATACCCAGTCCCAGCCCGTGCAAATAAAGCAAGCAGTGGACTGGGCTTGGTGTGCCTGCTGTCATCTGTATTCTTCTTACCTCTCCCCCACTCCCTCCCCTGCTTCGCAGTCCTGGCAGGGTGCTGCCCATCCTTGCGCAGCCACTGCAAGGGAGGAAGATGAACGAATGCTTAGCAAACCATTTACCAAGAGGGCACTTCACCACCAGACAGGTGGGTTCATAAATCCTCTGGCCCCTTCTAGGCGAGAGAAGATTACTCCCTGCTCTCGGTGAATTTTGCTCAGAATTGAATTACAGCCTCTGCAGAAGACCCTGAAGGGAGAGGTCCTACTTGTGGAGCCATGAGCATCTTTGCTTCTCACCAGCTTCTCCTCTGCTCCAGTGGGTAGATCATCCTGCTGAGCCACCATGACCTGCTGTAGAGGCAGGAGAAACCCCAGCCTGATGGCTACGTGCCGGGGGTGGGGGTGGGAGTGGAGTGTGTGTGGGGGGGTATCTCCGACACTCAGCTCCGCTTATCTCCTGGGCTCAGGGTGTGCTCCTCTTGCTTGCCTAAACTTCTGTTTCTAATTATGTTTGTTCCAAAGCTGTTTTCCTGCTTTGTTTCTTTCCATCTGCTGCCTCCTTTCAATCCAATTAGTGCCTTGTTGATAGCTCCCTGAATTTCAGCAGTGGTGTTCGTGCGACCCCTGACTTTGGGGTCCGTCTCTCGCACCCCTGTAAGGCGCTGTCTGACACGTTCCTTCATTTCATCTTCACTTGCCGGAGCTGCCTGGACTTCTCTGAAGTGTTGGTGCTGTCTCCAAAGTAGAAAGCTTTTCAATTAAGAAACTTATTTTTTTAGGGCTCATTAAAAGAGAGAGAGAAAGGGTGTTTTTTTTCTTCTTCTTTGTGGGTAATTATTATTAATGGCCTTTCTTTTTAGCAGAGGTTTGTTACACTTGCAAAGAAGGGGAATGCTGGCAGGCCTCTGCACAGGGGGGTTGTAACTGGAAGTGACGGAGAGTGATGTCTCTTACATTATTTCATTAGCAGCAGAACACATCTGAGGGAATATGCGATGGGGATGCGGCTGGCTGTGATTCCTGCCTCCCAGAGACTCTTGCCATTGTGTACACGGGTGCAGAGCACTGCAGGGCTGGTGCCTGCGTGCAAGGGAAAGGAAGAAACTCGGCGCTGGGCATGGGAGAAGTCTGTTTGTGCCTTGATCTCCCACATCTCCCCCTTATCTCTGGAAACAGGCAATCTTGCATTTCCATAGAAAGCCTTTGTCCCCGTGCAGCCATGCAAGCACCAAGGAAAAGCTGAATTTAAAGCATAGCCAGGGCAGGTGATACCGGAGCCTGCACCGTGCGGGCTGTGCACCAGTCAGTTTGTCTGGCCTCCCCCCTTTCCCTGGGCATCAAAGCACCTCCAGCACACCACTGTATCTGATCTGCTTTTGTATCCAGAGCATTCACTTCTGTTTGAAAGCTCATAATGCTGCAGTAATCCCAGATGATCAAAGACTCCTGCATCCACCCAGGTACAGCAAAAGCAACCAGAAGCCCAGAGTGAGGCTGATGGAAGAGATGCTCTGGGCAGGGAACAGTACAGCACATCCTTCTCTGAAACGCTGAAGGCTCGCTAGGTCTGCTAGAGCAGAAAGCAGAAAATGGGACGTGTCTCTGGGAAGCCCAGGTCTCAGCCTTGGCCTCGCTGGGAGATTCAAGCGGAGCAGGACGACTGCATGTGCCAAATGTGGGAAACTCCTCTGTCACTTGAAAGAAAGTAATGAATGAAGTGAAAAAGCTCAGTGGTGGATCTTTGCAGAACAGGAGAAGCGGACCCAAAGCTACCTGGAAAGGAAGGATGGGCTGTTTGCTCCTATGGCGCTTTCTTGCGGCGACCCCCTGGTTTTGTTCTTCTTTGAAGAAATCCATTTTCTGAGCTGAATCTGCCAAGTAAGTCTACGCTTAAAGAAATTAAACTCCTCCTATGGGCCTGTGCTGCTAGGCAATTAAAGGCATTAACAGTCCAACATCTCTTCAGTAGGCACATCTGTGTAATCTTTCTCTCCCCATTCTTGAACAGCGATGCCTCGAACCCTCCCTGCAACTGCTAACGTGGGGCACCCCCCTGCCCGCCCCAGGCTGCTGCTCTTCTCCCTTGGGAAATCCTGGTTCAGGCTCTCTGCAAAGGCAGGTGGGGGGAAAGCAGCATCGGCTGCCTCCGCTGCTGCTGTTGAGGAGAGTTTTGCTGCAAATGACAGCCAGAGAACTACTTATTTTATTATGATGATCTTTTTAATGAAAGCTGAGGCTCTGGAGAAGGATGGAGAGGCCTTTTGATGACCCCACCAAACTCTCTCATTACCCTTCAGGGATGGGCAAACACCCGTGCTGATAAACACTTGACTAATGGACAAGGTTCTACATCGTAAACATTGCCTCCCCCTTTGCACTAATTGTCCTCCTTGTCACTGCTCCTTGCAGAGTGACAAATGATTAGGCTTTAATGGAGATCGGATTCCCCTGTCACTCTTAAGTAATCCCTCTAAGCCAAGGATGAGTCATGTAGACAGGACAGGGCATGTGGGGGAGCAGCAGCGTTGGAAAGAGATGTTCCCTCTGTACCTGTGTCATCTGTAACAGCCAGTCCAGACCGATTTCCCCCCCAGGTGTATTTTCTCAGCCAAAGCCACTTTGTTTCCTGGAGTAGGAGCAATATTTATCCTTCCCTGTGCCACAAGACCAAGCGAAAGCTTGATGGAATTAAAAAGCAACTCATTTAAAACCGATGCAAGAGAAGCAGTTAGATTACCTGGGAAACTCACAGCTGAAGGGTCATTTTCCAGTAATAATTTGGTAAGGACTAAAATTATGACCTGGTTTTACTTTTGCAAATGGCCTTCTAGATCAGAACCTGGCCAGACTTACAGTGTTCAATAGATGGGTGCATGCCCAAATGGTCCCAAAATCCAGGGTTGTCTTTGCAGGATGGATTTCTGCACACTCAGCTCTTGAAACTAAATAGTAAAGAAAAAACCCCCATGGAATCCCAAGTCCTCGGCTGAAGGTAAAATTAAAACTCAACCTGTTATATGTGCACAAAGACCACTTTTTGCAGTGTCTAGGAGGGAGCACAGTGGCAGGATAAAGTCCTCCATTATCTCAGGCATTCGCACAACAGTTCAGAAGAGTTTACAGAAAAACCTTCATTTACCAGAGGCGATGAAACATCTCACAGCGTCTGTTATAAGCTTCAGAAACATGGAAAAAGAGAAGCGTAACAGATATGTGGCAGGAGAAAGGAAAGCATTGACCTTGGCCCTGGCAATAGCAAGGAATTACTTTAGGTATAAAGAAAAAAGAAAGACTACTATGATTGCTGTTAATGTGATGTGAAAGAAAAATATCTTCTCAACCCCAAATCTGTCGATTTTAGTGTGAGCTAAGGAGCAGGACACTGCAACCAGGCGGCTCAAGCTGCCAGTGCCGCACCAGCATCAGTGCAGCTCTGCTTGTATTGCATCCTGCTGAGACCAAGCTGCGGCGTTTGAGGACAGCAATTAGCAGAGCAGCCAGAAACCATCAAGCAGGACCCCTTTCTGCTGCTCATTTGCAGAGGCTGGCAGAAGAGCCACGAAACTTGGCATCAACATTCCCCTACCCTGAGATGAGCGTGCTGGGCCGTGCGTTGGTCCATCAGGACAAAATGATTGTCACATCAGAGACTTTATTTTCCCTTGGAAAAAAAAAACCAACCCAACAACAAAAACCAAACAACCAAACAAAAAAAAGCACAGGGATTTACCTGGGAGGTTTGTCAGGAAGGAAATCAAACAAACCCCAAACAAACTCCGCTTCAAAAATTATCTTGGTGAGTTAATGATGTAAGAAGACTGCAAGATCCAGCTGGGTGAAAAAAATCTTCCAGCTGAGATTTGCTAACAGCCTCCTATAGCTAGGAAGTTATTAAAAATCTTACCCCAGGGAAGAGCCCCCTCTCCACATTACTGGCTCCCATTGCCCAGATGATGATTCTGAGATTTTCTGAGGTGTTATCATTTCAGTAATGAAAACAGATATTTTATTTTTTTTCAAAAAAACCCTCATCTCTAACTTAGCTTCTCTGCATGATTTCCTTATTCTCTATTATTTAGCTGCAATTGCAATGAAACAGAAGTCATTTCCCGTGCTTAAACGGTGCATTTCACTTTGGGGTGCCTTGCAGTCGCATGCCTGTGTGTAGCACCAGCGTGCAGCTTGCAGCTCCTGCCAGGTACGAACTGGTGTTTTTGGCAGAGCAAGGCAGAAGAGGAAGGTCTGGGGTGAGCTGTATGGTCAGCAGGGGGAAGGCACCCACCCGTGCATCTCTCTGTTGAGGTTTAAGCCCAAAATATGGTTGCTGGGAATGCAGCTGTAGAAAGCACGTCTGCTCTCTGCTCTTGTGTTGACATTGCTGCACTGACAGAGGTGGGAAGCAGAGCGGTGAAATCGGGCCAGCAAAGCCTTTTGTGTAGCAGCACTTAAACCAGCAAAGCTGCGACTAGCAGGAGTGTCCTGCTCACGTGAAGTAATTTTATGATGCTATTTTAGCAGGCGGCATTGAGAGTATGACCTTGTCCGTGCTAAAAGGACACAGCTGCATCCCTGGTAGTGCATGCCGAAGATGGTGACCTGCGAGGGAAGGGAGTGGGCTTGTGCATGAGATACCTGCCATCTGGAACAGTATAGTATTTTAGAAAGAAAAAAAAAAAAAAAGACATGAAAAGATGGTATTTGGCCACTCCACGGACACTGGGGGAGGATAAGAAGAAATCAGTTGAACTTGGTGAAGTAGCTCTGCTGTCAACTGTTAAATTGCTATCGGAGTGATGCTGGAACCGGCCACCAAGGGAGGGCAAAGAGCCTCTGAGGCTGAGTGTCTCCATGAGCAGTGAAAGGGCTGTCTCGGTGCTTAGGGAACGGGCTGGCCCTCCCCGAGATCTCACCCAGCCCCCTTGCTGGAATCATCCTTTCCTGCTATGCCCCTGCCCCTGGTTTGGATTCAACCCCCTCTAAAAAGCCATTTATCACGTATTATCCCATTATGCAAACCAAAAGTCGTTAAGTGCCAGGTCGTTAACAAAGAGGCTGGGAGATGAGGGTGCACCCATGGGACCCCATCTCAGCGCTGGCCTCCTCTTCCACCCAGAGCAGGGAGGTGTGGTTTCCAGTCCCGAGCAGTCCTGGAGGAGCAGAGCAGCATCTCAATTACTGATCTATTTCTTTATCATGCTGCTGGAGTAATCAGGGTCCCAAGCTCTAACCTACTAAATATCACTCGAAGTCAAAGAGACAAACACACTCTAATTACAGAGCAAAGGCAGAGCCTGGCTCAGGAGCATCGCTCCTCCGCTGTCCGACCTCAGCAGCACACAGGGCCAGCTCTGCCTTTCCCCAGGGACCTTGTCTGATTGCTGGGCACATTTTGCATGGCAGCGGGAACCTCAGCTGTCCCACGGGGGTGGCACACTAGGCTTTTGGAGGTGAGGCACATGAACCAGGGGAACAAGCACAGGGGGTTTGGTGCTGGTTTTCCTACCAAGGGGTGGAACCATGGGAATGGGAGACTGCAGCACAGCTCCCTGCCCTCCCAGCAGGACGTGACCACAGAGAGCAGTTGCTGCAAGAGTTATGAGCTATCCTGCTCTGTCCTCCGGGTCCAGGCTGGGCATGGGTGGTAGCAGAGTCTGCAGTCATAGTTTTTCCCAAAAGCACTGCCCTGCTCAGGAGTGAGCAAACACACCTCTGGCAAGGGTCAGGAGCAGAACCCTATGTCCCTTGCTCCCTTGATGGTAGCTGCAGCTAATCCTTTTATTGGATCATCCCGACTAACCTGTTGGGCTGTAAATTGCTTCCTGCTGAGCACCCATAACACAGATTGGAGGTAACTTGACTCCAGAGAGCCAATTAGTGCAAATCTAGGCCTGGTAATTACAGCATGATAAGATTCCTGTCAGCTGATATCTCTGGGCAGATAAGGCACCAGGAAGCAATCTCTTAACGTGATGGCAGTTATTATTACAGCTTCGCCTCTGTCCTGCAAAGCCTTTGGAAAGTTGTGTCTGGCACCTTACCGATGCCACAGCTCTGGGAGCAGGGAAGAAGCTGCAGCTGCCCATGTAGGGTGTGGATGTTGCCCCACAACAAGTCCTTTCTGCTCCAGACTCTGCCCAGAGATGAACATCTCCTCCTTGGCTTGCAAAGCCTGAGCTCAGTCCTCCTGGTGATAGGCAAACTTCTGCGGGCAAGTATGTATCTGCTGAGGTGTTTGCACTGTGGCTGGTGGGAGCGGAAGGCGCCAGGGGAACACGGGCGACCTCTGCAAGCCCAGGGAGGAGGGATGCACCCTGGTGCTAGGAAGGCTGGAACCCCCTTGGCATTGCCTTTATTTTAGCCATGAGGTAAGGTGTGAGTGCTCCACCTGATGTCTTTGGTTTATGCTTCCCTCTACCAGAGGATAAGGAGTAGAGGGTCCCAGCAGATTTGATTATAGGGGAAAAAGAGGATATTTTTACAGGAAAGAATGCCTGGGCAGGACTATCGGCCGGCCATTTCAAGCCTCCCTGCTGTGCTGGATTAGCTTGCCTGAATACAAGTGAAAAATCAGGTTAGACACACGCTTTAGAAGCAGTTATGTCTTCAGAGCTGATGCACTTTTGAGAACGATAACGCATCGGCCCATCTGTGAATCTTGGAGTAATTTGCAAACTGTCCCAAATTTCTTTACTTATTCCAGCCCCCAGCAATACAATGAGATAATTATTCCCATGGTTATGAAACCTGAAACGGAGGCTCATACGTCTCGCTTACAGGTGTGCGAGGGGGCTACAGCTCTTCTAGTTTCCGTTGCTGTAAATCGGCACTAATTCAGAAGAAGCCAGTGTGGTTTGTATTAAAAAAAAAGAGACTGCTCTCAAGGAACATGCATTCTCAATGACATTGGTAGAGGACATGGAGCGAAGCAAAGCAAGCACAGATGCTGTCCAGCAGAACGTCACTGGGATGCACCATGTGTGCGAGGATGTTGGAGTGAGGCTGAAGCAAAGGGCAACACAACGTTGCACCCAGGTCTGCTCTGGAACTGGCCTTTGGGTATTCAGCATGCGTGAAGTGTGTTTGAATCAACCGGTTAGAGTAATTGTTATGAAATTAGAAGCTGTATAACACCGGGAACAGAGTAGTAAAGGAACCTAAACCTCCCTGACGGTTCTGGCTGTTAATGTCTGCCTGTGGCTTAATTACACCATCAATTCCATTAAAGAGTGCAGTAACTAACTGGGATTTAATGAATACATAGAAAAGAATAAATTGGACTTACAATGTAACTGATACCCCTTTATGGAATCAAAAGAAACTGGAACAGAGATTCAATTTCTGCTAGGTAAAATTAGGGAAAGAAATAGATAAAAATAAAAGCCTGACCTGTAGTGGCAGCAGCTCTGAACCTGAGGTGTCTTGGGGTGGCATGAGCCTGAGGAGTACAGTGTAGCTAATGGGGGACCTGCCTGCTACCCAGTACCCCAGCCCTGCTGGCACTCGGCTCCCTTGGGGAAGGAGCAGGCTGTCCCAGCACTTCCAGGGTGGCCCTGATGCTCTGCATCTTCCTACAGGATATAGGCCTGTCCCTTTCCTTGCTTGTGGGTTTGGTTTTTTGTTTTTTTTTAACTCCACATTTCGGTGAAAGATGTGTTTGCTTTTTTTTGCTTAAATAACTACACCCTGTTTGCTCTAGAGGTGTTGAAGCACCCGGACAAATTCCCTCTGTGTTGACGAGGAGCAAACAATCCAGCAGAACACCAGTTCCTGGCAACAAGCAACGTTTGCAGAGAAAATCCAGAGGCATTGCGGTGTGTTCAGAGCTGTTTCTTCATTGAGAGGGAACACTGACACTGCTTGTTCTGTCTCATGATAAAGGCCACGCAAGAGAGCTGCAGCATCCTCAGATGACTAGAGGAGGGCTGTGCACTGCTAGATGAGCTGATGCCGAGCAGCACGCGATGCCAGCTTTGGCATGAGATGAGCTGTCTTCAATGTGAACCACAACAGGTTGGGTGGGAGTGTCTGTTGGGGGGGAGTGAGCTATTCCTGCAGTGAGCACGCTGCACGGGCTTAACTATTTTGCTTTACAAGGTGATGCAGACCAGCCCCAAGTTACTGGAGAGCATCCCCTCCTTTGGCAAGCATGCTCCTTGTGCTGCTGAGTCATCCAGCGGCCAAGTTAATTAGAAAAGAGAGGCTTTCAGCTGCCTGCCCCTGCTCCTGTGGTTTTCCCTGGTTAGAACAAGCCTGGGATTGCTGTGTCCTCCTCCCTCTTGGCGACGAACCTGCCGAGCCAGGGGTTGCTCCCATTATCCAGGCAGTGATTCGCCTATTGTCAGTGCTCAGCAAACACGCAAGGAGCAGCGACAACCCGCGCAGGAGGGTAGCATGCTGGAGGCATCGCTCTGGGGCTGCCAGCTCAGCCTCTCTCGCCAGTGCTAACCATGCTTTCAAATTATAATAAAGCACAAAGGGAGCTCAGGCAGCAAGGTAACAAGCTGTGCTGCTGGGGAGCGGCCTCAGCTGAAAGCTTCAGCCCACAGAGCACTGAACCCACGGCAGGCTGCGAATCCTCCTTCTCTACTGCTCGTTGGCCACGGCCATCTCCCCAGCCGCCCATCTGTCGGCCTCTCCACAAACTGCTCCCGGGCTCCTTCTCAGCAGATGACCCTGGATGTTTGTTTCCCTTTAAACCCAGCTGAAATCATTGTTTGCTGACAGCTCGGCCTCCCAGAGATGGCCAAGCATGCTGCATAGGCATGTGCAAAACCAGACATGCTACTACCTGCATCTCCTCCCAGGGCAAGCGGGGCTGGAGGTACCCCAAGGACTGCGGGCAGCAGTTGGAGGATGCGGCTCAGCAGCTCTTGCCGCCTTTGCTGCTTGCGCTTCCCTGCCCACCTTCGGCGTGAGAGCTGCAGGCAGGAGGGGCGACGTGGGCAGCAGCCTTCCTCCACTCCCTGCTACCCAATTGATATAATATCCTTCTTTCCACGCATCCCTGTAATAAGGCAGGGATGTGGCGAGCGAGCAGCAGTGACCGATGCGAGGGGCTGATTGTCTGTATGGTGATGCTGAAAGGGGTCGCGACTCCCTAAGTGCTCGTCAGGATGAAGGATGACAGCCCCAGACAGCGCGACACTTCCCTCCTCTCCCACTGCTAATGAGTGCTCAGGCAGCCAGGGCTGCTGGTGGTTGTAGTTTATTTTCCCTCTGTTATTTCTCTTCCTATTTATTTGTTTTATTTATTTATTTATTTTAGCCCCCTACCCCCCCCATCCTTTCCCTGTCTCCCTTCTGGCTTCTGCAGCTATTTGTGTTGGATCCTGAGCAGTTAGCGCTCTGAAAATTTAATTAGGCACTTGGATGAAACCTGAAAGCTGAGCCTCTGTTGGAACTGAGTCTGCAGCCCCCCCTGGACCCCCAGCTGCTCTCCCCTCAGGCCACTTTGCAGTAGGCAGGGGGGACACAGGAGCCCCCAGGGCCTGGGGCAATGCCATGCAGCCACCTCCACCACCAACAGAAAATATCTTTTGCTCCCAGAGGAGGAACAGGGATGTAAATGGAAATGCATTTGTCAGGAAAAGCTTCTCCACAGCTGCTTTTCCCCCAGAACAATCTGCAGGTTTAGCTGGAGGAAAGGGGCTAGCAGTTTCTCTGCTGAATTGCTGACAATCAACTAACCAGCAAAAACTAACACGTACATCTTCAGTTTCCTAACATAGAAAGGAGAGGGGGGAAAATGTTGGCCTGTGCCCCCAGCAGCACGTGCTGCTGGCTCCTCAAACAGTCTGCAGGCAGAAACCTCGAGCGAGGATGAGGAGGGTGCCTGGGTGCTGTCGTGGTGACCGGAGAGCCAGAGCAGCTACGGGGGCTGTGACCGAGGCCGGTGAAGCAGGCTCGGGGCAGAGGAGATCTCTTCACACCTGGGTTGTTGCTCTTCCGTGAAGTTTTACTTCCCCATGTTTCCCGATGCCTTTCAGAAATGAGCTTTATTTAGCTTTGAAGGTCTTATTCTGGGGATGCTGCCTTTAAAGAAACTCCCCACAGCCCCAGCGGCATCTTTCCCCGGTCTGCAGTGACACAAATGAGTGATTCTCATGCGCTGGTGCGAGTGCCTTTCAGAGGCACAATGGAAGGTTCTTTGACAATGTCACCTGGCTGCTCAAAACAACCTGCACGCCACTCACGGGCCCACACGTTTGCACAGCGCTTGTTCTCTGCTGCGATAAGGCATGTTGGGGTTTTTTTCTTCCCTACTCTATTTGAAAAATAATTCTGGTCTTTTAAATCCATGCCTTTTTTTGATCGTTTTTTTTCCCCCCTCTCCTTATTACTGAACAATAGGACTTGTCCTGCTTTTATTCATTACGTGATCTTGCATTATAAGAGCTTGACGTCAGCAGGGAGCCAAAGAGAGGACGAGATGAGTATGGCAGGGATGCAGTGGTACCCGTCAGGCAGAGCCAGAGCTCCAGCCCCTCAGGCATTCCCGTGGATGACCCCAGATTGGAAGCTGGCCCCAGAACACTCGGCGGCGAGGAGACCACATCAGTCCCCTCTTTGTTTTCTATTAAACAAGTATATGCTCGAGAAAGCACGAGCACTGCCTTCCCCTGGCATTAGCACATGATGGTTTGGAAGTGTGAGCAGCCACTAATAAATTACTTGTGGAATTGACAGTCTGGGTTTGTGGATCTTTTTCGACTGTGAAACAAGTGAAAAAAATGCCAGGCTCTTTCTTGCCTCTCTCTCTTTCTTTTTGTAAGGGATCAGTTAGACACAGGGACTCCAGCGTGAATAAACTCAGATTTATGTCCCCATCAGTCAGATCCTTAAACTTCCTAAGTACTTAAAATGTACACATTTTAACTTGAAAAATTACCAGGTTTGTCTAAAGGAAAATTTCCAACATAAAACAGGAAACTCATTTGAAGGGAGAAATTCTCCAATGAAGTGAACCCAGGCAGTCATAAAAAAGTTAAACCAGGCATAAAGGGAAATGTCAGATGTGTGGGAGAGCCAGATGTCTCTCTATTTTTCCTCTTTTTTTATATTTTTATAACCTAGATCAGATTATAGGAGAATATATGAATGTATCAAGCAGGGAGGGGTATGTGGGGAGAGGAGAATTTTGCTTCCAGCCTTTAACTTGATGTAATGTGGAGCACTCTACAAAGAAAAACATTTTTATATTTCTAAATAAAGCACTTTAGAGTGACACATTTATTGCTGGCAAAGAATTACTCAAATAAGAGACATTGTCAGCTATTTATTTTAAAAGCTTATTTTTTTTTTTTAGTTTGTGAAAAAAGAAAGATCAAACCCTCTTTCCATTCTTCTCAATATTCCTTAAAAGCTTTAAAATAAAGTGGTTTTTCTGCTCCAGAGTTGCTTTCTGGTGTTTCCAGGGATCTGTGGGGATGAGGGACCCTCATGGAGAGCTGGGCCGGCAGAGTTCCCACCGGGGGCTGCAGGGATGTGCAGGGGCTGCAGCCTGGAGAAAACCCCGTGGCTGTCATGGTGGGTTTGCTGAAGGTTGCCCGCCTGGGTTATGCTCTTGCCACTCCACTGAAGTTTAATTAAGATATTTCTCAGGCTTCCCTCGTGATGTGGGTGGCCAAGCCAGGGGGAAATGTGTGGGTGCTGAGGTTCTGAACCCCTGAGAGAGCTGGAAACCACCCTTCGCTCCTGTTTCCACCAAAGCCAGGGTTTCCAGATGCCTGTTCCTTGATGCCACGAGGCTGGCAGCACCGCTGCCAGCAGCTTCCAGGAGGGAAAGAGAAATGGAGACCCCGAGGCTTTCCCGGCTTGGAATGCAACAACCTGTAAATAACATGGTGTGCAAGTTGAGCAAAGCGCTGTATGCTGTGCCATTCCCTGGGATTTTACATTTTACATTTTACAATATTAAATGCACAGTTGCTCGTACATCTATTTATCCAAAACAGCGTGAGTCCCCAGTGCCTGTTGCTAAAACGTGCCGCACAGTTTCTGAAGCACTGGGAGTAAAGGTGGCAAAGGGAGGAACAGGTGATGGTGCTGTTCCTGGGGTGTGCAAGCAGGGGTGGGATGGGGCTGTTTGGGTCCGTGCTGATGTTCCAGAGCTCATCTGTGACGGGAGCTTTCAGGGGCTTGAGAGACCCCACTGCTGCCATGCAGCTTGTGTGGGCATGGGCGCGCTGCCTGCGCAAGGGGAAGATGCTCGGGGCGCTGGGTCTGGCAGCATGTCCAGACGTCAGAGCAAATGGTCAGTGCAACCTGAAATGCTTGGAAAGCTGTGATCGTTCTTACAAGGTCGGGTGATGTGAAACACCTCATTACACTGCTCAGACACTGAGCCCTGTCTTTAACCAAGGCCTTTTAATGTCAGTTCCTACAGCCAAAACAGGAGAGCATTAGCATACCCGCCAAGGCTTCCCCGTTAACCTCTCCTAGCGCAGTGTAAGCACCTTTCCCAGCCTATGGCACATTTCTCCTCCCTCTCTTGCGGACAGGAAAAAAAAAAAGAAAAAAAAAAAAAGAAAAAAAAAAAAAAAAGCAAGAGAGAGAAGGAGAATAGATCTTTCCATGTCAGGCTGCAGAGACTCCCTGGTTGCGTGCGGGGTGGTTTTACAACACAGCAAATCTGTTTAACCTGCAGAACTGCATCCCTGTAGCATGGAGCCAGCCTGGCCGGTGCCGTTCTGCAGGGGGAGCACAGGGCAGCCCCGCTTTGTCCCTGTCACCCAGTGTGGGCTCAGGCGTGGACCAGGCAGAGATGCAGGAGGCCAAGGACAAGACCTGAATCCTTGGCTTCACCCTTGGCTTGCCCTCCCCTCTCTGTCTGACTCCAAATATCCTTTAATTCCTCTGTACGTTTTTTGTAGTTGTTGTTTCATTAGCTTTTAATCTCAGCTACTTTCTTTCCCCCGTAGATTATTCCATTTGTCTTGCTTTCCCCCTTTTCTGTACCTTTTACTCTATAATTGGATCATTTGCAGTTTATAGAAAGGATGAGAAACAAAAGGTATTGACAACCCAAGCATCCAAAATTATATGTCAAGCTCAAAACAAAGGAGATGAAAAGAAAATCTGGGTCCTCTTTGCATTCTGATTTCTGAATCCGCGGAGCTCATTACTTTCCCATGTTTGGGGCTTTTCCTGTGTCTGTGGAAACTAAAAACCACTTTTAAGAAGAGCTGAAAAGTTGATTGACTCCAGCAGCTGGGGACTGACAAGAAACAGCAATGTAAAAGCCCATGGCAACCGTTCAGCATCGAACCCCTCGTCTCTCCACTGGGTGAAGCTTTACAGTCAGGCCCAACACTTTTCACACTGGCCCTTGGAAAAGATGATCAGTTGTTCTCTGGAAGATAACAAATGGAGTTTTTAATGTGGATTATTTCTACTCAGAGTGAGTGCCTCATCAGTAATCAGGAAACGACACTTTGCCAGGGCAGCACTGCACGGAACACTTATTCCCAGCAAAACAGGCGCTCCCAGTAAATCTGTGGCTGCGATTCCCGTCTTCCAGCTTCGTTTGCTGAGAAACTGAGACACTGCCATTCCTCCCAAATCTGGGGCTCAGCAGCTCTATCTCCAGAGCGTGACTCTTATTAGCTGAAGCCCAAGAGCCCCTTCCCAGCACCCTGCACGGAGCCGGCTGGGTGCCCGGAGGCAGGGACCAAAGGTGGGTGCTGGTGTGGAGCGGCTGCGCTCGGGACAACCTGCCAGCATCTGACCAAGACTCAGACCAATTACTGTTGGCATGAGCCCAAGCCATCCATCTCGGCAAATTTCCCTCCAGGGGCTGCCCCATTAGTAGCAAATAACTAATTATTGCTGTCAGCTTTAATAAAAAAACATTAGTTGAAAGATATTTCCACCCCCCCGCCCTGTAACTTTCCAAGGCTGTATAAATTACTGGAGTCAAAACTAACTTCTAAATTGAGTAATTCCAGACATTTGTCAGACTCCAAGAAATGCTTTAATTAGCGTTGGTTAATAAAGTGTTTAGGTAATTAGGAGAACATTTGTCCTGCCTGTGCATTTTTTTTTCCCTCTTGCTTACAACAACTCAAAAAAATTAATTGGAGTCCAGGCTTCAAGAATTACTGAGCTTTATTTATTTAATTTATTTTTTTCACTCTTCCTTTGTAATAAAGTATCGGTGAGACTATTAATGATTATTAGTGGAAGTCATCCCTGCTGATCGAGTTCCGAAAGTTTTTCCTCCTCTTTCTGGCTGTTCTTTCCGACGTGGGGAGTGCAGGGAGCAGGAGCTGGCTGGCTCTCGGGGGACGGATCAAAAGCAGCCGCAGCAGCTGATTCCCTGTGGGGTGCCGGGAAGGATGCACTCGGGGAGCATCTCTTGTCTGCAGCGAACGTGGCGGTGCCAGTGACGCGTCTTTCTGGTACTCCTCCTGGGCTAAGGAGGCAGGAGCCACGCTTCGCTTCCAGCCCAGAAACCTGTCACTCTGCCAGAAATCGGCGTTTAAAACCTCACCGTCCCCCTGCACCCGAACGCTGCCGCTGACAGCTGCCGTGAGCGGCAATGGTCCATGGCGTGCACCGCAGCATGCATTTCACGCTCGCATCTTGTGTTAGCTTCAGATGGCTGCTCATGCCAAATTACCACTTTTTCTAATATAACTGCTGTTTAATTTTGGGGGCTTGGAAGACTGAGTGGGACTGCAGGAGCAGGGGTGGCAGGGAAGGAGTTAAGGGCAGCCTTGGCTGGTGGAGGAGCACAGCTGTTTGCTGTGAGCAGGGATTTGCAGACAGGCTGTCAGGAATTAGGGACTGCCATGGCTATAAAAGGGCTGGTGCTGGGAGCACTGAGGGCTTTGGCTGCTGAGGGTGAGCTTTGCTTGCTGGAGAGAGGACAGGGGCAGAGAGGAAGGATTGTTTTGAGCAGCGTTGGATAACGGGACCTCAGCAAGGTGGCTACTAGCACACCTGCAGCACTTTCTCCGCAGGAGGTGATGGAGATGGCAGGGCAGCGAGCGAGCCCAGCATGTGGACATGGTGGTGAGGCTCTTTGGTTCTTGCTGGGTCGAGGCTCCTCTCAAGGTTCCCACCTTATACTGTGGGAAGCTCTTCTCTGCTCTTGAAACAGCTTCTCCTGCCTCTGGCTGTCTCTCCCATGGCTGTTTTAGCAGCTAGCTTAAACCTGCTCAACTTGTTGGGCTTTGTTTGGTTGAGATCAGAGGTGTCTGACAGATGCTTGTTCTTCAGATTTTAAAAATTTAAGGGCTAGTTAGTCTTCAAGATATCCCATGGAAAGGTCTTCACTTTTTGAGTTTAAAAAGCCATGTAGGTATACTTCACATCTTGCAAACCATTTCTAGCAAGAGCTGAAACCCAATGCTGCTGCTCCCAGCAGGTTCCGGGGCCATGTCCTAGCTGAATGCTTTGCATTAGTTACTGCATCTCTGCCTTTCCAATCGATACATTAAGTGACTCTGCAATTAATTTGCTTGTCTGGGTTACAGAAGTGTGGGAACAATAAGAAACACAGGGTTTTCTGGTCTGGTTTGAGCTAATTGCAGAGAGGGGTCCATTGCACAGTGCAGGCAGCCCCAAGCCACTCTAGCTACGTGGTCTAGGAGTCCTGAAGCTTGCTCTGCACCACATGTCCGGTTGTCGTGTCTGCAGCTTCCTCCTTGGAGGAACTCTCTGCTCCTGGTGGCTCATGCCCTCTGGGGAGAGGAGAAGGGCTCCAAGAGTGCTGGAGCCCTGCAGTGCTGGAGGGATGTCCCACCTCCAACCCTCTGGTTTAGCAGCTATGTGCGACTGAGGGATGCGGAGCTCTGTGAAGAGTTCTGATGGGGAAGGGCAGGGCTCAACTTTCAGCCCCCATATCAGCTGAGCAACATGTAAAGACCCCCTGTGGGATTAAACCCAGCACTTTCCTGTCCTTTAACCCATGGTGATGTGTCACTGATCAGCGCAATTGGTTCTAATAGCTCCCCAGGTAGATTCAGGAGAGCAACGAGTTGAACATAAAAATCCCTTTATTATTGCCATTTTGCTTTTATATACCCATCAAGCTTTCATATTTAATCTCCTACATCACAATAGCTGATCATTTTTAACATTCGACATTGATAAAGTGCCCGCTGCTATTATTCTGACATACTATAAAACATTACACCCATTTGCAATAGAAAAGGCAAAGAATCAATACTCAGCCCCATTTTCCAGCATGGCAGTAAATCACGGGGAGCCTAACAAATTGTTTTAAATATAAGCACCTTCAGAACCAATAAAGAACCCAACTGATCCCTGTCCGTTGTCATAGCTGTCAAACATCTTTTCTGTTAAATGGGCATGTGGGTGTTTGCTCAGGAAAGACCAGCCTGCTACCTTGCCCCCCTGCCCCAGGGAAGGTCTTGAGGGGTGCAGCTGGGAGTGCCTGTCGTGGGATGTGCCACAAGTTCCTCTGGGCAGCTGGCTTGAGTGTCGGGGGATGCCTTACAGCTTACTTCTGGCAAAGGTGAAGGTTAGTAAGCCCATAAGCTAAACGAGATTCAGGAGGTGAAGTGCTTCACCCAGCTGTGCAAAGAAAATTGATGCTCCTGATTCACCCTGGCTCCACGGCTGGGCTGTGAGGTCAGTCCTTTTCATAGGTGTTGCAGAGAACAGTCCCAGCTTGCTTGCTTTTTTTTTTTTAATGTGTTTGTTGCTGGAGAGTGGTGAACTTGCTGTAAGGAAGGGCATGTGTGTTTTCCCCAGGCATTGCTCCTGGGGATGCTGTCATTGCAGCGCGTTCACAGCTGCCACCGTGCCCCTCTCCCAGCAGCACTGGTTGCTTGCCATGGGATGGGGACCACCGTGCCCCGGGGCATGCTTGGGATGCACCCATGTGCTGGCTGCACAAATGCGAGGGCTGAGTTCCCCCAGCAGAATAAGGTATTGCCTGACATCTCATGTGTAGCTGTCCCTTCCTGGCAGATCTGTGAGTTTACTAGTCCCTGGGTTTATCCGTGTGTTTGCTTCACCATGAGTCGTGTGCGTCCCTGTGTAACCTCCGCCTATCCATCTCCTCCCCTGTATACCTCTGCATGGTAGGCGTTTTGTCACAGAAAGGTAAAATGAAAAAAAAAAAGCATATAATTTTTACGTCTGGGATGATGTAAACCTTGTGTGCATAGTTTAAAAATGTTTTCAGCACATCTGCTGTCAAATAGCTCCTAAATAATATGGTTTACCTGGGTTGACTGATTTATAGGAACCTGGCTCCCAGACCCCAAGGATGACATTTTAAACGCATCTTCCTTTCATTTGTAAGGGATTAAATGAACATGTTTTGACAAGATTGATCATATGGAGTTCAGACAATTTCTCTTTGTGGCTTCAATCTATAGCTTGTAGAACTGATAGAATATTATTGTGTCTCATTAAAATAATGCATGGCTGGCAGGCGCTGCTGCATGCAGGAAAACAAATGTTCGGGGAGTTCCCTCCTCTGAGACCGCCCTGGAGAGGCAATGGCAGCGCGGGCAGTGCAGCTCCTTGCTGCTGCTCCTGCGTCGCCTCCTGTAGTGTCCTGCAGAGATTCGCTTGGTCCTTCATCAGATGTTTGTGTAATGCATGCTCCCTGGTGCGGCCCTCTGAAAAGGATGCTCTGAGCTGAA
Source organism: Falco cherrug (assembly GCF_023634085.1). Taxonomy (NCBI): domain Eukaryota; kingdom Metazoa; phylum Chordata; class Aves; order Falconiformes; family Falconidae; genus Falco; species Falco cherrug. The sequence goes on from NC_073713.1 coordinate 7,348,706, forward strand.
TTGTGCCATTACCTTCAGCTGGGCGTGGGAGGCAGATTCTAATCCCTCTATTTCTCTGCAGGAAAGGTATTCCCTCTTTAGCTATAATGTTCCTGTTATTCTCACCGATAACCAAATTTCAAGAGGTGGCTGCATCTGTGGCCATACGCTGGTGCTGGCAGGGGCACCCTGGGAGTCCATTTTTGTCTTCCTTCAAAATGTTCCGCAGCTTTGAGCACTGAGGCTTGATGGCAGGATCAGATCTGCCCCTGCAGGATGAGGGGTTTTGGAGTTTCTGCTCTTTGTTTCAATTTCATTAACCTTGTGACCACTGTCATAAACTATCTGCCCTCTACAGCCTTAGGAAAAAATAAAGAAAAAAAAAAAATCTTTAAAACCAGACAAATGTCTTTAAGCCCAGAGGCCTTGGAAGGCCTTAAGTGGCTTGTTCTTGCTCCAGAAATACTCAACCCTTGCAGTTCCTTGCACAGAGGGAGTAGTAAATCACTGCTGTCCTCCTTACAGAGACCAGGAATCGCTGGTCTGGCAGACACCGAGCACTGCCTCGGGGCTGCAGTGGGAGGAGCGGGGCCGTGGTCTCCGGCGTCCCCCGCCACCAAGCCTAGCAGTGTTTGTAACGGCTTGTTAAGGTGCTGCATGGAGAGACCATTTCAACACCAGTGCTTGGCTGCCTCAGCTGCTGTGGTGGACCTCCGCCCTCCAGCACGGCTATCAGCCCCAGTGTGACTACCATTGGCTTTTCAACTGTTTTCTGTGAAATTGCTGCATGTTCCAGCAGGACCATTTGGAACAGAGTAGGAGCATGGAAAGAAAAACTGTGTTTCTTCCCCAGGCTGAATTCAGAGTCACCAGAAGGCTTTGTAGGGCTTGCTGGTCCTGGTTTACCCCACCCAGCTTGAGTTTTCTTCCCTTGTTAAGTCACGGCTGTTCATGACATTGTCCTTAGGCACATGGCCAAATGGAAATGGGAGAGGCCTTCTTCTATCCTGTTCTCAGCCTGTAGACATGACTTATCTCCTTCCTGGCTCGGTGCAGGCATAGGAAACCATTACCCTTGGATGGCAGGTGAAGGCAGCAATCTTCTAGGTATCTGCTGGCAATTTGCATTGTTGCATTATGCATGGGCAGAAAACTCAGAAATAAAGTACAAGGAACAGGAAATCATTGTGGTGTTTTTAATCTGAAGGGTGAGATCGAACTGCTGTTTGTAGGCTCCCTTTAATGGCCCCTCAATTGGTAATTAGTGTTATATTATCGCATATCTTTAATAGAATATTGATGCTGTTGGCAGAGATATAATCCCAGTGTCAAGAGTAATTCCCCTATATCCAACATGTTACACTTACTACATATGGGCCCGGCAGAGCTGGTCGTAAGGCTCGGCCGATGCATCTCAAATCAATTCGATGTAGCACTTCACTGCAAGTGACTTACGGTACATCAGAGAAATGTGTATTAATAATTTGCTTTGGGAGTGTGAACTGCCAAGGAGGAGGTGCTAGCTTGGTGTGACTACTGCCTGCGGCTTGGTCGGGCGCAAGGGGAGCCCCAGGGAGCCAAACTGCACCCTGGATGTGCAGGAAAGCGGGTGCAGAGCATGTGCCTTCCTCGGAGGTTCAGCAGAGCCAGGCAAAGCTCTTGGTTCATATATCAAAGTGCCTTCGGTTTCCATTTGAAAGCAGGTGAAACAATAATAAATACCAAGCAACGAAAGTTAATCTCTATCCACAGCATTGTAATAAATGGGAAGTTAAACAAAAAATCAATGTGGAGCTGTTAATTCCGGCCAGCTCCTGAGCCCTCTCCAGAGCAGAGTTCAGCCTGGTGGGATGCTGCGGCCGGCCCCTTCCCTTGGGGCACAGGCATCCTCTCCATGACGTGGGGCCTTATTCCCATGGCACTGGGAAGCTACATCTTCACAAGAGCCACCTCCTTTGCTGGAGCCAGAGAGGTCTCATTTGGCCATGAGCATCAGGCCCTCAAATAGTTTAGCCGAGTTCACTTTGCTTCTTGTACCTTGGGACTATTAGAAGAATTGCTTAATGAACCACAGCCCGTCTCTTCCTGAAGCGCACGCACACAGCCATGGATTGGAAAGATAATACAGTCCTCCAGCAATCGCCTCTTGACCGACAGCAAAGGGAAATCGGGATCGATACTTCCCCTGTTATCTCCACCCGCTAAAGACTCCGGCGCTTCTGGCTCTCCGTGCATGCTGCTCTCCCTCCTTCCCCTCGGCTGCGAGAGGCGAGCGCGCCAGAGCCCTCCTTTCCTTCTTGCTCTCATCAAGGATTTCTCAGCCATCTTTCAAGGGCACTGGCAGCCCAGGGGCGGTGGTGTGCAGACAGCATCCTTCAGCCTGTCTGACGGCAGAGATGCCACGGGTCTGGCGCGCTGGGGAAGGCTTTCCTCAGGGCTCCACTGTGAGAGCAGGAACCTTTAACTCCCTGCTTCTCCCCGTGCTCCCCAAGCCCACAGATTTACAGCAAGATCCCTGGTGGGACTCCAGCCTTTACTGCCCCCCCCCCCCCCCCCCCACACACACACACACACACAGAGCTTGGCTCCTCTGTTGCCCTCTTGCTGGGGTGGCACTTGCAGCTCTGATGGATGTGTTTGCAGGAAGAGTGCTGCATCCCAGTGGAGCGATGTTGTGCGTGTTCCTGGTACATCATAATGTCAAATATCAATCATGCATGATAAACACAGTTTGAAAGCAAAGGACACTTCAGAAGACTGGGAGAGAGGAATTTTGGGGCTAATGCAGACCTTGTGGAGACCCCATCTCCCCTGGAGCAGGACAGTGCTGGAGGGGTGACACCCAACAGTGGTTCCTGGAAGAACTGAGTTTCTGTGCGAGCTCAGCACCTTTGTTTTCCCCCAGGATGAAAGACCTTGATTACTGCAGAAGCCATTGTGCCGAGACAGCCGTAAACGAGACCCCATGCTCAAGATCGATCCAAGTATCACCAAACCCTGTGACCTTCTGGATTGGTGAAATCACTTCTGGGGAGCCTTTCAGGCCAGTGAGGACTTCTTTTCCCACAGGACCTTCGAAGTCGTCCTCTGACTCCTGGACTGACTCTCCCTTGTCCCCCCTCTTCCCTCCACCAAGGGGAGCTGCAAACCCATTTCAGAAGGGAAGATGGTTCAAGCTTTGGGCTCAGGCTTGGGTTCCGGTTCTGGCGACAGCAGCGTTCCTTCCCAGCACGTTGCCTCCGGAGTGGCCGGTGCTCCGGCCTGACCCTCCCTTTGGATCCAGCGTTGCTCGCTCCCTCGCCCATGGGTGCTGATTTAAAGATGACCCGCGGATGCCGCCTCCGACACGAGCCTGCATCAGGCCACCTCAAACAACCTTGTGCCAGAGCAGGTGTGGTAAATCTGCAAGGGCTTTGCCACTTCCATCTGTGTGTCTCCCTGATTTATTTCTTTTTTCCCTTTCAGTGCCTTCAGCCTCAATTAAGTAAAATAGCATAGTGTGTGCCTGCATTACAGTCATAGTCCCATTGACATTTACACTTCAGCGTGTTTTTTTTTAAGCACTCTACTGTACGGGAACCTTTAAATAGCCTTACTTCCCTTTTGTTGTGTGTCACTGCTGATGACAAGGTACAAAACTCTCCAGGAGACGGAGCGAGAGGGCCACATGTGCCCAAGCTGCAGAAGCTGTTCCTGCAGAAACCTGCCTTTGATACCTCATTTGCCTCCTGTGCTTTCTGCAAGACTCAGAGGTGTATCGCCCAAGCCCCATGGGTATGAGAGAGAAAGCCTGTGGAAACAGACCATTACTACCAGCTCTGAGGTTCCGCAGGTGAGGAGCGCTCATGCTGTTGCCCAGCACACATGGGGCACAAGCCGTGGCACACGGGATCTCCACTGCCAGAAGGATGTGGTGCAGCATAACATCCCATTCCCATTGGGAACTCCAGTGGGGTTTAGAGCTCTTGGAAAACTTGATCCATAGTCTTTAAACGAATCCCAGAGCTGGGATATGACGGATGGGAACTGCTACTGGGTGATTTCTGCTTTGAAATGCTCTCGGTGAGTTTCAAAGCCTGGATGTATTTAACTTTTAGCAAAACATCAGCAATCAGAGATCTTTTCTTCATAGACACAAAAGTGTCTGCAGCAAGGTCTCCCGGATGGTGACGACAATGCACATTAGCATATATTTTCTTAAGAACGGAACTGTCATAAGGCTAGCCTTGAAAGCTATTCGGAGTATTTACAGCTTTTATGAGCCCCCCCGGGAGAGAATAATCTTAAAGTACTGCAGACATCGCTTGGAAGAACTGTGAAAAACATTCAATTTAGGAACAATTTTGCCTCCATCTATCTATTTTTTATAAGCACTTGCTCCTACTGCTGGTTATTTCTCCACCTGGATCTCCTCTGCCATAGCAGTGGGTTGCACCAGTAGTAAGTGACTCTGATGGCACAAGTGGAGAATTAAGAGTTTGGATTGGGAAAGGGCAGCAGCAGGCAGAAAGCTTCAGGGAAAGAAAGCAATGTCTTCATGCAAATACCTCTTTGAAAATAAGAGAGGGAGAGACATGCAACAAGACAAAGCAGCTGAATGCTCTCTAAATAGCATGCTTTTCATACTTTTGCAGGAGGCATTGGTGTATTTCTGAGTCTACCCGAATGCATGTGTCATGTTCTATTACCCCATCCTCAGGATTCTGCAACCGCGTCAAACAGAAGGGAAGACAAGGAAAGCAAGCAAAAAAAGGAAAAAGAAAAGCAACACTCAGCCTGAAACCCACTATCTTTTGGATTATGCAAAACACATGAGTACCTGATCCAGCTTTCTAAATTACAGGGTTTTACAGCTTTCTGTTTATAGTGGGATGTCACAAGTTGTAATGATCTGCTATATCATTATGGGAGCAGATGCCAAACTTAGATCTCTGCGTGTTTATAAAAAGGCTCTCACTTGCTGTAGTGCTGCGGAGGGGTTTCAGAGCTCCTTGGCAAGTTTGGAGGATGGGGATGATGTTTGTCCAGGGGCGTGTGCATGTGCAAACACAGCTGCGAACGTGGCAGCATCGGAGCTGCTCCCCCTTGCATGCACGGGCTGCTACGAGTGATGGTGCTGTGCCAGGCTGAAATGCCTATCCCAACCAGGGGCTGCATTGTCTGGTCACTTAATTACAACTGCACTGCCACTGTCATGACTTGATTGTCATTTTTATATTACTTAAAAACTTCAGCACGAAACAGAAACAATCTCTTCTGGCCCTGTTCCCTGTAAGTAAATGAAAATGGCAAGTCAGGAGACTGAGTGGACAGCTTGGACCAAATATAACAAGCAGAAAATTCCTCAAGCTATCTGGAAGATAATTTTTAAATGGTAACCACAGCCATGGAAATGAATAGTGGTTTAAATGGTCTGAAGCTGTACAAACATCCCTGCTGAGCATTTTGCTGCACCTCAGCTCTGGCATAAATGGAGCTACGTGCAGCGGGCAGAAAACAAGCCTTGAGTCTGGCCTTGGCTTTGCTGGGACTCGCCCCAAGCCTTGGGAGTCATCAGGCAGCCATTTGAGTGGCACAGCCTGGGAACAGCAGCAATCCCATCCCCATGCTGCTCCACGGGTGCCGTTGGATCTGTATCCCTTGGAAACCCCCCCCAGCGCTGCCACAGGTGAGCAGAGAAGGAACCGGTGGTGGCTCAGGGGACTCATGCTGTTATTCGTGGTGTGGGTGCCCAGCATCCAGCACCCTGTATCTCCTGGACAAGTGATGGGAGGCTTATGAAAATAGCAACGTCATTCCCTGCACGAAATAACCTGAGGGGAGCAACAAGCAGTGCCCCTCTTTGCAGGCGTTTGCCAAGAAAATAAGCACGTGCCTGAATAGAAAAAGAAATAAAAGATTTCTTGGAGCTAGTCTTCAGGGTGCAGTAGCATGAACGGCATGTTTTATTCAGCGAGGAGCAGCTGCACTACCTGGAGCAGAAATTCAGCTTGTTGAGGCCTAATCTAGGTAGATCACTGAAGCTTTGGAGAGCCTAAACAGCCAGAGAGCAGAAGACCTCTTTTGTTGCAAGATGCTTCTGCAGAGGGGGTCGACCTGCCTTCGCCTTGCCCAGCACAGCCCCAGCCCATCAGCGGGGTGTGCAGAGCCTGCCCTCTGATACGGGTTTTTGTGCTGCCGAGACCCTCGTGGGGCAGCTCGTGGCTGTTCCCTCCGTAGCCTGAAATCCCCAAATGCCTTTAACTGAGCTGCCTGTGCAGTTCCCTCTTCTCATCTGCAATCCCCCTCTGACGCCCCAACCTGCAGAATCAGGGCAGGACCCCGAGGATGCGCTGCTGTTCCCAGCCTCTGTCTCAGCTGGAAACCCGGCTCTAGGACTCTGCCAGCTCCTTGGCTGCTGCTCCACATTCTGAGCAAAAATTCTGGGTGCATTCAAGTCTGCAGCCCACCTCTGCAGCTTGAGGTCACACAGATGAGTTCGTGACATGTTTTTATTCTTTTTTTCTTCTGCGTGCCAGTATTTGCAAGATAAAGTTAGTAAAATTCCTCCTGTTCAGGGCAAAGAGCAAAACTTGCAAAGGCAAAAGCCTGGCAAATAAATTCCCTCCTGTGCCCAGAACGTGGGGCACTGGGTGATGTGCCAGGGCTTGGGCTGGAGGTGGGTGGGTGAAACCCCACAGGGCTGAGGCTGCCTGCGTGCCTTGCTTCTCTGTGACAGTTTTTCGAGGTCCATGGCGCCTTTTGCTTGCCGGAGTTGAAGGATTCCCCCTCCAGCTCTTGAGAGCATGTTAGCAGAGGGATTCCCCTCCTTCTCCACCCAGCCGAGACCCTGAAAACCTCTCCCTGTTTTATCTCCCTCTGTACAGCTGAACAAATACAGAGGCAGAGCCAAGCCATCCTCCTCGCCCTTTCTCCAACTCCCAAAGCGGCGGCAGCTCCATTCTGAGTCACATCTTCAATATTTCATATTAAGTATATGTCGAGCCTGGAGTTTCTCTTAGTAATTTTGACCCAATTTCTGTTTTTAAGCTACACCTACATCGGTGCTGCTTCTGAGCAGTGTGTCCCAGTGCAGCGTACAGTCCTTGTACACATGGCAGAGCCCGATTCTGGCCGGGTCCGTGTGAGAGTTGTTGCGTTTGCAGGGATGGGCTGCAGAGGATGGGGCATGAGCTCCCTCGTTCAGGCTGGAATGCTGTGTCCAGCTGAGAGGGGGTCTGCCCAGTGCTCATGGCAAATGGCTCCCAGCCTGAAAAATGATTTGGGGGAGATGGTTTGCAAATCAGGGTGATTAATGTATGTGATTTCTCTAGTGTGCTGGAAAGGATAAATCAAAATAGAAGGGGGAAGCAGAGCATAAATTCAGAGGGTGCTGTGGGGGGCTGGCATGAAGGAAGGCAAGGCTCAGCCTGGGTCGCCCCCCACACCTTTGTACCAGCAGGCTGAGGCTGCTGCCAGTGAGGATGAGGAGGGTACGCGGTTACCAACGCATTGCTCTGCCGCTGGGACCCCGCGCATGTGCGAATGTTCCCCTCGCCAAGGGCACGTGGCACTGCTCAGCCAGGTCCTCTCCCCTGGCATCCTGATGTGGGCATGTGAAGTTAAATTATCTGCGTGGGGCAGGTCCGGGAGGTGTCCTGGAGCCCCTTGCAGAAACATCTGTAAGGATGAAGGAAGAAAAAGTTCTGTGTGACAGGAAAAGGAGAGAAGGGGGAGGGGAGGGAGATTTTATTACTGAAATTTGCCAGAGAGACTCTTTAATAATGTCATTTATCTTTCTGTCAAATACGTCACATTAGTGTAGTGAAAAGGAACTTTGAGAAGATGAATTAAGACTTAGATACATTAAAATGACTTAAAGAATATTTAGATATAATACAATTTATTTTTTGTGTAGGCTTGTTTCATGCCAAAGTCTCTCTGCCATTTCAGAGGCCACTACAAAGCCTGTGAAGTGTGTGTGCAGCTGTGCATAAGCAATGCCACTTCCAATAGAAGTGAGACTGAAATCAGTCTTTTCTTTGGACCAGAGATAAGCGGCATGCAATTAGCTGGCATGGAACCATCTCCAGCAGTGAGCGCAAAAGCCGAATTCCCCTGAAAAGCTCCTGCACCTCCCCCCCCCCCCGCCCCTTGCGAGCAAGGGGAAGCTCAGAGCGGGAAAGGTTGTGCTTTAGTGTTGGCTGCTTTTAAATTCCAGTCCGCTGGTAACCTTCACCCAGACATTCCACCTGCTGCTTCATCCAAAGGGATAAGCATTAACAAGGACGTATGTACCTTACTGCATGAGAAACACCACCCTGCTTTGCCATGTTCTGAGAAAAGAAATTTATCTCGATTTATCAGCTCTGAGGCCATGATTCCCTGCAGCACCAGGTACAGCTCATGGGTGGTGCCAACAGCCGCCGGCATACGGCTGTGCCCGTGCAAACCGTCCCTACCAAGCACAGCTAACCGTGCTGCCGGCGAGAGCTGGGTGAACCGAGAGCCCTCTCCTCCTGAAACACCACTTCTCTTCTGGCTCCGAATGAATAAGCTTGAGGAAAGAGTTGGGGTGGAGGGGGGAGGAAGAAAATAGCCTGGAGCCACTTCTTGTTCTGCAACATTAGGGCTAAAAATAACTCAGCAGAGACTTTCTGCCTGTGGATGCTGTGTGTGGAGCAGGCGCCCGCTTCTCCTGGTCACAGGAGTCAGAGCAGTCCCTGCTTCCAGTTATTTATTTGTCTGTCTTGTGGCAAGGGCTTTGGTTGACTTTTAGTCCATTTTTGCTTCTCACCCCGATGTGCTTCATCAGGGAGAAGCCACAGGGAACGCTAAGAGTAATTCAGCTTCTAGGAAATACAAATTGAGGGGGGATGCTGAAGCACAAAACTCAGTGAATGCAGGATGCACTGTGCTGTAGAAATTGAACTTTCCCTGCCATAGAATGCTCTTTGAAAGCATTGCATTATCTCTCCGCACCTATAGAAAACATTGGAATTGCTTCCCAAAGTCTTTAAAGGCTTTCTATAAAAGGCACACAGCCGCTCTGTGGCAAAGGGAATTAAAAAGCCGCAACAGCAACCTGTTTCTGTACCTTGGGAGAGGGATTAATCTGGAAGCATTCCTACCTGTGCGGGCATCTTCATCCTGCTCTCCACCTGGCTTCCCCCACAGACGTGCAGTTTGCAGAGGGCAGAGGTGGGATACCTCTGCTCGGCCAAGGAGAGGGGCACAGCCTGCTGGCCCTAAGTACTGGGGAAGGGGGTAAATAAAATGAGAGGCAGCTGCTCCCTGTAGTGCCCGTGCGGGAGAGCGTGGGACTGCTCAGGCAGCTACCTGTGTCCTCACCCAGCACGGCAGCGCCTGCAGAATTAGCATCCATCTGAGGTCATGAAGTTAAATGCAGCTGGATTTAAAGAGGAGCTGCCTAATTTTATGATCAATAATAACATTTGTAAGTGTGCATAGGAGGCAGAGGGCTAATCAGCTCTCGCGCTGAGGGTGGCGAGCTAATGGCTGCGGAGGTCGGCAGGGTTTCCCCCCCAGCATGCAGCTGCCCAGGTGACCCTGAGCAGTCGCAGTTTCACCTCCCTCTGAAGCAGGGGACACGGGCTGCTGCTGGGGGTGAGGCATCAGCCCGGGCACACGGACATGCCACTCAAGCCGTGTCTATGTAATTATATTCAGTACATGGCATCTGTGATTTGAAGCCACCTTGGCAGAACTGGAGGAAGATGAATCTGACTGGAGGGAATGGGGATGCGCAGAGCCCTCTCGGGACTCTCCCAGTTCTTCCCTGCTCCAGCTGCCCCATGGTTGGATGTGCCTGCCGATCATCCTGCAACATGCCACCACGGGGCAAGGGGAGGGGGGTGTCTTCTCCCTGCAGTCAGCCTCGTTCTCCCCCAAAAAGCATTTTCTCTGCTGGCCTCCCCATCCCTAATGCTTAGCCAATATCACAGAGCTGGATGGAGGGCAGGGAGATTTCAACGCTTCAGAAGCACGCAGCAGTGTGCTCGGTCTGGGTGACTTCTTGCTGCCAGAAAACGTATCCTTTCTGAGAGTCCTCTGGCTGCAAGCGTCCCCGCTGCTGGCTTAAACAGGACAAGAGGCTTTTGCTGTACAGATAGTGTCATTAGGTCAAACCAGTTTTCTAAGATCACAATTCTCCAACTATTAAACCACAGGTGTGGTAACTCTGGCTTTGTCTCTTTTCCTAGAGCCAGCTATTACTGGGCACACTCATTATTATACTGTGCAGAAATCCCTCAGAGTTATTCCAACATATAATACATATCAAAATGCAGAGAGACCCCATTGCCACGCTGCCTGCATATTTATGGAGCATCATCCAGGGAAGGGGGAGAGCTGGTACCGGGAGAGGGCTTGCAAACAGCACCCTTCTGCACCGTCAATCTGCCCCGCTTTCCTGCTGTCGTCTTATAGACATAGCCTCCCACCTGAAATGCAAACTGGTGAGTTAACAGATGTGACAAATAACGGGTGTATAATTGGTGTAACTTGTCAGAGGTGTTCTGGTGCGCTCCCGGTTGTATGTGCTGCAGTCATGCTGTATTTTAGACTCCCCTGATCTCCAACTCCTGTCTCAGCAGAGTATACAAGAAGGATCTGAGCACACATACATGCACAAATGCACGCAGGAAGAGAGAGAGAGCTTGTGCTTGTCTTTCACTTCTTAATCAGGAGGTGTTATCCTCCCCCCAACCTCAGATGTGTGGAAGTTGGGGACCAGATGACATAACTTACCCATGCAACATCACCAAAAAGTGTCCTGCTGGGTTTGGGTTTGTTGCCCGCTGTTACCTGGAACATGATCCAGCGCTTGGGGGAAAGGTGGCAGATTGGAGACTACCTGAAAGCAAATGATTTCATGGAGTGAGAGCGGTGCTTTCCAGGGATGTGTCAGGTCCAGAGGGGGGCCCAGGGCTGCTCTCTCCCTGCTGCCCTGCTGCGGCCACTGGCCCTGAGCAATCCCTGGCCACGCAATCGCATTTTCAGCGGTGGACAAATGTGCATCTAACATCTCAGCACAGGCTGTCGCTACGGTGCCTCCCCAGCCACCCTGTCACTGCTGGTGGCCCTTACTCACTGCAACGGCATCTTCCTCTCTCCCTGGTCTAAGCCCCTCTTCTCTCTGTCTCTTCTTTCTCAGCAGAAACCCATTACTGCCTGTGATATGTTTTCAGTCGACCCTGGATGTTTTCCCGCTTGCCGTTATTTTATGTCCTCTGCAGGATTTGAGAAGCTTTGGAATATTTTGCTTCTTTTTCCTATGATGTGTTTTATGAGGTTTTAATTACTATTGTTTATTATTATCATGCTTTAATTGTCTGCTTGGGTCCCTCTGAGCCCGCAAGTGAGCAATTTGTAAGTAACACTATTTTTATTATTACTGTTATTTGTCTGGCTTTCTCATATTCTCCACATCTCCCCTCTGTCCCTTTCCTCTTTTACAGGCCTATATGTTAAGTTCCTTCATCTCTTCTTGTCAGACCTGCTGTACCTTCTCAGCTTTATTTCCACTCAGATTTAATGCTCTTTTTTCCTGCTTTTAGTGAGATTCTTCGAAGTGTAACTGTGCTGGAGGAGTCATTATCGGCTGTAGCCCTGCAGCGACAAGGCGACCAGCCTCAGGCAACACCTTGGACTGAGACCGAGCTGCATTTCCCACGCTGCCCTTGAGGAGCTGGGATGGATAACGATCATCGCTCTGCTGCGGCAGCAACTGGCTGTCATTGCGGGTGAGAGCTGGGGGACGGCGCACAGCCACGCTCCCTGGGTACCACCATCACAGGGGCTGTGCCGCAGGGTGAATAACGAGGGGCCAGTGGAGAGGCGGGATGGGTGACGAGGAAATGCTCCCTGCCCTGTGGCTGCGGCTCTGCGGCAGCGGGAAAGGCAGCTGTGGGGCCATCGAGGTGCGGGTCTCCCTCGGGTGCTTGTGCAGGGATAGTGGTGCAGGTACGTGAAGGGATGCGGGGCTGGGGAAGAGACAGGGGTGGATGTGCCTCCTTGCGGAGGGTCAGCTCCTGCCAGAGTTGCTGAGCTACCTGGCAGCAATGTCTGGCTCCTTGAAAAAGGTCACAGCTTTGCTGGTACCAAAACAACACCCGGGTTTTGCTTTGCTTCTCCGCGGGTGACCTGCTCTTAGTCTTTCCTGAATATGGGTTGCAAAGCACTGGGGGCTCCTTTCCTTTGCTTTGCTTTGGAGTCTAGACTGGAAAGAGCCATCATCTGGTGTGATGGGTGGGCAGGAGCATGCGTGTCGGTAGTGCCCGGGTGGCTGGGTTTATTTCTCCTGTACGTCTGCTCTCGATGAATATCTCTGCTAATGAGTTTGCTGTCAGGAACAACTGCATGGGCAGCAGTTTTGAAGGCAGTGCCTGCTAGAAATGAATTTTTAGTTCATAAAGAGAAGGGGTGTTGGCCAAAGCCGGGTGCTAGATGTGCCAGCTGTGGGGGGTGTGGCTGGGACCAAAATCCCTGAGTGGGGCTGGCCACACAATGACTGGGACGTGCATGGCAGAAAATGATAAAGTTTTGCTCCCCAACAGCCGGAGAAGGCAAATGGAGGGAAAATGCTCGTTATTATTTGCTAGATATCATTTGCAGGGCTCTCCTTTTGTTCTCTGATCAGAGGGTGAGCCTGCAATCAGCACCACACTCCCTTGGTGCTCTCGAGCTGCCAGGCAGCCTCTTCTTTACACCCCAAGCCCAGGTCTCACATCTGGCAGCTCTGAGGGGGAAGCAGATCCAGGCTGGCAAATAAGTGTATGTCACACCTCTCTCTCCAAAGAGATTTTTTTAAAGCCGAATTAAACGGATTTTGGGAAAATGTCTTTGGGATTGGAGCTACAAATGGTTTTTTGATCAAAACAAAAGGTTCATTTTGAAAACCAAAACTGTTTCATTAAACATGTTTGGGCTTAGTTTGTCTGTCAGAAGCGATAAGTTTGCTGGGGTCTGAAAATAGAAAACTTTTAAGTGTTTTTCTATCTTGCACTTTCAATGAAAAAGCAAATGCATTTCAAAGGTGATATGGAAGAATAAGAACAATTAAAAATTTATTTCCTGGGAGAAAAAGGAATGATTAGGACAATCAGAAAAAAGTTCACGTGCCTATTTTCAGACAAACTTCTCTTGGCTTTAAAGGTAGGTGATCGCATCTGGTATGAATAGAATTGCACAGGGTCCTTTTGTGTCATTTGAAGCTGGAGAGGGGAGTCCGCCTAGGGATGCAGAAAGGCTTTGCTGGCACCTGACATTTGAGGCAATCTGCCCTTTTCCAAAGGCAAACGCCTTAGAAGTATTTTCATGAGCAGTAGTGATAATCAGGCTGAAATCCCAGCTCCCCTGAAATCAATGGGCTCTTTTGCAACCATCGTAATGGGGCCAGCATGTCTCTCTTAATCTTGGCCAGGGATGTGGGCAAGTGTCAGTGTGGGGCAGGGCTCTCGGAGGGAAAGACTGTGGCGATGCCTGGAGATGCTTCGTGCTCCTCAGCCCTTTGGCAAGCAGCCCCCAAATCTGCGGGCAGAAAATGCAAAGGAAGGAGTGGGGACCAGGACCAGGGAGAAAAAGGAACACACTGAAGGGAAAGAGGTAAAATGATTACAACAAAATAATTTCATGTGCTACAGAGGACCAGAAAGAAAACGGGGGCATGTGGAGTAGGACAAAGCAAGCAAGGCAAAGTCCAGGCTTGAAAGACCAAAAGGAAAGGCAGACCTTGACCTTATCAAAATTCAAGGAAAGCTGGAGCAAAAGGCAGCCTTGAAGCCGAGATGCTGTTGAGGATGGAGGGGCAGAGCCTCCCCAGCAATGAGGGATGCTGCATGAGGGGGAAGAGCCCCAGGAAAGGGCACGTCACACTTCAAACAACCTGCCACCTGGGTATCCACCCCGAATTTCATGATGCTTATTTTACACCCATTAAAAGCAAACATAGCTTCTGGCTGTCTTCAGTACCTAGGAATCCACTAAAGCTGCATGCCTGCCATGTAATTAAGCAAAAGATTTAAGGGCAGGCCATGACCTCTTTCCAGGGCTAAGACAAGTCAGAGCAAACCTCGGGCAGTGCAGCCCATGTTGGGCGAGGGGATCTCTTCTGCCCACGTTGCCTGCAAGCATTCAGCCTTCTGCCCGCTGTGTCAAGCATCGGGAGCCTGGGGCAGGACCAAACACAGCTCTGGCTCCTGCCTGGCCTGCTGGGGGCTGTCTCTGCCTGCCTGGGCTCAGCCCAGAGCAGCAGCTGCTTTTGGAAGTGCCTGGGTCTGTGTGTGCGTGCAGAGCTGATGGGAAGGGCTCCCCCAGCACCCTTTTGCTCGTGCACCACCCATCCCTGTGCTGGTGTGATGCCTTCTCTCCAGGATCTGCTCTTTCATCCTCTCTGCTAACCAAGTATGACCAGTGTCAACCGTCCCTTGCAGCTCTGCAAAAGACACCTCTTGATCCCCCTCTGGTTTTCTGGCCAACAAAGTAGAAAATTGCTAGTCAGCGTGCAGCTCTCTGCCAGTGATCTGCTCTTGGGTGAGGGTCCTGGTGTAACTGGCACTGCCAACTCACAAATTCCTCTCCTGCGGTGGGCTCTGACGATCCTTGTGTGCAGGAGAGTAGCCCCTCTGCCCTGCACCCACCAGGTGTGGGACGGCAGGTTCCCATGGGAATGCAGCCTCCCTTTGTCACTGGAGAGCTCTCCTGTGGCCCTTCCCTCTGGGAAAAATTCAGCATCTTGCTAAAAATGCAACATCTTTCATCCAGACAGGCGGCGATTATGCTTCAGCCAGTGAGAATGGCTTTGCTGGGGGAGCGGGATCCATGCTCTGCCATGACTGGGTAGAAATCTCTTTCTTCTACTTGGTGAGCGCTCTGGTTTTCATCTTGTTTCCAAGGGATGCTAATCGACAGGGCATAAGGTCACTCTCAACTCCAGTTCAGTTGAGAGGGATGAAGAGGAGACGTATGGCAGCTCTGTGCTTTGCTGTTATCCCAGCCCAGAGCCCAGGGTGGCTTTGCTGGCACCACCCGTGCCGAGCCCGCAGCTCCCAGTGTGTCCCTGAACCCAGCGTCGGGAGCACAGTGCAGTGAGGAACAGCAGTGGGATCTGGGGGACTGGGATGTGTGGTCTGGCCAGAGCCTTGACGGATCTTGCTAACAAAAGAAATCAGCATTTAAAATGAGACAAAACTGAACGGCCCTTTGCAAAGCAGGAGCAGCTGGCTCAACTAATTAAATGTTAAAAAATCCAGCAAGATGAGCCTACTAGAAAACAAACAGGCACAACAGCCAGGATGGGGAAAGCATTAGAAAGAATCCGTGCAGTTCCCTGTATCTCCCATATGTGTCTGTATAGACAGCGGCAACTGTGCATCCATGTGTTCACACGCCCGTGTTTATGTGCTTAAATGTGCATTTTTCCATATTGCTCTGGGGTGATCGGAAGCTGTAGGGTCGTGCACCCCCGCGTCACCTCACACCTTCTGTGCCTGCGTTCACATATGCAGCTGGCTCTAGGGACGTGTGGCGCTCACCTTCCTGAGCCTGCCGCGCTGCCCGGGTGGGATGCTCTGCCTTGCCTGCCTGTGCTGGGAGGCATCTCCATCAGTCTTTATTTAATGGCTTGGGGGAGGAGGGTAAATATTTGTTAGCAGTGGTTTTGCAAATCGCCACTTTGCGGAGAGGAAATAAGAGCCATCCATTTGTGCTAGCGCTATTAAAGATTTTCTATAAAGTGCCTACATTTCCAGTACAGCTGAATGGATTTCACTGCAGAAAAACTGCTAGGACAGAGAGGCACAGTGGAGGAAAATATCATATACAATGATTCACAAACACATAAAAATACCCTTCCCAGCTTGTCTATTCTTTCACCGCACAACAAACACCTTGTGACTCATTCTAGAATGTACGGACGTGTTTGAAAATGAAAGTTGGATTTGAACATTATTCATTAAGACCTGGGATTAGTTCACTTCTCCATTTAGCCTCTAAAAGCTAGCATGCCAAGTCAGGCTAAAACTCATTTTAAGGCTGTCTTGGTCACAAGACAGCTCTAACAGCCGTGGTATTTTTCTACATTGATGTTTCTGTATTCAGCTTTAAAAAAAAAAGGCTTAATTCCTTGCTCCTTGCATTGAATTAATCAGATATCTAAAGGTAGGTGGAGGAAAAAAAAATCAACATTTTTCTTGGCAGGCACATTTAACTTGAAGGGCCGTAGCTCTTCCTGTGGATGACAAGATCACAGTGTGTAGAAGATAAAGAAAGGGGATGGAGGGCATCCATGGAGTGACAGCCATTTGAACACCCTGCCGCCGGTAATGGCAAAAATCAAGATATTAGTAGAGAGCCAGCAGAATGATTTACAATCACACATTGATGCAGCACTTTTTACAAATGCGTTAACTCCCACCTTGGAAGAACCGTTAATGAAAAGTTGCATCAGCTATTCCAACACCTGTCATACGTCAAGACACTGCTGAAGGCTGCTGGGACGTCGTAGTTGGAGCTAAGGCTGGGAACAGCACAGGGCAACGCTGCCACCTGTGACAGCGATGGCGCTTTACTCAGTGCTGCTGTGCCCCAGGGACCCTGCTGTGCATGAGGGCCGGTGCATAAGGACCTTCTCGTGGGCACACAAGGGCACTGGAGAGGAGTGTGGCACAGGGAATGGCTGAAAGGATCTGAGTCGCCCAGCGAAAGTGGCCTGAAGCAGACGCCGATGTAGTTCGCAGCTTCAACGTCGGAATTTCAGGCAAGTGTAACTGGCCCTGCGGTTGTGTGTGAGGCTGCAGCATCCTCTCCTTCCTCTGCCAGCGGGGAAAACCAGCACAGCTGTGCTTACTGCTGCTCCTAGGCATATTTAGTCTCATTTAATGACAGTATGGGGCAGTTTGATACAAACACATGGACGATGTGACCAGATTTCGACAATTACTCAGCTAACTGGTTGTTGTACCTATCCTTCTGATGCCCAGTTTTGCTTCGGGGACTGGGAGCAGCCATCCTAGGCATGCGGGTAAGGTCTCTATTGACAATGCTCTGCCCGTAGGAGATGCCCTCAAAGGTTAGATTTCTCCCAGGCTATCAGCAGAAGAAATACCATGTGAGCGAGGCACCTAATCGAAAGCAAGCAAGCAGCCAGCATTGCAATGCTCGGAGTGTTGAAAGCTCGCTGCCAGCCGGCTGAACGAGCTCAAGGCCAAGGCGGCAGTTCCCCTGCATAATTTCACAGGGCCAATACCTTTGTGAGAAGCACAAGCTGCTTGTGGGCAAAGAATCAAAATTCATAGAATAAATTATATGTGCTAAATTATTTGCCCAGCTTTGTTGATTATCTGCAGTTAAGTTGGAGAGAGCTGAGCTCCTCCATGCACAAACACCAGGCAGATACTTGTAGGCAGGAGGGGCCTGGGTCTGGCATAGAGAAGAAACTGCAGCCCCGGAGAGGAGCAGGCTGCCTACAGACCCCTCTCTGAGGTCAGGATTGGTGACAGCCCTGTCACACAGGCAAACATGAAGCTGTAGTGAATGGCCTGGTGGGGTTTACTACAGCATTACTCAGCTAGCTGCAGTTTGATGGTGATGCTCCTGTGTGTGAGAGGGATTTACTGTTTGCTAACTGAATGAGATGAGGGTTATGATGTTGTCTGTATGTTACAGAGCATTTAATGGCATAAAGATGCTTATGCTGAACAGAGCAAGCACTCAGGTTGCTGTGCGCTGCCTTTCCAGCCCTTATCCCTAGAAATAGTGCCCATCCTGTGAGAGAGGTTGCAGGAGAGGGGCAGAGGCCCACGGGAGTGAGGCAAGGATTTCAGAGATACTGAAGTTTGATCTATCCGTTTCCAACTGAGCTACAAAGGGCAAGGACGATCAGGCAACTACTTGTGGAAAACTGGTTCGTGCTTCAACTCTGCTGATAGACAAACGCTGTGAAGATGCCTGAATATCCTCCAATACACGGGCAATTCTCCAAGCT
The DNA here is from genome assembly GCF_023634085.1 of Falco cherrug. Classification (NCBI taxonomy): domain Eukaryota; kingdom Metazoa; phylum Chordata; class Aves; order Falconiformes; family Falconidae; genus Falco; species Falco cherrug. Next base: position 7,366,668 of record NC_073713.1, read on the forward strand.
CCGTGTAAGGCACCAAACGTGGTTTTAATTGTACCAAAAGCATGCCCTGGGTTTTCAGAGCAAGCCTCAGATGCCCCGTGCAGAGAGGTGAAGTGCCCTGGTCCTCGTGTGCCTGGCCAAACTCCGACTCTCTCCGCGAAGTGGAGGCAGCATGCGGTGGGTCAGTCTATCGAAGGTCTTTGATTGAACCCGATGATGAATCGCAACTTGATGACTTCCTCTACATCAATGGAGCTGAACTGGCTTGAGGAAACTGTTTGATGTAAGAAGAATAGGCCTAATTTTGGAAGTGCTTCACACCCATCAATCTAAGTGAAATTCATTTATCTGAGGCACAGCTGATACGTCTCCCATTTACATAGTACTAAGTGCCTCCAACCCGTGATATATTGAAGCTCACGGCAGGGGAACAGGATAGCATCGCTATCCCCCTTTTGCAGACGGAGAAGAGAATTTGCAACGTAATCAAATGAGTCACAGGAGTCAAACCAGCGCTCTGCCCTGGACCCAGCAACGGCATCCACCTCCTGGGTACACTGCAGCTCCAAGGCTCTGAGCTGGTGCAGGCAAAGCAGCTACGTATACGTTTGGGTGTGACACACATGGGGGAATGGACAGAAGGAGGCTTCAAAGCATTTTCCATCTCCGATCTGACACGGTTTTATGAAGTGTTTGCAATAGTGTCTCAAAGGCAGGATTGGAAGGGAGACTGGGAATCGCAGCGGTATCTGATGGAAGAGGTATTTAGAGGGAAGAGACATATGGCATCTTAAATAAAAAGAACCTACTCAGTGGTTAATCTCCACTTGAAAAACATCCAGGACAGGCTCGTCCATCTACCGTTGCACACCCCACCATTCAGCCTGCTGTCCAAAGATGCAGTCACCGCTGTGAATGCCGTGGCTCTTCCCTACCACTGCCTGGCTGGTCCAGCTCCTTCCAAAAGCTGCCTCAGCAGCCCAGAAGCACTTTCCTTATGGGAGGGCTGAGTACCCTGGCAAGCCCCCTCGGCCCCACCACCCAGCTCCCTGGGCAGCTCTCCAGCCTGCTGCTAAGATGCAGTGGCAGGTGGAGGATGCTGGCCTCTCTGGCCCCAGCCTGGTGATCCTGGCCACGCACTGAATGGTGTTACGCTTGGGAGGGAGTGGGACAAGTGATGATCTGGTGCTCACCGCAAAGTGCTGCAGTTTCACCGGCTGGTGTTCCCCCGATGCTGGCTGCTTGCTGCGTGCACTAATTTACAGTCTGGCTTGAGACGAGCGATGCTGCTGTACATCAGTGGTGAGGTGGGGGTCTGTCTCCACGTTCTGCCAGCCAAGGAGCAGGTTATTGATGCATGCCCATCTGCAGGTCTGGTGTGAAAAGAAAAAGCCAGGTCACCCGCCAAAGGAAATTCCCAGGAGCCCTCAGCCTGAGGGTTGAAGGAGCAGGGCTGGGGTTTGCATGGGAACTGAAACTCCTTTCCCAGCTCTCAGTGGGTCCTGCCTGGGCACCTCTGGCAACTCCAGCCTGAGCCAGTAGATCAAGGCAGGGAGGCTGGGGGGCTGGCAGGGGCAAGAGAATGGGGACCCTCCTCAGCAGCCTCAGTTTGTCAGCCTCCTTTATGGCTCTCTCGTTGGTGGCCTGAAAACAGAAGCAGGCAGGAAAAACAAGTGCCTCCTTCCCACAACTCTCCATGGGCACTTAGGACAATGATGAAACACTTGGGCAATCGCACAATGTTTATTTAATGCCAAAACTATCCCAGCCGCTTTATAAACAAGCATGAGTAATGGGAGAGCAGGGGGTGGGGGGGCAGAAGTTTCTCTCTCTTCCTCTCGGATCTTCTAAGTATGCATTTCTGCTGTGATTTATCCTTGTTGCAACCTTATCGACTCACTGGGGATGTAAATCAAGCAACCCAACATTTTACCCGGAATTCCAGTTATTTATACATAGATTGAAAGGGTATAATTATGGCTGCTAAATATGGCCCGGCAGAGAGGAGAGACACAGGTGCCCATCTTCTCGGAGGTTAGGGATGGAAAAGTCCATGCTGGCTCCCTGCCCGTCTCTGCGGATTAGAGGCTCTCTTGCACTTTTGCTGCTCTGCTGACGTGGAGGATGGGGGAGCAGAAGCCCTGGGCTGACATGTGGAGCGGGGATATATTTAGAGTTTGGCAATTAGTCTGTCGGTCTTTTGGAAAGGACCTGACAGTGGCTCTTTCCCTTTTTTCCATCTCATATGTCCAACCTGTTCCGGGAAGAGGTCTGGAGAGGAGAAATTGATGAATCCTAGTGTGATTCTCTTCATCTCTCCTCCGGGAGCCAGTGTTTCTCGGAAGAGGTAGTCGTTCTGTGCACTTGCTGTCACTGGGTGTTTGTTAGCACGCACAGGGTTTGTGGACAGCATCTGTATGTGCTGCATCCCTGCTCCTCACCGCTTCCAGCACCTGGGACTGAGCTCACTGCCCTTGAGCTCTCTGTGCAGAGCTCATGTGAAGACATGCAGAGGGGCCTGGGGAAGCTGCCTCTGTCTGCAAATACCTTGTGCCCCTGTGGGGTCTGCCCTGGGGAGGTGGTGGCTCTGCCCTGGCCACCGCGGGATCCTCAGTGCAGCATCACAGGTGACAGCATTGCTGGTGACGGCTCTTCCTCAGCTGGGTCTCCTGCTGGAAGCTCAGGGAGGTCCTGCATCCCTGGGCACAGGCAGGATCCCTCCCAGATCATCTCATCTGAATGTAGCATCCCAACTTGATTTCCCTGTGGATTTAATTTGTGGTTGGAAAAGGAGAGCAAACAAGGGCATGAGTGGTGTTTTGCTTCCCAGAGGAGGACCCAAGGTTATCAGGGAAGCAGCAGCAGCCACCATGGCCAGTCTGTCAGCGCTCCTGAAAATCCACATGCCATCACCTTCATTAGCTGATTTGCTCCGGCTGGTGGGAAAAAGCTCCTGACAAGTGATTTAGCATCGTGATGGAAGCATGATGCAGTGGGAGACATCCCCAGCCGCTGGTGCCTGGCTGCCAAGCAAACTTTCCTTGCTCCTCTTCTGGGTGTTAAACTAGTCTCTCCCCGCAGAACAGCAATCTGTTAATTAAAGGATACCCAAGGAGGTGACACCAACAGCCTGGGTGGAAAGTAAAACATGTGAACGCTTTTCCCTCATTGTTTGTTTCACCTTGTTGGCTCACCCCACCTTGCCCCCATCCTGCACCCCAAATTCAAGTTCCCCTGGCTGGGGCTTGTAGCAGGGAGGCAGGAGAAAGCCGGTGTGTGGGCCGCCCATGCTGCTCCCGACTGCGTGCCGGTGGGACAGCACATTAAAATAAAACTGTTACATGCTCGAAGGGGTTTCAGCTATGGCTGGGATGGTCGGAAAGAGATTAACGGCGCTGCTTCCCCCCTGGCACCAGCTTGACTGGCAGCTTGGGTAAAGAAGAGCCCACTCTAAACGCTCCCAGGGGTCCCGGGAGAAACTCATTACGTCTAGACCGGCAGTAGCCGGCAGTTCTGCTTTGTGAGCTGTGAAACTAATGTTTATCCACCACTCAGATTCAGAGCCATTTAAGGAGTCCAGGGTATGAAGCAGGAGGAACGAGAAGTACATTACCCAGTGTGCTACTGAAGCAGACCGTGGTGAGGAGGAGGGGAGAGGGACCCCGTCCCAACAGCCCGGCGCAAGGAGTGACAGGGAGGTCTGCAGGGTCTCCCATCCCGCCCACGCTTTGGCAAGGCTCATTCCCTGACAGCATTCCTGCACAAGCCCACTGCCAAATTGGCCTTCAGCTCAAGGCAGCCGCTGCCTGTTTCATCTGTAAGTTGCCATGTACTTTAACAGCATCTCTCTGATCCCTTGTAATCTCATTTTTTCCCACCACTCTGTCATCTCTCCCTCTCCTTCCCTCTCTCCTCCTGGCAGCCGTAGAGCCAGCAGCAGCCACACACGCCTATTAAAGGCTGGAGAGCATCGTGGCAGCACCCAGGGTGCCCAAGCATCCCATGGCTGGGTGAGCTCTGATGGTCCAGCAGACAGGCTGAAGCTACGTCCCTACGGGATGTCCCTTGTACAGCTTCACCAGGAGGCGCAGCACAGTGCAGGGGCCACCACACGTTTCTCCAAGACACCCTTCAGAGGCCCAGCGTGAAAGGCATCTAAAATTCATAAATGTCAAGGAGGAAAGGAAGTGAGGACAACTAAATATAGATATCTAAACACCTCCTTTAAGGCTACAAAAGCAATGTGATAGATGCAGCCTAAAAGCCTCCGTAGACTGGAGCCTGGCAAAGCATCTAAGGGCAGCCTGGGCCCCCCGCCGTTTTGCGTGGGTAGGCAGCTGCTGTGCGCCCACTGACCCACCCTCGCCCCTCTCCCCCATGCGCTGTGCGGTGCCTTGTCCCAGCAGCAGCACGCAGGGCTGGGGAAGGGCTGCTCGGGCCGATCCAGACATCGCTGTCCCAAGGGTCTTGCAGGGCTGCGCTTCCAAATAGGACTTCAGAGTCAGACCCCGCCGGCTGCCAGCGCAGCCAAGGAGTGCTGCCGACAGGTTTTCTTTGCAGACTGGGGCTTAAAGCAGGTTTCAGGGATTGCTCACAGCAGCGTGTCTGGGGGAGAAAGCCTGAGGCCGGCTGTGTTGGGAAGCAGTGGCGGGAGAGCCAAGATGTGCACCCAAAGAGATGATTTGAACTTCTTTCCAAATCTTTTAAAGAAGGGAAAAATGGTAAATGCGGAGGGGTCTGGCTGGTGTGCTGGCTCAGGAGCCATAGGGAGAGGCTTGCCACATCCCATGCCTTCTTCCTAAGCACAGGGGCTGCCTGGAGCTTCCTCACCGAAACGTGTTCCTGCTGGAAACCAGGGTCTCACCAACACTGGGTTTGCATGGGAAGGTGGAAGTGAAACCCCCTCAATGTTTCTGAATTGAAAAAGTCTTTTCTTTCCCTTTCACAGGAAACATTGCTGTTTACTTCTCCATTCTGCTTTAAGGGGAACAAAACCGGGTCCTGAAATGTCTGGGTTTCCTATGGAAAGGAGATGGTGATTTTTTGAACGGGAACAGCGTAGCAGATATAGCTGAAACCAGAATAGAAATCCAGGGTTGTCAGGGTCTTCAGTATCTGTTTTAATTATTACTCTGGTGGGATTTTCTCAGAGATTATATTTCCACAGTGAAAACTGTTATCACTTTATTTTATAGCCTCAGCAATTTGCAAGCCAGGAACAAGTGGGATTGGTGTTGAGAAGAGTTTCCAGGACATGTTCAACAGCAGAAAGTGCTAGCTTTCCTCTGCCCTGCTTAGAAGGAGAACGATGGCATCCTCCGTGCTGGCGTCCTGGGCCTGGATCCCCGCAGCCTGACGGCTGTCCCTTGCAAAGGCTGAAGCTGAGCATGTGCCAAAGCCAGCCAGGCACCGGACACGCTTCACGCTTGAATGCCGTGCTGGGGCAGTGCCTGGGAGCTGCAGAGCTGGCTGCCTCGCACTGCGTGCAGGATCCGGCCCTTGTAAGTTATATGCCAATAGAGCAGGGGAAATGGGATGCCAGGGACAGCTCGCTGCAAAGCACAGCCCGCGTCTCCTTAGTCCCATAATTTTTGTTGGGAAGTTTTATCTTTTTAATTTGTTACATATCATGCATCGTCTGATTAATTATTGCTTCTCTGCAGGGAGGACTAGAGTTTATAGAGCAATATAGCATTAGTGTTAGCTTTATACACCCTCAAAGCCCAGAGGAAGCTCAGCAGAGTACTTATGTGATGTTCTGTCGATAATAATGACTCAGCATTTGGCCGGTTTGTGGGTATATCAGAAGCGCTTTATTAAAACGTACACAGTATGTGCATCGAACATAAATACAGCCAAGAGATGCGGAGCATGCGGTGCCGCATACATATCAGTCGGCGCTACGCTGGGACGGCCTCTCCAGGAGAGCTCTGGGCTGGAGCTGCTCACAGGCAGAGCCCTGCCTGCCTCTGCCTTTCCCTGCCTGCTCTGTGACTCCCTGGCAATGCAGGAGTTTAATTGCCACGGTGGCCTGGGATGCATTGAGCTGCTTGGCATGTCCTTCAGCTCTGCGAATGCAGAAATAGCCACAATAAAATTCCCTTTACAGCCACATCTCTCCGTCGGCTGAGCGAGAGCCGTCTCCCTGAAGAAGCCTTCCCATCCAGCAAACGATATTAAGGAGGTTGTAGAACTGATTGGGGAAGGTACTGCGGCAGGACTAACAGCAATGAAATGCAGTTGAACATTTCCAGCGCTGAGTAAACCATATGTCTTCATAATTTGATTGTGCCCCAGTTCCCCAGGTACCTCCCAGCTCTATTGAACACCGATGGAGTTATTTAGAATCATAAATAATATTATCAAAGAGGGTCTGCTGGGTAAACAGAGTCAGTGTATAAATTGTCGGCGCGTGATATTGATTGTTCTGAGCCGACTAATGAATTATTCTCTTTAAGAGCCCATGGAAATAATGCTCAGTGTATTCAAGGCAAGGGCACTTCAGCTATTTCTCCCCCTGGTGCTGCTGGGCTTTGTTGTCCCAGCTGCCAGCAGCTGCCCCAGCACCAGCCCCTGTGGCCAGTGCACCCCAGGTGGCGTGCGGCGGGGGCAGGCGGGGATGTATTCATGATGGGACCTTGTCATGGGCAATTCACAAAACGTTTCCCTAACCTTTGATCCCACTAGCTTCATTTTTTTCCTCCTCATTTATCATCTTCCTTTCTTCCTTCTGTCTTTATTTACACCGTGCCTTGCCAGGAAGGGACCCGATGCAAGATTCGGGCTGCTCTCAGGGGTGCACCAGAAGCCTTGCCACTGCCCTGACCCCATCCTGGCCACCTGAAGCTTCATCTCACCGCCTTGCCAGACCTGGATGCTTTTTCCCTGTGTGGGGGGAACTTGGGTGCTTCTCCCACCTGTTGGTATTTCTTAGCTTTTTGGCCTTGCCTCTGTTTAAATTGTTTTGGGTTTTTTCCCCCCCCAGAGGCATATTAGCTGCCTTAAGCCCTGCCCCAGAAAAAGAAGAAATGAGTTGTTCTTTTTAACAGAACTTGTTTTTTTTTTCCTCACCTGCATAATACATTGTTAAATTTATAGTTTTTCCATCCCTTTGATGTAAGGGACTCAAAACACTTCCCTGCTAATCTCACACAGCGGTACCTGAAACGCTGAAGGCGCTGGCTGGGGATATGGCAGGGAACCAGACAACAATTATTGGCATTTTGGGGGCTGGGGCAGCATTTAAAGACAGCTAATTTTGAAATAAATAATGCCATTTAAAAGCTTCGGTTCTTTTTCCCTGCTTTTTGGCTACAGGCTCACCAGAGAAGAGGCAAAGCTGGAGCATCCTGGTGGAGCGACCGTGCTGGGTATAGTGGAGTACACTGAGTGTTTGTGGGCAGGAGGAAGAGGAGGGCAGCTTTGTCTGGCAGCAAGCCTCGGTGCTGGGCAAATGCCCCTGCCCACCAGCCATACCAAATATTTGTACAATGATTGATCCATTCAAGCGGGTCACACAAACCTCCCTCGCAAGGTGCTTCCTATTTAGTGACTGATAATTTGCCCATTCCAAACCTTGCTTCCCTCTTACATTTGGTGTGGAATTGTCATAAGTTATTCAAAGTTGAAAGCAAAGGAAAACAGTACTATAATTCTGCCTGCCACGAATTCAAAGATTTGAGGCTTTTGCCAGAGGAAGAGGAGTAATGAGAATGTACATGTTGTAGAGCCCCACATCTTGAAGGCACATTAGAGCTTTACAAAGAGGCTTTGCACAGAGTGTAATTTGCTGTTATTAAAAAGCTGAATGGTAGAATAACATTTTCCTGCCACCGGCCCTTCCCGAGCTGGTACCCAGATGAGTGCCATGCTTTGGGGAGGAGCAGTGGCAGCCGCCTTCCCTTCTGAAGGGGAATGCTGACTGAGACATCAACCTGTCGCCAGCCACAGCCCTTTCCCTGGGAATGGGGCTGCTGCTGCTGTTCCGAGGGCAGAACTTCGGCTCCCTGTAATTAATACCGATTTTGCCATAATACCCGATCTTTTAGTGCATTATCTTTCCTCCTTTCCACCCTTTGAGCTGTGATTGCTACTCCACATTATAAAGGAAGCCCCACTGTTTTCCTTCACAAATAGAGCAGGGTCAATTTTCATAGCCCCTTTGCCAGCCCATTAAGCATTACTGAATTCACCATTTCTCACTGATATGATAGTATTTCTGTCTCTGCTCGCTTTTCCTTTCTTCCCAAAGCTCAGGAAGAAATTTGCTCATAACCATGGGTTTAACACCCAAAACCCCCAAGCATTTGCTTAAACTTAAGCAAAAATGTTAATGTTGCCACGTTTTTGCCAATGGACAGGATTAGCCGGAGCCCTGGCTTAGTGTCTTCTCAGAAGTGAGCTTGTTCTCTGGATGCAAAGTATTTCGTTAATGAAGGTCTTAGGGGCTCCTTAAGGATGCTCACCCATTAGCTGGGATCAGCGAATGCAGTTCTTTCCTACGAGAGGCTTTGCCCTGTGGAAACATGTGCACGACAGGCTCTGGAGCAGGATGGAGCAGGTAGTCTGGGACCACAGGAGCACATCCTCGTGTCCTCGTGGGAGCCTGGCTGGACGAGCATGCATGTTTACTCTGCGTGTGCAAGGGCAGGAAGGAGTTAATCCAAGGCACCCCAGGACCTTAATGTCCAGCATGATTCAGGCCATTTAATTAGTGTCCCATGCTTGGGATGTTCGATAGTGTTTTCCCCCCAGGGAGAAGCGCACCAGCTCACATATATTGCCTGTTATCTTTCAAGTACTCAGAGCAGAATGCTTTTTCAGTAACCTCATCAAAGGATAAGCCAGGATTCAGATAAGCTTTTCAAGGAGGAAGTCAGGGTTATAATTTTCAGAGACTTCTGAATGTCACCTCCAATTTTCGGCTCTGCCGTTGGAGCGGCCGTTTTTGGAAGCCACCCAGCCTCAGATATTGAAATGGGTGACCTGTGGACACAGGCCTCCTCAGTTCCTGGTCATCGTCAGTCTGGCAGATCCTGGAGTTGAAAGTGCTTGAGATTTCTGACTTTATAATAACGCGGTTTCTCAGAAGTGCAAATTACAGAGGAATTGGTGCTAAACTCCCCATTAACTATAGAGCCCAAGAAACCCTCAGTGTCCCAAATTACCTGTCACTTTCTCTGTAACATGGCATAATTCTGTCACTTAAAAAAAAAAGGCAAAAAAAAAGGCCGTAATTTGAAATTTCAGTGAAATTCCTAATGGACTGCACAGCTCGCTTCGCAAGTGTGCCATTCCCCACTCCCAGCTGTAGGGCAGCATGTGCTTGGCATGCCAACACCGACAGTTTCTCCCCTTGGCATTGTGATGCTCCCACATGGGACCCTGCTGGGGATGCTACCTTCTCCTGGGGTCTCTCTAGGGTGCTGGGAACCCTTCTGCAGCACTCAGCTTCCAGAGAGCATGGGGATAAGGGTGTTTTCAAGGATGCCTGGGAGTATGGGCACAAGCTTGAAGCTAAACACACCAGAGGGAGAGGGTGGCAGGAAAACTCCTGCTAAGGCTAATTTCAGGGTTAAACCAGCTGCTGTGCCTATAATATACCCACATCTCAAGGGAGAAATTAACTTATTAGAAAGGATTTGAATATAGGAAGGTGGGTGGTTTTCCAGAGTAGGAGACAGGACAGATACAGTTGGTGGCATTGACAAGCGTGTAAGGAATTAGACTCCTAACTGTTTTTTTGAGGGGGATGTTTTGTTGTGAATTAGAAATGGCTTTTGGCCATGTTTCCAAGAGCACATTTTTAGCTTTCATTCATGACCACAAGATTTTCACAAAAGATTACCTAGATCAATTAAAAAGGACTTTTACACAAATATGGAGGGAGAAAACACAGGAAAATATAATGACCAAAATGTTTTCTTCTTTGAACAGGCATCTTCTGGGAGCGTCAGCAAGCCATTACCAGAGCTGGCCTTAGACTTGTGATTTCAGCCTTAAGCTTTGGGGTTTGCTGCACGCCGTGGGCAGGCTGGCGGGATGCCTGGCCAGCCCTGGGCTGGGGCTCTGCTGGTCCCATGCCCCACCGTGACCACCACAGGGGGACTGTCCTCCCCCCGGCAGCTTTGTGCTCATCTGCAGCCACAGCTGTCTCTCCCCTCTTTGTTTTTCTGATGCAATTCCCATGACTTCAATATAGCTGGTTTGGACTTATCCCAGCAGTGGAAGAAAAACTGGGTCCCTGGAGTCCATTTGCAAATGCACTCCAGCTTTGGTTTTTCTCCCCACAGATGACAGCACTGTTACACTGCTTTCTCTGAGAGATTTTCAGTCCCACCTAAGTGCATAAACCCAGTTCATCTACACTCAAAATCTCACTCCTGCTGCAGTTAGCAGCAGCAATCCCAAGCCTAATTGCTCTCTCTGGTCTTAACTTGTCATCAGTTTCTTATTTTCCATCTCCTTCCCCTGCTTTCTGCAGCAGTTTCCCTGCTATGGCTAGGAGCACAGGTGTGCTCAGTTAGCCCCGTTAGCCACGTCACCCCGACTCCTGGCCCCAGCTGCTCCTGCTTCTCTGTAAATGCCTGGCGTGGAGCATTAGCCCAGTTTGGCTCTGCTGGGGACAGGGTTCCTTTGGTGCTGCTGGTCTTGAGGATGGCAACGGGGACAGCCAGGGTGAGTCACTCCCTATCCCCCACGTTTGGCTGCGTGACTGTGGGCTGGTGAGAGGCGTCGAAGGCAGGGCCCCTCCATGAGGACATGTAACCCAGACTGTGAACCGTTGGCCTGATAAGATTAATTGCCAGTGTCCGGCTGTGGTGGCTGCTGTCACCCTCTGTGCTGTCTCATCAGAGGACTGGCTGCTGCCATTCCAGTGCATCTGCCCTGCATGGAGCTGGCTCTGCAGTCCCGGCAGTGGTGGGGAGCCTTGGTGGTCCCTTTGAAGGGGTGAGCTGGAAGTCAGGGGCTTGACTCAGCTGGGTTTTACTCTTGGCGGTGGCTGGTGCCAGACCTCTGCAAGGGTGCTGGCAGGCACCAAGGCTCTTTACCCTAATGTACTGCTCAGCTTTTAGCCCCTGAGGAAGCGTTTCTGATTGTAAAAATATGTAAGCTAAACTCTCAGCCAAATATTCCAAGCAGCTCAGGTGATCCCTGGCTAGGCAGGGCAGAGGGGACAGGGTGAGTGAGCATCCTGATGGCTCTGTGCGTCGCTGCAGTGGTGCTGTGCCTGGCTCCCCTGGCAGCCCGCTTGGCACATGGCTGGAGTCTGGCTGGGGCAGCTGGCGTCGTCCCTTCGCATCCTACCTCATCTCCTGCCCTCGCTCCCGTGCTCGGGCTGCAGGCAGCTGCCTTCCCCTGGGAGGCAGGGTGGGAAGCTGCATGGGTTTCACTCTGCAGCTCCAGGACTGAGGATTTGGTGATGGCTCGATGCCTTTTCTTCCCCTCTTTTTTTTTTTCTTTTCCTTTTTCCCTCCTGGCTGAATCAATAATTAAGCATATTCTAAGTAGTGCAGTTTTGCTTGAAATTTTCCATTTGGCTTGTGCATCAGTTGGAAATGAAATATTTAGAGGACAGAATATAGTAATAAAGCCAAGACACATTTTCTGCTGGTATATTTTATTTATTTTGTTTAATAATGAGGTTCTGTGTCTGTCTCTACCCCCCTCTGTATCAGTGGCTTTCTCCTCTTCCCCTTTCCTTTGGAGGCAGAAGATAATATCCCCCTTTTAAAAAAATAATAAAGTCTGGCTTGTCTAACAAATCAGGTCCTATGCTCTGATGTTGTAAGTGTTCAAAGGAGTTTCCCAGAAGGCTTAGGGAGAGGAGTAACCCAGCATCTCTACGCTGATGCTCCTGCTAACTGGTGATTTGTCTGTAAGGGCAAAGCAAAAGGGATTCCTTCACTTAAAATTATTTGTTCCCCAGTGTGAAACCTTTAATAATTCCCTGGGAAGAGAATGGATCCTTTCCACATAGGAAAGCACCCCTCTCACCCCCCATCCCCCCCACCCCCTGCTGTCTCCTCCTCTGTGTCTCTGCATTTCTGCTTGCAACATATACACTGACGCGTTCGGGGCCTTTTTCTTACCTCTGTCTGCAGTGTCGAGATGTTTGCAAGAATTTATTCCCCGGGGAATTTCATGAATATATTAGCAAAGCTAATGGTGGAGCAGGGAGAGAGGGCTGAATGCCAAGTAATTGGCCTGGGGAAGGCTTTGGGACCCGGTGCAGCTCCCAGCCCTTTACGTGCCACTGTGTTCCTGTCCCGTCCCAGTTCCCTCAGCTGATGTAGGTGGGAAATGGTTGCGTCGTCCTAAGAAATCCTGTGCCGCTTCAACCTTTTTTTCCCTGTTCTCCTTTTGGATGTAAAAGCAAATGTAAATCCTTCAAATAGAAATTACTCGAAGGAAATTCCTATCATGTACAGTGAAGTGCTTCATCCCAACAGCTTCAAAATATTTCACTGCGATTTTGATCTTTTCTTCAAAACCTGTTTACAGTTTAAAAAAAAAGTAAAAAAAATGTGTGTATGTGTTTGAAATTATGTATGTATTTGAAATGGAGTGTTTCTCAGAAGCAGCCTCGGTGTGTAGAAGCTCTTCTTGTCTGAAAAGCAAATGAAGTTTTCCAGCAAAGAAATCCAGAGCTTCCCTGGCTCAGAGTGGGACTGGGGGGAGGCAACTGGCCGCGCTGGAGGTCTGCACATGTTTTCTTGTGCATGAATTTCTCTGTCTGGGCCATGGTCCTTGCCTTGTTTGGTTTTGTCAGGGCTAGGTGGGGTTTGGTGGCGGCTGAGCTGTGTCATGGCTCTGGGGCTGCTTCTGCCTTTGGGGCTGCTGGTGTTGCCTCCTCCACAAGAAGGGTCCCTGGTCCCATGTGGATTTAAGCTGGTGTCAAAAGGCTTTTTCTGCTGGTAATACTCATCCCCAAAGTTTTTTGGTCATCACTTCTGCTCTGTAAAGATGTGATTAAATTAAATTAAAAAAAAGCACCCCCCCCCAAAACCTCCAGCCTTCTGTTTTAGTTGTGAAGGTGCTTAGGATAACTAATTATTTGCACAGCTTGCCTCTCTAAGCTTTCTGCACTTCAGATAAACATTTTGTATACTTTTGAACTTGGAAATTAGGAAGAAAGCTGAGCTGTGTTGATCTGTTCAGGATCTCACCATGTTTGAGGAGTCAATCCATTCATCTTCAGCAAATTAGGGGTGCTGAAAACTGATATTTTTCTAATATTTGCTCAGGGTAGTGTCTTGTGCCGTGTACTCCTGGAATGAAAGGCTTTTGCAGGAATTCAATCACTGGCTCTTACAACTTCCTTGACTTAGCAGCTGTGGAGCATGTGAAATAAAGTGGGCATCGAAAGAAATTCACGGGGCCTGAATCTTGCATTACCCTGCAGGGATGCTGTCCCATGGGCCGCTGCCTGTCCTCCCACAGCTGCTGCGTGCCTTCCTGCAGCCCCTGGCAGCCTTACCTTATGATTTCCCTGGCTGGTCTGAATCTCAACCCTATTTCGGACAGCCCAGGGTGAGTTTGGATTTCCCTTCCCGTACTGGTACTGCCAAAGCTGTCCTGCAGACAGAAATGCTGGTTTTAACTCTCCAAGCAAGTTTTGAGCTTGAGTTAAGCAAGGGGGAGGACGGGGGAGCAGATGTCTCTGTTAATGCGTCTCCCTGGTGGGCAGGAGAAACCCTTTCTAGCTGGCTCATAGTTAGTGGTTAGTAGTAGTTCTCCCATTGTTAATACTGTTGTTGAACTCCTGCATTCTCACTGAGTGAGAGCTAACTATAATTAACTAACAGAGAACTTGTGAAGTTGTCAAACTAATAATAAGCCACAGGGACTTTTATCATTGAGATGTCATTCGGGAGAGGGGGGTGCAAAGCCTTTCTTGATGAGATCTGTGCCTGTGGTGAGCCTTGCCTCTGCCCAGCGCCTTCCCTCACGGGACAGGATTGCACTGCTCCAACCACTGCAAAGCCCAGCTTTGCCATGCCCTGGCAAAGCAGGTTGCTGGCACTGCAGTTTCTAAAATAAACATGCAACAAAGGCAAACACTTGCCTGCAAATCCACAGGCAGCCCCAGTACAGCCAGGCAGGGCTGCTGCCTGCACATGTGCTTCAGGCACTGCCTGGGCTTTGGCGGTGTGTGAGGATGCTTAGCCTGAGCTTTTCTCCATTCAGCTTTCCTTCCTTTTTCTGGCTGTGTTCTTCCATGGAGGAGGACCACAAGGTCTGTAATGTTCCTGTGAGCTTCCCGCTCCCATCTTCCCTTGGCGGGGAGGTGGGCAGTAGCCTGTCCACAGAAAAGCTTCTTTTCATGTCAATTGTCCCTTCCTTGTCCCAAGAAGACAGGATAACCCAGTGCACCTTGCTGCTGAATCAGCACCAGCATCTCTTGCAGCAGAGGCTACAGCTCTGGTCTCCAGACAAAAGAACTGCACGGCCTCAGAACCTGGTCCTGCAGCTCCCCAATGTGCTGGTCCCCAGGGCGCGAGCCACAGGGGAATGGCCAAGTGCCCTCTGCAGCGCTGGGACCCAGACAGCTGCCACAGAGCGAGGGAGGGCAAAGGGTATCTCTGTATTGCCCTGCTGCAAGGGGCAACCTGGCTATGAGCACAGGACAAAGCCAAAAGTGTAGGGTGCATCTCCCCACTTGCAGCTACAAACCCAGCTTGACTTTTCCCTTCCATGTGCTTCAGGCTGCTCATCTCCATCTCCCTGCTATGCCCTGAGGTTTGCCTCGAGGGTCCTGGATGCGTTATTCAGAGGCAAGAGCCATTTCCTTAGAGGAGCTATTTATACAGTTGCTAGAATAATTTATATGTTTTGTTCCATGTGTGATACACTTTAGCTCCATGTGCGCATTTATATGTGCACAATTCTTAATGAAACAAGGAATAACAGTGCACTCTTGACTTTATTAAAAGCACAAAGCTTGAAATATTTAAGTGAAATGGAGTTCTGGAGGTCTGACTCTCTCTAGGAGGCGGCTCCAGCAGAGCCTACATTTGGGGCATGGCAGGGATGAATGGAGGAGATGATTTCAGATCAACCCATGCACCTCTGCCATGCAGTCTTCTGGCAAGCAGCCTGCTCACCTGCGGCAGGAGAGAAAGCAGGTGCAGGAGGCACCCCTCATCCTGCAATGCATGATGTTGCCCGTTTTTGGACCAAATGATGCCAGTGAGAAAGTAAGCACTTCTCATGATTTCATTTGTGGCCAGGCAGGTTTTGGCTGGCTCCCCTTGAAGAGGAATGCTCACAAGTTGTTGCAGTGACTGCTGTGGCAGGATCTCCTGCTGTATCCTTGCCCATCACTTGCTCAGTGGAAACTGATGATGGTTTCTGGGGAAGATTTTGTTCCTCTGGAAGCTGCCTGTGCTGCATTTGCTAGGACAGCATCCCCTCCCTGCGCTGACCCCCGGTGTGGCAGTGTGCCTCTCCAGGGAAGCCCTGCGCTAGTCAGCAGCATCGCTCCTTCCTCATTCTGCTTTGCACATCGCCTGGCAAGTTTTGCTCAGATATTCTCCAAGTTTCCTCTTGTGCCTATTGTGAGCTTTTTCTCCCGGACAGCAAACAACAAATGGTTCTTTTCACCCAGGAGATAAGATTGTTCATCTTCCAAAGTCACCGGCACTTGTGACGCTGGGTCTGGAGCAGTTTGAATAATGAGCCTTCGGGAGAACTCGTGTTTCTCTTCGTGTCCTTTTCTTAACAAAGACCTGAGGCTCCCAAGGCAGCGGCGGCTCTGCCAGGCACTGAACACGACAGGGGCTGCTTCTGAAGGGCACAAGTTACAGAGAAGATTTTCTTTTCTTTCTTTTTCTTTTTCTCCTCCACTTTTCCAATTGTATTTTTGTCAGGTGCTGTCGCCGAACAATCTGTCCTTTATAGAAAAATTCCCACCAGGAGCGACACGAAAGCTGCTGCGCAGATCCCCTCCTCCCTTACAACCACCATCTTTCAGTGCCTCGCATACACATTTCAATCTAAAAAGTGGACCAGAAGTTCCCTATGTCCTTAAAGCCTTGTTTTTGTCGTTCTTGTGTTGTTTCCCACCATCCCTCTGCCTCCCTCCTCTTTTGCATCCCCCAGCTTCTTGGCCCGTGCATCCTGCTTCCCTCTCCCTGCTTCGTCTGTGTCCCTGCCCCATTTCTTCCCAGTCCGCTGGGTGCCTGCCCTCCCGCATCCCTGGGGATGGATACATTTCTTGTGTGCCTTGGTGGAGTGGTACCCAGGCACTGGTGAAGGCAGAAGAGGGTAAGGTTCCCAGCAGAGAGATGCCTTAGTAAGGAGAAAAAACATCTGTAGCCAGGGTGGAGCGTGCAGCAGCTGGGAGGGTGGCTGTTGTCGGCCACTCCGGTGTCCTCCCCAGCCATGTCGAGAGCCAAGTGACACACTGAAAATGTGGGAGCTACCAAATGTGGTGGCAGTGTTGTGGTGTGGGGAAAGCTCTTCGGTGCTTGCTTGAGACCATCCATTTCAGGGCTCTGTTTGAGCGCCTGCTTGGTGTTAAGCTTGTGCAAGGTCCCCTCTTAGCTGGGTGCACTGCGGTCGTCTCCCACCTCCTCCTCCATCCCCACCAGCTCTGTCTTGTCCTTTCCCTGTGTGGTCTCATCTCTCAGCCCCTTCCCATTCTGCTGCTTTGCCCTCTTTCCTCTGGCCAAAGGGAGCGTGATAAGAAAAAGCCATTCTTACAGTGTCTGCATTAAGCTTTGGAGGGGAAAAAGCATCATGAACTAGGGAGGTTATCCTGCTGTGACTGTGGGGCTTTGGGCTGGGTCCCTGCACCGGGCAAACCCGAGCAGACGTGTCCATTGCCCAGCCATGCTGCTACTGCTCCTCCCAGAGAGCTGGGACTGGAGGAGGCTTCATCCTCCCTCCTGCTGGCTACTGCTTTCCCAAAGGAGGAGCACAACTGCAAACTGCTTTTTTGACTGCTGGCTAAATGTGCCTCACTCAAAAGTCTGCTGAAAAAACTCCTACCAGAGCTACGTGGCCTTTTGCATCGACTACTTCTGAACTGGCACCTGCCGTCGCCCTTAAAATGAAGACACATGAAAATATGCAAAGTACAAATAGAGGAAGGCTTTCTCAGCAGTGAGGCCGTGAAAATGAAATTCATTTTCCCCGCTTCCTGGTGTGTCCACAGAAAAGGCAGAAACGCTTTGTTTCCCAGCCACTGAACTTGCAAAGGTGGATCTGAAAACTCAAGCTGGGTTTTTCTTCCTTACATGCCTTCCAGAACCTGTCAGCCACCAAATTCCCCAATTTCTTGAGCAATGTGGCCCAGTCTGACATGGGCTCACCCCAGGTGACTGACAGGACCATGGGAGTGATGCGGGCGATGTGCAGCACCAGTGCCATCACGCCCAGTGCTGGGGTCAGGGAACAAGTAGGAGGAAAAAAAAATCAGCACGGCTGCTGAACTCACCGGATCATCCTGGATGCCACAAAATCTGCTGCTGGAGGAGATTCCTTTCTCCAGCTGCACCAAGTGAAGGGCTCACTGGGACATGCTCAGCGCGCTGTGCGTGCCGCTCTGGGGACAGCAGGTCCTGTTTGGAGGCTGTGGAGAGGAGGGGAGCGAGGGGCCACGCTGCCCTTGCCAGCTTGGTGCATGGAGGCATCGGGCGGCACATGTGAGCATTTAAAATACATTAAAGGAGCCCTCCCTTTGAAGTGGGAAACTATCTCTATTTAATCAGAGAGAAACAACTTTTCAAAAAAGTGTGAGGTTTTTTTTCCCTCCTCTTTACCTTCAGCTGTCTGGCTTCTCCTGTGGATAGTACCATGAATAAAACATGCATATCCCAATTAAATCTTGATTTAATTTCTCTTCTTTGCAAAGCTGATGAACTCGAGTGCTTTCATAAAGACATGAACATTAGCATTCTTTTGTGATGCGCAAGCCAGTCTGAGGAACAAGGGACTAAAATAACCATCCGCCTCTCTCTTGGCCTTGCTGAGCTCTGTGCCGGCTTGGAGAATAAACCCTGGGCTGGTCCGGTCCTCTGGAGCAGCGCCTCTGTCCAGCTGTACTGGGCTGGGATGCAGACAGCCCGGCTGCTTCATCTGAATGCAAACAACAGCTCGCCCAAACCACCTGTAACAGTCATGAGTGTACAGTGAGTGTGGGTCCCGTACAGCCCACCCTGTCCTGGAGAAGCTCCTGAGGTGTCCCTGAGCGCTTGGCACTGTCTGCAGTGGTGGCATGTGTGTGTCCCGCAGAGCTAATTCTTCAGGAAAGAGCTTTAATGTGCCCGTAAAGATGATCAGCAATATCAAAACAGAAGCAATGCAATTGCAAGTATATTGCACTGTCAGCTCTCTTACAGCTAGTCTATATCTTCCAATTTATATTTTTATGGAAAAAACAGGTTAGTTGGAGCAAAAAAGGTTTATCATAACTTTTCTCACATATGCAACCTCCAAAATAATGCCGTTCATGTTTATGTAGTCCTGCCCATCGTTTCAGGCTTTTGGCACTAATCGACTCTCTCTAATGTTAGTGGATTGAATATAATACTTCAAATTACCTGTTTTTTGTGCTACAGCACATTTGTGTTTTTCCCTGCTGTCTTGGGGCCCCATCATATGAAAATAGCACCCTTGTTTATTTTTGCATGGTGAAAGCATTTCCATTGTATCCAATGACCTTATATTGCAGCCAAATACAAAATGCTTCTCTCAGGAAAAAAAAATGGTAAATGGCTCAAGAAAGTTTAATTGCTGCACAAAAACCACACGCAAAAATCCCTCTCAAAGGTCCATTCTTAAAGAAATGAAACTCCAAAGACCAGGACACTTCAAACTTTCTTTGTTGGAGACCTTTTTTCCTTAGAAAAGTCTATAAACTCTCTCAGAACAAATTTCCACCAGAAAATTGTTTTTGCCCTTCCATTTTTAATAGGGATTTTTAA
This sequence comes from Falco cherrug, assembly GCF_023634085.1. Classification (NCBI taxonomy): domain Eukaryota; kingdom Metazoa; phylum Chordata; class Aves; order Falconiformes; family Falconidae; genus Falco; species Falco cherrug. Next base: position 7,385,579 of record NC_073713.1, read on the forward strand.
AATTCATTTCCTGCGTAGCTCTATATGGAGCTGCTGAAATGTCACCATGGTGATTGTCCTTGTGACATTTCCATTCAGGACTTGCAGCAGGAAAACAAATATACCCGCCTGCCTGGAGCAAGGGCTGTCTGGGAGCGACGTGGGAGCTGGGGAAGGGCGGCAGGAGGGGGCTGGACCTGTTGTGGCCATGGGTTCAGGAGGGCTGGGCTCGTCAGCTGCCTGTGGCTCAGTTTCCCTACCTGCACGATGCTGACGAGTACGGTGCAGAGTGCCCCGTTGGGGTGATGCTTGTAATGAAAAGAAATAGCTTGGTGGAAGCTGGGGTAAAGGAAAGCTAAATGGGAAAGCACAAGGCTCAGGTGGCTGCAGGGTTTTCCAGGCCAGCTGGGGGCTGTGGGGGCTCTGTGGCTGGGCTCAGGGACCCCCAGGCAGGGAGGCACAGAGCAGCCACCGCAATGAGGTGCCAGCACCTGCTGGTTCATCAGCCCACAGAGCTGCCCCACAGCCAGCCCTCTGTGCAGTGCATGCGTGGTGTATGGGTGTATGTTCCCTGTGCCTCCCCTCCTCTTGCGGCTGCTTGCACCAGTCTGATTTACCCGCCCTGCTTATCAATGAGTATTCCAGGCACCTAATTTATTTTGTAAAAATAGTGATTTATTTACACCCAAAAAAAGTTTTGCTCAGAGTTCCTTCTGATTTACGGGTGTGCTGTTGTGTATATGCAGCCTTGTAAATATTCGATTTATTGGCTGCGCCAGAGCCAAGTGTGCACTGGCCTTGGCGGCACAAGCACGTATTTTCCCTGGCAGCCAGAGAACCTCAGCCGCACTGTCGCTGGCAGGTGGAAAGAGTTTCCTTTGCTTCCCAACTCCTTGTCTGTGTCATGGAACGTGGCAGCCTGTCCCTCCTCTCGCCCTGTAAAGAGCTGCAGTGGTGCCGGCTGCGCCCATGCCCCGGGTTGGTGGCAGCAGGGAAGGGCAGGGCGCTGTGGGCATCACAGCCTCCTCCGCTGGAAAGCAAAGGGCTGCAGAAGGAGCCCCCCAGTTAATTGCAAGCAAAGATGGTCTGTGCAGGGGGAGAAAGCAGGGAGGAAAGTGCTTTTACCTGTTCAACTGGATAATTAAAAGCTGCCCGAAGCACCACTAACCTTTTTTTCATCACGGCGTTGTTCATTATAAAACCAGAAAGAATTAGCTATGCTGCATTATCAGATAGAGGAAAATATTAATAGCAGAAATGGGAAAGAGAAAGGAGGAATTTTGGGTAAGTTAATTAAACTGCACATCCTCAATGACTTATTAGGTAGCTGGACAGGCTTCCTTGGGCTTAGCTGACCCCCAAGAGCGTGAGATACTGTCTTTGAGGAAGAAACTTGTCAGCTCAAGCAACTTTTCCATCTGAGAACCAGTGTGTGTGCAGTCTTCCCAGCTCCTGAGGTGGGGTGAGAGCTTCCAAGAGCAGTGCTGATTTTTATCCTGACGCTTTACCTTTTGCATGAGGCAAGCACAGGCGGTTGGAGCCAGAGCACATCTCCACTGGGTGAGGATCTGGCTGTCAAGGACTGCGTTCATAACACAACTCGCCAGTAACAACACTTGACAGTTCCATCCCATAAACAACCACCGACGGACTCTGCAGCTCCTCCTCGTGCTCTACAGCCTCACAATTTCATATCCAGGACTGCTGCAAACAAACGGGGATGTTTCTCCCAGTGACAGCTGAGCTCTCAAACCCTGATAAATCATGTCACGTAGGTATCGGCTCTCAAACTAACCTTTGGGTATGTGTGTAAGCAGTGGTAAAACACTCTGCAGCCTGCATGGGGTTAATTAAGAGAGGCACCCTTGTGCTGAGTTACAGGGCAGAGCTCAATTAAGTTGGGAACTGAAATGGATAATTCCATTAAAATGGATTTATTCACTGTGCTGCTGCCAATACGCGTCATGCTGAGAAATATTTTCAATGAAAGTTTGCATTTTACCAACTTTGCATTGCTGTCCTTGTTGTCCCCGAATGCCTGCAGAAAGCGAGGAGCCATTAGTATGGCATTAGCCACCAGCGGCAGAGCCACAGCCACCATCCTCCCCTCGCTGGAGCTGGGAGCCTCGGTGGTCCCCAGCCTGGCCGGGGCTTGGCTGTTGTCCAGGAGCTGGCACCGGGGCTGGTTTGTCTAGATGCACATGGTGCCTCAAGGTCCCTACTGAGGAGGACAGATGCAAGAAGCTGATCCTTGGTCTGGAAGGAGGCAAAGCTCACTGCACGAGCTACCCCTAAACAGGGTCAATGCAGCTCTCACTCTACCTTTGATTCACGTTGTAGGATTGCTGCTCACCCTACCTTTGCACTACATTGTTGGATTGCTGTGAGGTTTCCACCCTACAGCCCTGAGCTCAGGTTGTAAAGTGCCGGGGCGGTTTTCCTTCTCCCGCTGGTGCGGTGGTTATAGCCTTGCTGGAGCCCTTTCCCAGTCCCCCAGCTGCCTGCTGCGATGACGCACTGGCTCAGCATGGGAGAGGGACCCAGCGCTGACCATGCCACTTGCCCAGCAGACAAGCACATCCAGATGGTGGTAATTAATAGGCAATCACAGAGTTAGGCAAATATGGACTGACAGCAGCCCTGTCTCACTTCTAACCTGTGCCATTGCTAACATTAGTTCTACAGCTAGATCCGCTGTCTGTTGACATGTTGTTTCTCCTCATTAATAAATAACTGCCTGAAACAATTATCCTGCAAGAGACCAGCCTTATTATTTTTACCTATTCTTTTATTTGTTTGTTTGGCCTGGGAAAGGTACAGGAGAAATTACCAGCTCGGGCTACCTTTGTGCACGAGAGCATAGCTGTCCCTGTGCCAGTCGCTGCCGCACAGGCACAGCTTCAGAAAATCTCCAGAAATCATGTTCCAAACCATGAAGCAGAAGGTATCACCCCTGCCTGCCGCAGCCCTCTCCTCCCAGCTCCCCTGCCGAAGTCAGCCTGGAGCAGATGCCTCGGACCCGTGCTGCAGGCTGCCGTGGGTACGGGCTCTGCAGGCAACGCCAGCTCCCGGGAACGGGCAGGTGAGGGCTCTGAGTGCCAGGATGCGCTGGGCACCTTCCTCTGGCCAGCCCGGGCCCCACAGAGGAGCTGCAACAGCCTCTCACCATCGTCTTGGCTCAGCCTCAGTGCATGGGCTCAGCTGCCCTGGGACCTGGGAAGTGCAAAAAGGTTCACCTTGTCCTCCTTGTGTCCATCTGCATCACCCAGTACCTGAACCCAGCTCCTGAGGCACTGCTGGTCTGGCCAGCACACCCATTCATCCAAGAAACATCAGGCTGCAAAGGAGGAAATAAAAACAAGCCTTGAACATTTAAGAAATGGAATAGTTTCATTCTTTCCAAAGGTCAGTTGCTTTAAACTCAGTTCAAGCCACTGGGGCACCTTTCAGTTCCATTTCTTCTGTTTAATTCTCACCAGTTCGTTAAAGTCTGACCTTCCGCGCTCTTAGCAACTGCTTACGATGGCCAGCAAGAGACAAGCCCTTCTGCTTTCGAGGCTGTTAAAATGCCAAGGATATTTTAGGTTCTTTTCTTAATATTTCTGATAGCAACTCATCAGTCACTATCGGAAACCTTAGCACGCAGCAGAGAGTAGAAGCAGCAGAAGATAATACAAAAGAATAGAAGAGCAAAGCCACTGAATGCTGTTTCTTGTGTGCTGAGGAAAGGTCAGGTGAGATTCTGGACAGTTATCTCCTTGCCGTCGCTGATAAAGCACGGGAGAGCTCATAGCCACCAGCGGCTGCCTTCAAACAAAGAGATATTTAATTAAAGCCTGCGAAAAGAAAAGGAAGGATAAGTGACTTCTAGATAAATTCCTAGAACCTAGCCAGGCTTGAAGATATGTGAAAGTTGAGATGTAATTGTCCTGTAACGGCTCGGTGGGGTGCCTGGGCATCAGCTGTGTACTCTGTGCCTGGGTACGACCCGAAGATGTCCCAGGACAGGTTGGTGAGGTTTGGGGGGGATCAGGAGAAAACCTGGTGCTCCCTTGGGGGGTGCACGCTTGTGCTGTTGGTACCATGGGCGGAAGCGGAGCTGGTGTGAGCCAGAGCCCCGGGCTCAGTTCAGAGCTTACGCGGGCAGCTCCTGCCTGTGTGAGTGCAGGGGAGCTCCAGGCTTGCAGAAGTGTTACCACAGTATCAGTGTCAGAGGCAATATTAATAACTGGTGAAATATTAATATTAAATAATATTAATAACTGGGGAAAGGGCTGTGAGGATTGTATCCAGCCAGAAGATGCCATGGGAGGAGGCAGCCCTATCCCTGCCTGTGGCTGCCTGGAGACACGTGGGTCTCCAAAGCAAAAGTTAAAGCTGCAAGGGGCAGAAAAAGTTCTTTTCTGCATGGTTTTGGAGCTACTCAAGCCTCTGCTTTGGAGCTGGTGGGGGCTCAGCTGCAAGCAGGCTGGGCTGGCTGGGAGCTTCAAGCTCACCTTGCTGCACCATGCCGAACACAGCTCTGCCAGCATCAGGGGCAAAGGTAAGAGGATGCTCCGCAGCACCCACCCCCATGCCTGCAGCAACACCAGAGCCTTTCCGAGCATCCTGCAGTGCAAAGTGGTCCTTTGCAAAGGTGGGGGGATTCAACTGCTGGCAGAGTGGAGGCCAGCCGCATCTGGGCATCATTTTATTTATTTGTCTAATTAAGAGGTAGATCTGGCTCTTCCTTGCCCAAGTGTCCAGTGCCGTTCTGTGGAAAGTGTTATTGTACCACTGCAGCTTGCAGTGGAAATTTGTGGAGATCCAGGTCCCATAAGAGTTGCCATTTATTAAAAATACTAGCCTGCATGATTTATCATCTCCCATGCTAAGGGAGCAGTCTCTTTCTCCAGGTAAAAAACACCCTCTGGATCTGCTCTCTTAATTTGCATAGGTAATGGTCATATCATTAACAGCTCATTAGGAACAGAGCCATGTGACAAAACAAAAATTCAGAAACACTGAGCTAGAGAGGATCCGGGTCCCCTGCCTGGCAAGGAAATGCAAGCATACTCCAAACTGTGGGTTAAAAAAGTGAGAGCCGTGTCTGGGAGACAGGAAAATGTAAAGGGAAGAACCACGGGTCATTTAGATCTTATGAAATGTAACGTATGAGGAGTGATTTGCAGAATGAAGGGTAATATTGTCCTGTTGTGGCCATTGCAGCCCTAAACTGCTTGTGACGGGGAGCTTGTGTGCTGCCTTCAAGGTGAAACGGATGGGGAGGAGATAATTGAATTGTAGCAGAGTGGGATGAAGCCAGTGCACAGATGCTGCCAGGCAATTCCCGGCTCTTGCCTTTTCTGGGCTGAGCCAGGGATGCTGTGCCAGGGTCCCTACCAGGGACCGGCAGCGATCTGCCTGCAAGCCATGGAGTGATGCTGCCTGCGGGGCTGGGGCAGCTGTTGACAAGCTCAGTTGTGACTTCGGTTGGGCACTGCTGGTGCCCTGCTTCTCTAAGTGCCCTACGAACTGCCTGGATAATTTAAAGAATAGGAGAAAATAATAAGTTGAATATGAACCAACCTTGGTGAGCAGGGGCTTTTGTCAGGATGGAAAGCCCTGGACCCCTCTGATGAAGGGGTGGGGGGAAGGTAGAAAAAATTATTGGGTAAAAAATAAACTAAAAGAGAATAGAGCTGGTTTCAATCAATAACCCTTGAATTATTGACTGCTGTTCCCATTACAGTCTTGTCCCCCAGCAATCTCATGGAGCTTGGCCAGGGCAGGTGGTGACTGCTGTTGGGAGCTGTGACTCCTTCCAGACCCAAGTGATGGGCACTGCACGTGGATTTGGGGTTTTGTTCCAGAAGTGTCTGGTGTCATGGCAAAACCCATGACATCATTATATCAAAGCCATATTAAACATTATCAAAAGAGTTATCTTGCATGCCGGGCGAGCTGTGACTGCAGGCAGGAGGGCTTGTTTGAGCAGGGATGTTTGCTTTCCCTTTTGTCAACTCAGGCTCGACAGCTCTCCGTCTCACCCAGCTTGCTACAGTGGCAGAGTTTTTCTGATTGAGAAGGGTGTTGAGGGGAACTGCATGCAGTCAGATAATAAATAAATAAATAAAACCCCCCACAAACCTGTCTTTCAAACATGTGAAGTGCTGACTTTTGTATGAGGGTATTTTGTATGCAAAGCGTGGACTAAATTCCCTGACGCCCTGGGGAACACAGCGCAGGGCTCCGGGGTGCTGCCTGCTGGGGGGATTAGATGCTCCCCTACACAAGGGGCTCTTTAGCCACTGCCGGAGCTCATGGTACGGATCAGGAAATACATCTTACTGCCTACAGAAACTTCTGAGGCAAAGACAAATTTCTGTTTGGGAAGAAAACTTTGCTTAAAGCAGTTTAGGGTATTTTTTTCCCCAAAACTCAACCTCATGTTTTGGTTAAAAAAACAACAACAACAAAAAACCCCACACGCATCACACACTGCTGACAATGTGTGAACAGCCGTTTTTTTGTGGAGAATTTCCCTCTATTTCATGGAGGCTGAGAAACAGGCACCTTGTGTTTAGCATCTTGGGTCATAACTGCCTTAGGACAGATGCAAACTTGTGAGATGGCAGTGGAAGCTTCCAGCCTGTCAGTTGAAAAGAAAATAGCAGGTTTGGGAGTCTGGTTTTGGATGTCTGAGTGGGAATGCTTCATAGGTGGGAATCTGCAAGAGGGATTGACCAGCTCCTTTGCCTCCTGCAAGGCTAGGTGAGGCTCTAGCAGCACGCGGCTTTCTCTAGGGCATTGTGTCTAAGTAGAAAAGCAAAGGTCTGCTGATTTTTAATGTTAAGATTTACAGCTAGGAGTTATTTTCCTTGGCAGTGCTGTCCGCTGCCTTTATGAACAGCAATTACAAAGGACTGGGTATCCTGGAAAGCAACAGGATAGAGGTGAAACTTTCAATGAATCGCTCAGAGGAGCGCAGGCAGTAAGTAATAGTGGTGTTCATGAGGGTGAAACATGGGGCGCTGTCCTCCTTTGGAATCCTTCATCCCCTGCGCATCCCCCTTGCTGCAGCCCCAAGGGTGCTCGTTTCTTTCAGCAAGGAAGGAATGCCATAAAATCAGGACAGACCGCAGCAGCCCTGGCCAACGGAGATGCCATTGTTCCAACGCAGCACTCACGACGAAGGCTGTGACCGTTTTTATAGCGGTCACACCAAAAGCATCTGCTGGGATTTCCACATTAGCCTCTCAGAGTGTGTTATTAAGGTAATACTTTACCGTGAGCTGAAGTAGCTGAGGGGCTGCTCGCTTAATGCATTGCATGAAGATTTCTCCCATTTATAAGCAATAATTCCTTCCCTTTGCCTAACCACAGGCAGAGACAGGGAAATAATCAACAAATGTGGAGGCAACATTTTTGTTATGTCCTTACAAATGAAAAAATGAATTAGACTTTGAGAAATAAAAGATCTTGGGGCCCCCATAATTCTTAAAGCTTGTATTTAAAAATAACCCTGTCAGGGTGCCACTGCTGTTGTCGTGCCTTTGCTCCAGCCTCCATGCAACTCAATATTTATACATGAGAAAGTAAACGTTCAGAAGATAAAAAATAAATCAGGTTAAAGTCCCGCTGCAGGAGCTGGGATTTAGTAGAGGAGGAGGAGGAGAATTTAGGAGCCTTGTTGCTGGGGGAAGCATCTGTGCTGTCCCTTGGTACCCAGAAAGGGCTTTTTGTTTGTTGTTTTTACCAGAGTTGAAACAAATGAGCCATATTCCTTCCCGCTGGTCACCTGGGATGGAGCAAAATAATGGGCAGGCCTTGCCTACCCCCTGTTCCGTGCACGGTCTGAGCCACACCGCTCAAAGAGCCCCGGGAGCCTGGTGCCAGCTCTGCCACTGTGGGGACAACCAGGGAGCTTGAGCCTGGCTTGCAAAGCACCCGGGGGGCCTCCAGGGAGGCAGGTCCAGGCCAGCCCTGGGGTCACCTCCCCGGGCTGCAGCCCCTGGGCAGCCCTGCCTGCCTGTAGCTGGCAGCGATGTGCAGAAGCCACTGGTTTGGTTCGTCCTTTTCTGCGCTCATAAATTAATCTCCCAGGATTAGACTCCGTGTGCCTGTAATACTCCTGGGGCGCTTTATTTACACATTAATAATCAGAAGAATAATAAGAAAAGAAAAACAGGGCAAGTTCTGACAACTTTCGATAGTGGTCTGAAATAAAGGCAGGAACCGGCTCCTCACTGTCCCAACATGGTAATTCTCTGCACAGGGGGTTGGTCTCCCTCCTTTCCAGGTACTCTTTTAAGACACTGTTTTCTTTCAGGAAAACACCATCAACCAAGAGGGTGTCTGGCTGCGTCACCCATATCAATGCTTTGATTTATTTCTGTTCATTGTCATTGCTGCTCTTCTCTCCTTTAATTATTGTGTTATTTTAGGACTGAAGTGCAGTTGGGGGATTTATTACTTATTGCCGTGTTGCCTATCGGGCAATTCTCTCAAGCTGTTAAGCATAAACCCAATTCTTTTTTGCAGAGATACGTTGCAAACGTAGTATAAAGCTGTCAAACTTGAACTGCTCCCCAGCCTCTCACCCCATCAAAGTGGAGATGTTCTCTCACCCTGCCCTTCCTAGGGATGGGTGAGGAGCATCCATCACTTCTGCAGCACACCCTGGGAAGTCCCTGGGGATCGATGCCCCCAGCGTCTTGCATGCAGAGGGTCTGGGACTTCTCCAGCCTCCCCTCTCCTCTCCTTCTGGCATTGCTCTGCTCACTTACACAGACCCAGGAGCACCACCTCTTTGGCATTTGGAAATCCACTTCACCCGCCAGCAGAGCACTGGCAGCTCGAAAAGGTTCGGGAGAGTTGGCAGTGGCAAGGAGGTGTCCAGCTGGTGCTTCGCTTTCTGCTTTCCTGCATGCATGTTTCTTCCCAAAGCGGGAATGTTTGAACACCTCCGAAGGCAGAGGAATAATAACAGGCAGGAAAGTTGTACTCCATTGACTGGCTTGCGAAAAAACAGGACTATTAATGCTAAGCTCCAGCCTGTGGAACACTGAAAATGGTATTAAAGGATTTGCTTTTCATGACCATAATTCAGAGTTAATGTACATTTGATGTTTAATGTATGAACCACAGGTGATTTCAAACTGGCATGGCCTTTTCTAAATAGTGTTTTAATCTTAGGGGTTTTTTTTTTTGTTTTTTAAGGTTCAGCTACTCAGCCTGTCAGACAAGAGGAGAACAAAACCATGGCAAAGCTAGGTATGAGAATCCAATGTGGGCAGAGGCTTTTGTTCCGTCTTTTATTGAGGTTTTACCTCTAATCTCTGCCTTTTTGATGCAATTTAAGATTAAGGAAATGAAAGGCAAGGCTGCCTGCAAACGGTTATACAAACAGGACAGCCGAGGGGCGCTTAAAGGCGGTTTTGTAAGAGGCTTTGGGCGGCTTTCCCCTGAAGGGAGAAGCCAGAGGCTTGACAGCAGCTGGCTCGAGGTCCTGGGGAGTGGGAACCAGGCACTTCCCACTCGCCACCCAACCTCCGCACACAGCATCCCTGGCCCCATCCAGCGGGAAGTGATTTCAGGGCAGAGCAGGCATTGGGGCGCTGAGTTCAAGGGACCTGTGTTCTGACCCGGTGTGGTGCCGCTTGTGAGCCGCAGTTGAGTCCCCGTGGGTTTCTGCAGGTATTGCACACACTCTTTATCATGATAAAAGGCGATGTTTCGGGCTTTGTGGGGAACAGAATAGGCTGAACACAGGTACAGCCGGCTCATGCCCCAGCAGGGTCCCAGCAGCTCAGCTGATGTGTGCTGGAATAAACCCACCTTTCTCTCACCTGCACCATCTCCAGTGGAAATTCCTCTGTGATGTCTTTCCTGGGATGCCCCCATCCCCAGGCAAAAATGCATTGTGATCATGTTTGTATTCACAGAGGGTGGGTGGATCCCTGAAAGGCTCAGAAAACGGGGGAAAACACAAGTCCCTGCCAGGAAAAACATCTCAAATAATCAAGACCCTTCGCATGGCACTGGTGATAAATTGGCACTACTTATCTTGACGAGCTGAAAGGTCACGAGCAGACCTTCCAAAATAATTATTAAATAAGTTTGCCATTTGTTCAGGATCAGTTGCAACCTCATTACTGGGACCGGGAGATGATATCTCTGCATCCTGGGCACAGATCCAAAGAGGTCATTAGTAACAATCGTCCCAAATTTTGCTAGGGGAGAGAAGATTTATCTTCAATTAACACATGTAACTTTCCAGGCTTTTGTCTTTCTGGTAAACAATCTGTGAGGACCTGGGAGATCTATCTTCTCTCTTCCTATCATATATATTTCAGTAGCCTTGAAGGGGGCGAAGGGCAGAGTTGGAAAGAAATGTTCTGTCATTGCAAAGCTTTAAGCTCAGCAAAGAATCAAGAACCATAAATTAAAACCTCTTTAGTCCACAGGACTTTTTGCTTTGCCTACCGTGTGCGGCATCGACCGTAGCTGCTCATTTATATCCATACAGATGGAGTCTTCGGGCAGCACGCTGGGGGGACTGCTGTGTCCCCCGTCCTCTGTGCCCAAGACCCGTGGAGGCTGCGTTTCCTCCTGCCTGCTGCTGCCCATTGGGTGCTGCTGGCGGCACCAGCATCGCCTGCACCCTGCTCCACTGCTGGAGCCGTGGGGCAGTGTTGCTAGCGGCATTATCAGCCGGACACGGGATGTCTCTTTAAACCTGGAATGGGTTTCTTGATCAAACGTAGGAGCGAGTTGAGCAAAGGTGGCTTCTTTCAAGTGGAACAAAGATTCTTACAGCCCAGTGTGAGCTCATTCATATTTCTAGTCAAATTAAACACTATTTGGGGCTTTTGTAAGAAAAAAAAAGAAGATAATGCTTCCATGAAACCTTCCCTCCTCAGCTTGTCAACCAGCCCTCATTAGTCAGGCAACTACAGGTAAAACCCAGCTAGTCCATCCTTATTCCTTGTTTGCAGCTGGTCAGAATTAGGTGGAGAGTGATCGCCATCCCATTGAGACAGCTTGAACTGAATTTGCTCTTTTTGCAGCTGTTTCCCCCAGCAGATTCCTCCCCTGCTTTACCAGGGTCACACATCACCGTGCAAGAGCAAGTGAAAGCCCTTTGCAAACTGCACCACAGTGACCATTTTAAAGAGGCCTGCAAATGATAAAGAAATGAAAATGATAAGTTCAGGCTGCAGCTGAAGGAGGCTTTATGTCTGAAGGGATGTGTATCAATAACCCAGTGTCTGTGCGCTCTGTCTCACTTTCAGCCCATTTCCCCAGACTTTGCTGTGCCTTTCTGCGGCTCCTTGGCTGTCTGGATGTCTCCAGCATCCCCCCTTGGAGCCCTGGCAGTGGCGAGGCCAGCGCAGCATCACCGATACTGGGATCAGCCAAGTGAGAGCCTTACTCAAACAGTTTGTCCTTCATTTTTATTGCGCTGAAAATTTAATTGGCTGCTGATTCAAAGAAGAGAAATCCTTCCTTTTTACTTTAACCTGCCAGTCGCTTCTGTCCTCCAGGGATTCCAGCATCGGCCACTGATTCCTCGAGGACAACCAAAACAGTATTAGAAGAACTTCTGATACCTTACATGCCTGATTCACTTCATTAGAAAGCGTAAGTCGCATGCAGCTAGCTGACAGCAGAGCTCCCATCCCAGCGTTCGGCTCCCAGCGGAGCAGAGAGCAGTTCGATCGCTCACCCTTATCGTTATCCAAGTGGATTGTAAGTAGATTGAAAAAGCACATCCCCACCAACCGCTCGGGGTTTGAGCTTGGCTCCTGCCGCCATGTGTCTGCCCGCCCCACTGTCTGGTGCTGCCTGTGCATGGCCCCAGCGTGTGCTTTTGGGCTGAGAGGTGCGGAGGGCCAGGCTCCAGCAGTGCTGGGCTGCTCGATGCTCCCACTGCAGTTCCAGTGCTTGAGGGAGCAGAGGAAGGAGAAACCATTGAGCCTTGCACCCTCCTGTGTTCCAGGGGTCAGATCCAACCCAGCTGAAGTAACTGAGAGCATCTATTGTTTAATGCCTATGTGGTGCCCTGTGCAAAATGTGATGCCCTGCATCTATTTCTGATACACAATTGTTGTCAAGTCGCGGTGTCTCAGCAATAGTAAGAAAAACCAAGGCAGGCTCTTGAAATGTCAGTTTAGCACCAAGTTTTTAATGTGTTCCCAGCCTGGTGTCCTGAGCTGACGTGTCTCCTACTGGCTGCATTCAAACCGATATTGCAAAAGATGGGGTTGGGCAATCATCCTGCGAGGTCTTCTAATCTGTCCCTGGCTCCAGGGCTCTATCATCCCACCTAACCGCTCCTGACAGCTGTTTGTCCAGTCTGTCCCCAGAAAAGGGTTTTCACACCCTCCCCAGGCTGCCCATCCCAGGGCTTAACCAGCCATGCCATTAACCGCGTTCACGGGGTGCTCGTTCTCCTCAAAGCCTTGCCTTGCCATTGGAAGTGCGTTTCTGATATCGAACATGAATACTTCTTGCTGCAGTTTATGTTTATCTTGTCATCCTCATAGCGAAACATGAAAACCTGTTTATTCTCTTTTCTGAGCTTCTCTTTAAATGTTTGAAGACTGCACATCTCCCCTCATCTTTCTTCCCTAGAATAAGGAAATCAAATTTTCCTCCACTTTTATCAGGCATCAGTGTTTTAAACTCCCTGTCTTTTCTGGCTGCTCTCCCCCAAACCATCCCCAGTAGATTCCCATTCTTGCGAGCAGCATCCTCTCTGGGCAGCAGTGTGGACAGGGGCAGTAGGATGGGAAGGGGCCTGAGAGGCACTGGGAAGTTTTGGTGTATTCCTGAGAAAAAAGCACCTTTTGTTCCTGCTGATTCTGCCTTTTTCTTGCCCAACTGACAAAAAAGTAGGAGGGTCTCCCCCTTGCTGGTCATGGCAGCGGCACAGGGCAGTGGCTGATGGTGCTTTCCCTGTGGAGCTGCTCGTCACTTCAGGGGAGGAGAGCAAACGGAACCTCTCCAGCTTGTTGCCCGTACAGAGAAAAGCTGTTTGACTTGCTGGAGCTTTTCCCCTGGAGCAGCTCAGTGTGTGGGGAAAGAGGCAGTGGGGAGCGCGGAGGAAGAGAGGGCGGCTCGGGGAGGCGGCAGGGAAAACACACCACCGGAGCTCTCATTTAAATAAAGAGCAAAGTAACATTGTGCTCCATTGATTACACATTTTTTTCTGACTGTTGTGACATTTGCAGGAAGGCTAATTTATTCAAGCATGGAAATCTTTAAAAACTTAATTAAGTTATTTCTGCTATTTCCATGCTCTATTGTTTTGACTTCACATTTAACTTTTATTTCTGGTTAATGTCTTTAAAATAAAAAATAATAATAATAAAAAAACCAAAAAAACCCCAGAACAAAACCAAACCCAAAAACCTAGAAGGAGGGAAAAAAAATTACAGATCCAATGGAAACCCTTTTTGTAGGTTTATACCTTTTGTGAGTGCTGTTTTGGGGAGCCTGGCTCCCAAGCCCTGGTCTCTGGTTTCGGCTGGCATGTGGGCGCGTGTGCGGGTGTGCAGTCACAGCACGGAGCTGGGTGTCAGTGGGTGACCTTGGCCTTCCCCCTGTGCCCACTTGTTGCAGGCAGATTCTGGGTGCTGCTGGGGCAGCAGCACCGTTTGGACATGGATGAAGAGGGTGGTGTCAGGGAACCCGGAGGAGCTGGTGGGCTGTGCAGTGCCTTCCATCTCCAGGCTCTCCACAGCATCCCAGGCAGCAATGGTTTCATCCCTCCTTGGCCGGTTGGGGATGGAGGGGGGGTGCCAATGGGTTGCCTGGCGTGTTTTACTGCTCTCCCCACTACTTGTGTATTCCCTGGGCAGTCGTGCATCCCTGGCTTCTCCCTGCCTTCACCTGGAAACAGGCAGCAAGAAGAGGGGAGCAGCATTTGTTCCTTGGCTCCGGAGCAGCCGCCTCCACATTTCCTGATGGCAAAGCTGCCTCTCTCCTCGCTAGGGACCTGCCCTGGATGATGTGCCTCGCAATGGCCGTGGTGTTTTAGTTTCCCATGGATCAGGAGCAGCCATTTGCCCTTCCTGGCTCATCCTGGGCAGGATGTTGTCCCCATCCCTGGTCTGTGCTGTCCTTGCCTGACCATCTGCCAAACCCCCTGCCCCCAAATGGGCAGAGCTGGGTGCTCCTGGACCCCAGGCAGGCAAAGTAACGGCAGGAAAACACCCCCAGGCCAGCTCTGCCGAGCACCACTGCTGCCTTCACAGGAGCCCGGCTGCCCCGGGAGCTGGTGTTTTGCTGAACAGGAATGTTCTGAAGGGCGCAAGACGCTGCCAGCAGAGCTAAATGCTGCGTTAATAAAGTTTCTGTCAGTAAATTCACTAATTAAGGCTCACAGATGGAGCTAGAAGGAATGCTTGCGGTGAAACCCAAGAAGTGTGAAAATTGCCTGCTTTTGGAGGCATGCAGCAAGTTTGGGAAAAAAATGGGGGGAAAAGGAAAACCTTCAGGAGTTTCAGAAAGCATCATGTGCACCTCAGGAAAGCGGGGTGAGACCAAAGGTTGGGTAAGGTGGCTGTGAGCGCGGTTGGCCTCAGCAGGCTGGGGCTTGGCCAGACAACACGGCCGTGGTTTTATAGCAAAGCTGCCCAGCAGCAGAGGTTTGAACCGAGTTCAAGTTCCTCAAGTTGCAGGTTAGTACCCTAGCACCAGATCTCCTTTTCTGCAACAACAAAGACACATGCAAGGAGGAACTGCTACCGCTATCAAAGCCCCCAGAGCCGTAAAGAGATCCAGCTGTAAAAGACAAAGTGCTATAAACTCTCCCGGCGGCAGCAGCCGGGGCTGGGGGAAGAGTAATCCCCTTGCTGTCCAACATTTGCCAAGCATTAGGATAATTTCCCTTGGGCTTGCCAACCAGACGTTCTGTATTCTTGCTGTATTTCTGTGTATTATTTTTCAAGTCATTAGCCTCTACCTCCTACTCCGACTTGAGAACTTTTACAGGATAAATTTATGGCATGTTTCCTCTGAACAGTGTAGTAATTCACAGCAGTGGCAAACACCCGCGTTAATGGATATTGCTCTCGGCTCTTTTTTTCCCCCTCCCATGCTGGAAGGTGCTGGTCAGAGGGGGAATGCTCACCCCCCTGGGGCTGGAGGTGGCTGAGGAGTGGGGGCTCCCTTGCCTTGTTCCAGTCTCTTCCCAACTGCCGAGGTACGTAGGCAGGAAACAGGACTAGCAGCCGCATGTCGCGGTGCCGCAGGAATTGGTGCGTGCTGCTCCTGGCCGGGAGAGCAGGAGAGCAAAGGGAGCCACGGGTGCCGGGGAGCTGTGCCACACTCGGCGGGGAGTACGTCTGCTTTCTCCGCTGCAGCATTTCTGTGTTTTCTCCCTCTGTAGCTAAGGCAACATTTGTATTTGTCAGCCTATGGCGATCCTTTGCATATGGAATACATTTGCTTTGGGTGTTTGCCATTAACATTTTCATTTCTGTTTAGCGTCAGGAGTTTTCGATTACTGGCCTCGCAGAGCAGCGAGCTGTTGTTTTCATGCTCTCTTTGTTTTCATTTCCACAAACCACCCGAGTAAATTACAGGACGGGAGCCCTGCCCTGGGGAATGCAGGGAGAAATCCAGTTATTGCACTATATTTGGGGCTGGCTGCTCTCACGCGGCCATCGGCTTGCAGGGCCTGGCTTTATCCGGACTGCACCATACTTAAGTGAACAAGCAGGGACTGACAAACAGGTTGTCCTCTGCCACCAGCCTCCACGCCTGCCTGTGCTCCCCTCCTCTGGGGCTGAGAACTGGGAGAAGCTCAGTGCAGGTGTGTCCCCCTGGCCTGGCAGGAGAGGGATGCCAGGGCTGCGGATGCTCCATGGCAGCCTCCAGCAGGAGATCCTTCTCCTCTCCCTTGACCCAGCCGTGCTTTGCTCTTCCTCCACTGTGCCTTTATGTCTCCACTTTATAACTTAACTCCGCGAAGTCGAGTAAAGATAAAATTGCTTTCGCCAGTAAAGAAATGAAGGCCGAGTAAATGCACATCCTGACTGAGACAGCAAGCTCCA
This sequence comes from Falco cherrug, assembly GCF_023634085.1. NCBI lineage: Eukaryota > Metazoa > Chordata > Aves > Falconiformes > Falconidae > Falco > Falco cherrug. The sequence goes on from NC_073713.1 coordinate 7,401,604, forward strand.
TATTTCTGAAGTGCCGCTTTCCGAAAATATAATTAAGCCATAATGTTTAGAAGCAAGCAGTTGAAAGAGCAATAAATGACTGCCAGGTCAGGTAAACACCAGAGCAGCAGCGAAGTGTTTAGCGAAGCTGAAAGCCCTTTCTTGTGAGCATACGATGTGCTCGTAAGTGTTATTGCATTACCCGTGCTGGCACCAGACAGTGAGCAGTAAATCACTGGGGACCATGGCAGAGGGTGCTGCAGTCCCCACACCAGCCCCCGTGGCCACGGGTGGGTGCGTGATGGGCTGAGGATGGGTTCCCAGCTGAGCTGTGGACTGGAGTGGGAGGAATAGATGCTTAAGTCGAGAACTTCTGGAAAGGTTCTCCTAGTCGTCGTATGAGTAATTAATTCCCCTGTGATCAAGGAGACCTTTCCTGCTGCTTATAGCTGGGGAACAAAAATTCATTTAGCATTTCCCACTGGCCTGCAGATCTGCTTGCAGCATCTCCGGGTCCCCGATTGCTCCGCCGCTCCCGAGCAGCTGTCGGCTGAGGCGCTGGCTGCTGCTGGCTGGCTCTGCTCCGGCTCAGCCACGCTGCACAGCCCATCGCTGCTCTCCCGCCTCCGCGCCTGCCACGGCAATGTCTGTAATGATACAAAGGATGCTCGTAGCACAAGCGAACAGGCCAGAATCTGTGCTGAGACTTCTAGAAAAACCTCAGAGGTGGAATGAAAGCTGGTTTCCTTCTTCAGTTTAGAGGCCACTGCCAGAGAGCATGTCTTTGAGGGCACCCCAGGGATGCTCTGGCTGCCCCAGCAAACCCAGCTGGGCTTCCAAGGGCAAGCGGTGCAGGGCGCAGCATCCCACTCCCTGCTCTGGAGCTGCTGTGGGACCAGAGAGGCCCTCCAGGGCCATTCCAGTTCCTGTACAGCTCAGGGCTGTGGCAGGAGCCAGGGCAGAGCTGCAGTTTATCCCTGGCCTTGTTTAGGCACATCAGTGTGGCTGTTATTTATGAAAGATGAGTGACTGGAAGTCAGTCTGTAGGCGGTGGAATATATTGCACTACGCCATTGATATCAAATGCAGTAAAATTTGACTCCTTTCATATAGAGCTAAATATTTTGTAAGTAATGCAACATCTCTTTTTAAATCAGCGTGACAAATATTTTATAGCACACGTACTGCAGGCATGGGGAAATATACTGTCTTGTAGCTAAATTTCAGAAGGCAGTGGGCAAACTCCAGCTCAGCGAAGTGAGGCAAATAAATTCAGCAACTACTTAATAACTCTGCACGTGTCACCTCGAACACGCATACCACCTCATACATACAACGGCTGGGCAGTCCCCACGGCCAAACGCACCTACCAACACACCCAGCCTAATGCTCCATGCACAAAAACTCACCGTGTGCCTTACAGGTACAAATTGTTCATTTCCTACCAAAAATCTCAGCACGCTGTGCCCCACTGCACCCTCCGCAGAGCATACCTCCATCTCAGCAGCACGGTGCAAGGTGCAGCCCCCACCCTAGGATGGATGGAGACAGTATAAGGAAAGGAGACCTTCTTGAGACCTGTCAGCTTTCTGGAACCATTGGGGAAATCCAGGGAAAAGCATGAAAATCACTTTCTGATGATCACTAGCACACATGGGGTGCAAAGGAGATGTTGCAGGATTCCGAGGCTCTAGAGTTTTGTAACTACACCAAATGCTGTTAACCTCAGATTAAGTCTACCTTTCCTTTGACTTAAAATGATTTTAAAGTTTGCTGCACTCCAGCTATCTAATTATCCAAAAGATTTCTGTTAGATTTTTTTTCCCCTCTCTCTCCCTTTGTTTCTAAAGCGGGCTTTCTAAGAATGCCACTAGGTTAGAGTCATTATGGCGCATAACGCAAACAGGGCCATTTATTGCATTTTTATGAGGGTAATGCTGCACCATCTAATAAATTTTACAGGAAGAATTCAATACAGAAAGTGCTGAGATTCAGGCACAGCAGGGTCAGCCAACGTGAGCTCTAATTTCAGATGAAAGTAGTTAAGGGGGGAAAATATGTAATTTTTATTCTCGTGTTTTGGAAAGGGCAGGGAACTATGGAAGCTAAGGAAAAGCAAATGGATATAAAGACAGATGAGAGAGCAGATACAAACGAACTAGTTCAAACAGAATGAGAAGGTCCCAAGCTGCCAGTGTAAAAGCTACATCTTAATAGATGTTGTAACAATTGGCTTTTTCCCCCATCAGTTTGTATGTCTTTGTGAGGTCTGAAAGGGCTGTCTTCTGCTTGGCTGTGGGACCGGAATTTTTTGCCAGGAAGGAATGCATGCTTGGTGGGAGACAGGCATAAAAATCCCCAATGCTCATGTAGGAAATCTGCATCGGAGGCCATCGCCCAAGCACGGTCTGGGAGCCCCTGCCAACCCTGCTGTAACACGCACCTGGACCGGCGAGCCTCGCTTGTCTGAGCGAGCCGGCTGCTGCCCTTCTGCCCCCACAGAAAGCAGCAGGCCAGACGCGCTCCGTTTTGCAGCTGTGTTTCTCTTAATCAGTTCATTACCGCAAGCAGGGGAATCAATGAGAACAGGTTATTGATCAGAAATTCATAACCTAAAATTGTGCTGCTGGTGCGAGTTCATTTCTCAATGGCAGAGACAAATCTATACCTCCCCTTCCCCGCCAAAACCTCAGCCAGTGCCATTGGCAGTAGCTCTCTCCCAGCACGGCTCACGCATCCTTGCCATCAGAAAGATGTGGAGATGCTGCAATTCAGCGTGTGCCTGGGCCCATGGCTGTGATGAAGACCCCTTGCACTGTTTCTGTCCTCTCAGTTTGGAAAAAGGCTGCTTGGAGCACGTCCACCATCCCTCCGCTCCCTCCCCTCCCTCCCAGCTGGGGGAACAGCGCGATGCCAGTGCACAAACTGGGCAGGCTCCTGCCCTCCGTCCAGGGAGCCACGGGGACAAAGGGGAGGATGCGCAATGCTGCCAGGCTCCTGCTTCAGCTCGGGCTGCCTGCTGGCACTGTGGCCATGCCATGCCCCTCCTCATGCTGGCTGGTGCTCACGGGGCTGCCGGGAGCTGGGGGTCCCAGAGCCAGCCATGGAGAGCCGCAGCGTTGCTGGGGTACCCAGTTTGCTGCACTCAAACAGATGTGCACAACCTCTGGAAGTGTGTGGCGTTGAGCTTGTCAGGGAGCACGTGCACGGTGTTGAGTGGCCCCTTTCACGCAGAAGCAGGCGCAGATCTCGCCTGCCGGTGTGACAGCCCAAGCAGGCTGCTGCACGGTGCTGCTGCGGCGGGAGCGAGTGGAGGGTTGACAGCGACGCTGATCTTTCATGCTTCTCTTGTTCTCCTCGCTCGCAACTGATAGATCAAAATTCCCTGCAAATGACCATTTTCATGGGCTGTTTCCTCTGCTGTCAATACAAGGAACTAAGAACTGTCCTCGCCATCCCGCCTCATGAAAGTGAGAGTTCAATTATTTATCACTGCCTCTTAGAAAACTAATTGTATTGCTAATTGTTTTTTTCCTAGGAGGAATGTTGCTTTTCTTTTTTCCAGGCGAATGCCTTCAGGCAGTTTAAGGGTTTATAAAGAGTATTTCATCAAACATGTGATTCAGGAGTGAACTCACCGAGATGACATTTCCTTTCCAATTTTCTGTTTATATTATCGAAGTGGGGATTGCTGGAAGCCTAGGGCTGTAGCTGCTAACCTGATTCATTCCCTACACAGGCACAGGACTCTACGCAGATGAATTTTACCAAATTGGCCAGTGTTTATATGTAATAGTAACAATAATACATTTTATCTATCTCCTGTTGAACTTGAGAGGAGTTTTCCCAGTAAGTTCAGCAGAAAGAGGATCAAGCTGCAACTTAAATTTGTCACTGGAGGACCTTGGGGTAACCTTCTTCCACCACTTCAGGCTCTTGGAAGGGCCGGGAGCAGCACCTTGGATCCTCATGCATCCCTTACAAGGGGGAGAAGGGAAAGGTGGTGGGATGCTCCCCCCAGGCACCTGGGGCTGTCTGCCCCAATCAGCCTGATGGGGAGGAGAAGGCAGAACTGGAAACAGGATGAGAGGTGAACAGCTTTGCAGGGTGACAGCTCTCAGGGTGAGCCTCCAGAGAAACGACAGTAGAGGATGGTATTACCAGAGGCCCGTCTAAGGCTTCCTGCAAGTTGAAAGTTAAATTTGAGGGCTTTATTCTTCATGTCCTTTTAACTCTTTTGCTCTCGCTGCCAGTCAGAGAACAGAGGAGCAGAATGCTGACGGCCTGATTGGCGTGGAAGACACGGCTGTGGAGCTCTCATGGCAATACGGTGTTTGTTAGCAGTGCAGCCAGCAACATCTTTAAAAGGGGAATTCGAATCAGCTGTTAACACAGCTGAGAGCCAGGGTCCTTGGGGCTGTAAAGCAGCGTCCTGCGGTGAGGCCACAGCTCCGACTGCAGGGAGGGCTTCGGCTCGCCCACCACAACGTACATGAAGGAGCGTGGGGATGCTTGCCCTGGGAGGCACCGGGGACAGGAATATCAAATCCATCCTGCACGAATACATCAGGGTTTAAATGCTTCCTTTTGCAGCAGCTTTCCCACCATATCTTCTGGCTTTTCAGAACCACAATAAATCTTCCCGCTTAAAATACATCCCGAAGAATGACAGCATCAATCATTTATCAACTGGCATTAGTTTATAACCTTTCTAACCCCTTCCGTGCTCGGAGTGCCTGCTGGCTGCCAGAGAAGAGGTGCATCTATGGAGCCTCGGCGCTGCTAGTCCACGTGCCCATCTCCAGCTCGTCCTGCAGCAAGCCTCAATCCCCCAGGCTGCCCCTTCCTCCCGATGCCTGGCTGGAGCTTCCCGGGGGCCCTCAGAGCTCCCAGGACCAAACCACCCCTTTCCCCAGCCTGGAAAGAAAAGGAGGTATGCAATCCTGTTCTCGTTTTCACAGCGTTAGGAGTAAAGCGGCAGCTTGTGTCAGGCCAATTCCCTTTCCTGATTCTGTACAATGAAATGCAGCAACGAGGGAAACATAACACTTCATTATGCTGCAATACAGCCAGCAATTTACATGCTGCTCCTTTTTTTTTAATGGTGCCGGTGCACCTGAAGATCGCAGTGAGCTGTAAAAACAAACAAACACGTACTTATCCCCAAGTCCTTCTGCTCCAAGCCATCACAGCCCCTGCGGTCCCCTGTAGTACCTGCTGGTGAGGAGAAGAAGCTGCTGCAGAGTGGTGCAAGGCACAGAGAAGCCCCTGTTCCTCTCCCAGGGACAGAGGAGCTGGCTGAGGATGCCCAGATTTGGTTGAGGATGCTGAGATTTAGCTGAGAATGCGATCACGGCCCATTTCAGCACAGGTCCTTTACCCTGCCTCTCCTCCACTCCCTCCTATCCATAGGATGCTCCAGTCCTGATGCACTGTCAGTGCCTGACCGGGCTCTGCCAATCTGAGAAGAACTGCTCCTTATCCGGAATGGGAGCACGCCTGGGGATTCAACGGCAGCAGCATGATCCCACATCTTACAGTAAATCAATGAAACTTCCGCGCATTGACAAGCCCTCACCACTTTAAATAGACAAGAAACAGGTAGGGATGGATACTGTGGGCTCCTGCAGATCATGAAGCATAAATCTCAAGCGAACAGCAGCAGAAAGGTAAAACGCTGTTAGAAACACAGGATAAGATTCAGGATTTGCTTAGAGTTTTTCCTTTTGACAGTAAGGAAAAAACAGTAGCAGCATTTTTTCTGGTGAGGGTTAGCAATCTGTATGGCAGAAGGGAAAGGTAATTTAATGGTGAGCATGGCAGAAACCTCACTACACGTGCCTTCATGCTTCTAAGTTGGGAACTTGTAACAGCATCTTTGACAACCTGCATCTTCGCAACAGCATCTTTGTCACCCTGGCAATTATTTCAGATTTGCTTAAATAAGAGCCAGGCAGGGATCTCCCCCACCTCCCTGAAGCAGTCCGCTGCTTGGTGTGCTGCTCCTCTGTGGCAGGCAAGGTGCCACTTCAGCTTGCCACGCCGTAGGAAAGTTTGTAAGTGTGCTGGTGACAGTATGAAAATGGTTACAGGGCATCAGATGCTAAAATAATGAGCTTGGTGTAATTAGCCTCGATGGATAGGTAAGGAGATAGAGAAGTATAAATGGGAATTAATAGATTGAACAGCCAGATTAGCTACTACTATTTAACCAGTGACTCCTGACCCAGGCTTCCAGCTGCAAGCGATCTGTCTTTGCTAGCTCCGCTATAAAGCAGCAAGGCAGAGCCAGCCGGCCCTTCGCATCATGAGTCGGTTCTGTCTTTGGCAGAACAAATGCTTCTTGTTTGGAAGAACAAATGCTAAAGCCATTACGTCCCTTTCCTTCCCATTCAGAGGGGAGCCAGGCTGTGCGGCTGTAAGTAGAAATGTCATTTCTGAAATGTAATTTGGCTGGAGCCCGCTGCAAGACAGCAGCGGCTGCAGAGGCAAATCCAAATAACACTCAGCACTGTAATTGCGTATGTAAAAAAGAATGAAAAAGAGCGAGTGAAAGCGGTCTCCTCTCCGCTACTGGGTATTACAGATGTAGTTGTCATCCTCTTTCCCTCATGGAGTGGTTGGAGGTGTTCAGCCCTGGTACTCCACTGGGTGTTGTAGAGAGATTGGAATATAATTTCCGAAGCGCAGAGGTCAAGCCATGAGGCTGTACAGGTGCACTGGGGCTCCAACAAGGACTTACCCAGCTTAGGGCTTGATCCAAAGCCCCTCTGCGAGGACGGCCGACCCAGAGGGGATGAGCTGCGCATGCCACAGGAGCTGGTGTAGGGCAGCGGGGCCAGCGGCAGCACAGGACCCCCCTGACCACCCTCTCAGGAGGCTCCTGCCCGTCTTCTCAGCTTTGCCAGCATTTTGGCATCATCCCTCTCACTGTCCTCTGTGGCCTTCCCCAGTGTGTTTGGGATCAGGTGCCTGAGAGGTGCTGGAACCAGGCTTTCACAAGTCCCCTGTTCTTCCCCTCTGGGAAGAGCAGCGACGGATGGGTGTGCAGATCCATTCTCGCACCCGCTGCCCCCCTGACATGACCTGCCTCCTCTCCGTGGTCCACTACACCAACTACATTGCCTGTGAACAACCGGTGCTTGCTTTACGCTAAAATTCTATATTGAATCCCTTAAGGTGCTTTGCAGAAGAAATATAATGTTGTTTTACTGTGTCCTAAATTAGATGGTATGCTTTATATAGACATTAATCAATATATGAAGGAGACACCATTAGGGAAGACAGAGTTCTTCGCTTTCAGATGAACTCTTTGCCGTGTTACATTCTGGATTGTGAGAATTGAAATCAATTTATCAATCTAATTTTCTGTTTGCAATTTATGCGTTTATTTTTCAACTCACTCTAATCAGGCAGCAGAGCTAAAGAAAGCAGTTTCTTCTGTGTACGGTCAATGTCCTCCTCCCAATTTGCCATGAATTCACACTACACCATTTGTGGTGTGGTGGGGGATGTGCTCTGCTAGATGGGATACAGAATTAACGTTTCAACCTACGGGATCATTAGAGTTTCTGTGTTGTCTTTTTTTGTGATGTTAAGTTAACCCGCTCTGGTAATTTCATCCAGCTTCCCTAAATTATTCATCTTTTTCAATAGGCGATGGGTGCCTTCTGCTCCCTCTCCTGTGTGATTTTACAGCAAACAGAGAGTGACTGCAGCGGCGGCCGTGTCCCAGCAGCAGAGGAAGATCTCTGTAGATCTTCTTATCCATTGTGGGGGGTATTTTGAGGCTCGGTTAACTCCTGCTGGCAGCCAGAGAGCCTCCCAAGGACAGTGCTGCCATCCAGAAATATCAAGTGTTGCTGTGATGGACTGAATACTTCTTTCCAAAGGTATTAGCCAGGTAATCCCTGATGGCGCTTTGCTGTTCTACGCGATTCCAGCTCTCAGTTTCTTCAGGTAGTAAATATTTTCTATTTCTAACAAGCTGTGAACCTGATGAAAGCACAGAAAAACCACAACCAGGCAGCAGAAGAAACAAACTGTGCAGCACACGGTATATTGCTCCTACAGGGTATCTTCAGGTTTGCCTCGTAATGATCCGGCAGCTGTGAATCTATACAAACTAGCACTGTTGCAAAGGGCTGTAATTATTAATCTGCTAACGCAGACACAATACACTCAGCCTTCCCCTCATCCTCTCCTAGGAATGGAAAATAATGCTGTAGTGGCAATTACCTTAATGCAGTTATCTCAAATGTGAAATTTCATAACAGTGCTTCGCGTCCTTGTTTTCCGAGAGCAGGGGGTCTCCTGGAGTGCTCACACCCCCGGGTCAGGGCTTTGAGCCCCACTCCCGGTGCCAGCAGGAGCTCATGTCCCTAGCTGGCTGGGTTGTTTAACACCAGGCCAGAGGCAGAAGCCAGGCACTGCCACATCCCATGGTGGGGTGGCCGAAGAAGGAGGCCTGTGCCTGCACAGAGCACTGCTGCGCTCAACCGATGTGTGGGAATGTCTTCGTGCATCTGCCTGATCACTGCTCTCGCCTCTTCCAGCCAGCGCTTTGGTTCCTAAGTGATGGTTAATGCCGCAGATGTTAGTGGAGTGGTGTCCTGAATAAGGATTCCTGCAATCAGATGGCGTCGTACGAGCAGTGAAGGCAGCCCTCACCCCAAAGACTGACTAGAAGGAGCTTAGATTAATTTGTCTTGTTTAGACACAGCTTTCTGTAGCCCTTACCAAGGATAAAGGAAATATAGGAAGCCATACTTACAGTAATCCCTGGGTTAATGGTACGCATTAACAACATGATTCCTCCAGCTTGCAGAACCCATAGCAACGCGTCATTAAGGACACTCAGCAGGAAGATCTAAGCTGAAGAAAGTTCCTTGAAACATTTGTGCACACACATAACCAATCGGACAAGAAAATGCTATGCAGTTTTTTCAAGACGGACTTGAAGACTATTTCAGTGTTCTCATCTCCAAGGAAGGAAGAAACTAATTGCAAAGGATTTTTAAAAGAAAGATTGTTACTAGCCCAAAAGAGTAAATGGATTTTACTTCCTCTTCTCTGATAAATATTTAATTATCAAATGTAGTGCAGGGATTGGGTTGTGTTCTTGGTTGTTCTGATAGGCTTTTGTTTGGTTTTACACATAGGTATTTATTTATATTCTGTACTTCCATTGTAACTGGTGTCCTTGTGTGGCATCTTCAAGGTGATATCTTTTACAATTAGATGGAACCATCCTTTCATACTGCTAATCTGAACTAATTACTCAATGAATATTTAGCTCCTTGCATAGGCAGAGACATGAAGCGGGGAAGCAGTCTTCACCGCCTGCCCGATGTGGGGCTGGTTCCATGTGGGAGCAAAGGGGGGGGGTGGGGGTGGGCAGCAGGCTGAGTGGGCCCCATCGCGCAGGAGGGTGCTGAGCTGGTGGGGTCTGCAAGGAGCTGCTTTGCTGCTTTGGGGTCCTGACTGCCAACTACCTGGAAGCTGTCCTTACTTCAGTACAGCCAAAGCGGCAGTGTGTTGAAGGAACTGCAGGAAAGTGGCTTTCCACTGAACTCCAGAAACCAAAGAGAAAAATCCCTGATGGAGATCCTGAGGCATCCAGGCACAGCTCTGGGCTGAAGGGCTGAACAGCCTGCCAGCCTTCTCAGTACAGTTCCTGTCTCCTGGAGCAGCGGTCCGAAAATATACTGCCTCCCTGCAGAGCCTGCCATCTCCCCAGTCCCATTTCTCCAAGGGCCACTTTTCCCAGTTTGTTTTGGTTTTTTCCCCCTTGTATTCTGGTGTAATCCTACATATTTCTTAACATTTGATTTTTCAAAATCTCAACCCGATAAAGTAATCGCTTGAAAACGTTTATGCACTTAAGGGACTCTTTACTGAAAACTCCAGGCTCTTGACTACTAATATCATACATTTATGTAATTGTGCAATTAGAAATCAAATGACAAATGTTTATTTAGGCTCCATGTTTCACTTGTGCCTCCAGTTCGCCCCGCTCTGAGCACAGCACATCGGGCTCATTTCTGCGAGCCCTTGCACTGGAGCACATGGCCCCGTGCCACGTCACCCCCCTCTCCAGCACAGCGACCTTGCAAATGCCCACACTTGGTTTCTCCCCAGCCTGTACTCAAGGCCGATGAATTATTACTCATGCAAAATCTCATTAAAATCTCGGAGAATTTGCACAAATGAAGCACCCCAGGATCTGGCAGAACAATCCTGCTCTGTCTTGCAGAGTCAATACTGGAGCCACATCCTTGGCTGATGTACATCGCCATCGATATGCGCTGCTGGCTCCCAGCGACTAACCCCTGCTATATCCCACATACACTGCAGCCTTCCTGTATCTCATTTTGTGCAGCAGGAATTTTCCCAGCAGGATTGATAACAATACAGCCTCGTAAATAATGTTCCCCAATGGGATGCTGTATTGGTGGCTGGCTATTAATGGTCGTGTATTTTTCTTCATAATGTTCAACTGCCTTATTTATGATTAACGGGACTCACTGTCTTTCTAAGAAGTAGTCGAATGGCTATTACTGGCAAGATTGGTGGTTTTTAATGTATTTTTTTCAAATCAAAGCTGTTGTTGCTGTTAAAGGTCTCTACACATCCTTAAAGCCAACTGGGAATGCCTGTTTTTCCACTCCCTGGCCAGGTGTGAAGTTTATACCTGCAAAGGTGAGTCTCTCCGGCCATGTGTCTGCAGCATCCCAGGTGCTCCCCTGCTTGGACATGCAGAATATTGCCAAGCAGCACTGGCGTGGAGGGAGCCCAGCTGCGATAAAGCTTCAGTCTTGGCTCCAGTCTCAGCTTTGCTTCTCACTGCATAAAGGTCTCTGAATCTGGCATTTGATGGCCTCAGCCTTATAAGTAGCCATAAAAATGTAAGGGCAACTACACCTTAAGGTATTGTTTCCCCATCTTCTCCCCTTGAGACAGGCAAGCGCCTTGCTATGTGTTACCAGCCGCTCCTGGCTAGGGAGAAATGACGCAGATTGCTTACGAGCAGTGTTACAGGAGGCAGATTTAAAGGTCTTTTCCTCTTTACTCTTCATTAGAAGCCACTTGGATAAGCAACCTCGCTCACATCATTCTGTGTAGCTGAGCTGAGGTGCCAGCAGTTGGAAACCTGTTGGATACAAGTGATGGCACATGGGTCGGCTGCTGCCCAGGCACCCTCCGACACCAAAAGGGAAGGGAGGCAGGTCCCCGGGTACGTACAAAACACGCCATGTCCCTGAGGAGCCACTGGGAGAGGCTTAAAGCTGGTGGGTATGTTTGATGTCAGCTTTCATCGTTTCACAAATCCCACTGCACCTACATCCATCAGTTAGAGACTTTCAAAGTGCAGGGGAATGAAACTCCTCATTTATAATGGCCCCAAAAATGTCTTTTGGCAGCTTTATTGCCTGTCATGTGCAGGGAAAGGAGCAGATGCAGTTTAAGAACCAGAAAGCACTTTGATAATTCCATTAATAACCAGCCAAAGGTAAGGCGAGGGGAGCTTTGTTTTCAGCAAGGAAGCAAGAACAACACAGGCTGCTGGAGCTTGCTGGAGGAGCCTGGCTTGGATCTCAGGGCCACTGCTGAGAGCCACATGTGCTGCTGATGGGAGCCCAGTGGGTAGAAGAGATTCGTACGAGCTGGGTAAACTAGCCCCACGCGCACCCATGGCAGACATCTCCAGAGCTTGCACACCAGTCCCAGGAGGGAGGTGTTAGACCACAGGTGTGACAGCCCGATCAGCGCGGTACGAACTTTACTGCCAGCCTTCAGGGACACAGCAAAGGGCCCCTGGGTCTGTCCGGGCAGTGGTCACAGACTGGGGGCAGGGCAGCAGACCTCTGCCGGACCTGCCCATGCCATCGGTATGAGACAGCATCGAATCCAGCCCCAGTGCCTGGCCTCATCCACTGGCTTATCCGCTTCTTTGCTCCCAGCTGCACAAGGCTACAGACAGGTCCTTTCCACCTCTCCTTCCGGACGAGTCCATGTCTCATTGCAATTCCCAAAAGCCCCGTGAAACAAGGCAGGGAACTCAAGCCTCAGAAGTGCAGTTTGGCATGCAGGCTGCCGGCGGCGTGGACCCCACTGACCCCCTGGGGGCTGCCATCCCCTGGCTCCAGCAGCAGCCACATCCCTCTGCCCGCTGCGGGACTGTGCCAGCAGATGGGCTCCTGGCGTCCAGATGTTGTCACCGGGAAGTCCTGTCAGAGGTTGCTGGCCGGGGTCTCGTTCTCGCCTGTCAGACTTGACATCTTCAGCGTATAATTAAATGCCAGGACGTGAGCAGCAGAGCAGGTGCATGCTAATGAGGAGATCAATTTTAATTATGATTTTAATTAAACACCCAATCCGGTAGGAAATATGACAAGCAGGCTAGAAATGCAAAATTTGTAATGGGGAAAAAGTGGTGAGAGACAAGGAAGATAGAAACGAGGTATGGACACAAGTAGAGCAATGGGGAAACCACTTCGTTAAGCCTAAGTGGTTAATGGGCAGGGACGAGGGGCAGGCAGCTTGTTCCCAGAAGCCCTGCTGGGAATGGGAGGTCATAACTCATTCTCCAGTCAATGGGGCATGGGCAAAACCCCTTGGGGTCTCCATTCCCCCCCTGCAAAGCATTTGCAGCGACCCTCCCCTGCTCCCTGCAAGCCACCTGAACACCAACTAATTATCAGGGGCGGGGTCGAGGGAACAAGTACAAAACACAGGTCAGGTGGCAGGATGGGCAGTGTGGGGGTGATGCACCAGGGCTGAGATGGAGGGCAGCTCAGTTGACTCCTTGGCTCCCACAGCTGCCGCCTGTGTTGCCCTGCCCGTGCCGCTGCGGAGGAGGGTCTGGGCACCTCAGCTCAGCCACTTTGCCCCCCAGCCATGGGGGCTGCAGGCTCCACAGGCTGCATGGTGGCTGGCAGTGAATCACTCTGCTCAGCGGGATGCTCTCAGCACAATCAGAAGACAAAAAAAGAAGCTGAAAATTTCTTCTTGTTGCCATAACTTGATGAAAAAAGCTCCGCCCCCCCCCCCCCCCCCCCCCGCCTTTAACATTCTGTTGCTTTTTTTCCAACTCTCAGTTTTTGTAGGCCCTACGTGAACACCATGGTTGGGCCGGCTTGGCAGCGGAGAGAGTGCTCGGGCATTGCCTTTGCTGCTGCCTGACCCCTGCTGCGGCTGTGGCGGCTGGATGCCTCGTGCTGTACGCCAAAGATGACGCTACCACTCCTCTTCTTAAAAACAGATGTGTTGATTTAGACTCAGTGGCAAAACACAGGAGGAAGGGCAAACCAGCTCGATGGGAGCCAGCTGAGAAAGGAGCAAAACAGGGTGAGGAGAGGCTATCTGCCAGGGACTCGTATGCTCTTGTAAACCACAGGGTGTGCAACTGCATGGTAGAAATCAGCTATAAAAGGAATTACCACTAAATGGAGATCTTTGGCAAGAGGCTTTATAGCAGCCTGTGTCACAGGGGGGCTGCAGTTTTGGATCACGGATCAGAAGGAATCTTTGGGATCCCTCTGTGCGCAGCCTGGTACTTTCAGCTGCTCCAGAATGACTCCTGTGTGAACTCAGGCATGCTTCAGAAGAACAAATCCCTCCCTGAATTACAGTCTCCCCAGAACAGGAAACCTTCCATCACTCCTGCTGTGGGTAACTTCCACTGCGTTACTTATCCAAATCTGTCTGGCTCCAGCTCCTGAGCTTGTTACCTTTGCGGTGTTATGGGATACCTGTAACAGAGGGGTGCGTGAACCACTTAAATCAGATTTCTCTCTTCCTGGCACAGGTAGACCAGAGGCAGCTCGTGCCACCGCCATCTTCTTGCTGTCTGTGTCCCTGAACCTCGGGGTCTGGAGGGGACAGCCTGAGGCATCATGTCCCCTCCCGGGTAGCCGGCCCCACAGGAACCATGGGATGATGCTCTGCTGGTCTGACCCCCCAGGAGACGACTGGGAGCAGTGCGTGCAGGCTGTCTTACTAGAACTGAATGCTGGTGAGCATGTATATAACAAGTCCTGGTGCCAGGAGCAGGGTTTTTGAGCTCATCTGTTATCTGAACTCGCCCCTGGGCCCCCTCCCTCCCCTCAGTCTCCCCCTGACTCTGCAGAGCTATTGATTTTGCTGTTTTTCACTATTACATATTATAAATTGACTTCAGCAACCCTTTTCCCTAACTAATGAGGCCATTAGTGATAGGGCGTGGGCGGACAGGCAGCTCACCCGAGATCAATCAAACAAGGGATCTGCTCGCACAAAGAGACAGCGAGGAGGTGCAGACCCCTGCCGAAATGCAGCACATCCTATGCCTACAGCCTTTGTCATCCACCCATAGCAGCCCCAGGAGCCACTGCCACTGGGTCCCGGTCCCCTGGCTGATGCTGCCGGCAGCAGGGCAGAGCCCCGGGGCAATGGGGCCAGTACCAGCATGAGGACACGGAGCCCCGGTGCCAGCGAGCCAGGGCAGAAACCAGCAGGCTCCACAGGTAAACAGGGACTCAGAGGCGGGTGTCGGGGCTGTGCCGCTTGTCGTGCAGTTCTGCCATCGATCGCACCTTTCCGCATGTGCGGTTTGGCTCCTGGCCTCGGTGCTTTGAATTAGGGTGAATTATTAGGGGCTGTGAACAGAGCCGTTTGGTTGCAATACGCCTCGCTCCCCACCTTTCCCTGAAAGAAAGAGGCTCAAAGGAGAAAAGCCAGTGTCCTTCCCGCAGCCCCCCTGCTCCCCCACTGGGCCAGGCTTTTATTTGCTGGCTTGAGGTTTGCTTTGTGGATTTGTCCCTCCCGTTTAATTAGCCGCCTTGAGAGCTCTGGCAGAAACCGAAAAGCCCTGGCCTGTGTTTTTTATATAGCATGAGATCCTTCCTGTGTTTTTACCTTTCACCCTTTGGAAATGTCAGAGCAGCAGGGAAGCCGCACCGCTTTGTTGCCTCTACTGTTTTAATAACTTTACGGCTTGCAGTCCTGCCGTGGCCCCTTCTGCCCACCTCCCTCTCGGAAGAGGAGAGCGCACAGGGAGATAACAGCCCATCTGATGTAGAGGAGGCAGTGAACAAGAGCACCGCATATATCTTTAACCCTGGGCATCGGCAGGGTCATTTCATTTAGGCAGCACGGTATTTTCTGCCGCCTGAGCAGCAGAGTCGCAGGCACTTTCACACAGCGGCCCAGTAAATCATTCTGGCCAGATAAAAATGAAAAGGATGGTTAGTTACTTATCCGGGGCTCAATTTAAAAGGCGGTGGTTGGGGGGGTGAGAGCGGCTGGTGAGCGCGGGGGCACCTCGGCTCACCTCCGGGAGCGGGCGGTTGTTAGAGCTGAGGCACCTCTGGCTGCAGGAAGCAATTTGTCTCCCAGAGGCTGACAGGGGCTCCTTTCTTCTCCACTTACTCCTCACTCAGAAATAAAAGGGGCATCCGCTCACATGAAAAGCAGGGAAGGCTCCAGGTTTCCCTTGTAAGGTCTCTCCCAAGCTGGCACGGATGGGCAATTTGTACAAATGACACTTCCCCGGGAGGGAAAAAAGAAGAAGAAGAAGAAAGAGCCACCCCAGCTTCCAATTTGTGCCTCATCAGTCTGCTCCAGTTCCTCTTCCCCCCCCTGCTTTCAACCTCATTTGTGATGCTCTGGCTCCGGTCCCCATCTCCCCCGTGGCTGGCCACTCTCAAAACTGGCCAGCCCTCCTTCCTGGGCAAGTGGCTGCAATCACAGGGGTGAGCAGAGCTGCCGGGGTTGCACTTTATTCTGCATCGTGCCATGGCCATGCTCCTGCCGGTCCTCCTGCTTGGCAGTGCCCGCTCGGAGCAGACATCCCAGTCCAGCCCCAGCATCGGCGCTTGGCTGGGTACAGGTGCAGGCCAATGTGTCCACATTACCTTTCAAAGTGGTTTAGTTAAACCTTTGCAGACTCCTTGGTGGGCATTTTTATTCAGTATTAGAGTGGTTCTGATTCGATTTATCTTAATTCACTTACAATTTGCTTATAATTAAACTACAGTGAACCAAGGGATCTGATTTACCCAGCGCACTGAAATCTGATGAGGATTGTGAATCAGCCATCTCAGTTCACTGCACAGTGTATTAATATAAATTGAAATCAATGGTGTTTTACATTAATGCTTTCTTGAATGTCCATATACGTGCACGTCTGGGAGAGGACAGAGAAGGCATTTGTCTCTGGGGAAAAACACCATCTCCTGGGCTTTGTGCTCATCCACAGCACCCAGGACCAGCTCCTGGGCTTCCCATCCTGCCTCCCTATTCTCCCGCATCTTCTCAGAGAATGCGCAATCCCAAACTATCCTACGTTGCAACAAGAGCTCCCACTGGGCTGTCACTGCTAGGGAAGGGTTAAGATGGAGAAACTTGAACCCAGGTGGAAAAATGCTCCAGGTATCACCCCAAAAACCACTTCTAAATCTAGCATTACCAGTTACAGAGTGATAGGTGTGATTGATTTGCATTTCGATGCCCTCTGCACTCATCCTGCCAAAGCCAAGCACGTCTTGCAGCAAGTGCAATAGTTTTAACGCATAGCAGAAACAACCCAGCAGAGCAGGAGCAAGGAAAAGTGTGTTGCTGAAATGGAATAGCATCCTTTCCCTGCAAATGACCTCGGATACTTTTGCCTGCAGGCAGCTGGCTGAAGGGGTAAGTGCGGCATCCCATCCCACCCTGGCTCATCCCATCCATCCCTCCTGCGGAGGAGCGGGCAGAGAAGCTGCTGCCACAGCCCTGCCCGTTGTTTCCACCAGCCCTCGAGGATGCAAACACTGAACGCTGGTTTGATTTGTAAGGTAGCTGGTGTAATTGGACAAAAGTGTTAAGGGGAAGAATTTATTCCCCCAAAAGTCTCTCCTAATGGCCCCACCACCTGACAAAAGGGGGTCATTATGACGAGATAATGGACCTTGTCAACATTAAGCTCTCTTAGGACCCAATTCAACGCAGTCAATTATCTCCTAATCAGGGCTATTTTGTCAGAGGTTATTGCCCTAAGGAATCAATTAGATTATATATACGTGAGTAATATTTTATGGGAAAATAATTCACATGAAAGTGTTAAATACCTTCACAAACTTCCTGTTTCCCCCCC
This sequence comes from Falco cherrug, assembly GCF_023634085.1. Taxonomy (NCBI): domain Eukaryota; kingdom Metazoa; phylum Chordata; class Aves; order Falconiformes; family Falconidae; genus Falco; species Falco cherrug. The sequence goes on from NC_073713.1 coordinate 7,418,699, forward strand.
CCCCCCCCCCGCCCTCCCTAGGGGAAACATGCCTTGAAATTACCTGTGGGCAGCCGGGTCTGCAGAGCAGCTCACCAGGGACACGTGGCCGGCTCCTTTCCTGCCACCACCAGCTGCTGCTCCACTGCATCCCACAATGGGCCACGGATGCCTCCGACTCCTACCTGGCCCCGGGAAAACATCTTCATCCCACAGCAGCTGAGATACCCCTATGAAAGGATGCTCTGGCTTCATCCTGATATTTAATGAGCAGGTTGGCAGCACCTGAGCAGGGTGAGGCCCCTCTCTTGAGAATATATTCCCTGCCTGCCCACAGAGGTGATATGCAGCATCAGCATGGCTGGAGCTGACACATCTTGTGAGTGAACTTCATCCACGTGTCAGGGAAGCGGCTGTGCTGCCTGCAGCAGGTCCCCATCTCGAGCTCCAGGAAGGAGGTGAGCATTGGAGCTGTTCTCACAAACTCATACCCTGTCACCTCCCTGTACATCTACTCTGAAGTTATTTTCATGCTCCTAGTTATATTTAACTCAAGCCATAATAGTCTGGCACTTAGAAACCTCTCTGTTTTATTAAGTAAGGCATTTGGATACTTGCAAGTAGAGCTGGTTGGAAAATGGAACTGCAGAAAATTTCAGAAAAAATGATTTATTGTCATTACCATTTATTTCCAGAAAAAAGTTGGTCCATGCCACCTGGATGTTACCCTCTTCATCCAGGACATCTTATCTTCTGGACTGGAAGCTGGTGGACGCAATGCTCATTGTGTACGGGCATATCACCTGCTGTGATGGGGCTGAGGCTGGGTAAAGGCTTTTAAAATATTGCTTCCATGGACCCGTAACCATAATTATAATGGTTGTACAGAGTGCAAAATGTCCCGAACAGCCACACAGTTCAGCTCTTGAGCAACAGCCATTAAAATTAATGCCTTTGGGAGCCTTTATCTAAACATTTCTTTGGTGGGCTTGTGCTGTTGCCATTCTCTCAGGTGGACTTTTGTGCTGGTAAGAAGGCAATGAAAAGAATGAACTTCATAGAGGAAAAATGCATATAAAAAGCTAGTAATGCTACAAAATGGTGTGATATTCCTGCATCTTCTGAGATTTCTGTGTGCAAATAAAGAATCTGGCTTTGGTCCCTCTGACAGACTTGTCGGGAGCACTTCTGAAAGCAATAAAGCTCTTCACAAAACAGTGATGTGGTCTAAGGATGTGAGGTCTCTGAGATGCTTTCACGGATCCTTGGGGTGTCATGGTGCAGAGGCTTCTCCAGGGCTTGGAGGCGCAGAGCAGTCCCCCCGCAGCTATCCGGATCTCCCATCCTTGCAGCCAACGCACAAGGCAAGTGTTTTACATTAATGGGGATTGACATATGGTAGGGTTGTGGTTTTTTTTTTTTTTTTTAAAAAAAAGTTCTCCTTGTTCCCTAGGCAGTTTTGATGTGAATATTAATATTAACATAATTTCATGATGATTAGAGAACACAATTAGGGGCTATTAATAATGACACAAATAATGACATTTAAGGCCTCATTTTCATGTGAGTAATACTCTGTCTGGTGGTATTTAAACAGCTCTGTCTAGCACAATTACTGCGGTGCCAAGGTGCAATCGCATAATCGCAGTATCAATCATGCAGCTCCTTGCCTGCGCCTGCCTCCTGCAAAAGGAACCGGCAGCGCGGGGTCTCCTGTTGCCCGCATGGGAGTGGGAAGGGAAGGGGCTGCAGCAAGCCGGGATGCTGGCGTGGAGGAGTCTGGAGGAAGTCCAAGAGCACCATGAAGTCAGCGAGCTGGTTCAGCGAGCTGCTGCTGAGGGAATCGCCAGCTCAATGCATCGATAAGTGTTATCGTCAACCTCCGCTCTCCCGAGAGCCCAGCTGAAACATGAGCGACCTGGCAGCTGGTGGCAGGTCACAACTGGAGCAGCGAGGAGAAATTGCAGGGCAGCGCTGAGGGCTGCCAGAATGATGGGGATGCTCACGGAAGGGCTGGGTGGCTGTTTCCCTGCTCCAGGAGCTAACTCCCATTTGCAGGGCAGCCTCCAGCCAGTCCCTCATCTCCTCGTGCTCAGGGTTCCTCAGCTGTGGGGCTGCCGGAGGAAAAAGCTGCCATAATCTTAGCAGAGCACTGTCCTGGCGACTGGCTGATCTTCTCCAGGCTCTCCAGAGGCCAGCTCCCACGCCCCACAGTAAAAGCAGCTTAATGGGGCTGTTCCAGCTTAACTCTGCTGAAGTCGGGCATTGAAAACGCCCCATTTCTTTTACAATACGCTCACTGCCAAGCTCGGCCCTTCAAAGTGGCCGTGCTGTGCTAATGTGACTTAATGGAAACCTCTGAATCAATTTTTTCGCTCCCTGAAGAAAATCCCCCTGGTTTATGCAGCAAAAGCTGTAATACTGAAAATGGCCTCAGATTTTTGTGAAAAAAGAGGGAGAAGAGAAGAAAGGTGCATTGTAGTGCCACAAAAAGGGGGTCAGGTGGAACGTTGCCTGGTAAGTGACCGGTCCGTGCGCATTGTCCCCAGGGCGGTACGGGGCTCTGCTGTGCTGCAGGTTGTCCCCAGGGTTCTGCTGGACTGTGGCACGTCCCCACAGCTACAGAATGGGGAGCTCTGTGGTACCACTCACCCTCCCAGTTACAAACTCCCCTTTACCTGAAACCCCCAAAAATGTGGTGAGCCACCTTGTGCCACGGAGAGGGGGGTGGCAAGGCAGCAGTGGGGTGTCTGCTATCCCAGACGGGGACACACGTAGCGCCTAGCCTGCAAACTGTCACCCCCAGCCACCTAAGGGGATCTCTCTGTGGCACACAGAACATCCCTCCTAGATGCTGTAATTCGTTTTACACAGAGGAGGTGGGCAGCTGCACAACCCAAGCCCTCCTTATTCAAAGCCGCACACTGATGGTCTCACAGGAACAGCTAGAAGAAAGTCTCATGATCCTGAGGCTTGCCTCCAGCAACCGGCGATTCATGCGCTGCTGGAGTTTGGGCCGTGTTTTACCTGCCTCCCATCTCTACTGTCACTGCTACCACTACACGAGCAGGAATCCCCCAGGCAGCGGACACGGAAGGGTGCCCCATTTTTTAGGCATTATGTACACCGATAATTCACACATACAACACACTGCAATAAACTAAGCATTTTCATTAAATTCTTAAGACAAACAGCTTCGGGCCGTTCTGCATCTCAATGCACATGCAGACACCTCGGTAACATTCTGCTCATTCAGACTTAGCGTTTAATTTCACAGAGAGCATTTCCATGCAGCTGGGCAGCCCATTCTGCATGCACGGCCTGGCACCCGCAGCTGCTGTGCAAGTGCGAAGGCTCACGTAGGTACGTAGGTACGCGGGAAGGAGGTGCTCTTGCCTGCGGGCAGCCTGATTTGCAGGCAGAACTGGGTAGGGTTACAGCGGCCACCAAGAATGGAAAGAACTTTGCGGGCAGGGCTTTCAGAGCTCTTGCAATTTGCGGGAGAGCGTGTCCAGACACCGATTACCATGGCTTTGTCCACTTGGAAGGTTCTTGATGGAGCCAGGGAGTGTTTGGGCAAAAGGATGAGCATGATGCTTCCCAAGAAAGCCACCTGGAGCTGGTGTTGGCAAAGCAGGCAGGAGAGCATCCTGAGAAGGGCAGCCCCTGGGGGGTCCAGAGCCCTCCTCTGCAAACAGCCACTCCTGACCACCAGTCCCCCAAGGCTGCCTGTCCCCGCAGCGAACACAGGGCTGCCAGCAGGAGGGGGCGAGGCTCCACAGTAGGCAGAAAAAGCCACCAAACAAGTTTTTAAATATTAATCAACCAATGCAGAAGGCTACAGAGATAATACGAAAATTTAATGAGCCAGCCTCGTTGGCTTCCCAGCAGAACCGCGTTACAGTAGAAGTGTGGCTCCTGAAAGGTGCCTGGCTTCCAGGTATTACCCACAAACCCTCCTCACTCTGCCTTGTGAAGTAGTTCATTAGGGCTGGTGAAATGAGGGTTTGGTTTTTTTCCCCCTCATCCCGCAAGCCAGATACTGATTTATTTTTTTTTTTCTTTTGCTTTCTCATCTTGCCACAATTTATGTGTTCTGGAATTTTGTCTCTTTCTTCAGAGCACAGAAGCAGAAAGGCCTTGCAGCGCAGCGTAATTGCAGACCCTCTGAATAACAGGGACGTTTCAGTGATCAAGCAGCCCCCTTCCCCCTCGCCAGTGCATTTGCCTCCATTCTCCCCCAAACAGGGCTGGGGTCCCTGGAGGCAGGCCACAGAGCCCAGCATCCTCCCGACACAGTGCAACAAGTGGCACTGCGGAGGTCCTGGACTGGCAGAAAGCAGAAACCAAACCAAGACTGGTTTTTTTTTCAGCCAAGAAGTTGCTCCACCTCCCAGTTTAGGATGCAGGCAGCATAGCATCCAGAACTGCCCAGCTGCATGGAGCAATTCAAAAATTGTCTTGTTGGACTACAATGTGCCAATTTCTCACATTTACAGCCATTTTCAGTATTATAGCTTGTGGCACTGAAGCCAGGAGGCTTTTCTTCAGGGAGCAAGAATTGATGCGGAGGTTACCATTACCGCGTGCTACCACAGCACGGCCTCTCCTCCAGCTGCTGTAGGGTGGGTGTACAGTGAGGAGGAGATGGAGGAGGCTTTAGCGACCAAATTCCATCAGACCTTGGAGCAGTGGGATAATACCTGGCTACTATAGGAAACGGGATTGCAACGTGCCAGGTCAGAGCACCCTGTCTAGACGGGGAGCAGGGGGGGCTGGCAGTGGTTCCTGCACCATTTTAATATGCCTGGTTGCACTCCAGGCTTAGGAAAGCAAATTAGCCCTTGGGCTGGAGCCAGGGCCCTGGTGCCGGTGTGCTCTGCTTGCAGCTCACAGGAACACAGTTAATTGAGGGACTGATTGCAGTGATGCTTCAGGGTGCTAGGAGGGGGGGTGCCGGTGAGGTGGGGTCCCAGGGGGCACATGTGGTGGCTGCGGCTCAGAGCACCGCAGCCTCATTGCTCCAAGCGAGTTCAGGCGGGGGTGTTCTGGCTACAGCAACGCATGCGGCAGTTTCCCTTGCATCTCTGGCGTAGGTTTATTTATGTGATAGGAAAATGCCATTCACTGCTAAGGCGGGCTTTCCCAAAAATCCCCTAGGAAAGCTTTTCCGGGTACTACCTGGCCCAGCTCTCAGCTGCTGTCATTACCAGCAACACCCACCACAGCGAATAGCTGCGTCTGGCAGAAAGAAACACGGTGGCAGCTCCTTTCACTGCCAGGCTGCGAAACCTGCTGCTCCAGTGGGGTTTTCGTGCCTTCCCCAGCCGGTCCCTTCCCCCTGCTCCACAAGTCACCCACAGCCTCACTTTGCCTTTAGTACTAATTTTTTAGCAAGGATTTATTTTTATTTGCAAACTTAATAATAATAATAATAATAATAATAATAACAACAACAACAATAATAATAATTATTATTATTATTACAAAAAAGAGCTCTGCTCTTGCTGCAGGGCAGCTTTGCATGTGCTTCAGGGAAATTGGGGGGGGCAGCTGGGCAGGGAGCAGCGGGTAGGCAGGGCAGGCTGGTGGCAATGGCTGGGAGGTGTGGGACCGGGGCGCTACATAAAGGGATGCACGGGGAGGGGGGGCAGCTCTTCCCTGCAGAGGCAGGAGCTGCAGGGAGCGGGGCGGCAGCGGGGGTCACGGCGGGGCCAGGGGCATGGCGGGCAGTGCCTGTGCCTGCCCGGGTGGTCAACTGGGCGGGGGGGGGGGGAGGGGGAGCTTGTACTGCTAAGTACTGACAGGACGTCGCTGTCAACACAATGTTCCGCCTTGATGAACCTTCATCTATGAAGATACTTAATGAATTAGTTAATTAATGAGCGGCGTTTGATTGATGGATCATACGGAGTTCTCAGCAGGGTGAGCCTGACCCTGGGATATTGCTGCTGTTGCTTAAATGCATCCCCTCGCTGGTCCGAGGCGCTCTGTGTTCTGGCAATTTGCATGCATTAAATGTAGCTCCTTAATAGGATGTAATGTTAGCGAAAAGCCAAAAGCATAGCAGCTGTAACTTAAAAGACAGCCCCATTACTGCAAGCCTTATAATTAGGGTAAGAGGGAGACTTGCGCTGCCATATGTTAAACTCCTTTGAGGTTAATAGCTCTGTAAGATTTTGCAATTTAAAAAAATTAGTCTTGAGGAACGATGACAAGGCTCGTCAATGAGACTGTTCAAATGGGGGTCCAAGGATGCTCTGCCCTGCCCTGCCGCAGCCTCCCTGTGTGACTTGCCAAGCCTGGGAGACGGAGATGCTCTCAGGCATCCTGTACCCTGGGTTACTGCTGTCCTGCCCTCCTTTTCCCCAGCTTTTCTGTAAAAATCCTCATTTATGTCCTCTCTTCCCCTCGCCTGCCCGCCGTGCTGCCCTGGCTGTACCCAGGAGGGGCTGGGCTGTACCGGCAGTGGACAATCTGTGTGAGCAGCCCTTCTCTCCCTGCCCTGCTCTCTTGAAGCCAGCTTGTTTAAATTACAAGTAACAGCTGATGCCTCTAGGTCCCTCGTCCAGCGTCTGGCTGATACACTGGTGCAGGGAAAAAATAACCCTTGTGCAATGCTTGTTCAATAAAGCACTTTTCCCAGGTAATCACTGCAAAGTGCCCTCTGCTTCATGTAACTCAAACCCTCGGTGCGCAAGGGCTCTGTGAAGACTGGTGAGTGTTTAGAGCTGGTGTTGGCTTGGGTTTGGAGCGGGTGGTCTCCATTTTTTGCCTAGCCCTGGCAGGGAGGCTGCTGCCCAGAGCCTTGTCCTGGTAAGGGGCTGAGAGACAGTGCTTGGATTTTTCCTTCGTAACTGCTGCTGCTGCTTTTCTTCCCTCCCCCTGTCACATGGGCAAATTATTCTACCTTAGTAACCTCAATTTCCTCATCCATAAAACTGAAACTAAAAATGTACTTGTTAAGGGTGTCACAGGGCCTTTGGAATCTACAAGGGCTTTGAAGTCCTCTGTTAAAAGTACCGTGGAAGTACAAGTCATTTATTATTATCATTACGTGAGATGGGTGGCTATCAGGTGGCTGCTCAGCTCCTAGGGAGGTCTGCGATGGGCTGGGCACAGGGACCCTCGGGCGATGCTGGAGGTTTGTGTATGCCGCGCTGCAGCCCGCTGTGGCTGCCCAGGTAGGGGACTATTTGGGTACCAGCTTGTGTTCTCCTGTTGCCAAATGATGGGTGAATTGTCTTTCGAAGTAGCCGGGAGGAAGCGGGTAGGAGCAGTCAGTTTGGGGAAGGTTGTGTGTGCAGCTCTGTGGCAGAGACCGTAGCAAGGCTGCTGTGCCCTGCCGCCCCTGGGCTCTGCTCAGCTGTGTAAGGGTGCGGTGGGTGCACCAGGTGCCGGGTGCGGATGGATGCTGGTGCTCTGATTGAGTCAGCCAGACTTGCTAAGTATTAATGTTCTCAGCTACAATAGTGGAAGGTTTTAAGGTCATCCAGAAATCACTTTAATAATTTCCTTCCTGCTCCCCCCCCCCACCTTATTAAAGTGTTTAATTGCTTTCTTATTTAAATGCATCAAGATTTCCTGATATGCTAGTCCATTTGGCACACTTGTTCTCTTCAGGGAAGCTGGGGAAATTGAAAAGAGAAAATTATCTGGGAACTCTAGTTATTGGGGGATATAGGGGACTGTTAAATCCTTTCCATCAGAGTTGGAGTATCATGAAGTATGGGGACTATTTTGATATTGAACTGTGTTTCATCTTTGCAAGTTCGTGATTTGCTCTTGTGCTACGTGGAGAAAGAGGCCTCAGCTCTGAGTGGTTTCAGCTGCCCCATTACTATTGCTTCTGGGACAGCTGCCATGTGCTTTCTGAGGAGCCTGGGAGCAACAGCTGTGGGTTTGTGCTTGAGAGATGTAGTTTCAGGTATGTCTGCCCCGAAGTGGTCCAACACGGTCAGGCAGGGGTTGTTTCAGTTTTGTGCAGTACTGGGCATGGCAGAGCCCAGGTCTGTTGCGTTGTAGCGGCACCTGTGAACCCACACGTAACGACTGATAGACATGATACTCAGCAGCCTACCCCTCAGGAACAGGCTGCGGGCTGCCTTTTTCCTCTTCCCATTGCATGCTCCAATGTCAAAGGCAAAATCACCATCTCTGGATCAATAACAAAGCCATTAAAGTGCATCTTCAATTTCTGTGCGTGACGCTGCTGTGTTCATCACTGCATTGGCAACTGTTTTATAACAAGTTCATGTCTTCTAGTAGAGAGAAATACTTCACTGTCCCTTCTGCGGGCTGGCCATGAGGTGGTTGATCCCTTAGCAGGGAAAAGGGGGCTTAGGGTGATTTTTGAAGCAGAGTAACTATGTGGCTGCAGATTTCCAACATGGAGAAGGAGCTGCCAGCTTACAGCTTGCTCACATGTCAAAATACAGCTGCACTCGGGGCATGAGCACTGCCAAAGCATGCATAACTTGCTTAGACTCCTTTTGCTCAAGGGGACTTAGACATTTGCAAGCATATTCTAAAGCATGACTCTCCTACATGGGAGCATGGAAAACCCTTCACTGTCCTCTTTCGCATTCCTCTCTGAGATCTGTCTAGCCTGTCATGCTTACAGAGAGCTAGCTGGACTGGCAGGTCCCTTAGAACCACTCTGCTACTGTTCCCCATTTGTTGTTCATCACGTGCCGATGCAAAACAGGTTCAGTGCCTGGACAGAACCTGTTGTATTATGAGATGCTCAGGGTATTATTGGCTTGAGTGCCACAGTGCTGATGCTTTTCAGCATTGTATTGAGAGCCATGACTGCTCACCTGTATGTGTAAACCTTCTCCATCTTCCTATGCTCCCCTTGTCTCCTCTTGCTGGGAACAAAGCTGACCCAGCAGCTCATTTGGGTTTCCATCTGTTTCTTCCACGTTGGAGGAGAACGGTATCTTAGCTGTCTGAGGAGAGACTACTTTTTAATCATTTCTGGTCTGCCTGGGGTTTGGGCCTGGTTGCCAGCTAGTAGAAAAAATCAATAATGTTTGAATTATTCAATGCAAAGCGCTGGCTGCCAGTTCCTCTCCCTCCGAGGCAGCTGGCTCCTGCTGGAGGAAAGGTCTGCTGCCGGGCTGTTCTGGGGAGCCGTACCCCTTCCCACTGGGGCACTGGCAGGGGGCCCTGCCGACAGCCATCTGCTGAAGCAGCATCTGTCCACCAGTGCTGACTTGTCCCACAGGAGGTTTTCTTTGGGCTGCAGGAGCGCTGCAGTAGATGCAGAGAGCTGGGTTCCTGGCAAACTTCTGGGGAAAGGTGCTTCTGTATGAGGGTGCCTTGGTCATGCCACTTCTCCCTCCGATGAAGACATTTTGGAGGGATTTGCATGTGAGCTGAGCTTCCACTAGGACTAGTCAAAGCCAGTGGAGCTGGGGTATGGGGTACCCATCTGCTGCTGATGCTGGCACATGCCAGCCATGTCCTCAGTGCTGCCCTTCGGGGTCTGGTTTAACAGCCGATCACGGGGGGCATATAGATCTTAACCTGATCCTGCTCTGACAGATGGGGAAACTCACTTCGGGAGCCTGGGAGCGAGGGGCTGACTGGTGTGTGATGAGTGAGGACAGTGAGCGTAACAGGAGGAAACAAAATGGAAATCCATCTTCTGGCGCTGGTTAAATAATGATGGTGTTGTTCGGACAGCAAAGAAATATCCTTTGGACAGCATGACAGAAAACCTTATGGATGCTGTCAAACATGCCCTTAGCTCCTCTGAGCACATCGTTGATCTAGTCTCTCTGCGAGGCGAGACAAATAGCCTCTGCAGCTCTGCAAGTTCCAGTATCCTGTGTCCCCCCTCTAGCTCCATGGCAGGTGCTGAAGCAAATGGGCCTTGCAGAACTCCCATTGGGAAACAGGAATAGCCCAGGTCAGAAGGGTCCTGAGCAGCTGCTGAGGTCCTGAGCTCTTTTTACAGAGATGGGTGTTGTTATCCCAGCTGCCCCATCACCCCGTGACCTCTTGTGTGCTCCTTAATCTCCTCTGTGTTCCTTTTTAAAAATAGAGGATGGTGACACTCAGCGAAGCTGCTCTGAGCAGCACAGGGGCTGCGCGGCCAGCGATGGCCAGGGAACAGACAGGGAGCAGGGGCAAGCTGCACAGGGTTTTTACCAGCTTTTGGTAACTCTTGCTTGCTGTTTTTCCTTCACCCCTGCAACCAGCTCTGTCCTAGCATTGCCGAATGCTGATGAGGTGTAAATCCTGGTCTGACCTCAAATTTCATCTACATTTCCTACGCTGTTCTGAGCAGCGGCTGAGCTCTCGGTTCGCCCAGCAAGCTCTGTGTGTGTGTGTGTGTGCGCGCACATAATGCTTTTCACTATTTTACACCTCTTTGCACCAGAAGGTTTCCAAGCCCTTTGCAAATAGTAATGAAGGCAGCAGGTGAGGATTAGTGTTTCTGTTTAACAGACATAAACCAAAAGCTGTGCAGAAGCCAATCCAAGGCCATGCAGCGCCTGAGCTCCAGGATGCGGGCTCTGCAGCCCTGCTTCCCGGACCTCTGGCTCCGGGGGCTGGCTCCATCGGTGCCAGGTTTTTGGGAAGCGTGTTGCCTGGTGGTGGTCCTGTAAGCAGTTACTGGGACTTGCTGCTCCTCAGCACTTTCAGGTGTCCTGGAGGACAGGAGTGCCAGAGCAATTAGCTCGCAGGCAAGCCAAGTGTCCTAGATATCTCCTGCCTCTCGGAGCAAAGCATCAGAACTGAGAATCCTAAATACAGAACAACCTGTCATGTTGTGTTCCCCGAGGTTTCATTTCACTTGTTAAATTATTTAATTCATGAGCCCTTTCTTTTTATACATCCACGTTGAGCTCGTTTCCACAGTAACAACCAAACCTGGAACCCAAAGCTTGGAGTCCTATCTGAGTAAATAATGCCAAAACCAATCTTTGAATATTTAATTAAATTCACTGTCATGCCCCTTTTATCTTTATTTTCTGTGGATCTTCTGTAAACAGATTTCATGGAAACATGGACTTTAAAGGAAAGAGTGGAGGATGCCCTTCAGGGGAGATGCCCAGAAGTAGGCACAGGCTCCCTCAGGTCCAACAACAACGTCGTTCCAGGGCAGAACAGCTCCTTCATGCCTTGTAAAGCACGCGTCAGTAAATGCATCCTGCTACGATGCCTTTGTGCAGTGCTGTGGTGCTGTGGACTCATATTCAGTTTGTGACCCTCAGTAACCCCAGACTCATTCCGCAGTCTTGTTTTTTCTAGTGATACCTTAAAGGTTCCTTACCTTCCCCTGGTTTTTAGACCATATTTCCATTTTCAGGATCGCTATCAATCCTGAACTTATTCTCCAATGTATTGCCACTCCGAGCACAGTGTCATCTGCGAATCTCATAATTCTTCCTATTCCATCATTTTTGGTCAGGAATGAAAATACTAAGTAGTGCTAGACCTCAGACCCCAGCGGTGTCCCCAGCAAATACATCCTTTGGGTTTGACAGCAGACCATTAATAAGTACTCCTTGCACGCAGTAATTCATCCCATGACGTAAATGCGCTCTCGGGAAACAGTTTGAATGACGTTCTTTTGTACCTGGAGTTTGGTTCCAAAATGTCGTTCCTCCTCAGATGCACTTGGAAGTGGTGGGCAGCCCTGCAAAGCTGTTCAGCAGGAGCTGCCCAGCTCCCAGGCCGCTGGCTGACTTGTGGGGGTGTCTCCCACTGAGGAACCCCTCTGTGGGACTCTCAGTCCCGGCGGGGATCTGACCTCTCTGGGCTTTCTGATGCTAGTCCTGTGCTCTCCCCAGGATTCGCCAGGCATCTACCTGGCAGTCACGTGGAGCAAACTGGAGCATTGCTGCTGCAGGGTCTGGCTGCAGTGGTTAGAGCCAAAGAGAGCTCCCCCCACTAAACCCTCCTCCGTAGGGAAGAGGAGGATGGCAAGACCTCTGCCTTTGGAGGGGGGGGCTTAAGGAACCGCGTGGTGTGTTCTGCCCTGAGTTTACCTTCCCACGCACAGGACAGTGGATGCTGTTGCAGATGCGATGTCAGGGCAAAAACCGGTGATTTGATTTGGTTGCTTGGGGCTAGATTTTCAAAGATCCTGGTAGGCATGTAAATACCTTATACAAATCTGGCCCCAAAGTAAAGGCGGTTAGTCCCAGCACCTGGCCCTGTGGGTGTGATTTGCAGCCAGCTGAAGCAGCATGATTTGTTCTGCCCCCACCCCCAAAATCAAAATTGTTGCAGGGATTTCTTGTCAGAGAAACCCAACTCAGCTTTTCCTGAATGGAACTTTGAGGAGCAGGATGTAAGGGCCCTTTCTGAGAAAAGGCTTTGTCTGTTGCCTGGGTGCCGGGCTGCAGAGCGATTATCCCTTAAAATGTAGTGAGGAAACAACTAAGGCTGACCCTGGCTCCCTGAGCTCACCTGCATGCCGGTTCCGTGCACACCTGCCTGCAATGAGGGCTGCCCAAAGCCCCCCAGCGAGGGGCCTGCCCACAGCCCCCACAGCTTAAGTACCAGGGAAGAAGAGATCTCCCCAGAGGAGCATAGGGGAGCTAAACGGTTTGGTGGGGTGTGAGCTGGCTACAAAGGTGTGTATTCTGGGGTAGAACTTGGGTGGCTACGTGATTGTATACAACCAGCATTTATGTATGTGGTAAAGGATCTCACCTGGGGTCCGTGCCTTCATATGCTACAGCAGGAAAGGTTTGGGGGTGGGGGAGTGTGTCAATGAGCACTGTGTGGTTTTATTTGAAGTCAGATGAATGGGGAGGTTGTTTCGAGAGAGCCAAGGAATGAGTCAGAAATGCAGGGCTGTCCAGGGGCAGGGGTTTAGCCTCTTTTTTTTTTTTTTTCTCCCCCAATGCTGCTGCGTGGAGCAAGATGCTTAGCATCGACAGTATTGTCAACTCACGATAATTACCTTGGTTAACCTCTAGGCAGATCGATTATCCCTTCTGACAAGGAATATAATATTAATACCCAGTTGTGTTGGTTTACTTACAATAGCTCTTTGGTGTTCTTCCATGGTATCACAACACATCTTAATCAGATGGTGAGTGGGCTTAATTAGCCGAAGTATAGGTTTTATTTTTTATTTCTATGACTACTTAATCTAATGGAAACACATTATCTGCTCCAAGGTCTGCAGTTTTCCATTTGTAATTATTGCTGCTCCTAATTGATAGTGCATCAGGGGTTGTGGTGGCAATATGGGAGTTGAAATATGTCGCCTTTCTTGAGTATGGCTCCTAATATGTTACTACAAAAGGATCTGTTCTCCTATGTGCTTAAGCAGATGGACTCCTGAGTTGGAGTCGCTGGATACCTGGCTTCTGTCAGAGGAAGGAGGAAATTCTTTGGAACTGTGAAATACTGAGCGTCTGTGGTGCGGGAGCTGCGTATTGTGAAGTTTATCGTGCCATTTCGTGGTGGAGTTCAGAGAATTAAAATGCCTGGATGCAGTAGTTGGAAGCTGTTCAGGTAATGGAAGCAAAACAGCTTATAAATTTCCAAAACGAGGCCTGGCATTTATGACTAAAACCTCACATTTCAGGACATGCAGATGGTTGGGAAGGAACAGCTTGGAGGGATGGGCTAATATCAATTTATTAATTGTAGCAATTTTGGTGCCTTTTTTATCAAACAAGGGCTACGGGTGCCTGTTGCAATAGGTGGCAGTTTGATGCAGTGGAGGGAAGGGTTGGGGGGCCTGGGGGCACAGTGGCACTAGCTCCATCTCGAGGAGCCACGCGAGCTGTTCCATACGCTTCTCGCGGCTGGGGCTCGCGTGGCGTAGGCACCCGCGTGTCCCTCGGAGGGTAGAAGCCAGGCTGTGCTGCCTGCCGGGGCCGACGCGCCGTAACCTGCTGTGCCGTTTGACAGGTATATGAATGTATATATTTTTAGGTGCGCTTCACAAGTCTTACCATCTTCATGAGGTTTTTGGGTGTTGCCTTATCCAGCTTCTGCCAGCAGAGGGAAAATACAGGAACGTGCCAGACACTGTTCTCTACTCGCTTCCACTAAGCGGACCCTGCCTAGCTGGAGAGCAGGCAGCAGGGCAGGCAGATACTCTCACCTTGATCTTCCTCTTCGGGCTGGCTGCACCTTGTCCTGGCTCATGCCACCTTGTACTCAGGACCCTAGCGAGGGCCTTCCCGTGCTTACTGGGAGGCAGTTTGTTTCAGTAAAATATTTGCATGGACTCCCTTGTGCCCAGCCTACTGTAGTGACAGGGAGAAGCTGAAGCCTCTTCCCCAGCCTCTCGCAGGGTGACTGATCAGGTAATGTTTTCTAAGCAAATGCACAAATAACATGAATTGGGGTTGGCACTGAGCAGTGAGGTGTAAAAAAAGCAATTTGAGGTGTTCTACGAAAATGCCAGAGTCTCTAAGATGTGATTGCTTGTCGGAAAGCCGTGCCCACGGTGCAGAACTGCAGCGGGTGCTGGGAGTGCTGCTGGTGAGGCATCAGCCCCGGGGGGAGCAGGAGGGCGAGCGTGCGGAGAAGGCACTAGAGCTGGCTTGGGAGACTGAGTTTACAGATCCCCTCTGCAATCCTGAGCTCATCACTTAATCTTTGGCTGCAGTGCCTTGGCCGTGGCAATGTGTTGCTCAGTATTGTAAACCACTCGGGGCAGGGAAAGCCTCTGCTGCAGCCGTGTGCGGTGCCCGCACCGGGGAGAGCCGCTGCGGGCAGGGAGGTGGGTGCAGACAGGGCTCGAGGGCAGCTGATGGCTGAGCCTGGGCGAGAGCTGCATTTCTTCCCCCTTCGCAGAGGCTGAACAAAAAGCACAGAGGCAGAGTTCAGCAGGGCCGGTATCGTCCTCTTATTTTCCACTTGTAAGTGTGACTTTTTGCCAAACAGATTGCTCCGCACAAGGTGCAAGATGGCATATGCATGCATAGCTTTGAGCCTGGGACCCATCCCTTGCCGATGCCCGCTCCGGGCGGTTCCTCCTTTGCCCCCTGCTGTGGTGAGTGCTGCTGTGCCTTCGTTTCCGTGAGAGCCTGTCTGGAAAGAGGCAGATGATATCTGAGATGGCAGCCTTGCATTTCTGCTCCATTTCCCTCCAGCCTCTGCCTCCTCCCTCTCCTCCTGTAACATTCATTAGCTGCGGAGAAAGGCAAGGCTGAAGCACTGAACAGAGGCTGTGTGCAACCTCTGAGTAACCTCGCTGCCAAAGCCTGTGCCTTTGCAGCCCTGCCATCTCTTCTCCCTGGAGTAATAAGTCCTCACCTCTGTGCCCCAGCTGCTCCGTGTAATATCGGTGTTCCTCGTTAGCACGGCAGAATCAACATCTGTCTCCTCTATAGTGTCTGTTTACACTGGGAAACTTCTGGGGGAAGCTCTATATTGTTACAAATAAAAGCAGCGTTGTAAGAGGCCTGGGAATTCCATGTTGTTTAGGAATTGCACATCTTTCAGGTTTAATAGATGAGCTGCTTGCAGCCTTCGGGGTGGCATGGCCACCTGAATGGCCATTAAGGTAAGCGGCCATGTTACGTGGGGTCTCCGCTGGGTGCAGAGTGCTGGGCTGGTTTGGGACAGCCTCCCAGCTCCAGGAGGGTCCCACGACTCAGATGTGTTACTGGTTAGCCTACTGCTCTCCAAGGCACTTTAAGGAGAGCCAGTATGTGCAGCCTGTGAAACCGGTCCAGCTCTATATGAAGGATCTATTCCTCACCAGAACGTTCATGCTCGCTTTGCTACCAAGCTGGCATCCCTGCTCCTGTGTCTCTTCTCGCCTGCTCTTCCCTGCCTGGCAGGAGAAAGGGCACTTCAATGTGAGGGGCAATGGTGGAGGTCGGAGCCGGTTTATATCTGTCGCAGAGAAAGGGGGGGAGCAGGAGGGCTGACGGCACGAGGCTGTGACAAATGAGACCCAGGAGCTCTGCCAGATGAGAAGTGCAGGCAGGCTCGAAGCATTGCGACCCATGTGGAGGGTCACGCTCCCAGACAATCAGGGGAGAACCCCCCCTGTGCTCTGCAACTGGTTGGACTGGTTAGTGCAGCTGGGTCTGCCGTGAGGGTTTGGCAGGTGGGCTGTTGATGTGATGCACACTGTTCTGCAGGTGAAACCAAAGGTGCCATCGAGGTTTCAGGAGAGCAGCTGGAGAGCTGCCATCCTTTCCAGCCCCTCCTGAATGCTCCTGGTGCTTTCCTCACACGTCTTGACTGCTGCTTGAGCGCAATGCCAGGACAGGAGCTAAAATACTCTTGCAGATAAGGAGGCAAGGGAGTTATCTGGAAGCCTGCAGATACTCTATGTGAGGAGGAAGGTCACTGAAAAGAGGGAGGTGGTGGAGATGGAGATTAGGTGATTTGGAGATGGCTTGAGGGATTTAGTGGAGAGGCAGAGCTCCTGTGGAGCATGAATGGGCAGTAGCACCTCTGATGGATTATAGGGAGCCTTGTTCAGAGGCTTTCCATGTCGGTGCAGACACCAGCAGGGAAGAGACAGGGAAATCTTGCACTGAGAGGAGGCTGCAGAGCTCCAGATAGTGACATCCCTTGTCATTTCGCTCCCCACCCAGAAAGCACGCTGTCACGCAGGCAGAGCTGAAGCGGCCGCCTCGCAGCGTGCCAATGGGTGCTGCGCCTGCCTGCCAGTTCAGCAGGGCAAAGCCCCGAGGCAAAAGTGTGGCCGCAGGAGGCAGGTGGGGGATAAAAGGCCTTTTCTGCATCTCATGGTGAGATGCTTTTCCCACGGCAGGGTCTCTGCAGGGAAATTTCTGCCTGTCCTTCAGAGCCCCAGTCGTCTGTGCCTCGTTGTGCTCATCTCCAGCTTGCGTGAGCTTGTTCTCAGCTGCATGGAGAAAATGCATCCCCAGACCTCCTTTGGCAGTGGCTGCATTTGGGATTTGCCCCTTTGTGTCCTGTTACAAACACTCTTCTTTTAGTGAAATCATGGCTTACAGTCTTGCCCCTACAGTCCATGTCTTGCTTACATTGTACTGGGGCTTTTCTGCGCCCCTTGGCTGCCACAGAAAATGCACGGTGAGCTGATACCGCTGTGCAATTGCTGTCAAGGATGTGAACCCCAGGTAATCAGCAACGAGATCATATCTTTTCAGCTGGACGTAAGGGGTGAGATCCCTCCATCACAACTGGACAAACTACATCAGACTTTATCCGCTATTGTTAAGGACAAAGAACAGGCATTTGTGTCCCAGACTTAAGCCTTCTCAAATCTCCAAGTATATTCCCCAAAGGCTTTTTCCTGGCTGTGTTTGCAGAGCCTTGTTGGTTTTTTTTCTCCCAATTACCTTTGTTTTCGATCAGTGTTGCACTTCGTAATATGTGTTTAGTAAACGTGAGGGGTATTTACTGCAAACTGGCAACTATGTTTCTCTTTCAAGTTGAGTGATTCCTCTGGGATGCTCCTGCCTCCCCCTCTGCTGGGCAGGGGTTGCCCGGCCAGCCCAGGGCCCAGATACAGCATGTTCCCCTGGCAGCAAGGCTCTCGGATGCTGCTGGCATCATTTTGTGCCTCCTCTGACATGCGGGAGGTGCCTGTATCCTGGAGAGAGTGTTAACGTTTAGATCAGCGCAATGGTCTGGGAATAGCATTGAGTTAAAAGGACCTCTCCTGAAAAGAGCACAGCAGGGACTTGGCTGAAGAGTTCTCTTATCCCTTCAAGCGTACGCGGCTGCACGGATTTTCATCAGCAGCCAGCTTCATGGTAGCCCATTAGGGCTTGATTTAGCCACCTTTGGGGAGGGGAGGAATGGGCATCTGCCCCGTGGAAGAGCCGCTGGGTCTCTTCTCCTTTCCCCTCCTGGAAGCTTGCCTGGGCCGTGCTCTCGGGGTCCTCGCCATGCCAGAGAATCATGTGAGCAGGTTCCAATGGGGTTTGTGCTGCTTTTGTAGTCACTATTTATGTTTCCCTCATGAAACTTGAGGCCAAGTTAATACATGTGTAATTACCCGCCCTATGCACGAGGCTGCATCCTAGTCTCTTAATAGTCCAAGGTGCTCTTCAGCTTGAAAGATGAGGTTTAAAATGTTTCTCAGGAACGTTTCACCATGTGTTTCAACAAGCCTGGTAGCTGTGTGAGCACACGGACCCATCTGGAGTCCTGCTAAGCTTTTGTCCTCATTTCTTGTGGCAATAACTTCAGCAACTTAATTACTGTGCTGGAGAAGTATTTCTTTTTATCACCCCCGACTTTCTTCCTACCTGATTTTATTGAAAGCCCCAGTTGTCACATCTTATGAGATGGTGGAGAAGTCCCAGTTTACCTCTTATGGGTCATCCATTGCCTTTTTATTGCCTCTTCCTACCAGTTGCCATTCCACAGCTGGAGTCTCATTTTTTTTTAATCTGTGAAGGTCTTGGGCAACTCTGAAATAAAGACACCGCTTTCTTCTGAACTCCCCTGTCTCTTTGGTCCCCGTTTTGCGGTGGGGAGAACAGATGGGGTGTGGTACCCAGGGTGGGATACAGGAGCTGCCCTTGCAGCGGTGCTGTCCCAGCCTGAGGACTCTTCCTACCTTTCACTGCTGAGCAAGAGCTTTCAGCAAGCTGTCTGTAACGTTGGCAGCCCCTTTAGCTGAGCTGACAGGATTAATTTAAAATCCCATATGGTAGAAGAGTTGGCTTTTCCCTCCCAGATTGCTCCCGGCATGGATAGCGAGCCGCATTTGGCAGCTTGTTGCCACCTTACCTGATTTCGCTGCTGATCTCTGGAGCTCCTCGGTCTCCCCTGGACCCATTGAACCGCAGCAGCTGTCCTGCCCACATGGTGTTGTCATTCTTGCCTCTTTCTGGGCTAAAAAAGCGCATCAAAGCCTGTAATCGGACACCCCAAGTAAGTATGGGTTTTCAAGATCCTCCGTGTAATGGTCTGAGTGATTTAGGGATCTTGAAGGAAGGGGGAAGCGGGGGAAACTTCAATCTTTGGCCTGAGTTCTGACAGCAGCAGTTAAAAATAAATAATCCAGTTGCTGGGTGAAAAGTGCAGGGAAATGCTCTGCTGTTGGCAGGGAGGCAGCTGCGGCCCCAAGGTATTGGGGCAGTACCCCAGTGACTGCGCTGCGTTCCCGGCAGGGCGATGGAAGCTGGATTCTCCAGGGCTGGCAAAACTGGGGCAGTAGCACGGGAACCGCTTTGCCTTGCAACAGGGGAGCAGAGACCCAGGTTCTGCTCAGGAGTTTGCCTTGATTTAATATAACTTCGGGCAAGTCAATTAATCTTTCTGCATTTGTTGCTTTTGCAGCTCCCAGCACTGAGGTTTTGTTGGTTAATGTTTAGAAAGTCTTTTGAAATGTGGCTGTTGGCGTCTGGGTCCAACAAAGAGAAGCAATTGTGAACAATAAAAGAATATTTTTCCAAAATACAGCGTAGTAAAAGCAGCTGAGATAAGGTCTGCTCTCATTAATTTAAAAAATGATATTTTTCCTTCTTCTTTCAATAAAAACCGTCTGCATGATAAACTGACATCTTTAACAATTGTTTAAGCTGCACAGGTTTAAATATATACTTCCTGCATAGGCTGCTGATGAGTCACTAGTCAAAATTATTTATCAGAAGTGATCGCTCTGCACTAGAAAGCAGAAGACAGAGCTCTTTTCTTGCCAGAGCTACGCGGTTACTGTGAACAATTACAGGGGCTCTAAAGTTCTGCCCATGATTAAATGATTTTGAGTCAGTTTTAACATCTTTGGGAAGCTGGACAAGTTTTCTTAGAAGGGTGTCTATGGCACTGAAAATGCAATATTTTCCATAGTTGGAAGAAATAAACGGAGCTTAAGCTGTTCTCGGGAAATGCAGTTAGAAATGCATTTTGGGAATCTCAGCTGCTCAGAGCTCCGCTGTCAATTTTTGAGTGCTTAGGATCCTATTTCTTTTGATTGCAAACACATATACATTCTTCAGCGAATGTGAGAGTAACTCGCTGTGCAGAGCAGAGAACAGACTATACCAAGGGCTGATGGCGAGAAAACTGGTTTAATAAATGTATATAGACATGCACGGACCCGACGAGCTTTTACTTGTGTCAACACGGGATGGTATGTGACAAGGATAAGCATTTTGAGGAAGGAGGCTTGTAACAGACGTACCAAAAGCTGGCTCTGAAGCATTGCTGTGTTGATTTAGAGACTTCATGGGACCAGAGTTGTTGGCATTTGTGATTTGACTTCACCGGGGCCAATATCGGTAATTACAGTGAATCTGGGAGGATGTTCACTTCAGAACGAAAATAGGCTCTGTTTGTGGACTGTTCATGGGCAAAAGGCTTAAAGGCGCCCTGGGCAAACCTGGATGAGGCAGCAGAAATAATAGAGAGGATGCTCAGTCATTAGAAATTGTTTATGAGCGTTGCTTGGCTGAGCCCAAAGAGGAGCCATGGCACTCAGGGGATGCAAAGACAAATGCGGTGGGTTTGGGAGGGCAGCTGAACCCGCTGGTCCCTGGCAAAGCCTGCGTCTCTTTGAAGCCCCGCTTGCCTCTTGTCGCTGGTATCTGGTGGCAGTGAGCTTTGCGGCAAAATCCATGCCCTTGCCTGCTGAGGCACAGGGTCTCTTTCTTCTGGTGTTCACAGGGCTGCTCTCCTGTGCAAAACACCTTTATTTTCTTTTAATCAAATTGTCACCGGGAGACACATCTGTTCCTGCTTGCCTTGCTGCTTTCATCAGGGGCGAGGATGGAGCGTCCCTTTGAGCATGCCGATACTTATGCAAACGCACTTCAGCCAGGCAGGGCTACTCGGATATCAAAGGCAGAGCCTGAAGAGGTGGCCTGCTGGAATTTGCATATAAAATTGCAAGCTGAAATCCAAACAACAGAAAGATGTGAAGATCAGTGGGAAGGGTGAGCATGAAAAACACTGGCAGGCCTGTGGAAGAGTAGGAGCGAGGGCAGGTGGGGAGGACAGAGGCAGCGAGATATGAAAGAGCAGGAAAAGGAACACACAGAAAGCTTTAACTAACAGAAAAGTTTCTTGTACTGCAGACAGATGATGAAAGAGAGACAGTGAGGAATTATTAGGACAGAAGATAAGGAAACAGCAGAGATAGGAAATAATTATTTTGTATCTGTCTTTATAAATGAAAATGAAGGGCATTAACTTAAATAGGATTTAGATTTTCAGGGACAGAAGGGGATGAATTAGGAAAGTGTTCAGATAACAGCAGAAATGATTATTAAAGGTCGGGGGCTCTTGAAACCGACGCTGCTCCACAGCCCCCACTCAGGACGTGCGGGAGCATCCCTGGGGCTGCAGAGGTACACCCCGGGGGGGGCTGCTGTCCCAGAGGCAGTGCCTGGTGTTTGGTCCACTGGCTGGGGCAGCTGGAGTGGGTGCTGAGTGCTGGTGAAGCTGACAGGCCACCCGACTTGCCCAGGGAGGGATGAAGGAATATCCCTGGTGTTGGCACTTGGAGAAAAACTGTAGATTGTATCTCCCTGTTCCGGTGCCAGTCACCCGGGGAGCGGGCATCGCCAGCGTGCCTGTGCTGCTTCAGTAGGCAACCGAGCAGCCTGCCTGCTTACACTGAACTGCTCCAAGAAGAGTATGTGCGGGGTCCATTCTCCCCCTCACACCCCTCGACTGCAGCACACAGTTCCCCAACAAAGATGATGGTGTTTATCGTAATGATAATTAGGCACTATTTCTAATATTGCTGGGGGCGGGCGAGAAAACCCCAGCCCCTGTAAGAACTTCCTAGAGGTGTGTTTTTATCCCGCTTGCATACATAGAGCAAAACTCAGCAAGTCAAACATTTTTGTGAAGTTAAGTCAAACAGCCCTCGTCCGTATTACATTTTCATGCATTTAGAAGAGCACTTGCAAATTTCTTTTCATTTTGTACTTAGTTTAATTTCAGATGATGCTTCCCTTCTTTGCATGCATAGCTTTGTACCTGTTGTTATTTGCAAGCGTAAAACCTCATGTATGTAATTGTTTGCCTGGTTTAAGAGAACAAATGGTTCGACTTGAATGCGCCAGTAGTTGCAGATGTGGAGGTTATGCTGAATGATTCATTTGAAACTACAGGTCAAGATTTTCCAAACAAGACCAGCGACACCAGGTTCAATGTCCAAAACTGAGCTATTTGAGCAAAGCCTGACCTTTGGAGGCTGCGTGCTAACTGCTTTCCAGAAATGCTGTTGGAAGAGCTTTAGTTTTCATGTTGAACCTCATGAGCCGCTTCTGAAAACCCCTGCCGCTCCTGTGGCACTGGCTTCCCAACCTGATAGGAACTTTTAACTTTTACCCTGATAAACAACACGTAATAGGCTTTAAATAAACCAAATAACAGTAATTTCTCTTAACCTCAGGCTCTTAATATTTCTCTCGTGTGGTGCTCTGATATACTGAACTTCACTGGTAATGGATTTGATGTTGATGCCACCATCGTCCTCATGGGACGAGAAGGCTCCTTTCAGCGATTCTGTGGGGTGGGTTTAAATAGGTCCTGCCAGTGGGTCCACACACTCTGTCTCCTCCAGGGAAACTGGGGGCTGGGTTTGGTGTGGGCTTTGGGAGCAGCATTGGACTGAGTTGAAGCTCGTCTGCTGACAGCATCAGATAACTTCCTACTACCTTGGTCTGCCACAGCTGGAGGATTGAGGGATGCATAGCAATGCAGCTCACTGCCTGTTTGAGCCCTGTGGGAATTGCACCAAGCTTCTGGCCACGCAGACAGCAAAGGGACGTCTGTGTGATCCTCCTGTTACAATCCTGCATGGGAAGAGCTAGAGGAATTCCATATGTCTGTTGCCGAAAAGAGGAGCAGGATCAGCCTCTTGAGTAGGCGAGTCACTTATTTATAACTCTCCCACCGAGTGTGAGTTTGTTTAATTTTCTGGAGCAGCACAGCACCGGCGAATGTGGCTGTATAAATTTGCTAACAATAGTGTCTGTGCCTATGTATAAACCTGAAGAAGACACTGCAGTCCACGGTGCTTTCCAGTTAGCAGGATGATGCATGATATATGGCATGCCATAGGTAATCTGGGACCTTACGTTGCAGCTGGTTTTATCAGTCCTGAAACTCCCTGAAAGCAATAGTTATGCTTCCCTCCTTTATATAGCTTCAGAAAATTTTTAATACCACCTAGTCTTGTCCTCTGCTGTTGCATTTTAGTGTTACCCGATGTGTTTAGACCCATGCATTGTGGGTGCCCTGGGGTCTTTTAATGCTGGCTCTTGCATGCCATTCTCTCTTACGCCCTGTGAGCCATTGTGGTAAGTCTGTGTGGGATGTCTGTGTTGGTTTGTGCAGCCCTTGATGACGGCGGTGGCTCGTGCTACCAAGCAGAGGACAGTAGGCAGTGGAAAGAAGGGATGCAGGGGAAGGGTGAGATGACATTGCAGTGTGAAAGGCAGCAGTTTCGGCACATCAACGAGCAAACTGCTCAGGGTTTTTAAATAGACATCACTGGAAAGAGGTTAGTTGTGGTGGGGCTTTTTTAGAGATGTCCATTATACTGTTAATTGCTAATTGATAAAATCTGATATGGGGTGAAGGCCAGAATCTGCATGAGGGAAGCTAAGCTTGTCCTGTAAATTACCCAAACTGAGCTCGAGTTTCTGCCTTGGCTATTCTGTCAGCAAGAATAGGTCTATTCACCTGTTAAAGTGGAAAACCATGATTGAAATGAGATTTACAGCACGGTTGTGGGAAATAATCAAAATGAGAGCCTGCCTTTTCAAACCGCTGCCTACATGCAGAGAGGCGACCACACAAGCACGGTCGCAGGAGCGGTGTGTGGGGCATGTGGGGTCATTGCTGCTGGAGCACGTGGGAGGGCTGGGATGCTGGGCTGGGATGCAGAGCAAGTGCTCCAGGTGCATCTGCTCAGGTGGTTCCCGGTGAATCAATACCCACCAAACTTCAGGCAAAGGGAGCGCTGAGCTGTGGCTGTGGCATAGAAATGTCTGAAGAGCAGCAGAAATACCCACATGGGTGAAGTACCTGTAATTGCACTATTACTCCAAAAAGGCTTTATAAAAATCAAATCAGTAATAAGCACTTGATATAAAGGACGCTTTCTCTAGGGCGGTGTGGCATTCCTCTTTGTGGAGGAGCTGGTTTGAAATGTAACCTGGGCCTTAGCGAAGGCATTTGAAAGCTCGAAAGAGCAGTCTTGCCTATTACATGGTCTAAGGACAATTTATACCCTGAATAAGCTTACTGGGTGCACGCACAGCCTCTGTTCAGAGCGGCTGTGCTCGCTTGCTGCTTGACATGCAGCAGCCATAGCAAGTTATGCACTGTCTTAATGGAGCAAAGTAAATTCCATCAGCTCCAGAGGCTGCAGACTGGACCTGGGGAGGGGCCGCTCCAACCTCCCGATAAACCCAGTCACAATATCGCCATTTCATGTCATGCAAAAACAAAAGGTGCAATTTAAAATACCATCCTTCAGGTGCATTGAGCAGCGTTTGGTTGTCAGGACCGGATTTCTTTAAGCCAGTGGTCCAGAATAAACTGGTAATGAAGAGTCATTTGACAGCAGGCGAGGTGGAAACATGTATATGAAAATAATACATGAGTTTCTAGTTTATCATGCATTTAGCTTTTTTTTTTTTTTTTAACTTGCAGCTACATACCACAGACGGTAATTCTTCAAAAGTAAGTTGCACACATGTAAGGAGAATAAAAGGATATTCCAGCAGCAGGACATGTGTGTGTGTAAGGAAATGCCTGTGCTTGGTGGACTGCAGTGCTGCCAGGCTTGTCGAGCCACTTCTGTGCATAACTGACTCCTTGGCTTGTTTTGTTTCAGTTGTAGAGCTTGAAAACAAAAGTGTTTTCTTCATACACAGCTGTGTTTGCAGCACAAGCGTTACGGGACTGACTGGTATCCTCTTGGCCAGGGGGCAGGCAGGACATCTTCCTTGCAGAGCCAGTGTTTGTATTCAGAAATTGCATCTCCTAGCTAGCTAGCACAGAGGATAAATGCCCCATTCCTTGATTTTATTTTTTTATGTCGTTCCCTTGCAGTCTGGAAGAAATGGCTGACAAGACCTATTATTTTTCCGGTTATCCAAACTGTCCACATCTTAACAGCTTCCTACTTCAGCTGAGACAGTCTGAAAAGTTTAATATCATTTCAAATCAGAGCACCAATAAAACTTGACATTATTAATATGATGTCAAGGGGTTTTCCAACTGCTTAGGGAAAAACAACGTGTCCCATTAAACAAAGCTCCCTGCATTGTGAAATATTAAGTGACTTTTCAACGAGTGCCAGCTGGAGCTATTAGTTTTCCTTTGGTGCCGTTGATGTGGAGAGGAGGTCTGGCTGAGAGCCTTTTATGAAGACATTAGCTGAATCCATGCAGTCGGAGAGGCTTTTGCTCTCCAAGGGACTGTGCTCTATCTGGGGCTGCATATGCAACGATGAATTATTAAAGGTGGTAAATACGTTTGGTGGGCTGTGCTTTCTTCCCCTGCCCTTAATGCACTTGTTGCACTGGGGAGTCTGGATGATCTACTGGGAATTGGATCTGAGATTGTAATAAACTGAACCCGCTTCTTAATCTTCTCCCGCATCTTCCAGTGGGAGCTGAAGAACGGGCGTGTTGCAGGCACCACCTCCCGCAGCCTGACTCACGGCTGGACCGTGGCAGTTTGTTCTGGGTCTGGCTGGCAGGTATTGCCTAATCGCTGTCCTGCACCTTGACCTACAAAGCCTGGCTTGGTGCTGGACATTAATTTCTCAGAAAGGGCTTCCAGCAGCTGAACCTGCTGCTGCTTTCCCAGCCAGCTTGTTTTTCTTGTTGGTGCTTGAGCAGATTTCAGCAGGCAGGAGGCCTGATGTTTCTGCAATCTTCCCTTTACCTCCCAGTTGCTGTAAAAGAAAATCACTTCATCTCTTTGTCCAGACTAAACATGTTCTGCAGAAAAAAGTTGAAACATATTTTTTCAGAATGCCTTTGGTAACACACCCGGGATCGAGCAGGTATTTAGTGTGCTTAAGGCTTTGTACAGCACATTAAAGCCTTGTCTCTACTAGATGTTTATAATGGGCATGTGTTGGTGCATGTTCTTAAACATACCTCTGAATTCTGGTCTTGGCTCTGCCTCCGCCTCTGGTTTCCCCACTGGTACAGTAACTATCTCTTTGATGTCTCACAGGGGAAGTGTAAGTATTTAATTTAACTTTTATGAAGTTCTTTTTGACAATGTAAAGAGCACCGCATGTAAAGCAGAGTTTCAGGGAAGTTGAGGCAGTGATGTCCCACTTTTATCTCCAAGAGAGAGTTCCCACATCTGAGCACAAAGCCCTCCAAGCCCCAGGGCTTCCAGCTAACCGTGCTGTTGCCTTAAGGCCATAACTATTTTTGACACTTTTAGCCAATAAAACCGCAAACCCTCTTTTTGCATCCTAATGCACCAGCCCCACCCTATTATCCTAGCTGTTAATCCCGTCCCGCCAGGCACCTCAGCGATGCTCAGGGCTGGAAAAGAGCTGACCCTGGGATCCCTTCCCTGGAGTACCAGCATCTCTGCACAGAGCTGGGGTCTGTCCTGGAGCATGCCTTGGGCCACTGCCCTGGCGGGCTGCTCCCCCCAGCTGGGAGCAGCTCACTGCCCTGGGCCCTGGAGGGCTTCTGGGGTCCCTCTGGGCAGGAGCATGAGGCTCTGCCAGCCAGGTGCTGCTTCTGTTCCCAAATAAGCCAAGCTCCTTTGAAGGAAAGCAGTTATGCAGCCTTCGAGGAGGAGGAAGCCTCTCACTGCTTTTTTTCCTGCTGCACAACCTTCCTTCACCTTCCTTCTTTTAATGTCTTAATCAAGTGGCTAATAAGAGAAGTGATCCATGAAAAGGACGGGTATCTTGATAAGGCACGGAAGCTTGTGGCAGCACTTTCCCCACAGATCAGCATCCTCCAGGAGAGGGAGAGACAAAAAAAGGCAGATTTTTGTACCCTTAAGCTTCCAACACTGCAGTTCAAAAGACCAATCTTTACAGAAAATAAATTTAAAGGAGAATTTTTGATGTATATGATGGTCTCTTGTGGTTGACAGCAGTGCTGCTGGCAGTATATGGAGTTATGCAAAGCCAGGGTTGGGATTACTTAAAAGTGTCTGTAGTTCTTTGATTAACCAGTGTGTATTTTATTTTTTATATGGCACAATCACAGCCCTACATTGATAATATCTTGCTATTATTGTTCGATATGCTAAACTCCTCCTTTTCCTGCAGCGTGCAGCTGCTTGTTAGGGCACTTTTTAAAGAATTCACTCTCCGCATATTAAATATGCAGTTTTAAAGGAGGGTTTGTGCACTCGGGTGTAATTTTGGCGTGATGTTGTGCCCTCACGAAGGGTGGTCTGTAGGTGTGGGAGCACAGAAAGGGATGGGTCCATCTTGCGAAAACCCTGACGCTTGCTGGGGGGAAAATGCTGGACTGAGAGACTCAGAGCATCATCCTCCCCCACATGAGGGTAGGTATAATAGGTGTAGCACTGTCGCAGCAGGAGCTGTGCTGATAATTTTTGGTGCTCGCTCTTGGCACGATCCTCTGCTGGCTTTAGAAGAAAGGCAGGTGAAGCACCGAGCAGGGATGACTCGCCTGAGATGATGCATCAGGTCACCAGCACAGCCGGGAACAGATGTGAGGCCTCTGTTCTCCTAAATGACTGCATTTTCTTTGTACCCCCTCTCATCAGCTGCCTTGTTCAGCTGTTTCCTGGGTCTGGGCTAAAGGCATGTGAGACGGTTGCAAAACACAGAGATAATAATAGTAAACTCCAAGAAGGCAGAAGTGAGCAATCTGGGACTGGGGTTGCTGGAAGGGGAAGTTCAGCAGCTGAAATGAAACAAAGAAGGAAAACCTTCTCGGCTCAGAGGGGCAGCTTAGGGGTTCAGGATTGCTGCCACCCTCTGCTTTGTACTGTGCTCTGGCCAGGGAGCCTTCAGCCTCTGGAGATGGCCACGGCTCAGGGACAGGGGAGGAAAGCAGCAGGTGGAAGAGGCGAGACTTGCCGTGCATCATGTGTGTGCAATTAGTAGTTTGTCCCTGCCCGTAAGCCCTTCCCACCTTTGCAGCAAATGCAAAACTGGAAGCAAGGCTGCAAAAGCAAGCTGAAATCTGAGTCAAGCTTGTTGCTTCTGCCTTTATCCCATTATATTTATTTTTTTTTTTTTACTTTTTGTTTCTGGCCTCTCCAGTGCCTGCAATACCAGTTTCTGAATCAGAACTGAGCTGGTGTGGCGTTAATCCGTATGATCCCCTGTGATCGATGTATTCTGTATGATTCAACGAGGCTCTGGCTCTCCCCTCTGCGGCTGCATTGCCTTTGCGTTGCCGAGGGCCCTAATGGCTTGTTCTTGTCAGTTGGCTGAGCAGACAGGACTCCTGGGGTACACACGTAGCCAGAGATGAGCTACATGAAGGTGTCTTATTTCCCCTACAGACTTATCTCCACCTCCCTTTGGAAAGAGGACAGGAAAAAGAAAACCTGGATGAGGATTATTTAGCTTGTTCTTGGGAACCAGAGTGCTCGGCATCACTTCGGCTTCCCTAACGGGAAGGGCATCTGTTTCCGTGCA
This sequence comes from Falco cherrug, assembly GCF_023634085.1. NCBI lineage: Eukaryota > Metazoa > Chordata > Aves > Falconiformes > Falconidae > Falco > Falco cherrug. The sequence continues at coordinate 7,447,200 of NC_073713.1, forward strand.
CTGAGATTACGTGGGGACCGTGATGGCATTAAAAAGCGCTGTATAACAGCCTTGGGCCACAGCCCCTGGAGTGGTCCTGGAACAGATGACCGCTGCTGCGGGCAAGACCCTGCCCATGGACACTCCGAGATGGAAAAGGTGGCTGTGGGATCTGGACAGGTGCAGTTTGTTCGGTGCTGTAGGATCAGAAATGAAGGGGAAAGGGATGCTCAGCCCTTTGATTATTTTACTCCTTTTACAATGCTCTCACTTTAAATAGAAGGTAGAGAGTAAATTTCACATCCAAAGATGGGTGTCTGCTCCTGAATAGGATTGATTTAGGGTCAGCACTTCAACAGCATGCAGGATTTGGGTTTCAAAAGTTCCCAGCCATTACTGCAGTCAGATTTTTCTAAAGGGCCCAGCATGATGACATTTACAGCCAGATTTTTCAAAAACAGCATAGTACTTCAGATGCTGAACTCCTGAAAATCTAGTCATTTAATTTGTTAAATGAGAGCGAAGGTCTCTTCAGATAATCTCCCAGTCATTGTAAGAGTCGAGCTCTTCTGCAGGAAAAGCAGCCTGTTCCTAACTGAAGCTCCTTTCAGGTTTGGAACACATTAGCCCGGAGTCCCTCTAAAGTACATTTTTAAAGGCAGAGAGGAACCTAAAGAGCACAAAATGTGACCTAATATCAATTAGCTGGAATTTGCATGGCTCGTCACTTAGAGTTGGAGATGTTCGGTCTGTGACAGTGACGTCAGAGGCATCTTGCTGAAGTTAAGCGTGGCATTTTCCATGTGCATGTCCCTGCTGGAACGGGGAAGGGTACTGCAGAAGGCTGCACGAGTGAGTGATGAGTCTCCAAAGGCGAAGAAAAATACTTCTGTGACAATTCACTCTGAAGATTTCAGGCGCATCTTTTCCTTAAGAGACTCCAGTGGGCTTGAGTGCTGTCTGGGGATATGCAACGCTGAATTCATTGCTCCCTCCAGCCGCAAACTGCGTGTGAGGAGGGCAAGGCACTTCATCTGCCCGCCCGGCTCTGCAGCTCCCGGAGCCGTCTGCAGTCAGCCCTGGGAGCCTGCAAGGCGCTGGAATTCCTGCTCTGGTCCATGGTTTGGGTCAGATCCCAACCTCACAGCCCAGCTGCGGGACGGAGGTTCATCGCTTCTGCCAGCCGGATTGTTCCCTCCGTAGCTGTAACAGTCCTGCAGCGGTGCAGTAATGTCTGGTCCATACCTCGTCCCTTCCGTCCCAGTTTGCACCGAGAGCAGGAGCACCCACGCGCAAACCCAGGCATGACCACAGCAAGATGCTGTCGCCTCTCTGTATGCGCAGAGCAATTCGGGAAGATGCTTCTCTGAACACCGTGTGTAGGTGTAGAGTGTGTGTAAATACCAACTGATGAGCTAAACCTCTGATTGACCTTTAACTACTTGGTAACTGATTCTCTCCGGTAATAAATATCTTCCGCAATTAATAGTCAATTGGTACTTAATTAATGAAGCAATAACAGTGGAACAGAACATTGTCACAGGATAATGGTCTCCCGCAGCCATTATACTGTAGCTGTCCTACTAAATCAAAATTAAGTGCGGTATTATGCGGGGAACGCGGAGCCTTGTCGTGCTGGCTGTCTTCCTGCTGCTGGCCCCAGCCCATCGCTGCCACAGGGTGCTCCCAGCACTCGTGTCCTCAGGCAGGCAAGGCAAAGAAGAGGCTCTGGTGTGAAACAGGCGGGTAATTGCAGCGAAGGTTAAGAGTACAGAACAAATGGAAGCTTTAAATAATCTTCCCTGAAGGTCTGGAGTAGCCACTCGGTACAGCTGCAGCTGCAAGGGGGGTGGATGCTGGGAGCCGTGGCTGTTAGCTACATGGGGAGCAAAAGCTCAGCTCACACTAAGCCGTTTAATAGCACAGACAGCATGGATCCTGTCTGCTCCTCTGTTCCCTCCTTCCTCATGTTGACCTTCTGCTCTGGCTGGCCAGAACGATGCATACTTCTCTGGCAAGTAGGGTTTTAAAGAGCGATGGAAAAGCCTTTTCCTCCAGGGAAGGGCTTTCTGGGAAGTGAGCGCGAGTCAGCTGTGCTGTAAAACATCCCCTCACTTGGTGCTGTGCCCTGTCCTTTCCTGAAGTGCAGGCTGTTGCATTAGAGGTGACTCCAAGCATGCGAACACTAGATTCCTTTTTTTGGAAAAAAAAGAAGTCCCATTTTTCTGTCTTGTCAGGTCTATTTAAGCATTTAATGAGGTGAGATAGTACCAATAAATTTATCACAGAACAATAACTCTGATGTGGGCCACAGCCTAATAAGCTTACATCCTTGGGATGGGAGGGCGATCCAGCTGGTGCTAGATTGCATCTGGTGTGATTGCTTTGCTCAGGTATTCCCGAGGTTGAACAAGGACTTTGGAGGTGCTGCTGCAACTCTGAGAGTGTTCACCGAGGCAGGCTGGAGCAGGTTTCCTGAATGTAAAGCTGGTGGCTGTCACCAGGCAGCGGGGGCACAGGGGACAAGACTCGTTCCTCCTATTTCCAGCCCCGCTTTATCCCATACCCCCTGTGTTGCTGCTCACTTGGAGCTTCCAGGAGGTCTCTGAGGATGCCTCAGGTGAAACACTCAGTGCTGACTTTCAGCTTGAGCTGATTTCTCCCTGGGGACCCATAGGAGCGGTGTCCTCTTCACTCAGCAACAGTGACATGTTCAGGCAGGCTCAGCGTGTAGGCTGTCATTTCACCTGGCTCCTTTTGATGCCCAAGTTGCACTGCAGCTCGGTGGCTTGTGGGTGCCCCTGCCTGCACACTGGAAGGCGGTGTGGGTGCACAACTGTACCCTGCTGTTCACTGTGACTGACCCCAAGAGTGATGGTTTTGGTAGCCGAGCCCTGTGATGGAGCTGAGGATCCCTGGGCAGCTAGCTCAGACATTGTGGTCCTGATGGTTCTGCTGCATCCAGCCTCAGAAGAGATTTTTACAGTGTGTTGCAAAGTATAGAGAGGTTTTGTACTTTGGCTGTGTTGAATGTCTCCTGAATGAATAACCTGACAGATTTTTTTTTTTTTATTTTTTTTTTTTTAAATCCCACTCACTACTTGCAAATCTGTTTGCAAGCAGCTTGGTTTCTCGGAGGAGGACTTGGAACCATCAGCTGGCTCCTGCATCCCATTTACTGAAGCATCCCTTCCCGTGACTGGCTTTGGCAATGCCTTTTCTCTTGATCAGAATGGGCTTTTTTGGGTGGAGAGAGCAGGAAAAGCTGAGTTTAAAGCCACTTCATTCAGGGGCATCTGCAAGCTTAAGGCTTATGCTGACTCTGTGGCACACACATTCATGGCTGAAGCAAAAGTTGTGTTGAAGTTAGAAATAATCGCCTCTGCCTTTGCATCTGTCTCAGGATTTTAATTGCATGTGTAATCTGATATTGCCCGTTCAGCAGGGGCAAGCACAAAGTAGTAGCTAAATCATCTATCTTTACATGGGTCCTATATATTATAGTGCTATACAGGAGGAAATCATAGGGAGTCTATCATGCTCCTGCTTTTTTTCCTGAGGCTGCGTATAATACGTAAGACATAAACTAAAAGTTGTCTGGTGCTGACACCCTCCGTGCTGGGGGAGAGGCGAGATTGGCATCCATGCTGCCCGTCAGCAGAATCTGGGCACGACAGCGGGCTCTGCTTACGCGGATCCCCTACAAATTCACTTTGTGTTCTTCTCTATTTATAGCTTTCCAATGCTAGCCCATCCTAAAACCCATCATACTTTTATAACTGGCCAGACACAAATCTAATTATCCCGAAAAGGGAGGGAGCAGAATGGAGAAAGCACACAGAAATTTCATCATCCAGCCTTGTGGAAATGTGCGTGATTCAGAGCCCCAGAGCCCTTGCTTTGCAGAGCACAGCTCGCCTTCAGAAGCGCGGCTTCCTTAAGGACACGTTTGTTGAGCCGCTTTTTTTTTTTCCCTGCTGTGTGCACTGTGCTGAGGAACATACTGCAAGTAGTTTATTACAGCTTTCTGTTTAGTTCTGCTGCAGTACAGTAGAAATAATGCAATCATGCCTTAGCTCCATATGGTCTCGGAGGCTGAGAAGCAGAACAACCTTTTGCTTTGCTTGTGTTCTCGCTGCCGGTGCTGGGGAATGCGATGGGGATCACGGGCTCTATCGTTCCCACCCCACCCTCCGCTGTGCCCGCTCCCCAAAGCGCCGAGGCACGCTGGTGGCATCCACTGGTGTGGCTGGAGAAGAAACACTGTGCTTGGAAAACAGCCACCATTCAGCTAAATATTTGTGTTTGTGTGTGTGGGCTCCATATTGAAGAGAGCAGGCGCGATGCTGTAGCCTCTCTAGCGCAGCAGGTCAGAGCATCCGAGCCAAGGATGCCTGCCTGGTCCAAAACACGCGAGTGCCTTCCCTCGTGCTGCAGAAAATAACCTCATGCTGCCTGTTAGCTTTAATCGCTGTGGCCTTTGAAGGTGCTTTTACCCTGTGATCTCATCTAGGACTGTGCGAAATTAGGGGTTGTCTCCTGGACTTGGGAGTCGTGGGTGTGATGGGACCTTCGCAAGGAGCAGCGTGGTGGTAGCTGCCAAGGGTCACCATGCCGGGTGGCGAATGAGTTGGGCGTGAGGACAGCAGGCTACAGAAATTCCATGCAGGGTGCTGGGTGCCAGCTCTACCCAGAGCATCCTGGCATGCATCTGATGCTTGGGTTTATTATTAGAGCAAGCTGCTCCAAATAAGTCCAGGGATAACTCACTCCTCAGCCCAGGGAATCTGTGTTTCAGCTAAATAAAGAATTTAACAGTTCTTTGAACAAAGGGTTGAAAAGTGCGAGTCCAGTCAGGTAAGAAGTGATTCAGTATGCAAAAATGCCTGAAATGCTGGGTTTACTGGGCTGTAGAGGTCGTGAACTCTGCTAAATTCTTCCAGCCTCTGGTTCTGGAGTTCCATGAAGCAAACCTGGGGGAGAAGGAAAACATTCCCAGTGCCCCTGTGGCTCTGCAGAGCTGCAGCAGCAAATGTTTCCAATTACTACATGGAGTTTGCATACACTGGGTTATTCCACCCAGCGCCGGAGGGTCTGAATTTCCTCACTACTGTGGATAGAGTCTGTCAGCCAACATCTACATTCATATAAAAACATAAAATCCAGCTTTGTCTTTCATCATAAAAAATAAACTCTATCCTGCAGAAGAGATGAACAGAGGGAAAGTGAGTGGTGCAGGGGGGCAGGGATGCGGGGCATGCTCAGGACAGCAACCCCTCTGCGGGGAGCTGGGGGGGGGGGGGGCAGGGGGAGGGGGGAGGCATGGCACTGCACAGCCAGGGACGGGTGCAGGGAGCTGTTCCATGCATATAAAACAGCTTGTCTGACTTGCTGCCTTTGAGAGAAAAATGGGACAGAACAGCTCTAACGGTTTCTAAAAGCTACTGAAGCCCAACTCCGCACCATGCGGTTTTCCCCGAGAGGACAGAGCAGTGAACGGTGTGTGGTAGGTGTCCGTCGCACTGTTTAAATACAGTGCTGTGGGGCATGGGCGGTGTTTAGAGAGACCTTGAGGAAAGGCATGGGGGAACAGCTTGAAATACCAGGAAAGCTTTTGCACAAAGATGGAAAGCAGCATGAGAAAGTGACCGTTGCCCATGGAGCTGTGCAGATGGACGAGACCAATCAGCCCAGCTACGACAGTGGTATCGTGCACGTGAAAAATAAGCGAGCTTCGCCTGGGACATGTCAGAGGTGGGGGAGTCTATCCAAGCATTTGAGCAGAGCAGTCCAGCCCTTGGGATGCTGCTTGTCTAAACTCTCTGCAACCCACAGCTATAATTAGGCTGCACGGCGGGTATTTATAACCCTTCCTGAGTGCTCCGATCATGTTTAAAATGTCTAAGTGCAGAGTCATCAGTGAGGAGCATAGAAACTGGTGTCAGAGAGGTAAAGCTCGCCAAAGTAGCTGGTGTGGTGCAGCAGGGTGCCTGGTGCACACAACTCTGACCTGGCTGTCCTGGGCTGGGGGAAGATATGCTGCAGCCCTCGGGCGCTGATCACCACTCTTGCAAGCTTGAGGCAGGATTGGACCCGATACGTGCTTAGATGGAGACTTGCAAGGGAAAGCGGGCGCACTTGAGGGAACAATGTCGCTTGCGGAGTAGGAAGCGTGGTGCTGGTGATCAACCAGCATTTTGCATGGTGCCTGGGTGCAGGACTGACTTTGTGACGGTGTCCCTCAGCAGGGTAGCAAAATTTGGGATGTCAGTACTGAAGTTCCTTAAATCTATGGCTTCTTGATACCCAAGAGGAGTCCACTGCTTAGAAAACACTCGTGCTGTTGGCATCACAGCGGTTTTCACCCTCCTGAAGGGGCTTGTGCTTGATTTCCATTCCGCTTTCCACCAAAGCCTGTGAAGTCAGGAGCAGGAGGGTCTCGAGGGGAGTCTGTGTCTAGTTAGGGAATGGAAAAAGTGCTGACAGATGGGGAAAGGGGCTGAATGATCCTCCACGAGACAGAGAAGCTTTGGGAGGCTGTCAGACTGCTGACTCCCATTTTCCTCGCTTTGCTACTCAGCAGAGCAGGAGAGTGGGCTGTTGAGAGCTGGCTTAATAGGAGAAGTAAGTTACTAGCAACTTTAGGAGCCTAAAAAATAAACGCCAAAAAACCTGCAGGATGCTTATTTGCCTCCAGTAAGGGTTTTCTGGTAGGCACATTGACAAAATGCATGTAGACAATATTCAGTTTTTTACTGAAAAGTGGGAAGGTAGGGGTGAGCAATGGCGAAAGGAATGCCACCTGGCCCAGAAAGTGGGCAGGCACTCGTGCTGGGGGGGTGGTGAAGCCAGCTGTGGGGTGGCAGCCCCCGCTCTGCTGGCACAGCCTGTCTGTGGGATGGGAGCACCCTTCGGGGACCGACTGCTCGGTGATGCTCAGGCGAGGGCCGGCGGCTGGCGGGCGCTCCTCAAGGCACGCTCCCTGCTGCGCTGCTAAATGCCCTGCGTATGGATGAGTGTTTCTTTAAAACCTCTAAGAGTAAGCAGCAGCAGAAGAGATCCTTGGCTGCTTGACAACCTAAATGTGGTAGAAATGCCATATGTTTCTGGCTTTAACCCTCTACAGAACGCCCCATTTTCTCCATGTTTTGATTTTATTTCATTTTTTTCCCACATCAGACTTAAGCAACTCTTCCCATCAGCCCCGTGGCTGGTGGGGAGTGCTCTCCTCTCTAGCCTTTTGTTGCTGAAGCAAATTAAGCAGTGTCTCGGCTCCCTTGCCTTCCCACTTGCTGCCAAGTAAATCCCACAACTTTCTTGGGTGACGACATACATTTGCAATGGTGTTCTACAAAAGCTCCCCACCAAACCAGAGCTGTCTGGCATCCGTAACAAGCTTATCAAAGGGTTTCTTTGCAGGGAGATCTGAGCCCTCCAGGTTTTGATTCATAGCAGGTGAAGGCAGAATGTGCTGAAGCCTGATTGAAATGTGCGAGGTCAACAAAATAGAGCAGAGAGTGCACAATAATTGGGGAAGAAGCAGCAGCCTTGCTTTCTGCATGTGTTCCTGTGATCCCTCAACTGTAATCTCCCATTTCCAAAGGGAAGCCTGTCTTGCATACTTTATTGTAGTGTTCATTTGCACAGGAGGTCTCTTTTTGCAGAAAAGGGAGAAAACACAGAACTAAAACCATCACTGACTTTATTCTCCTGTGTCCTTACATATCCAAAAAGGAAGGCATCTCAAGAGAGGTGGTGGGCAGAGGTATGGTACCTGGCTTTCATTTTAAGGCATCTTGCTTCTCCCAGAATTTGAACATTTTTGCTTACCAAAGTGCTGGTATTTACTGCAGATCAGCAGATCCATGGATGAGGAAGGCAGGGGTTTTCTGTGCTCTTTTGGAAGTTAAAAATCCCTTGAAGGATGAGGCAACAGGGCTGAAATAGCTGGGCTCCCTAAGGCAAAACATATTCACTAGCACAGATTCTTAGCTTGGCTTGGGAGAGTTTACAATTTTGGGCATCTCTGGCCTTTCTCAGAGATTTGGGGAAGAGGTAGGAGGAGTTTAAGTACACCTTTTCCCCAAAGGCTGTAACACTGTTGGAAGCGCTCTGTTCCCTAACATCTGCGCGACTTAAAACCTTCCTTTGCTTTTGAGTGTGTGTTTGGGGGGTTTCCCTTCTCTTCTGCATTCTGTCTCTGAAAGGGGAATAGATTTAAAAAAAAAAATGTATGGAAGGGGGAAGAAATCTGTCCCCTTTTCCCTCCTTCCCATCTGTTCTTTAATCACCAGCTGTTTGTCCTTAAGCTTGGATTACAAGCTCTCCATCAGCCTGTTCGGTACACCACCCTGTGCAGTGGGGCCTTTGCATCCCACATGCCGCATTACATGTGCATTGCCAGCCAAAGGGCCACGTCAATGAAAATCTGGGAGAGATTTTGAGCCCATTGCTGTGTCTCCTGCAGAAATGTTAATTTCTTCTCTCTGCATGCTCCTGCTTGAGGTGCCTCTGCTGGAAATGCCCATGTCATGGGGTGCTGGTCTATGCATCTCGCCCCAGGATGCAAGTGTTGGAGGTCACTGTCTTTCCTTCTTGCAGTAAGAGCGATAAGCTGTCAGCCCTTACACACATGTAGTAAATACTGGCTGTTATGGCAGTGCGTTATTTACTCCGCACCAGGGAGCAGATAAATAAGGCTAAGTTTCAGGCCCACGGCTGTGAGTGATGCCCGGCCAGGAGCCTGAGAGCCGGCATCCCCTCGCCTGCCTTCCCAGGGCTGGGCTGCGGAGGCTGAGAGGGGCTTTGTGCCGCACAGCTGCTCCCCGTGCGCCTTCCCATCTGGGGCGTCTGACTCGCGAACGGAGCTGTGACAAGCAAAGGAGCTAATGGTGCCTGATGGAGTAAGAAGCCAAGAGTGACGCTGGGTTTTTAGGACGGGTGCCAGCTCTGCCTCCATCTAGAAGAGCTGTAGGAGAAGTCAGCATAAAACCTAGGGATTGCTTAACAAGCTCTTTAGTGCTACTGAATGTGCTGAGCTCATCCAGGGAAGCTGTGGGTGCCAAGTCTTACTGATGGACTTAATGCTGTAGGATGGGGAGCCGTTGGTCCACTCCTTCTGCTTCCCGTCTTACTCCGGGGAAAAGCTTGCTGGCCTAGCGGCCAGCCTTGTGCTGACAGAATGGCTACCCTAGACTGGGGAAGCAGCATTACTTTGCTTCCCATCTCCCTGGATGCTTGCTGCTTGCAGACCAGCTCTGAGTGCAGGGACGAAGCAACTCCATCCTTGGCACCACCTGCGCTCTGCCAGGTTTATGGTTCAGACCCCTGGCCGGTGATGGCAGCAGCAAGAAGGATGCGGCTGCCTGAAGACATAGCTACTGGAACCTAATTATCACCAAATCGGATCACTACCTCACTGCAGCCACCAGCCTGATTAACAAACATCCCCTGCCAGATGAGAGCTCCCTCCGTAACCCACACGGAGAGCCTCTGTGCTCCACAACAAAGGAGGTGGAGGTTTAAAGAGGTGATGTCTCTCTGTGCATGTGGCGAATAAGCGCCTGCTAGATCATCATTAGTGATACCAGTATCAAATGTAAACTATTCTTAGACACCTGTGTCAATCGGGGAGGACAAGAAACCAGCAGAAATCCAGGGCTGCCAAACAGAGCATCCAAAATATTTTTATAGATTAGTCTGACTTCTTTTTTCAGAGCAGGGAAAGTTCAAAGGAAAGCAGGGCATGGTAAGCAGCCTGGTACAGAAAGTGGGGAATTGATTGATATAGCTCCGAGTTCATACTTGTACAATAAAAAAAAAAAAAAAAAATCAAGAGGGAAGATGGGACTAAGGTTTTTGGGGCACAGCTTGCAGCAGAAGCATGGCGGGGTTCTCGCTGGTACAGCTGCTGGAGGTGGGATAGACATTGCTCCTGTGTGGGACACCTGGGCAGGTGCTGGACATGGTATTGGATATGTTCAGGTGTGAGAAGGGGAGGAGAGGAGAAATGGGCTCCCCTCGTCTAAATCAAACCAGAAAGGAGTGGTTAGAGGTGGTGGCCAGGGTTGGTTAGTTCTGCTGGACTGAATGCTGGCGAGCTTGGTGTGTGGCTTTAGGCAGGACAGGGTCTGATACAGCCCCGTCCAGCTCTGATGCTGAAGTGAATCTCTGGAATAAGGGAAAATCCTTGTTATCTGAGGCATGCTTACAGCTTGCGCCGTGACCACAGGGTCACCTGCCTCCCTGAGCTTCAGGCAAAGTCTGTGAACAGTGGCTTTAAAATGGGGTCTTTTCATCTCAGATTTCCTGGGAAACCCAACCATGCAAGTGCAAGGAGCTGTTTGGAGTCAGGAGGGCCCTATGTACATTGGTTAATGCATCACCAGCAAACGGAAGCCTCATTACACAAGAGCTAATAATTTACAAGCTATACATTTAGATGTGTGGCTTTAAGTTCCTTACTTCATGCCCCAAGTATGTGCATGGGATTCCTGGCTCTAGCATGGTGTTGCTGGTTCACTCTTTGTCCCCCTTTGCAGAAGAGATTGGCCGTGCAGTGTGTGGCAAAGCGTTGCATAGGCTCACTGCCTCTTTGGTGGTAGACATCAGTGTCCATCTCTGGAAAGAAAAATCATACTGCAGTGCAGCTGCAAGCATGGTGAATCTCCAGATGCTTCAGCTTTTAAAAGCATCTGTCCTTCTGCATATGTGAAAAAGGAGTGAATGAGTAGAAACCTCAGCCTTTGACCTGGAGCAGGGCTTTCAGATGTGATGCAGCAGAAGCCGAAAGCCTTAAACTCAACTTAAAGTGTGTGCTTGAACACCAAACTCATTGCTTCAAGGTGCAGGTTTTGCTCCTGACTCCTAAATCTTCGGGTTTAGGTATGCGGCAATGGGTCTGTTTGCCTTTGTGGGGCCAGAGTCGATGGCTGTGGCATTTCAGTGCCGCAGGCTCGGTCTCACCACTGTTAACGTTGCGCACGGTGCACGCTCCGCTCTGCCAAGGGTGGCCAGTGCCCTGCAGGAGGGGCTCAGCAGACCCTCTGCCCTGCCAGCTCCCCTGGCCTCCTCCTTCCTTCCCTGCTCCCCTCCTGTGCCTCTGAGCTCAGGCCCTGGGTTCCCCTCTGAATTTCCCCTTCGAAGCAGCTATTGATTTTCCTGACTAATGCACTGGGCTCCATTGTGCACCACACACCAAACAAAACAAAGAGAACTCAATCAGCCACTTAAAAAAAAAAAAAAAAATCAAACAAAACCCACTGGCTTCCCATTACAGGCTGGGCAGATCATGCAGTTATAACTTGAAAGGGTTCCCATTGACCCACAGCACTCAGTTAAAATGAAGGTAGCAGTGCAAATACAGGCTGGCGATGCAGGCTCAGGAGAGTTCTTTCCTTACATAAGAAATTTTGCTTTTTCTTTCTTGTTACCTGAACAAAATGCTGCTCTCCTCCACTCTGTGTAGCGTTATTCCAAGCGTACCAACTTTCAGCTCCCTTTTCCCTTAGCTAATAAGTAATCGTGAGGAGGTTTGTGGCCTTGTTTGTTTATATTTGGCCCAGAAAATGCTTTTTTTCCCTCTCCTCCTCCCCTTTCTTCTTTCAGTGAAATGCTTTCTGAGATTTATTTGTAAGCCTGTAAATACAGAGTAAATAGCTTTAATTTAATTTACTGGGCTACTGTAAGAAACTGTATCTGCAAGCAGGAATTCTATCAGCCTCTGCTCGGGAGAGAAGTGTGGATGCTGGATGCATAAATCTTCCCCCCCCTCCCCAAAGGAAGAAGCTGTTTCCTTGCCTTCTGCTGCTTTCTTCTAGGGGCTGCAGGAGCTTTGCTCGCAGGATGCTCTGAGCGCAGGTCAGATGCTCGGTGCCAAATGTGACACACGGCCTCTTTGACCCTGCAAAATGGAAGCTCGTGAGCTGGTCCTTCATGAGGCCCATGCAGTCGCCCCCCCGGCTTGCTTTGAGATGACAGAGGCAGGGAGGGCATTTTCTGCCTCCTGCCAGCCTGCGCTCCAAAAGACGTTGTTTCCCTATTTTCTCACAACTCTTGGAGGCTTCCTGGTTTCTGGAAAGTACTTGGCAGACAGTGCTCGGTGCCTGACTATTGCTATAAACGGTGTCTCTACAGAGATGTGACTGAGGTGCAGTTTTATGAATGGGGAATATCAGTGGCATATGGGAAGAAATGCTGAGCCTAAAATGTTCATGAGAAAAAAAGGGATAGGATGCGAGCTGACATTCAGCAATGGCTGGAATGAATGAGGCTCCCGCCTTACCTTCGGTCTGGATGGGTGCCTGGGTGCTTACAGAGCCTGGCTTTAAGGGACAGCTCTTTTGGTCTGTAGCTTACTACTGCTGCTACATAACAGAGCTGCTCCCCAAAGCTGTCTAAAGCTCGTGGTTTGCCAAAGGAGGGGGTCGGTACCAGGAATCGGGGTAGCAGCACACCTTCCCAGCCCTCTAGCCTGGGGCAGGTGCTTTGCTGGCTTCCCCAGCCCTCCACCCCGGGGCTGTGGCAGGTAAAACTGACACAGCAGCCATGTGCATCGCCCCCTGCTCATCTCAAGCAACATAACAGGGAATTGCAACCAAGGTATATAATTTTTTTTAATCCACATTCCCAGGACCAACATATGCAATAGCTGGTGGTGGGGTTTCCGTGTGACCTGAACAGCTGCCTGTCCTGTACGCAGGAGCAGCAGCAACACAATCCCGGCTGCTTTTGGAAAGATGGGGCCCATGATGGAATGAGACAGCTATGCCACTTCATCTCCCAATTTCCAGCTCTGTCCTGTCTACTTCCCCTCCCTCCCAGCCCTGGGTCCGTGGGGAGAAGCTGCTCATCCCAGTGGACCTCTGTAAGGTCAGAGTGCTCCGTGGCCAGGAGCCCAGGGCAGAACGGGTGGGAATGCAGGCAAAGCTGTCAGCCTCAGCATGTTAGCCGAGATAAATCCTGGATAAATGAGTCACTGATGCAGGAGGCTTGTCACGCCTCTGTTTTGCTCCCGTAACAGGGTTTGGCACTCTCCCAGTTATTCCAGTGCTGCTTGTGCTCCCTAGCTCATGTGCAGGACTGAAGCGCTGCTCCCAGCTTGCTCATCACCCAGAGCTGAGGGGGTGGCTGCGCTGCCTGAGCGCATACGCGTGGCTTTACACTTCCAGTGATGAGATTTGCTAGCTGAGATTTCTTATTTTGCATCAATTTGTGAGGAGGTTACCCCTGCACACACCTCTTTTATTTTGTTAGCTGCCTCAGTTAAGTCTGACAGCTTATTTAGAAGGGGCTGGTGGCCGGAGGTAGAATTCAAAACCAAATAACTTTCACCTGACATGACGGTGCGAGAGATTGCGCAAATCCTAGGCGATGCTCGCTGACGTGACAGTGGCAATAGGAGTTTTGTCCTCATTAGTTTTTCCTAACACAAAGATTTCTAGCTCTGCCCAGCCCTTGCCGTGCAGCAGTGGGAACAGCCTTCACAGCACCTTGCTGCTCTGCACCCGGCCGCTGCTGTTGGGGGGGTCTCAGGAGCGCTGGCACCATTCTGCCCCCAGCCCTCCCCTCCCCAGCCAGCTGCGCTGGTGCTGGCCTACATCAGCCTTGTTTCTGCATCTACAGGAGGGGTTTTGCCCCTGTGTTGCAAGCAATTAGCATGAGGATGAACCCACGTCTGGTCTGGGGAGAGAGGAAGAAGGGATGGTGGTTGTCTTGCCTTTTTGCTGCTTAGCATAGGTCTAAGAGTTATGGTGAGTGTTGTTCTCTTCTGTGCTCATAGCAACTTCTAAATTAATTTTACTTCCTTTTAATCTGAGGTATTTGCAGTTCCCATGTGAGTTTTTCTCTCCAGCTCTGATCTCAATTACCTTGTTATGATCGGAGTGTGTGTGGTGGCAGGGGAAGAGGAGGAGTAAATCCTGCCACTGCGGAAGCTGTGCTGTGGGCTGGGCTTTATGGCAATGGGAGCGCAGAGGCTGATCTGCCTGGGCTCTGGAGGGGGTTAAGGGGGGCGCCCCTATTTCATACAGCTCATCTCTTGGGCAGTCCATCTGACGATGCATCTGCCTGCTTATGACCACTTACCTGACTTAAAATCAAGTCATTTTGCAAATTCCATCTCCCTCCCTTATTTAAGCCTTGGGATATGGAACTCTCAGGGAATGGAGGAACCCCTTTCTCCATCCTTTCCCTCTCCCAGGCTGCAGCAAACAAATGCCTTGGGGCAGCTGCTGAAGGTCCATGGAGAAAAACCACCTGCCTCCCTGGGAGCTGAAGCTGATGACACACTTCTCCTGCTGGGGTGCAAGCGGGCTCCCATTTTTCCTAATTAGTCATGATGTCTTGCCCATCACAGGAATAAATAGCAAGCTTTCCCTAAGGATGTGAGATGAGAAGCACTATTTATCGTTGCTCTCAGAGGAAGCTGACAACATGACAGGTGAAATATCAGGAATAATTAAGAAAAATAAGGGCTTATGTACTTTATTGCACCAACAGCAGGGATGTATTGCCAGTGACTGGTGCATCCTTATGTATGCCCCCATCTTGCCATCAGCATTAGAAAACACAAAATATTGTATTTTCTGGGCCGTGCTCCTGTGCTTGTGCAGTGCCTCTTGCCCGGGGCCCTTGGTGGCTGTCGACCATCCCAGCGGGCGCCCAGGGGTGCTCATCGCTCCCGGGCTTAGGGGCTTCAATGAACCAGAAACACCTGCCTGGTGCCCCGGTGGCGGGGTTCCACCTGCGGGCAGCTGTCCTGGCCCTGAGACACGAATGTGTGCTTGGTAACTACTATTGTCAGTGAGATCTTTGTCTAGGAGAGAGGAAGGAAAAAAACCCATCAGAACAAACAGTAACCTGTTGGGGATTTTAGATTTTTTTTTGCATTGCTGACCTCAGGAAGGTGGTTGGGAAGCAGACCCCACTGAGATGTGCTGTCTGAAGGGGCTGTGGCTGGGCTTGCCACCCACCGTCTGCCTGGGTGGTGTGAGCTCTTGGCTACATCAGGGAGAGCATCCCCTGGCTTCGACCCAGAGCTTGTTGTACCACCCCTGCTGGAATCGATGATGGATGACGCACCAGGGAAGGGGAGCGGCACCGGTGCCCTGGTTTTCCATTATAGCCTTAGCCATGCTCCTGTGTCTGCTTAGGCTAGTGCTGGGTTCTGTAGCCTTGTTGGGAATTAAGGAAAAGCTCTGGCCCGCCTGCACTGGGAGATGTGTTTGCTTATGAAGCAGGACAGCTGGGGAGCTCAGGAACTGTATCTACTCAAACAATGTGAAAATCTGATTACAGCAAGTGTCACTGGGCATCACTTAACTCTTCCTCTGCAACCCCAGCCTTGCCTGACAGGCATAATAGATCTCCTGGATACATCTTGTGCTGAAAGAAAATGCCTGGTCAAAAGCGCTTAAAATCCCTCAAGTTTCAAGTTTGCTAATCGTGTCTCTCGTTCACTGGCTCCGTGTGCTTTTGGGGCCGGCCAGCCGACATTAAGCCTCATTAAGACTGTGCTGAAGTGTTGCCAGACGTAGTAAAATGCTTTTTTTTTTTTTTTTTTTTTTTTTTAAGGCATTGAGGAGAAAAGCAATTGTACGTCGTGGCCCTCATCTCGTCCCCTTTGACCATGTGCTCTGAGTGCTCGCTGGCACTTTCTAGGAGGCTTGTGAAAAGGACCCTTTGTCAGGGGGAGGAGGAAGCCAGCAGCAAACAACTCCCTAACCATGAAATGCTGCTCTTGGGGCACTTATATTTAGCTCCCTTGCAGCACTGTCCCTTGAATTTATACTCACCCTTTTGTTCCTTTTAGCTACCAGAGCTGAGGGTCTACTAGGAAAGGATAGCAGTGAGGAGCAGGCAGCTGCTTCTTGCAGAGGTGAAGGTATTTTTAACACAATGCCTGAGAAAAGGGAATTTGTTTCTTCCAACCTTCAGTCAAAATCAGTGCTGCGAAGGACCGCTGAAGGAAAGCAAAGCCCCTGCACTTGTACCTGTAAAAGCATTGCATGCAGCAGTGGAAGCAAAATCACACACAAAAGCTGGAAAGATGGTTGGGAAACAAATGTAGGAGTTCATCCTGGCTTGGTGGCCTGCGATGACTCACTCCCGAAGGCAAGGTGCTGCGAGGGAGGCAGGTGAGCCACATGCATTAACGTAAAACATGCAGGGTGGCCAGGATCCCAGCCCAGCGAAAGGAGAGGGTGAGGGCTGAGTCACAACGAGAGCCAGGTCCCTGCCAAAATTAAGACTAGGGGTTTTTTTTTTCTTTTAAATATTTATAGAGCGTTGGAGTACATTGTGCATTCTCTGAGGCTTTGGAATAGGAAAAAAATGTCCAGAGCAGGTGTTGCATCTTCTGCGAGATGCTACTACAGAGCCTGACCTTGAGGATTTCTCACCTTCGCTTTCTTTTGACTCATGGACCCATCGGTGTCAGCTCTGTGGCACATTCCCCATGGATGGGGCTGGCAGGGAGGCAATGATCATCAGTGGTCTCTGCTCAGCCCGGGGTCTTACTGTTGAGCACAGGTGGGGAGCGGGGTCTGCAAGGTGTGGGACGTGCCAGGTAAAGGGCAGTAGCAGGGACCCAGCAATCATGCTCCCGATGGAGCAGATGCAGCTCTTGGGATGCTGGCTTTGCCCCCCCACTCCTGGTCCTGCACAAGCAGCTCCTGGAGCATCGCCATGAGAAGCATTGCTCGCCAGCCCTTCTTCACCAGTGCAGTCCTGCTGCTGGGTATGTTCTCACAACTTACCTGTCCTGAGAAGGAAAAGCTTTTTTTTTTTTTCTCCCCCTTCTCTATCTTTAAAACATTTGCTTTCTTTATCAATAGCCGGCTGGTATCAAGTCCAACAAGTCTTGAGTTTAACTGTGCGATTCCTCAATTCTCCAAGCAAATACACCCAGATAAGACCCAGACCTTTGAAGCCAATTGTAATTTAGTACAGCTTAAACTGTAAACATCAAAGAATGGCAAAGGAAATATGATCAAAGCCATTGATTTTTTCGTAGTGGCACAGCGTCTTTTTGAATAATTCCCAATAATGAGAAAATGTGAGAAAACTGAAACCTGTTTGCAGATATTGTAAGCATAAATGGTCAAATAAATAATTAGCAAGCTATTTGTTTAAGCTCTGCATGTGAAAAAGCAAGAAGATCCTTGATTTCAAGTAAAAATGCTAGACTAAGCTTCTTGAGTAAAATGGGGGTGGGAAATACAATCACTCTGGACAAAGTGGAAGATGGATTTCTTCCACTGGAAGAGCAGGATGCTTACTGTGGAGAACAAACAACTTTTTCCAAACTCCATCAGTTTAGCCCTATGCATTTTCCATTGTGCAGCTTGCATTTCTTTTCTGGTCTGTGGATTAATTTTAGAGCAGTAATGAGCTGGCCTGATGTCACATTTAGATCGTGGAGAGGGACTGAGGTGTTGCTGAGAGCAATTGCACATCCAGTGCTTGTTTAAAGTTGTAGAAAAGTTGTTTCTACTGGCGGGAGCCTGACCTCGGTAGCACCGATGGTTTCCAGATGTCCTGCTGTTACATTAATCCTGCCCCAAGACCCTTCCCCCCGTGCCGTGGCGAAAGGGAGGTGGAGGCGTGAAGGAGCGCGGCGTTCTGCGTGCCTGCCCCTGGTGCTGTGCGCTCGGGCAGCAGCGGCTGGCTGACCCTCTGGTGCAGGTGGCGTGGGAAGCAAAAGCCAGCACAATGTTAGTGGTAAGCAGTGCTCTTTGAAATACTTCTTCCTAATGAGAGCATCCTAGGAAGCGAGGATTTGGCCGTTTGTGTTTGTAGTTGGATTTGTTTAATATGGGCTGTCTGTGGTGCCATAACAGAAGATACTTTTAAGGCGCCGTTAAGTGTTGTGCTGACTCTCTCTTTACATTTTGAAAGGGCAAAGTACACCAGTGAAGAGGTTTCAAGAAATAGAAGCAATTTGTTGCCGCTTCCCTGTGAGTGCATGGAGATGAGATGCTCCTGTTCGTGCTGAGCTAGGCACGGCATGTCTCGCACTGTCCCTTCACTTTCCTATGCGTGCTGGAAGCGGCCAGTGGCTGCCAGCTTTGCTCCCACCAGTCAGCTGTATGGACACACCACCTACCCCATGGAGCAAGCCTTGCCCCTGCCCTGTCCTCCGAATTGTGCCTCGCTGTGCTTCTGCCGAAGGAAATTGGTTCCGATGTGCACTGCAAGGTTCTGATTGTCTGCCTTTGTGCGTAGTCTAATCTTTGGGTTTGTTAAGGAAAAAAGCTCTGCCCTGGGGTCCTACCTGGGCTGTGTGAGGGCACACAGACCCCAGCCCCTGCATGCTTGCTTCCCTCCTGGCCACCGCTGTTGTGTGCTGCTCCGTGTTACTGGCTCCCCCAGCACAGCAGCTCCTGCTCCGTGGTCGAGAGCACAGATCCTACCTGTGGGTTTCACAGGAAGAGTGAAGCTTCTGTTTTAATTTCTGTTAGGCCCAGGAGAATGACTTTTGCTTCTAACCTAGAAACTGGCAGCGTAGGGCATCAGGCTTGTGTCACTCATGGTGCGATGCTCTGCAACACTGCAGCTGTGGCAGATGTAGGAATTAAGCGGTGCATGTGGGAATTATATACTGGAGGGCAAGAAAATGAGGTTTCTAGTTTCCCCAGTACATGGGATACCTGCCTGGTTACAAACCCTGCAAAGGCTTCTAGACTTTCAAATCTGCGTCCCTCCTGACAGGCACGTTCAGTGGGATGCTTGCCTACCCCCTGCAGAGACATCCTGCTCTCAAAATCCAGGTTTGTCTGGATTTTCTCATGCAGCTCCTCTGGCTTTCAGATGTTTGCATTTCAGTTGGGTCTCGTGGCTGCTGTTCAAAGTGCAAAAATAAGGTGGCCAAAAAATCAGGATGCAGTAGATAATGCTGCCTGTCACGTCGAGGCAATGCTGCCACTCAGGGCAGGAAGCCACCAGTTATTGTTAATGCCAGGAGCAGGCTCAAAGTGGATGTCCTCAAAACACAGCCGCGCTCTTCCCCGGCCCTTCAGACAGAAATGAAAAGGCTTTCATGTTCTGCAGGGGTGGAGAGCACAGTTTGTGATGACCTGGCTCCGGCTGGTATTTGAAAGGTCACTTTGAGTACGACGCTATCTGAGCCCATTGATTTAAAAAAAAAAAAAAAAAAAAAAAAAAGCCCCAGTGCTGTACGGAGGGGGAAAGCGGGGGAGAGGAAGCGAAAATAGCTCTGGCGACAGTCATTGTTTAAAACCAACAAAGAGGCACTGAAAGGCTCCCCGCTCGCCGCTGTCAATAGCCACGGCAAGGGCACCGGCTGGCACGGCTGCGGCTGCTCTGTGCCGGGAGAGGAGCCCAGTGGAGGCTCCTGCTGCTGCGGGCAAACTCATGGCAGAGCTGGGAGGATGGAGAGGGCATGGCAGGATCAGCAGCGCCCGGCGATGGGGAGGGCTGGGTGCTCGGGGCCCCTCTGGAGAGCTGTGGCTGTCCCATGGGCCAGGGCTGGCCCCATCTAAACGGAAAGGGACGTATCCAGAAGGGACGTATGCCTGGATGGGCAGCACCCGCCAGCACCTGTCTAATGCTGCTGCTCCTGCTGGTGGGGCGCCGGGAGCCCAGCAGGTTCTCTGGGGTGAGGTGGGACCCAAACCAAAATGTAGTCTGAGGGGCTTCACCCCCCAGCCACAGCTGAATCGTTACCTTGAGAGCATCCAAGGCCAGGAAAGAAATGATTTGCCCTAAAGAGCTCAGCCCACTGTCAGCTGGTTTGTGAGCATTAGTGAATAATGAGGAGCAGAAGCAGCATTAGCCCTGCATCCGTGCAGTCATCTGTCACGTAACAAGGGAAGTATTGGCACATTGTCATGTTTCAAACGCTGCTGATCAATGTTTTTTTTAAAACAATAATAAAACCTCGCCCCGTGCGTGCCCAGAGGCACCACGCTGGCTGTGTGGTGGGGACCTGGCAGTGGCTGGGGCTGAGCAGCACCGCGTGGCAGGAGGGGCAGAGACCCTGCTCCTTTCCAGAGCCTTTGGAGTGCGTGGAACATGCATCACTGCCATTTTAAGAAGTCTGGCAGAGGAGCAAACTGCAAGCGTACCCTGTTAAAGGGTTGGTCTATCGCCTGTGTGTTGGTTCAGTCCTGGAAGGGCCATTTCTGCTCCCATCACAGAGCGCAGGAGCGACTGCCTCCTTGTCCCCATGAGCACCAGGGCTGGTCTTAAAGGGGAGGACAACGCTGCATCAGATAGATCGCTCCTCATCGGAGGTTACAGCCTTTGCAGCAGAAAGAAGTGGACAAAGCTGAGGGGAAAAGGGGGGGCTGCTTGTGAGCAGGGAAAGTTTCAGTGCTGGGGACCCAGGTGCAATGCCTTGTGTTGTCTTCATTTCTGTGAGGGACTGAACAAATTGCTCCCCAGCTCAGCACCCTCTCTGCAAGACGGGGACAGCATCATCTCGGAGATGCTCCGTGGGCGGTAAAGGCGTGGAACATCGCGGGTTGCTCTGCCGCCACTGCCATCTTGGGAATGGTTTGTGCACAGTGGGTGGGAGAAACTGAGCAACCGCCGTCTCCTTTGTTTGTAGCTTCATGATTAATCGCAGCGCGCAGCGGTAGATGATTCGGTGGTTGAGAGGGGAAAGGGAGAACTCAGACTAGGTTAGTCAGGAGGGAAAAAGTGAATTTTGCCCTGCCCAGCGGTGAGAAAAGGCAAGCTGCGTGGGGAAGGCGGAGGCAGTATCTCCTGGCTGGGGTGCCCACAGGGAGAATAACAGGGTAGCAGAGGCGGTTCTTCGAGAGGCCTCATGCCAACAGGCATTTTGGAAAATGGGATTTTCTTACTGGCTCGGTAGGGGAGAGAACAAAAGGATCTCCACTGCTAAAGCAAGTGGTGGGAACCCCTTTGCTCCAGGCACAAGCCCAGACAGGTCCCGGTCAGTGGGATGCACCTAAGGAGGCAAAGCTCCACGCTGGCTGAAGGGGACCCAGCAAAATCACCTAATGGATTTATTCTTCCAATTTCCCTCAGCTCTTCCAAGCTTTGGATATAAGCAAGGAGAGCAAGTTAAGGCTCAGATTATAAAAGTGATGGATCTACAGAAAAAGGAGGGGTTTGAAGGGTTGAAATTTACTGCAAAGCCTGGCCCAGAAATGACCCTCTTCCTCCTCCTCTGGATTTTTTCCGTCTTGTGCAGAAAAATGCAGCTGGTCAGCTTGACAAGTGGAAACTGTAGCTTTGTCATTAATGTGCAATGCTGAAACAATGATGTATGGCTGGCGATAGATCATGTTGGGTTTCCGGAGAGCAGGGAAGATGAAGGCATGAGACTAATTCATGATGCATGAACGCATTGATCTTCCTGGCTCTGAAAATACAATGTAATGAACCCCCGCTAACAGATCATTTTTATGCCACTGCACTTCACTAATATCTAATGATTTCACCTTGCTCTGAGATAAAATATAATTGTATGGGAGTTCCAGCTTTGTTCTTTAATACTCATGTAGAGTTAACGAATTATGTTTTCCTCTGTAGCTGTCGGCAAGTTGAGACAAGCTTACAAAAGCCCCACAATTATTAGGCCGAGATGCACGTTGAAAACGCCGCGTGTGTGCGTGCACGCGCATGTGTGTATGTGTGTAGTTACGTCTGCCGGGGACATAATGACTCGACGCATGGAGCTGGTGCATGTGTGCTGCTGGGACTGAAGCGGGTGATGAAGGACTCTGTCAGAATGCTGAGGAGCAGGTGGCCGTGCCCGGGGATTTCTGGATCTTGTCTGTCCAGCCGGCACCGGGGGAACAGCAGTAACTTTGCGATGGAGGTTACCTGCAAATGCTGTCGATCGCAGCGTTCCAGCTGGTGACTTGGAAGCACAGCAAGCCTTCTGCTATTTCCAAAGTCCGCGGTCCTGCTGAAGATCCAGTTTGCCCTTGCAAAGCCCCAGCTGGGCCATGTTTCTTCCCCAACCAGACAAAGCTTTTTGCTTAAGAAAATAAGTTTGGGGCCCTTTTGATAACACTCTCCCGAGCTCTTTGTACTTTACCCCAACGAAGTTGTGCATTGCGATTTTTCCTGCTGGTTGTTTGTCCGTAAACGAATGGCGTCTGCCTTCCAAGCCTGCTCTGGTGCCCGCAGTCTGTGGCCGTTTCTGATGATAAATGAGAAGGATGCTTCTCTGTGAAAAGTAGGGCAGGCAGAAAGGAGAGGACAGGTAAGGTAACCACTGTGAGGCTTGATGGAGTTGTGTGGTTCTGGTTGGAGGGGGCTGCTAAAACCCGTGTGCATCTCTGGATCAGCAACGGGGTCACTTCTGGCCGCTCCAGTCCCGGGCTGTCAAAACCTTGCCAGCAGCGCGACAGCCCGGGGCCAGCTGTGTCTCCCTCCGACCGGCAGCGTTTGTCTTGGCATCTTATCTGCAGTCACCTGTCTCCTCTTGTTTTGTTTAGTGACGGGAAGCTCTTTTGGGGGCCAGCAAGTGGCAAACTCCTGTTTGTTGCGTGGTGTCTGCTGCAGCTGGGGTCCTGGCCCCTGACTGTGGCTTTTAAGTGCTATTGCAGTGCGAAAAATGAGCAGGAGCTAGCAAATGTGAGTTGAAGGTGAAGATGTTTGTGGATTCTTCAAAGGCAAGCCTTACTGTTACAAAAGAAGTCAATGAAAATCTAACCACTCTTGACAGTGAAAGCTGAAGTAATGCTGTACCTAATTTGAAATTCCCTCTAGGCTAAGTAAGACTTCTCCTTTCATGTGCAATGTTTGTATTCCTTCTGGGAGACCTTTCCTCTGTACCGTGCTTGGTTACATGCGGTGTTGACAGATGATTAAGACATGAAGTCTCTTAAATCAGAGGAACAGCTAAAGTTTTGCATTGTGTGCTCAGGTGCTTACCCACAACATTTTAATTGTCTCAGCCTGACTTTGAGGTTCAGGACTTGCTGCCTCTTGCAGCTTGAGGTGTCCTTAGCAAAGGAGATGCTGAAGGGAATAACAAACCAGAGTTGTGCGAGCAAGACACCGGAGGGGAAACCAGTCCTTTGCTGGTAGCAGTATGTTTACGGTGGATGATCTTACTGGATTTTCTGGTGTCTTTAGAAGTTGTCTTATGAAGTTTGCTTTGTGGAGACAAGGAGCAGAAGCTTCTACGAGACTCCGCTCCCTGTGCCTGCCAAGCAGACCTTGCAAGGTGACTCGCGAAAACCGTCATCAGTGCCTCTGCATCTTCTGCATGTTTCCAAAACCCACGGTTAAACAGCATTGCAATGGTGGGCTGCCACCCTGAGCCTGGTCACCCGGGTCCTCACTGGTTTGGGGGAATTCAGGTGGGATGGACGACACCCGCCAGGCATCTTGTGGCAGGGAATATATGGCCTTTGATGAGATCAAAAGGGTTTGTGGATTTTTTTCCCCCCCAGCACCCTGTATAAAGCAAGCAAACAAACGAAAAGCCGCAAGTAATTTGCCACAGTGCGTCTGGAGCTTTGCCAGCCACCTCCCAGCAGATGCTAAAAGCGAGACCTACCTCTGACCATGCTGGGATGGTGGGTCAGCCTTACTGGGCTCCACCATGGACCAGAGAGCTCGAGCATCACGAGCAGACCGAGCGAAACACACGGCAGCAGCGCTCTGTCAGCCCCAGAGCCGTCTCCTTACGGCAGGGCTGTAGGTTCCCCTGGGACGTATTTTGATGGCTTCCTTCCTCCCCCTGCCCGTGATCTCCATGTCTTGACTTTTCCAGGCACTTTTCTCCTATAAGAATATTAAACACATTTAAAAAACACTTAAATGCTAATGTGAAACCTGAAAAGAGGATGTCAAATGCAAGAGGCGCTCTGAAGACATGATGTCTCTGTAGAAGGGTTTGACCCCAGTAATCTAATTTGCTTTACATTTAAAATGATACTTCATTCTCTTATTATAAGGCTCTGTGTCATTGGCTCATAAAGATTACAATTTCTTGTCTTCCAATTGTAATAAATCCAATTCAAGCACCCTCTTGATTTGAAATTTGTCACAACAACATGCAGAGGGCACAGTTCCTGAGTTTTATGGCGTGGGTGCATTAGAGACTCATCTGCAGGAAAGATGATGCAAGACTATAAAATGACTTGTCCCTCTTCTTTCTCAATTAGATCTGTGTTTAAAAAAAATAATAAATAAAACCCACCTAAATTATAGCTTATTCCTCATTATCCAGTACTAAAAAGGTTATACCGGCAGGGGAGCCAGACTGGCTAGATTTTTCGTGCTTTATCCTTACGCTAGGGAATAATCTGGTTTCTTTAAAACCATCTGAAAATATTTCATCTTGTTTCAGCAGACTGGGGAGCTTAACCTTTCTGGTTATACTTATTGGAGATGATAGAAAACCGATCGGTGTTTTGTGCATACATCTTATCAGGCACTAAATAATATAGTTGTAGCGGCTGATGTGCATAGCCGCTCCGTGCCAAGACATGAGCCTGTTGGCTGGGCTGGGGCATCGTAACGGGCAGGCAGAAGCTGGCTCTTGGGTCAAAATAAGGTTTGTATTTGTACGGCAGGCGCACGAGGTGCTGTGGAGGCTGCTGGCTTTGCCGGCTGCCACGCTGAGCATGGAGCAATTTTTTTGGTCTGTGTCCATGGTGCGTTTTCAGCAATAGCAGTGTGCTTGGTGTCCTCTGGGAAGGAGAAGCTGGTCTTGGTGCCTTGCTGACACTGCTGCCCAAGGCAGGGGAGGGCGTACCAGCGGGCTTGCTTTTGTCCCATCAATGTATAACCATGTGCCGCTTTGGGGTGGGCTCTAAACGCCAGGACCTGAAGCGTTCAGACCCAGGAGGACTCCAGGCCTTGACGTGGCTGCTGCCCAGCCGATAACTGCAGCTGTCCTACAGCTTGAGCCAGAAGTGCCGCTGCCCCGCGCTGGGCAAAGCTGCGGTGGGGGTGCTTGGATGAAGCATCTTTTGCCCCTTGGCTCGAGCACCAGCTTCCACGTGGAACTGGAGCCAGCTCCGTCAGAGGTGGCATGCTGCAAAATCCTGGTGCGTTTCTGGGTTGGTCCCGCTTGCTCGTGGCAAGAAACAGAAGCAGGGCTGGGTGGTGATGGTGATGCGTCAGCCATTAGTGGTATGGAAATGCTTTTTTCTTTCTTTCTTTTTTTTTTTTTTTACAGTCTTGAATAAATACATGCAAGAGACTTTGCTCAGAAAGAACTTTTATACTTTTAGTGTCTGTTGTTCCTTAGGGGTTTTTTGGGGGGAGTTTTTTGTTGGTTTTTTTTTTTTTTTTTTTTACAAAGGTTTTAGCCGAGCAAAAAATCCCATCTGTATGGCTTTTTTATTAAAAGATAAAAAGCTGGAGTTCATAGGAGTTAGCATTAAGTCACAGTCCACAGCTATCTAAGGTATTCACTGGCTGGGGACTCTCTCTGTTTATTTCAAATACCCCTTTATCATTTTGTTGAAAGAGCGGTGTTCTCTGTAAAGCTCTGCCAATTGAAAAAAGAATCAGATAATGAAGACTGATGCTGCACTGATGACAGCCCTTCAGATCCTCAATAGGATTTCTCCAAAATCAAAAGACTTTTTTGTTTTATTGTCACACTTGTGGCTTAAAATAATTAAATTTAATCTTTCAGCTTTAGAAACAAAAATGAAAATTCAAAACCAGCCCCTCCACATGCAGGAAAAAGACAAAGCAAATGCAAATATCCAGTGGGTGTTGGTGAAAAATTTGTAAATTATAAATGAAAATATTGTATTTACAGTGGGTGCCCAGCATATGTGCTTTACAAAGAGTACATTATCGCTCTCAGCAAGCGTGACTGGTCTTTGTGTGTGCCTGCAGTGTTTGTCCCGAGGGAATTGAAGTCAACATACTATACGCTCGTATGACTGTTGCTTCCTTTTATTAATTTGGCACCGGTGTTTTTTGGAATCATTTTGAAACGTGCCATCTTTTCAGTACAAATCCAAAATGCCTGGACACGTCCATAGGCCAACACCTCCGGGATGCACGTGCTGTCAGTTCATCCTGTGCTTGCGCACATGCCGCACGGGAGCTGCAGTTCCCTCATAGGAGCGAGGGCAGGGTCCCCGGGCTGGCAGCACGCTGCCTCTGCGGCCGCGCGAGCTGCGGCACTTGCTTCGCCGTGCTCGGGAATTGGGAGTTCAAAGCAGCCCCTGCCCAAAATGTGTCAGTACCCCTGAGGGCCATGTGCACCGGTGCTCGGGCGAGCTCAGCACATCAGCAAATGCTTGCAACTCAACTTTGCCATCCACACAGCGACAGCAGGCAGGTACCTGCCCCAGGGTGGCTGGGGATGGAGGGTGCTGGCCATTCAGTAGCACGTGCGGCTCTGTGATAGAGCAAACTGTGAAAGGCCTTGGAGTTTTGCTGTGTTTGGTTACGGGCTTATCAGGGTCATGGTGCATGGTGCGGCTGGGAAATGCGTGGCTGTATGTCCCTGGGAGTGCTCGGTGCGCACCAAACGCGTATTTTGTGGGCAGTTTGGTGCCTGGTGCTTCATGTGTCCCTGCATGGAGCGAGGGCTGGGATAGTCCTCAGATCAGCTGCCTTGCATGTTGCACATCACCCAAAATACACAATGAGAACTGGGTTGCTGTGCTCAGGCTCCGGTCCGAGTGGGGTGTGGACACTGGCCGTGCAGAGCTCCCAGCCCTGATGGAGCTGGACAACAAAACCTTTCCTCTTTCCTTGGTGGCAGTGGTGAGCGGCAGTTCTGCACGGGGCTTTGGCGTCCGTCTTACACCTTTTTAAAATTTTGAAACCAATTTGTTGTTCATCACAGTGGGAAGCAGATAAATAAAATATATTGGGAGCTATTTGTACTGTAACTAAAGTCCTAAATTTATAGAGTGAGAGCGTAGCAAATGGCAACTTTGTCACAGTACATGAAAGACTGGAAATTAGGCTTTGCATTTTTACCTGGTCTTTAAAGAGGCTGCACCAGGTCCCCCAGGCTGGGGACAGGTAAGAGGAGATGCTCAGCGGCTCTGCTGGGGAGCCCAGCTGGCTGAGGGGAACGTGACCCACCCGGGACGCGCTAAAATGTCTTTTAGGCAAGCTGTTAAATCTGAAATGCTATAACTTGATTATTCCTCTTCCAGATTCCTTTTGACAAACTCCTCCATTTTCAAAGAGTTACACAGGATTTAGCCCCATGCTGGCTTTAATGTGAATTGTGTGGCTAAAATTGCATGCAGTTCTTTGAAAATTTCAGAGCAGGCGCTTTTCCTGAGATCGACAACTGTTTTATTTCTCTTGACAGAATATGTGGAACGAACAAACACTGCCATTCGTGGAGGAATCTTTTTGGTCTCAGTCTCTGTAGCACCTTTAATCTGAGACTCAAAGAGCTGCGCAAGAATGGCAAGTCCCACAGTACCTGCAGAAGTTAAATGCTTTCCGTGTTGTTCTTTTCTAGAGGGGAAAACTTGGACTTCTTGAGGATCTTTTTCCCTCTTTAGCTTCATGGAGGGAACAAATGGCAAAGGGACTCAGTGACAAGCCTTTGGGCTAGTGAGTGATCACGGTTCCCTTTGTCCATCGGTGTGACACTAAGAAAAGGTAATTGATCGTTGGTTTTGCAAACCCTTCTGAAAACAGCTTCCACCGTAACCTCTGCTGCTAGGGCTACAATTCATGTCGTTACTTAGGGTGAGCTGCCAGTCGGATGATGCCATATCCGCCAAGGCCATTCCCAAGGGTGGCAATGGTGGGGCTAGCACTGGTCGGCTGCGGGACTGGCTCAATCTCTGGCCCGATGCATCAGCAGCACCCGCTACACATCCACACATCCACGGCTTGTGTCTGCTACCCAGTGCCGCTCAAGGCAGATAAGAATGCCCCATCCAAACGCCAGAGTTACAGGAAGGCGGAGTACAAATTGGCTTTACTGATCGTCTTGTGCCTTTCCCTGTAAGCACCTTTAAGACTGTGGGGCTCGGCTCCGTCTCTGGAAGTATACCACAGGTTGGAGTTCTCATTTCTGAGCTCGTTTCTGCCCCCGATTTAAAAGCTGAACTAACAAACAATTGATTATTAGTTTTAAAATGGAAATCTGATCTTTGCGATGCATTCGATTGTGGCCGGCAAGGAGCAGGAGTGACACATCTGAAGGATCTTCTCAAGTGGCACAGGCGAGGCTCCCGGGGGAGGTTCCTTGCCACTTGTAAGCCCTCTCAAAGCTGGTGAGAAAACGTGGTTTTTCACATGGTGTGCCTCTAAGTCTGCAGCTCGGCCCTTGGACGGGCTGGCTCGCAGCGTGCCCTGGTGTTTCGGCTCATGCCCCCAGCAGCACCGGGGCCCAAGCACAGGGTCCGGCACAGGCTCCTCTCTTCCTCCTGGCACCAGGTGCCGGAGAGGCGCCTGCAGGTCGTGGTAGCCCCCAGGTTTTCAAGGGCCATAGCCTGCCTCGAGCCTCGCCTCTGGAGCGGGCACGGAGCAGTTTTGCTGCCAGCTTCCCTTGAGAGACAGGTCAGGGTGAGTCTTGGGAGTGAGTGGCTGCTTGTCAGTGGGACGTGTCGCTTGGGGTGCAACCTTGTCATGTAATGCCTGCGATTATATCAGCTGTATGTGTGGGTGAGGTCAGCCTCCATCAGCCCTTTCTGCCGCCAGCCCCTCGTTCCGACCACCACTCCCCTATTAGCTGCTGTCCCCAGCTGCCCGTGACTTGATTTAATACAGCTTTCAATCACTGCCAATGGGGCTCGCGCTTCAATACCATAACTGCTAAACACACTGTGACAAATAATCTGAGGCTAAGCTTCCAGGACAGAGGAAATCATTTTCCTCTTGAAATTAAAGTTGATGCATAATGGAACGCAGTAAGATGTTTCCAGCAGGAACATAGCCAGTTTCAGTACATCTCAAGTCCCTTTTTGTCTGCCGAACGAGACGCAGGAGGTTAGGGAAGTCATTTCCTAGAGTTCAGGATTTGCAATTTGCATTCTATGATCTCCCGGTCATTTAGCAGCAGATAATTTGTCATGGTTTGTTTTAGCTGTTGTGATATTGATATTTATTATGCAAATTGTATTTCAGCTACTTATTGTTCCGCACCCTATGAATACTTAAATTATTATAAACCTTTTTAGTTAATACGGGTTGCTTTTCAATTTGATGTTTGAGCCGCGGTGGGTCATAATGCACGATATTGTACAAAAGGGTCTAAACCGTGTAATTAAACCCAGGCAAACAGGGTAGCCGGGCGCCTAATGACACGGAGGCAGATGGAGCCGCCGCTCAGCCGTGCCCACGTCCTCCCGGAGAGGAGGGAACTGGGCATCCCGGGCAAAGACAAGCACGTTCTTAGGAACTGGGGGATACACCTGGCTCTGTTATGGAACGACGGTGGTGGTGGTGGCGGTGGCCCAAAGACCCTGCGGCCGCGGCACTGGTTGAGCAGGAAGGAGTCATCCGGCGCATCTGCGGGGCAGAAAGGTTTGCTTTGGGACCCGAGCTGAGCTGAGGGAGCAACGCTGGGTGCTCTCTTGTGATCCAGCGCTGTGAAACCTGCCTGGTTTTGCAATCTGGTGAGTGAAAGCCCTTCCCAAGCCCACAATGTGACTCAGCGCTTGCCCTGAGCGGTTTTAACTCCAGGCTCGGCAGAAGGCAGGGTGATAAAGTTAAACTGACAACTCACCTGCCTCAGGTTAACTTGGAATAACCTAATTAATAAAGTTAGAAATGTTTGCCATCCTCTGCGTTCACTCTGCTAGCGCTTGTGCTGGCCTGTGGTATTCCTGGGATCTGGGGGAGGGGCAGGATCGGGCCCGTTCCCAGGTGAGTGAAACCGAGTCACGATTCATTAAGGCGGGCGTAGCAGGTGGGGGGAGCGGTTGCGGTTTACTTGTTAATTTACTCAATTTAAACCCTGTCAAAACGGTTGCACGGATGAAAAACCTGCCGAGAAAGGTTGATTTTTGCCGGGCTGCGGTTAATGAGCTGCCGGTGCCCCCACCGCGGGGGGGTCGCCGGGCTCCGTGCGCTCTCCCCGCGCCCCCGCAGCCGGGAAGGCTCAACACCGCCTCCAGCGGCCCGGGGGGCGGGGGGTCCGGGGTGCTGGAGGGGGGACCCCGAGGGAGGATGCTGGGGGGGGGGGGGGAGGGCGGGAGGGAGGATGGTGGAGGGACCCCGAGGGAGGATGCTGGGGGGGGGGGGGGGGGGGTGCAGGATGGTGGAGGGACCCTGGGAGGGAGGATGCGGGGGGGCTGGCGCGGGATAAGGCTCCGGGCGGTTGATGCGCGCAGCCCCTCCGCCTGTCGCCTAGTCGCCAGGAGTCGCGATAGGTGGCCGCGGGTTAGAGCAGCTATATGAAACGTACGGTTTTCGGGGTGCGGGAGCGGAGTGTTCACGTCTTTTTTTTTTCTAGGGTTTTTTTGTTTAATTTACTTATTGTTCTAGCCTGCCTTTCTGTGAGTCGGAGCGCTGCCACGGGGCCCCGCGCCTGCCGAACGCCGCCTCCCCGCTGACCCTCCATCCCCCTCGCTCCGCCGCGGCGGGGCCCGGCTGGGTGGGCCCGGGGGTGGGAGCCAGCCCCCCGCAGCGCCGCGCCCCTACGCCCCGCGCCGCGCCCGGCACTTTGCCCCCGGCCCCTGGCGCTGGGCGTGGCCTGGCGGAGGCTCCGCCCCCCCGGCGCAGTGACGTGCGCGCATCTCATTAGCGGCGCGCGCGGCGGCGAGGTGCCGGCGCGGCGGGCAGAGCGAAGCAGGTGCTGGAGATGGCGGGTCGCGCCCAGCCCAGCGGCCCCGCGGCGTGCGGCGGCGCCCCGGGCCTCCTCCCGCTCCTCCTGCTGCTGCTTTCCGCCGCCGCCATCATCCCCAGAGGTAGGACGCGGCTGGCCCTGGGCTGCCCCGCCCGCGGGGGGGCGCCGGCAGGGTGCGTGTGCGTGTGTGTGCGTGCGTGTGTGTGTGTGTGTGTGTCTGGGGGGGGGGAGGACCGCCGCCGGGGGTTGTTTCGGGGGGGGGGAGCGCCGCGTAGGGGGGGCGCTGGGGCGCCCGGGTGACCCCCCTTCCCACACATACCCCGGAGCGTCGCGGTGTGTTGGCCCCTGCAGCGTCGGCGGGAAGGGCCCCCCCGTGCGGGGACCCCCGGCGCGGGCTCAGCCACGCGTGTCGGGGCGGCGCGGGCAGCCGGTTGCCATGGAAGCAGCTTCTCCCCGCTGCCCGCGGGCTCATCAAGCGGCCTCCCAATTAAAAAGTAATTGCCGCGCGCGCCCCCCCCGGTGCTCGACGGGGGGAGGGGGCGCCGCGCCGCCACCGCCGCCCGCGGGAGCGGGGACCTGTTGCGATGCCGGTGCGAGTTGCGGGCGCGTTTCGCTCCCCTCGTCCCGCCCCGGGGACCCGGCCGGTAGCGCCGAGCTCGGTGACCCCCGGGGGGGCTTGCAGGCGACCGCCCCGCCGGGGCTCGCCGCCGGGGGGGCTCCCCGTGCCGGCGGTGCCCCCCTGGCCCAGCCCGCGGTGGCCGGCGGCCTCCCCAGCCGCTGCACCGCTCCTGCACTGAGCCGAGTAGCCGCAGGAGGGACTTGCACTTGTGCCTGATGGCTGTGATAAAATATTCCTCCTTAATGCCACTTTATATTTACAGTGTGTCACTGGAGAGGCACAAGGCTTCCTTTGGGGCTCGCGCCGGAGCAGCGGCATTGTCTGCCCGGGACGTTTCGGGAGGAACAAGGGGCCCATTGAGCCGCGGTTGGATTTAACTGGTGGGGAAAGGGGGGCGAGGGGCGCAGGCGGCTCGGCTGAACAAAGAGCTTTATTCACGGGCGTGTTGTACATGCTGCCCCCGGTCTCCCCCAGTGGCCTCGCTGGTAGGATGGGGAGGAAAAGCCGGTGCTTTTCGGCTCCGTTCACCGAGGTACCAGCATCCTCCCGACGGGGCCGGGGGCTTCTGCCCCATTTTCCACGGTGGAAGCGGTTCCGTTTCTCGAGCGTGCGTGCGCCCTGTTCCCCGAGACCCGAAGGGTGGCTCTGTTCTCCGAATTCGGCCGTTCTGCAGCCCGTGCGTCCGCCGAGGGCAGCCGGGATCGATGGAAACAAGCCGTCGGTGTCGGCTCTTTTCACTGCAAGACGGGGAAACACTCGCGTCGCTTCAGCACGACTCGGCTGCGCCTAGCAGCAGACGCCCAGATGTTTATGTAGTTGATGCATCGTCGTCGTCGTCCTCCTCCTCTTAGCTTTTCAGATGTTTTTTTCACAAGGTGCTTTTTGTGGCATGTACGCTTGGTTGGGCTCGATGCGGAGCTAATTGCCCGCTGGTTTGACCTGGAGACCCTCTCGCGGAGACGCCCGCGTTAAAAACACGAGCCTGGTTGCAGGACAGCCGCGGCGGCTCTTTGTTTTGCTGTCTGGCTCTCGATGCCTCACTGGGGTTTTGAATCCTGTTTTTTAAGAGCAGTTTTTAACTCGAGGCTGGTATGATCCTCCCATAGGGTAAGCCTCTTAATCGCTGCCCAGCAAACGGGCACAGCGATGTGATGTAGAATAGTGAAGCAGCTGAAGAGAAACAAAAGCAGGGCTGGATGTGGAATTGAAATGGCTGTGCCTGACCTATATGGTTGGGGTTTTCCAGCGGTGAAAGGCACTGTGCAACGTGAATTGAGGTTGCGATGCTGCTAGTAGAAGAGAAGTGCTTTGCCATTTTGGTGCTCTGTCATGAGTCGCAGGATTGAATCTGAGACCTCCTGCTTTAACGCCTTTTAGGCGTAATTTCTTTAAGGCCGAAGAACTCCAATCTTTTTTTTTTTTTCTTCGTTTGTTTTTCCTTTTTTCACCCCCCACCCTGTTTCCCCCTACCTTCCGAAAGCTATCGATTTGTTAGCTTCCATAGACTTGGAAGAGAACACGACTGTGGTGGCAGTAACGTCTGGTGCTGATTGCAGAGTGCTGCCATCACGCCTCCTGCGCCAGTTGCTACCTGAGGCTCGGCGGTGCGAGTGCCGTGTCACCACCATGATGGCATCCTGTCATCCGGAGCGTGTCCCGATGGCTTTGCTGCCTGTGTTAAGCAGGGGCAGTTGGAACGGGGAAGGGCAACACTCGGACTTGGTTTAAATTAAGCTGGTAACTCGAGATGAATCTGTGCGTTTCCGTGGCGCCTTTCTGCCTGCTCTCAATGCTGTACAGCCAACTAAACTTCATAACGCCCCTGTGCAGTAGGGAGAGAGTCGAGGAATGATTTTGGCTTGTACGGAGAGGCAGTCAGCGCTGGGGTGGAACACAGCATCTGTGATGGTGCAGAGCAACGTTGCACGGCAGTTTAGCAACAATAACTTTTCAGCTGAAGCTGTGGGAAGCGTTTTGAGGCAGCGTCAGCACGGAGCAGCAACCTGGCCGTGGCACAAAGGTGCAATGTGCCGGACAAGAGGCGGTCACAGCAGTATCTGCCGACAGCAAACGAGCCCTGTACGTGGCAGGCCAGAGGAGGACCCTGGTGAAGGCAGCGAGCGCTCCCACCGAGGCAGCGTTAAGCCGGGCTCCTTTGTAAATATGGAGTGAGTTTCTAAGGAGCCTTTGTACGCAAGCAAGGCGCGTCCGCTGATCTGCAGCAGCTTTGCTCGGGCTTGGCTGAGCTCTGGTGCTGAAAAACCATGGTTGCGTTCTGCATGCGATGCAAACGCTGCAGGAAGGTTGCAAGGAAGGGGCTGGTAAATAAAGTAATCCATCTGGGTTGCAGCTTGGGCTCATTTGTCTTGCATGTAGGCAGTTGAGCGCAGGTTTATAAGCATGACAATCTGGCTTGGAAACCGCTGCCAAGGAGGCTCCTGAGGATGGGAAGACGAGGGAAGGGCTCAGCTCCACGCGTGTCCTGCGTGGAGGAGGGGGCAGCTGTCTGCTCCCTTGGCTGTATGAGTGCCGTCCGTGTTCCCGGGCTGATAGGACGCTCATCGGCTTGGGTGGCCACGGCTGTTGTCGGCCTCGTGAAGGCGGCTGTGCGGGCAGGAGGCCAGTGAAGAGTTACGCTCCTCCAGGGACCCTCAGGCCTTATCAGCAGCTGCTTTGCTGATGCTGCCTTGCTGTTGTCTTTGTCTTCCGCTGTCTTTCCTGGGTGTCTTCGTAACCAAACAGCT
The DNA here is from genome assembly GCF_023634085.1 of Falco cherrug. Taxonomy (NCBI): domain Eukaryota; kingdom Metazoa; phylum Chordata; class Aves; order Falconiformes; family Falconidae; genus Falco; species Falco cherrug. Next base: position 7,481,233 of record NC_073713.1, read on the forward strand.
CTGACTCGGTAAGCCCCGGTGGCTTGGCATGCCCACCTCTGCCAGTGCCAGAACCGGAGACACGCTCATTCGGTGGGGCAATGGCACGCAGTGGTCTCTGCCCCATCGCTGGGCTGAAAATGGGTCAGCTCCTTAACCCTGTGTCTGCCCGAGGCCATCTGGAATAAAAGGCTTGCTTCAGCCTGGATATGCCCTCTGTTTAAATGGACCGTGCACATGCTCCTAAGAATGTATTTGCTCAAACAAAAACCACTTTCTGATATTGCATGCAGGCAGGTTTTTCTGGATGTTTTCTGTTTAATGCATGTTTTTCTAGGGACTGTTGTCATACTTTTAAAAGGGGTTTGGACAACCTCTACCTCTTCTGGGTTTTGGTAGCACCTGGCAGTGCTCCTGTCTTGAAGGCAGGGGCTCCCTGTATCCCAGAAGTTAGGCTGCCTTCGGTGGTTCGGGGATTTTAGCAGACCCCAGAGGCCACGAGTGTAGCGCAGGCGGCGAGTCTGCAGCGTTTGCTGTAGCTGGAACCTGGCCAGTAAGTAAATACTTTATGCAGTGGTTTAAGAGCACAAGCAAAGCTGGATGTGCAATCTGTATCTTTTCTGAGAAACTGGATGCTGCAGGAGGGGTGGGAATAAATTTGTGTTTGTTTCTCTGGGGAATACTGTGCGCTGTTCTCTGGTGGTGCAAACCCACCAGCGCTAAATAAAGAGACTCTGTTTGGAAACGTGTAATGAAGGAGAAGACCCTGGGTGGAATGTTGTAATTATGAGTGGTATGTACTTGTTTAAGTTTCATAAATCAGTTGCTTTCTTGGGGTTTTAATTGCATGCTGCAGCTAGTAGCTGCTGTTGTGGTTAATGGGGAGCTCCACCACAGAACGCTTTGAAGGTTGTCCAGCGTGGGCTTGGGTGCTTTGGTGCGCTTGGCTTCAAGGGGAGTGTGCTGGTGAAAAAGGGTATTTTTTGCATGTGTGGCAGGCGTTTTTTGAAGGAAAATACCATGAGGCTTCAATAAAAACTTGGGTAATTGGAACACGGGGGAGCTTGTCGGCTGGGGCAGACATCAGTGGTGCGTGGTGGCTGGCCCACAGTGCTCTGAGATGACCTGGCATTTGTGGCTGAGCCATGGGCTGATTTTAGACGCTCCAGCTTTTTAATTTGCAAGTGGAGAAAGAGCCCCAGCTGCAAGTAGCGTGGGCGCAGGCTGACTGCTCTGGAGACCCTTGTCTGCATCTGACTAGTGTCTGCCTGGTTTCTCTTGGCCTTTCTTGCCATCTTTTCCGCTTCCTAGTGTGCTTGTTGCCTGTTGAACTTGCTGATTTTCCTGCTCTGTTGCACATCAGGCTCTCTCCTTAAGTCCCTGTGTGGCGCTGAGCTAGGTGTGGGGAGCCCCACAAGCTGCTGTACAGGACCCCTGACAACCCGACTTTCAGGTCTGTCCTGTTCACCCGTTCCAATGTATTCTGGCGAGCGACAGAAATACCCGGGGAGCAGCGACGGTTCTTGTAGTTGGTGCTGAACTCCCACCACATGCTCGCCTGCTGCGTGTGGTCGGTGGCTTGCTTGTTGTGTTTGAAATGCTTGACTAGATTGCCTGCACACCCAGTTATTTTAAGTTGCCAGTGTCCCTTTGTAGGGTTGGGACAGCGTGCTATTTATACCCTATGGTGTGGTTTTAATTGATTGTGTTCTAATGTGGTTTAAAAACTTGAGCACTAAAAACATTCTGACCTTACTGAATTCTCAAAGTGAATCTATTGGAAGACTTGAGACCCTATTAAGATGCCAGTGTGAAGGATCAAAGTGATACTTAAGCACATTGCTTTACTCAGAACTATAAAACTTTTGTAGGCTGCAGCTGAACTGAAAAATCTCTTCAGTTTTGTTCTTGGTTTTTGGGGTTTTTTGGGTGTGTTTTCTGTCACTGGAAATGCTGGCAGCTTCTTGGTGTTGTCCGTTTGCCGACAGTTGCACATGTAGGTGCTGCATTCTGGCAGGTTCACAATGGGTTTTCTTTCTGAAGTAGCACTGCCTGTTATTTATTTATTTTTTCTTTTTAATGGGTCCTGCCTGAGCAACGAAGGCTGTCTTGTCCCCCCCCCTCTCTTTCTCAGTGGCAGCATCAGTCAGGTCTGAGTGTTGAAAAAAGAAGAGGTTTTTCGCAGTGTGCAGTGGTGAGCGCTTTTTAAAACCCAGGTGTGTGTTTGGCAGTGAGAAATAGTTGCATTAGAAACTCAGTGTCTCCGCCAAGGCCAGCTGTGAAGTTTGCCCTCAGCAGTTACGTTGCTGGCTGGATTCTTCAGTGGGACGGCAGAACTGTGGTCCTTGTGTTGCCTCTTGTGGAGCTCTTGGCTGAGCGGTGGTCTCTGCCTGCGGAGCGGAGGGGGGGGGGGGGGAATGCACGTGTTGCTGTCAGAGCCAGGGCTGCCCCCCGGGCCGGCATTGCTCCTCAAGGTGCACTTGGGCTTGGCGAGCCTGGGATGTACAAACCCTGGGTTCAGGTTACGGCTGCCAGTGGGCCTCTGATCTTGTTGTGTCCTTTTTTAGCAGTGTTAGTCAGTGGGTGAGTCTGATTTATAGTCTCTTCAAAGGTCTGCTTCCAGAACGGAAATGTCACTGTGTTCCCCAAGCCATCGGCAGGTCCCTCAAGTCGGTCTTCTCCGGGGTGGGCTCTGGCAGCTGTGGTCTTCCATGCACAAAGCTGCACTCGAGTGCCAGTCTAGAACGTGATGGCTCTTGTGAGCCTGGACCCAAGATACCTCAAAACCTGATGCGGCAGTGCACCTTTTTGCTAGTGCAGTGATGCTATTTATAGGCATGAACTTTTCATGGACAGCATGAGGCCAAATTGGGGCTTGGCAAGCTGTGGCAAGAGGTCTGTGGGCACCATCACCGATGGCTGGATGGGGCCCCCTGGTACTGCCAGCCTGCACGACGTCTCCACCTGGGAGGTGGGTACATCCCAGACCCCTCTGCCGCTTTATTCCAGCGCTTAGCAGTGCAAATCCCTTCTCCCAAGTCTGACAGGGAAGAAGGAAATACAGAGCAGCGAAGCAATGTTCCCCTCCCTCTCCTGCTCCCCCTGTGCAGTAATAGAAATAGGAGTCTGAGTCTGCAGCATCAAAAGAGAGATCAGAGTAATCGGATCAAGCATGAGAAACTGCTTGTTGCCGCTTTTCTGTTTTTAAATGAGGCTGCCTGGCAGCTTCCCTCGCAGAACACTTTAAATATTAGTGATGTTAAGCTTTGGAGCTAGAGTTGCAGTAAAGTAGGGCTCTGCCAAAATTGGGCTAGAAAGCAAACTTTCTTTGTACAGCCTGAGTGAGCCTCTGGGCTAATATACAAAAATAAAGGCGTCCCATACCCTCCTGGCCCTTATTTTGTGGCTGAGAAGAGGGATGTTTGTCCCTAACTAAATGCAGGGTGTGCGCTCCCACTTCATGCCTTGTATTGCAGTCGCCCTTCGCTGAGATGCGGTCCATGTGCTGGTGTACCTGTGACCTTGAGAAAGCACGGTGACTTTCCTGCAAGCCATTCCCCCTGCTGCTGCCCTGGTGCGGCACAGGGTAGCTTTGGGGCAACAGCTGCCCTCTGTCCATTGGAAGGCGTTGGAATCTGGCTGGGTCAGACATGGTGGGGAAAGCTGCTGGGTCTGGTTTGTGGTCAACTGCAAAGGCTTGTTCTCCTTACGCTGGCTGGAGGCACATGGATGTCCAGCCCGGTCCTTAGTGTTTGTGGTGCTCCATAGCAGCAGAACACTCGCTTACCCGTGCGGTTGCAAAGCTGCAGCGCCTTTGGTTACACAGTTGTGTTTGCTCAGGCATTTTGCATGGATTAGCTCAATTGGTCGAGGTCCGCAGAAGAGCGGCGGGTATTGTTTTCTGTGCTTTCCTAAAGCAGAACGCGATGCTGAGCTCCTTGCTGGACGTTGCGGATAAGATGGCTTGCTTTCAGGAGCGCTGCTCGAAAAGATGCTAATCGGGTCTTTTACAACACCGCTTCAGGTAAGGGGTTTTGTTACGCCACAGATAATCCATTGGTGCGGTGAGGTTGGTGCTGGACAAACCCAAGTCACTTAAGCGTACATGACAAAGACAGAAACGCTGTGTCGCTCCATGGAGTTAGGTTATGAAGTTGGCCAGCTAATTCTAATTGGTTTCGTTGTAATGAAGACCCGAAATAGTTGCATTCGGAGGACTGTTGCTATAGCTTGGGTTGCATTCACGTTCTAAGCTATTTGGCTTGGAAACATGATTTGCGCTGGCTGTTTGTGCTCCCGTTACTTGCCTCATTGATACCTTTATTCACGTCAGCCAGCGTGGATGTAGGTTATGGCATTAGCAGCTCAGTGGAAGCGAGGAAGCTCCTAAGGGGGGTGCCTCTCCTGCTTTCCCTGGTCTGCACAAAGCGAAGTGCTCAGTGTAGCTGACTTGAGGACAGGCACTGCCATGCGCTGCACGAGCTCCTCATAACAAAGTGTGCTGCGTTGCTTTAGGTATCAGCAGCTCTTTAGAAGCGTTCTTGCCTCGGTTGCGTTTCCTGACTTACTCGGGGGAAGGCTGATGGGTAACTCGGTAACGTTGCTCGGTGCCGGCATCCTGAGCGACCCCGGTCTTCGTTATTGTTTCCTGATGATGGTCTGGCTGGGCTTCATGGCCTGAGGTGGAAAGCTGGTGGACAAACACCAAAGCCCTGAATGCTTGTCCTCACATGAGCATCGGCTTTCTCAAATGGAGCTTCTGGAGGATGGTTTGGGTTCGTTAGGGCTGCTCGGAGAAAGCCTGCTTTTTCAGGATGGGTACAGCAGGAATGAAACAAAGCGAAATCCCTGCTTGCCATGCGAAGCGCTTTCATGATGCTGGGGAGAATGTAAGTTGGCTTGACAGCAACTCCAGCTCTCCAGGCAGATTAATTTTTTTGCCACCCTTGTTTTTTACCATGCTGTGCAGTCTCCGGAGAAACCACACACGGTTCCCTGGCGCATACCGGCCGATGAGGCCTCAAATTAAATTGATGTGCAGGAGCATTTGATTTGCAGTTGAGCAGGGGGTGTTGTTTGCTGTAGCAAGGCTCCCTGCCGAGCCAGGTGGTGTTTCGTGGTTGCTTTGTGAACCGTCATCGCTGCTCCTGGGTGAAGGAGGGGCAGACAGCTGGGTCCCTGCCCGGAGCAGGGGGCTGTGGCAGGCAGCCTGCCATCCCCGTCCCTGTCAGACGTGCACAGTGACGTGTGGTAGGCATCAGACAGGACCCATTTCACCTGCTCCTGCTTCCTGTCCCTAGCTACTGTTGGAACATGGGTGCAGAAGGTTCCTCTCGGTGTGTAGGAACCGAGTGTGATTTCTCCGTTCTCACGTCACTTCTCACGTCTGACCTTCATTTTCTGCCAGTTTACCAACTGCTTGAAACGAGGGCTTGTGCTGCGTCATTAGGAGAGTGTTTCTGTCGGGTCACAACACACGACTGCGTTTGCTGTCGTTAAGGACCGTTCTTCCCCCTCCTTGCCCAGCTTCTGGTCTGGAAGCAGCTCCGAGGGAGGCATTGCTTCTTAACCTAGCAGGCAGAACTATTGGAAGTGAGTCCTGCGTGGAGGTTTTGGAGCTCTGTCCACATCAACGGTTTCTTGTTCGATTTAAAGGTCTTATACGCTCAATCATTCCATATAATCTTCAACAGAACGTACACGTTTAATCAACCTCCCTGAATCCATAACTGCCAGGTATTGCTGCTTCAGCATGTGAAGTGCGGTTGCGTCGTTTCTCGGTAAGAGCAAAGATTAAAGTGGGATAGCTAGGAGATTAACACTGTTCCCCTCGGACATCTTCAGGGAAAAAGGGAGAAACTTGTTGACAAGAAATAAAGAAAACACTTGGAGGCAAATCATTTATTGCTATATAGGAATATATAGAGCCTTGTAAACAGAGCCTTTATAGCAAACCCAATGATGTAGCTCTTAAATCACTCTGGGAGAATTTCAGATGCACGATTATAGGATGACTTGCTCCTCCGGGCTCTCTTTGGTAAATTGGATCTCAGATTTTGAAGTATGTTAACACAACGTGATGTATGAAGAATGCAGCTCTGGAAGGTGCGCACAATATGTCACATAAAGCTCTTTTTTCTTTCTTTTTTTTTTTTTTTTTTTTTTGTGGTGGTGGTGGGTTGTATTTTTTTAATTTGTGTTGAGGTCTGATAGGTCTACTGATCTCATTCCTGTTTGAGATGGGGGAGGCTGTCTTTAAGTGAGAGCTCCCCTAAATGTGATTTCAGCGCTGCCTATGGAACGAATTTTTTTTTTTTTTCTTATTAAATTCCTTGCAAGGAATATCTTGTGGGCTATCTGTTGTATTAAGAAGCCACCATTTCTTCTCCTTCCCACCCCTCAGAAATCTCACTTCTTTGGGTTTATGTATGAGGCTGCCCAGGCAGGAGAAGAGACTGAAGGCAGCTGCCCATGGGTGGTGGGGATGGGAACCTGGTGTTTTTATCTGGAATTAACCTGGAATTACCTCCTGGAATTAACCCTCAGGGACGGCACGGCCATGTGCAGTGAGGTGGTGTCGGTAGGACAGCGTTGCGCATCCAGAGGGTAGGACATCGGGAGCAGTTCAAAGAAGCCTGTGGTATGTGCAAATAATGGGCCTTAAACTGGAGTGTTATCTTCTGGGTGTTGCTACACCGTGTAGATTTTCAGTAGGAAATGTCACAGCGGTGGTAGCTGCCCCTTTGAACGGTCTGTGACGTGGCTCTGCCTCGGTTTCCCATGATGGCCAGGGCTGCTCAGAGGGGGCTGCCAGGGAGGAGGGGGGCTGGCAGGGCTGGGGTCTGTGATGTCGTGGGCTAAACAAGTGGTACCTATTCCTCCCGTCGTCCTCTCCCCGTTGTTATGTACAAATCCCATCCTAAAGTAGGGAGCAGCTTGAATTATCCTGCAGTAAATAAATAAGGATTACTAAGCTATTTTAAGCCTGGTCATCTGCCTGCCTTGCTGGGGAGAGCCTAGCGGGCTGGTCCATCGAGTGGGTATTCTCCCCGGGTCGGGATGAAAGGATTTTGCGCCAGGATTAACGGAGATGTTGGCGGGTGTGCACAGACGAGGGGATGTTGGTGAAAAATGGTGTGGATTGCTCCCTGCTTCTCCTGGATTTCACTGCCCAAAGAACAAACCTCGCGCTGCAAACTGTCGCTGAATCCACTGGGGAAACCTTCGGGGGCGCAGCTCTTCTTTGCTTTAAATAAAATGTCTTTGTAGCAGTCGAAGAAGCTGGGGTCTGTTAGAGATGCAATCCAAAACAATGTGAAAGTTTTAATAACTTGGTATTTTTGTTGTGCCAAAAAATCAGCTTACTTACAGAATAACTTTTCCTTGCTCAGCTGATTTATAAACATCTAGGAAATCATTTGCCTAAACCTCCATAGAAGTTTGGATGTAGCAGCTAAAGAGTAATTTTTGTCAGTTTAATAAGCATAATAAAATGGTAAGTCCTGGTGGAGGAGTGGGGAGAAGAACACCCCTGAAATTGTATCTTTTTGTTTTAAATGGGTTCCTAGGATTTAGAAGGAATTGGAAGGCAGATAGAGGGAAGAACTCTGGGCTGGTATTGAAGCAACTTGTCCCTGTTTTTGTGGAAAACATAGGGGTCCTGTGGAAGAGACGCTGGGCTCTGAGGAAGCGTTGGGTGGGAATTGCAGCTTGTGTGGGGCTGGTTGGGGTAGCCCTGGGCGCTTCCTTGGGCTCAGTGGCCAGGGCACAGCGAGCTGTCCCCGTTTCTTCTTGCCCTCAGCAGTTTTGGAGTGCTGTCAGTATGAGTTTCTCACCCTATGTGATTTTTGTATGTTTAGTCTCCTCTTGGAGTGGCTTTTTTCAGCCTTCATTTGTCCGGATTATCAGCATGCAGAGGAGAGCTGACTTGTATTTACATGATTTAGTTGTAAATATGGTAAGTGTTGATAGATATTGTTGTCATAAGTGCTTACAGCTACTGGACTGATTACTGAATTTCTTATGTGAAAATCTGTACAAGCTATGCGTACTAGCAGCTTCCCAAGGGAAGTGCGTGAAATGAGCTTGTGCTTTCCGTGTAGAAATCAAACCCTAGATGTGGCTGGAGCGGGTGAATTTATTGGGGAAGCGATGTCGAGTATTGTCTGGCAACAGCTGAGGTTCCCAGGCTGTAACAAAGGAAAAACAAAAGGTTCTTGGGTTTTTTTTTGGTTTGGTTTTGGGTTGTTCTTTTGGGTTGCTTTTGGTTTTTTGTTTTGTTTTTTTTTTTTTTGGTGGGAACAGATGTCATTATGTGGAATAGCTATTGGGTGATGATGCGCACAGGAGACATCTGCAGGGTTGTGGACAGGGGGCTTGGGATGAATGATGTTAATTGTTGCACTGGGGTTGAAGGAACAAATGCGTTATTTGCTGGTAGTTTCTTTTTAACTGACTAATATGCTCTGCTTGAACTGCAGTTTTTAACAGTATTACTTCCAGAATGCTTTGCATACCTACCTAGATCCCTTGCATTTGCAAACGGATATTTCTGGGAAATGTCTCTCCAGATGCAAAAAGCCTGGATTTAGCAAAATCCTCTCTAGGGGGTGTGGATTGCAGAGGGCTCTCTGCAGCCTTAAGTCATGTCTTCACATTGCTGAAAATCTTTGTTTCTTGTGCGTTTGACCAACGGGAATGAAAATTTGGGAGGTGTAATTTAGGGTGGTAAAGGTTATTTTGTTAAAAAACATGCAGGGAGGGAGGAGCAGGTCATGTTGTGTGTGGAGAGAATGTAGTGGTGTGACTGGTTTGCACAGCTGGGGACCCCCTTCCCAAGCTTGCTGGTGCTGGGAGCAGGGCCTGGATTCCAGGCGGGGATGTGCCTGGCGTGGGTTTGCATTGCCAGGGGATGGAAACCCTGGACCTCAGGGCAGTGACTTGCACTTTGCAGGCTCCTGAGCAGTTTGCAGTCTGTAAGCTGCCTCATGGCGATGGCTGGAGGTGCCGTTGGTCTGGTAGCTGCTCATAATGTGCTCGATGCTGAATTTAGAGCATAGCTAAAAATCTCTCCCTGCCCCGGTGTGCTTTTCTCTGTAATACTAACGCTTAAGTCTTGTGTATCTCGCTACAGCTTAGGCCGTGTGAAGAAAACCTGGGAGCTGCATCCCAGTTCTCACGGCACTGTTTTTTCTTAACAGCACTGTACGTGTGAAGTGAGAAGCAGCGCTTCCGTGCCCACTGCTCGGTGGATGCATTTTTCAGTTTAGAGCTGTTTCCTTGGGAGTACAGACAAGTTGGAAGGAATATCTTTTCCCTCCCAGGCAAAACCTGTCCCTTTGGTCCGAGATGGAGGGGCTTGTCTGGATCCGTAGCGGAGTTTGGCAGTTGGTTTGCCTTTCAGCCCCTCGATTCAGGACTGTCTTGCCTTAAGGGTGGGGGTGTGGGGGGGAAACAACAAAAAAAGTTCTTCACTTGTGGGGTCAGGAGAAAAGGGAAAATAGGAGTCCTGAGTACTTAGTATGGGCAGTGTAAGCTTTGCAGAGTCACACATCCAGATGGATTACATGAGGAACTTGACATCTTGTTTAAAAACAAATCATTCATTATGTAGCAATGAATAATCAAGCATTACAGTTTCATCTCTGGAGGTTCCTTTTTTGGTTGGAATTTTGATAGTTCAGTAATTAAAAGCTGAAAGCTATTACGCTGTCTACATGTTGATCAATTGGTAATTAAAAAGTTGATGATAGATACGATATTTCATGGGACTGGTTTGTTACGATCAGATTTCCTTAGTGTGTTTTGAAAATTGTCATTTAACTTGGCACTTAAGCATTTTTCAATATTCATGGACTATTTTACTTGAATTTTATAAATGCTTTTAAATTGTCATTATTTGCATACAGTAATTTAGAATCAAAAAATGTTTTGGTTTTGAAAAGACCTTTAAGATCAGAGTCTAACTGTTAACCCAGCACGGCCAAGCCCACCACTAACCTGTAGTGCTAAGTGCCACATCTACACATCTGTTAAATGCCTCCAGGGATGGTGACACCATCACTTCCCTCAGCGGCCTGGTCCAGTGCTTGGCAGCCCTTTCAGTGAAGAAATTTTTCAGGACCTGGCACTGAGCCTTGTTGAGCCTCGTACAGTTGGCCTTGGGCCACTGATCCAGCCTGCCCAGCTCCCTCTGCAGAGCCTTCCTGCTCTCAAGTGGACCAACAGTTCCACCCAACTTGGTGTCATCTGCAAACTTACTGAGGGTGCACTCCATCTCCTCAGCCAGACCACAACAGCCTCCCACCGCGATACCTGCTTTGTTGGACTCTGCCCCGTTTCTTACCATAAATGCTCAACCCGGTTATTACCATCATTAAGCTGTAGACAATCAATTCCCTCCCTGACATACCGAGCTACCCTGCTGCCTCTCCTTCCTTGTTTTTCCCTCCTGAAGAATTTACTGCCATCCATCCCACCAGTCATCCCACCGTGTTTCCGTGATGGTGACTGTGCTGTAGTTTTCCTGCTGCGTGGTGGCAGCCAGCTCCCCCTGCACGTTGCCCATGCTGTGTGCGTTGCTGCAGATGCCCTTCAGTTGGGCTATTGCTCCCACCACTTTTTCCTACGTGACCGTTCTCGGGCGCTTCTGTGGTTTCTAACACATCAATAACCCTTGTGTCTTTGCTGCCCCATGGATCTTGATCCTGTACCTCCACCGAGGTGACAGGCCAAAGGACCTCGCTCCCTCAAACAATGGTGTGCCACCCTGGGGCTTCTCTCCAGCGAGCCTGGTTTTATCCCTTTCTCCCTTCAAATCTGGCTTAAAGCTCTTTTGATGAGCCCTGTGAACTCCTACACAAAGATCCCTTTCCCCCTTTGAGGCAGGTGGACCCCCTCTGTTGCCAGCAGGGCTGCTGTCATTTAGATCAACCCGTGATCCAAAACCGCAAAGTTCTGCCAGGGTTGCCAGGCATGGAGCCAGATGTTGATCTGCTGGCTCCTCCTGTTCCTTCCCTCATCGTTCCCTGTGGCTGGAGGGATAGAGGAAAAGGCAACTTGTGCTCCTGATCCCTGAACCAGTTGTCCCAAGGCCCTTGAAGTTGTTCTTGATTGCCCTCAGACCTCTCGTTGCAACTTCATCACTGCTGACCTGAAAAATGACCTGAAAAATGAATATTGGATGGATGAATGAATGGATGGAGGGCCGTACCGGGGTGGGAAGCTTTCTCCTCGCATCATGAACCCGGGCCCCAGGGAGGCAGCAGGCTTCCCGAAGACGTGGGTCTAGTCGGCATATCGGGCTTTCTGTTCCCATCAGAAGGGAGTCTTCTATGGAGGTTCTTTGGTTGGTTTGTTTTGGGTTTTTTTTTTTTTTTTTTTCCCCCTGTATGGAAGTGGTTTTGTGGCAGGGCTCCTGGCAGGTCTCTCTGCTCCCCGGAGGTTCCCTGGTTTGGGAACCCCCCATCCACCGCGCCGGAGCTCTGGGCTGCCCTTCGTGCCACCACTGGAGCCACTCACCACGGTGGCTGAGCGCTAGTTTTGGTTATATCGCGTTTAAATCTCCTGCTGTTGCTCCTGGGCTCGACTGGGATTGTAGGACTTTAATATGATCCAAAAGGCTGGTTTTCTCCCCATCAACTGTAGCGTGTTTCAAGCCTGTGTCCATGCCCCGCCTCTGGTTACTACATAATTCTTGCGCTGTTGCAGCATTAATTTGCTGTGGCACATTGCTGTGGCTGGCTTAATCAACCTGAATCTAAGGCAAATAGCAAAGCGTTCTTGAGCTATGACCCTTGCTGCAAGATTCATTCCTTGTAGGAGTCATTCAGCTTTCCTGCCAGCTTCTTAGTCTGCACCTGATGGCAGAATGCTAATTGGGACAGAAGGGACTTGGGCTTTGGGCTGCTGTGTTGGCTGCACCGCCTGCATCCCCCTGAGCCCTCCGGCCGGGCACGGTTTGGGTTGTGGCACCAGCATCATGACTCAAGGACGGCCCCGATGCCGTGTTGTCTTCAGGGTGGTCCTGTCAAACGCATGGGTGAGATTCTGGAGGGATTCAGGGATATTAAGTGGAAGAATATCAAAGGACAGCGTAATTTAAATCTGAGAGTTTTGTCAAATTGATTAGTAAGGGGGCAAATGATACTGATAAGGAACTTGGCTAAAAAGTAGAGCGCTGCGGCGCAGCGTCCGGCAGCGGTGGTGGTGTAGGACAGCCTGCCCTGCCGTAGCAGCTCCTGCTTTTTGAGCTTTTGGCTTCTCTGGTCGATGAATATCTGAAAAGCCTATGGGTCTGCAGAGCCCCCTTGCAGCCAAGGGAAGGTTGAAGCTAAGTTTGATAATACAATCAGGGGTAAAGCAGTCCAAAATGAGGGAAAACTGTGTTGGTAATGGCCTCTGTGATGGAAGATTCATTGCTTCAGGAGTCTAATCTGAGACCAAAATGAAGCCCAGAGCTGACACTCTTCAGAGCATAACGTAAGATTTACTGCTCTGCCACACTCCAGAGATTAAAAAAAAACAAACAGCCACCCTCCAACCCACCCTTCCTTTGCTGCTGAACTCAGGGAAAACCAGTGTTGGTTTCTTGGGGTTTTTTTTGTGTCTAGTGAGTAAAAAAGCAATATGGTTTTGCCATGTTTTTGCAAAGGTGTGCAGGGTCCTCCTTTTTCTTCTGCTTGTGGCCCTGCTGCTGGCAGGGAGCTGGTGGGGTTGGGCTGTCTGGGGGTGGTCCTGCCAACGGAGGTGGGTGATGCTGTGGCAGGGGATCAGTCTTCACCCTGCTGACTCTGCGGGCTGTACCAGCATTGGATGAGCTTGCCTGGAGGCTGCGGCTGGGTGGCTTTTGCTGGGTTAGAAATGCTTCTCGAGCAGGGGTGGGCGGGTGCGGGGCTGGCGACGTGCCCTACCTGAGCTGCAGCCCTGGCACCGGCTTGCTGCGTTTGGCTTGGAGGTAGAGAGCCGTTCCATATCCCTGCCAACCTGATCTAGTGGAAAATACCTTTCCATCACTTAATCTGTCAGTCTCAAATAAGCCTAGAATGGCAGGCAAGGCTTCCCTACCTGGATGCCTGTGAAGATGCTCGATTCGGGTTGTGAGCCTCTCCACCATGCTGTGTTCTCAGCACTGGGTTGCTTCTGGGGAGCCAGAAAGGGAAAGCCCAGGTGCTGGATCCCACAGAAGGGAGAACCCCTTCCCAGCTCTGTCCTCTGACCATCAGGATGTCCTTCTGTGGTCCAGGGCAGAACGCTCTGCGTCCTCCTGGTGGTGTAAAAGCCTGTAATTGCTTCACCTGCTCCGCTGGGATACGGACAGCATTTGATATGACCGATTCCTGCAGGAGGTGAAGACGTGACATCGGTATTGACACTAACACCTTAGACACGTTCTGGAAAGCCCTAGGTTTAAAAAGCACTCTGTCCTTAGACACTTGTTGCTTGGTGACAGCTGGTTCCAGTAATTTGTTTTTATAGGGCAGTTTGTAGTAAATGAATGACACGTTGAATATTTTACTGAGATTTTTAGATTATCTAAAGAATACTTTCTGGTTTACTAATTGGTAGATAATGCCAAATACATTGATGTTGACATGAGCAAATGGATTTAAAATGATTTTGAAGTGAGCCTCATTAAAAGATGCTCTAATTCAGTCAACAGGAAATGTCAACTAACGTGGCCGTGCGCGCGCTCTTGGACCAGATTGTGGCAGCGCTGGAGTTTTTATGGGCCTGTGTTAGTTACAGGCAAATACACCACTGCGTGCGGCTCCTGGTAAGTCTCGTTAAATTCTGGATGGCTGATTCTACGAGCTGCGTTTGTTAGAATCATGGAAGCTGAGAAATTAGTGATTTTACAGAGTTCCATTTGGGGAAGCCTCTTTTCATCAGCCTTTTTCTGAAAAATGCCAGAGAGAAATAAAAGCATTTGTAACTGGAGGTGATTGGAAGGTGTGCTCAGGTTGACGTGATGCCCAGTTGAGTTTTCTGAAGTTCTGGAGGGAGGCAGCGATTTCGGAAGGTTTTCTGATTCTGTGAGCTGTGTCTCTGGGGGGTGGCTGGCTGCAGCTGTGTGGAGCAGCCCTGGCTGAGCTGGGGATGAAGCTCCCTGTTGCAGCCCGAGTTGCTGCCGAAACGGTGTGTGCCGCCCTGCGTGTGCAATGTTGATCCGTAGGAGTCAGAAAAGAAAGTAGAAATCCTGTGCGAGGGCCAGCGAGAGTATTTATTTTTGCCGCGATGTGCCGGGCTTTTGTTGGGAAAGGTGATCAGATCGAGTAGATTCTAATGAGCAGTGACAGTCCGAAAGCATTCCGGTTTTAATCCTGAGGAAGGAGGTGGATTTGGATGTCTCCTCAGGTTTGTAATAAATCACTGTAGCGCCTGGTGCTCCAGGTCCCATTTGTTGCGGATAGGGGGAGATTTTTGTACTCGCCCAGATTAGGATCTGCCTTTTTTGGGCCTTCCATCAATAAAATTAATTTTTCCTTTTCTCTGTGAATCTCTGAGGGATGTTGCTTCGCTGTCGTGCGAGTAGTGTCTGAAGTTTTGAATTCATAAAACTGGATTTACTTAAATCTCTTGTTTTCATTTCCTCAAGACAAATGGGGGAATTAGTGCATGTGCAGCTCTGGCCCAGTGTTAACCCTTTTCTCTTTCAGGGAAAATGAGCTTCTCCGAGGCTTAAGAAATGAAGGAGAGAATGCTTTGGAGACATGACTAACATATCAAATATGTGCTATGTTGCATAAACCTATTATGGGTGTAATGTAATGTTCTCTCTAAAGAGATTCATGGCCGTCGGGGGGAGTGGGGAAGCAATCCTTTTCAGTAAATTGCAGCTGGATGAATATATTTTTAAAGTAAAACAGAGAAACTTAAATATCTCTTCCAGCTTTGTTGTGCCACTCTGCCATCGAGTCTCTCTAGTTGGAGCCGCCTGGCCTGCTTAGGGAGCACGGTGTTCACTGAAACAAGACTAATGGGTGAGATATTTGACTTTGCTAATTGGTACAGTGTAAAGGAAAAGCTTGTCTATAGCCTTGGTCAGCAGTCTTTAAATCTTGGAGACAGGGCAGCGGTGCGCTGGGGGTGGCTCGAAGTCGCAGTTCCTTCAGAGGCGCAGGAGGCGCGTCGGAGCCTCGCTCGTTGTGTGCGCATCAGTGCGGCTTTTCAGCTGGGTTTAAAACCACCATACCGTCAGAAACAAGCTCCTGTGCTCCCTGCGCGGTCTGTATTGCTGTAGTTCCAAAGTCTGAGGCTCATGTCTCATGTTTTCAGTGTATTTACCGTGCACGTGGATGGCGCAGTTGCGTGTCGGGAAAGCAGCACGGGCAGAGGGGCGGCTGGCTATCCAGACCTCCTTTGTATTGATGTCACAAACACTGACAGTCTTTGCTTCTGTCTCCCTTCTGTCCTCCTGTTTCCCAGATAGTTTTGCGTGTCAGTGACTTTTGCACCATGTGCGTTGCGCAGAGCGTAGCGCAACGCAGCAGTCGGGTTTGCTGAGCCTTCTGCTTGCTGGTCTCTTCCAGATCAGCAAAATCATGGCTAATGTTGGAGGAGGATGTTCCCTACCAAACCTGAGGATAGAGTAATGGTGTAAAAAGGGACGGGATGAAGCTAGCTGCCTTGGTGTTTCTGTGATTCTTGACTCCTTTCTGACACCTGTGGGCCAGCTGTCGGGGAATTATGGTGGTAGGGGTGGGGGCTGTCAGAGGATATAAAAACACATTTGTATGCCAGATGCTACATCTTGGCTATGAGAGACCATGGGGAAGGTTTAGCAAAGATGATAGTTCTCTGGGGTGGGGGGTTGAATCTGCCTCAGCTCTGGTGTATTTGGAAGTACTCAGAAGTTAAGGGATTCCCGTAAGGTGATTCATTCTCAAAATATATTGAACGCAGCAGAAGATAGGCATCAGGATTAGGGGAGCCATAAGAATATTTGACAAAAAAAGCCAAACTGACCCAAAAGGTACGTCTTACCCTTTGAAGGGGAAAGGGAGCAGGTTTGGGTTAACTTCTTTGGGAGTGACTCTTGTATTGTCCTAAGGCTGATTTCTGCAGGAAGGAGATGAGGTAGAGGAGTCCTTCACTAAAATTGCTTTCCCAGGTGAGGGGTGATCATGAAGAGCATCTTTAAAAGGGGGAGAAAGCCTCCAAAAAATCCCAGGAGAGCAGGTTTCAGCTTTCTCCTGTCGTCGTGGGCTTGCCAGGGTGTTCAGAAGATGACCTGAGCCCCTCTAAACTTTCATTAATGTCTAAAATTAATAAATACAAACGCTATCCATTTAGTGCATAATCCCTTCTTTAGATTGCATGTAGGCATAATCAAAGGATGCTTAATGTATTACATTACCTGGGATATTTGGGGATATTTTTATTATACTCAAAGTAATCTGCAAGATCTGATACGAAGAGACACAAAAGGTTAGTTGAAAGCAGACAAGAACTGAATCATTGAATTGAGTAGGAACTGCATTGTGCAAGCTGTAATGCTCCTTTCTATTAATTACTGCAATTATAATTATGGAACCCAAAGTATTTAATTGGCCTCACAGACTCTTCGCACTGAATAGATTGCATTGTTACCATTAAAAAAAAAAATATCCTCTTATGCATTGCAAATACATGTACGTGTTGCTCTCTGGTTCTCAAGAGGTTTCTTTGTTTATGTGATGAGTGATTAACGGAATTATGGATCTTTCCTGTGTTGTGTCAAACTAAAATCAAATGAAAGAAGAATTCTTCCCATGCATCAGAAGAAATTAGAAGCTTTAAAAATATAGCTTCACGCATTAAAAACACCAAAATCCAGCATAATCAGGGCCACGAAAACAGTTTTCAAACATGTGGAAGTCTCTAGAATGAAGCCAGCGCTTGGAGCTGGGTCGCCCTTGCTGCCGGTCTCGTGGCAGCGCAGCGTGGGGCTGGCCTGCTGGCCCCGGCACACATCCTGCTAACTGACCGCATCTGTCAAACAGCGTTCGGAGCTGCGGTGGGAGAGGGTTGGGCGTTCATCTCGCGTTATCCTGCCATGTTCAACTTTGCTCTTGGTGTACCGTGCGTGAGACGAGCAGGCAGGTTTAATTACAAAGCAGTAATTCCATCAGCAGGGCTCTAGTGAGCCCTTCAAACAGAGGGAAAGCCCATTTGTTCTCCATTAACAGCAGAAAGGTGCGGAAAGGTTTGTTTTTCCGCCCTTACTCCGGCATCCCTGTTTGCCGCTCAGGCAGTATTTATTGCCCTTTCCTGATCTTTTAATGTTTCCGCAAATGGAAGGGCAGTGGGTTCCGATATACCCAGATCATAACTTCCCATTGAAATGGCTTTTTAAATGGAGCGTTCTTTCTGAATTGCTGTTTCTTCTTGTTGGCTAATCTTCGCTGAGGGGCGGTGGGGGACGAGGGCTGAAATCGTCATACACAAAGATGCTGTGTGTAACACTTGGCAGGAGGACTTGAAATTGGATTACAAGCTACTATTCCAGCAAGTAAATGTCCGTGGTGTTTTTATGGCTTATCCCTATTCATCTATGTTTGCAGGGCTTTGCTTGCCAAGCGTTAATGTAAACACTCTATTTTGAGACATCAGTCCATTTGCCTTCTGGAAATCCTTCTTTTATAAGGTGGTAGTAAACCTCTGTACATAAAAACAAAATAGCCCTGTGGTCATAACTGCGCGCAGACTGGTGCTGCTGATGCACGGTGTCTGACAGCGCCTGCCACCTGTGTCAGCAGTCCGGTAGCTCCAACTGGGGACTGGTTTCAGTGAAATGCTCTCGCTCTAGGCACCAGCACTCGCCACCGTGGCTGAGCAGCATCTTCTGGCCACGGACTCACTGCCAAAACAAGTCATTATGCGAGCAGCGCAGCTAACAAAGCTAACGAAGGGTTTCTGGGCTTTCAACCTCATGAGTGGGTTCCCCACAGCGAAGCTTGAAGTTCCATTTGTGACGTGCCTGTCGGTACGTGCACAGCAATTGCTCCTCCGTAGGTTCTTCCATGCTGTTGGGCAGGCGCTGGTGCCGCAGCCTTCATCCAAGATGCTCCTGCCCGGCTGCTCTGGTGACTGTCTCTTCGAATGCTGAAAGTTCTTATCTCTGCTTCTAGCTCGAGCCTGACCAGCGAGTTTACAGACTGTATAGACGTTGCTGTTTGGTCTTACTAATTGGCCGTCGTCTACCGAACACAGGTCACAGCTTCGGCCTCAGTGCTACCCGGGGTTCGTCTGGGTTGAAGACGGAGCTCCTTTGAAACAGGAGTAACCTGGGGGTGGAAACATATGTATGTATACATATGATTCTGCCCCTGTGTGTGCGTGTGTGTATGTGTGTGTGTGTGTGTATATATATATATATATATATATGTGATTCCCCCCGGTGAGGCTGGACTTCTTATAGTTGCATTTGGAAGAATTAAGCTGACCTTCAACAGAGTTGTGCGTCTGGTAGACTCTCCTAGAACAGGTTTTCTAGAGTTGATGCTCAGTGTGAAATGGATAATAATTCCATCTCTTTAGGGGATTTAAGAAATGATTTTACTATACTGTTGGCTTGGATGAAAAAATTGCATAGGAATGTCACCTGAAACTTGGGCTGAAAAGAGAAAATGAGCAAATCTTGTGTGTCCAGCCAAGCAGTTAGTATTTCAGTGGTATAATATTTTGCACAATATTTTGGAAGAAACTGTGCAAACTTGCGGAAATACGGCCTCGAAAATGTGCGAAGAATTGCAGTATTCTGTGAATGTGCAATCTGTGTAGTTCTTAGAGGGAACTTGGTGTCAAGTACTTAAGAATATTTTGTGGTTCAGAGCCTTCTCGTGTTTATTTTGGGATGCTTTGTGACTGGGAAAAAAAAAACAACTAGTAAGTATTTATCATACTTCCTTGCCTCCTTTGAGAGCGCACACAGAAGCGAATGAAAAGATAAAGGCATAACTTCCCAGTGGAGAGCTGTTGCTGGCGTTTTTGTATGGGAACGGAAAGAAAATGTGGCTTCATAGCACAGGGAAATCTGCAGAAATGAGGGAAATCTGTAAATAAGAACTGGTGCATTTTCTCCCCTCTACTCCAGTTCCCTGAACACTTGTTTACATCTTAAATGGGGTTAAAGTACCTTCCTTGGTGGCGGGTCTTATTTAAAGGTGGGCTCAAGTGATGGGGATGAAAGCCTTAAATCCCATCTTTGGATAACGAGGCTGGCCTTGTGCAAGTCTCTGGGAATCCATTTGGCAGGAAAAAGAAAAGACTCTCTTCCGATTTTCTGGCATTGCCCCGAGGTCAGGGAAGGAAGGAAGAGGACAAACTTCCTACGCCCCATGTTGAGCGTGGGGGCCACCGTGGCTCAGGGCACCTTCCTGCTGCCGCGTGCTTGGCAGAGCTTGCCCAGGCGAGGGTTTCAGGTTGTTACTGATGTTGGTATAACAACAGTGGTGTTCTGTTCTGTTTCAAAAATGCTTGTTCTCTTCTAAAAGTGGAATTGCCCCCTGCTGACCACAAGAAAAGAGGGTTGAGAGGAGCGACACGGTAAAGCCACAGAATGGCATTAAGCTTGAGAAACTATTTTGGTGCCTTCTGAAAAGGCTAATGGTCAGGCAACAGCCCATAACTGAAATGTGTTAAGGTGATGTTAAGGGTGGAAAGCAAAATGCAAAGCTCCATCATACTTTATTAAACAAAGATGTTCGTACTGGTATATAATAACATGCTTTTATACTACGTTATACTTAAAATTAAAATGTTTATTCTGCAGCACCTCTTTGCTCTCTTCTAACAGGGGAAGCCAAGGATCAGCCGCGCTCTGCGTGATTGTATGAGCAATGTGTGTGATCAGCTTCTGTAGTGACAAATGGCAACTGTCGCTTAATTTTTATCCCCATTTATGTAGCTCCAGGACCCATTTTTCAGGTGGAATGTTGAAGCCATTAAAAAGAAATAAGTAAACTATACTGTATTCCATCATTTTTGGCAGCTACCCAGTGGTCTGGAGCCTTAATGTGTGCGTTTCTATACAGGTATTTTTCATAAGGCTTCTGCAAGGCAACCGTTTTATACTTTGCTTGTTGACTTGACTTATGGAAGATGAAAGTGTTAAGTAAATCTTGAGCCAGGCTCTTACTAGCACAGAGCCATGGCTGGCTCTGCCTTTATTCCCAGAGTCTGTAGGTAAATCGGTAGTGGGTATGTTTAATGCTTTCAGCTGCATTATTTTTAGCCTCAAGTAAGGCAAACTCTTCTCTGAACCATAAATGTTGAAGGCAAAGTGACATTGTGTTGCTCTACTTGTTTTACTTATCGGATTAGAGCTAGATAGACTGGTTTGGGCTTTTCACTTTTTGGCAGCGCGGTGGTTTCTGCCACACAGCTGTAATTTAAAGGCGGGCGGAACCTTCGTTTCATTGGGAGCATTAATATACCATACAGAGGCTTAAGCATTATCGAGCTTTGCCAGTTGCTCTTAGTATTTTCTTTAAAAAGCAGTAAAGATCATAGCTTTGGGTTGCTGTAGCATTCGGCTAAGGGTTCAGTTGTAAGCATCCTTGCCCCCTCTGTTAGGGGGGACAAAAGCCCTGCATCACCTGGCGATGCAGGATTTCCAAGCCGTTAGTTTAATTTCTAATAAAAAGCGTTACGGTGTGTTGCAGATGATGTGACATTTGTAAAGGTCATTCGAGGGAAGCTGGGTTACCTTAGGGGAAGTTGACAAAGTCTGTTCTTGGCGTGGGCTCCGTGTTCCCTTGGGGCTGCTCCTGGAGGTTCTGGTAGGGGCACCTTTCCCTTCCCTTTGCTGGGGGACCTGCCCTCCTGCAGGCGTAGTCTGTTTTCTTACAGAGCTGCTCAATACCGTAAAAGCATGTGATTTGTGAGTACAGTAATCTCGTGCTTCTGACATCTGCCTTGTTTTCCTCGGACGGTTCATCAGACATTTTAGGAAGGGAGTTCAGGTATTTTTATTGTGAGTGACTTAAGCTTTATATTCGGTATGCTGCACTTCAGTGGCGCGTATACATATATAATATATATATTTTTTATGACCTTACTAAGTTGCCAGAACAACCTACCAGTTTATCTGTTTCCTTAGCAGACTGATGTGTGTGTATGCGTGTAAATACATATAAACCCAAAAGCTGCTTAGCAGCTGCAGTGCTGGGTATGTGCTAGGCTGCTTGGGCACGTGTTCCTTGCTTGCTGCCCTTGATGTGGTGAAGATGCTCCAGTTGGTTAAGGCAGTTCCTTCAGAGGAAACAGTGGAGATTAGCATGCGTTAAATTTTGTTTCCAGAGGGGATTTTTTGACAAACTTGTTATCTTTAAAGCAGAGTGAATATTCTTGGCACACTAACTGTTCGGAATTGTACGTGTCCCTGTGCATGCATCTGCCCAGGCCAGCGACCTGGCTTGCCCCTGCTTTGTGCACAGGGGAGGAGAAGAAGAAACGCAGGGCTGGGAGTCAGTCTCAGAGTGCCGTCGTTCCCGTGCATCCTCTAGCTTTGCAGATCTCCGTTCTCCCCCACGCCCTCCTAGAAGGTGGAGTTTCCTTAATTTCAGTGGGAGAGCTGGTGCTGTGATATCTCTTCAACAGCTTTCTGCGTGATTGATAAACAGATGGGTAAACTAAGTGGGGGGACATACAACCCACTGCAAAATATGCATCCCATGTGTGCCATCCTCATTCACAAATCATCTTGTATCACACAATTGAGGTGTGCATCCCATCTAGGAGTCTGGGGTTGAATAGCTTCAGCTACTCAGTAGCAGCAGGGAGGAGAAAGGCCGGTGGGATGCAAAGGCTGGTGCCGTCAGTGCTGCGTTGTGCTCGCTGTGCACCAGGGAAGCTCTGGAAGAGCTGCTCCAGCCTCTGGCTCCTCACAGCGAGGGCTGGCTGCCTGCACGAGGCGGTGAGCCCTGTGCTCGGGGGATGTCAAGTTACTAACCTGGGGTTTTCCAAGTGTATCCAGCTGCTTCCAGTCTTGCCTTGGTACGGGTTGATCCTTGCTTTGCAAAACACAAGCATTACCGATGTCAGATTTCAATTGCAATTGTTGAGCTAGTATTTACGTATAAAGTTTCATGTGAAGAAAGCCCTTGATGTCCTCCTCAAAAGTTATTTTTTTGTATAATGGGATTGGAATGAATGAGAAATGGCATCTAATTGCAGGCTGCATTATTTAATTTTTTTTTGCAAGGGAGTTCACACCTGGTTCTGTTTTCTAGTCCCACTGTTAATCTTTGCTGTTCTAGGTTCAGGATTATTATATCTACGATTCCTGAAGCTGCTAAAATTACTATTTAAGAGAAAGCCCTGGCACGAAGGTGTGGGAGGATTATTAAAATATATGCACCTTTCAATAAAGGTCTCTCGGAGACTTATTTCAGTGCATCAAATTTTACTTAGTGCGTGTTAGTCACCACTGTGAAAAGAGGTGCCCGTCGGTACCGTTATGTGAAAGGTGAGGATGCTCTGAAGCACAAGGCAGGCCCGTGTTGGTAGGTGTTTAGTACAGCTTAACAGCCAGTGTCTCTCTAGGCAGCAGCGTAACGCTCCCCTTCTGTAGGAAAGTTGAACCCCTTGAGAAATGGCAGAAAAAAAATGATCAAAACACTTGCAAGGTTAATATCAGTTATAAAACACGCTTTTAAAACTGGGCAAGCTTAAAAGGTGGCATTTTTCGGAATAAAGCATACTTCTACCTTTTAAAAAAAGCATCCATCTGAGGAAATAAAATTCTTCCTGGTATAAGCACCCAAGGTAATAGAAAGGGAGCTGAAAGAGATTATCTTTATTTCTGAGATAGGATCAGATGTATTAGATAATTTCTAATTTAGTTTTGAAAATCCTCCATTTACAGGGATCCTGTAATGTTCCTCGCCAGCCTTTGCACATGCTTATCTGTCTTACAGTTTTCGTATTTTTTAGTTTTCTGACTATTAGGTTTAAATCTTCTTTGCAAAGAGGTGTCTGCTGTAAAATTGCTGAATGGGATTTAAGCACATGTGCAGCAAATTGCTGGGGGCTGGAGCACAGGTGCACTGGCTACGGAGTGTTTTTTCCTTTCACCGACCTTAGCCAGGGAAGCAAAAGAATTCAGCAAATATCATTCAAGGTAATGCGATTTGCTGAAAAAGTGTGTATTTTTAGGATGTTTACTACAGGGGCCTAAAATTATATGGACCATTTGCCACCCTCGAGAAGAAAAAGAAAAAAAAATGTATCTCCGGTTAAATTTCATACTAAAAGCAATCTTTTAATAGACCTCCTCCTTAAAAGCCCAGGTATTGTAATGGCACTGGCGTCACCATAAATCAAACAGCTTATTGCTCTGTAACCACAGTGTCTGACTCGGGGCTGGTGAGTTTTTATCCACTTTTATCTTGGTGAGCAGTTCTGACACTGCTCATCCAACTTGTTTTTTTTTATTGTGTGGGGGTTTTTTTGTTTGTTTGTTTGTTTGTTTTGAGTAAAGCATGTTGTCTATTGAAAATAGTTTTTACACCATCAGTGTACGGGTTTGGCAGCAATCCCACCCTTATGCTCGTGCTTGGTGTCGGCACCACAGGACCCAGGGAGGCTGTGCTGATCCTCTGCTAAATAACGAGGGATGCGCTTGCAGCCCTGGTCCCGGTGTCCTCGGCACCCTGTGCAGCAGCAGCAGTGGCGCCGTGACCAGCGTGGTGCGCTCCACAGCGTGGCCCGGGTGCGTTGTCACTGTCCCTGTGCCCGCACCGTGCTTCCCCTGCCCTGGCCGTGCCTGTGGCCGCGCTGGGGGCTGGCGGATTGATGGCCATTTTGTTACGGGCCAGGTGTCGGAGCACAGAAATAAGCTTTCAGATCTAAGGTCTTGCTGCGACAGCTAGTGTGCTAAAAGACATTTGCTTGGCAATCAAAGGCATTAATAGTGTTTTTTGTTGACCACCTGTTCAGGGGGAGGTTTTTAATTACCTTTTTGGTCGCTGGCCAGTGTGATAATGCCTGTACATGTTTCTTTTCCTCTGTTTGGTTCCCCCAGCTTGAACACAAAGCGAGCATTAAATTGCCTTTTCAGAAGTGTTGCAGCCTTTGGAAGGGGGTAGCATGCTTTCCCCGTATCTCAGTTGTATCTCACAGTGAGGGGTGCCAGGAAGCTGAATTTCAAGGGAGAAAGCTCAGAAAAGACTCTGGGAGCAGTTGGTGGCCTTGGCACTGCTGGCAGTATTCAGAATGTCTGCAGGCTGGAGGGTGGCTTGGGAGAGGTGCTCCCCTGCCACTGGTCGGGACTGGAGGGAGAAAGGGCTGCTGGTGCCTGCTGCAATTTTTGGACACACTTTTCTAATCTGAAAGCTGGGAAATGCGGAGCCCGACACCTGAAGTGTGTTTATTCCAGTGTGGACTATCAACCCGCAGATTCCTGCGAGGAGACCTCTGTCCCTGGAGCTAATGGAGAAGCCTGGTGGTAAGCTGTTATTTTCGGTGTGAGGCAGCCAACAGCTGAGGGATGAAATGTGCACTGCTGAGAGGGTTTATAGAGATTTGTTGACAGCAGCAGAGGATTGCGGCGTTCCGGACTTGCTCTCAACAGCACTCACTCTGCTTAGAGATTTTTTTTTTTTTTTTTTTTTTTTCCATGCTCTTACCCCAGGCTCTCTCGTTTCTTATTCCATTGACTTCTGGGTATCCACCAGCTTGTGTAGGCTCCCGTTCCTCTGCCCCCTGGTCCGGCAGTCGCACGTATGGCTCCTCGTGTGCGCCTTTAGGAAGATCTGCACCCAGCCTGCGCAGCCGTGGGGCTGGAGGTGGGTGGGTGGGAGCTGTGTGGGAAGGGGCTGGGCACCGGTGCGGAGCCTTCAGCTGCTTCGCTTGCCAAAGCTGCTGCGTCTCTCCTGAGCGTGTGCCCTCAGGCTGGACCTGGTCTGCCTCGCAGAAGGTTTTCACCTGCAAAACTAAAGGTAAATGGCAGTCGCAAAGGTGACAAACTCTCTGCTCCGACCCCTCCTCTCCCCCCAGCTTCGTTGTTGAGTACATTTGCTCGAGATGCTTAGGGCTGGAGCCGATGGCAAAAATCCGCCAGCAAGGATGTGATGGCTGCTACTCTCTGGCTCCAAAGGGAAGGCAAAAGGAGTTTGCCGGAGATCCCATTCTCACCCACGTGCATGGGTTCCCCTTCTCTTGACTCCTTTCTGCCTTAGGAAGAAGAAACCAGCTCCCCCAGCTCAGCCAGCCAAGCCCCCGGAGCTGCAGCCGGTCGGCTGTGCTGGCTGGTCTTGGCTGCATTTTCAGGGAGTCGCTCTGGGCGCTGTTAGTAGAGGTTTGTTTTCCTGCGTGAGAGTGGTAGTCTTTAAAATGGGGGTGTTCAAGGGGAAGTAGCAAGGTAAGGGGATACAGCTAGGGCTGATGAGCTGGAGTAGAGTACAGCGAGTTGGCGGGGGCTGGAGCTGCTGCAGCCACTGCTAAAGACTTCTTTGATGTGGAAAGAGGATAACTGACCTTCCTCTGAGGGCTGTTAAGGATTAATGTTTGCACAGGGCTTTGAGTATGTCAAGCTTTATGTAAATATCACTTACGACTTTTTTATTAATTCCCTCCCCCCTCAAGTAAATAACCTACACCATGCATGCCTGATGCTTGCTGCAAGCTGGTGCAGGGGAAGGCAGCGAGGCAGGGTGTCGGGGTGGTGCAGGAGGGTGCCACCTCCCAGGGTGTTTTGCTGCCTGCAGCCGCTGCGCTGGGAGCCCGGGCAGAGGGGCTGCCTTGCCTGCCCACCGCTGCCCTCCTCCCGCTCCCTCCTCCAGACTCTGCGACTCCCTGCTTGCCCTCGGCTTCTGCAAGTGCGCAGGGAAGGAGGTTTGTGAGCCAGGTCATTGGGGATGAACCATGGGATAGGAGTGCAGCCCCCTGGCAGGAGGCATTCAGATACTTGGGCTGTAGCCCCTCGGGGCAGGATGCCCTGCAAGTTCTGTTGTGACTCTGCAGAAATGGGTGCGTTCCTCTGAAATGCCAGTTCTGGCTTCAAATCTACTGCTGCTTCGTGCCATGTAGTATTTGTAGTACAGAAGAAGAGCTGGATTAGTCCATGTCGTTTTGGACTCTTAAGTTCCCTTAATTTATGATTTGGTTTACTCTTGACATGGGACGCTTATAGAGGAAGGATTAATCCGTGGGTTTTAGCGCCTCTGCCCTTGTGCTGGTACGTGTATACCAACAGGCAGAAGCATCGTTAGAAGAAAGATGCGGGAAGGGTTAGGTGTGTGCAAGGCTGTGTTAGGCATTTTCCCGCTGAGTTCGGGAAGGCATTTCCAAACCTTCGTGTTGTGCCTGAAACTATGGAGGGTGGGAATTGACTCTTTGCCAGTTAGTTACTTAAACTTAAGAGATCTGTGCGTTCAAATTACTTATCTGGAGTGCTGGCAGGATAATAAATTCAAGGGACTGTTCTAACTGTTGTCAGTCTCAAATGTAATCCTATTAAAATAATTGAGTATTTCCAGGGTAAAGAATTCCCTCATCCCCTGTCCCCAGCACGCAGAGGGAAACATGAAAGGCAGCGCGGAGTGTCCTCGGCGCATCATTGAGCAGCCCCGGCCGCTGCTGCGGGATTCAGGCAGCCGGGACTTGGCCAGCTGCAGCACGTCGGAGAGCTGGGAAGGTTGTAACGGACGGTTGGTCCGCAGTGGTCCCCATGTCCACTTTGTGCCTTTCTTGTGGAGGCCAGTGGTTTTTGTCCTTGCTCCCTGTCTGAATTGGGCTAGTGCACCTTGATTACCATGGGAGGTTGCTCATACCCTCTGGGATCTGTGCCTGGAATGCAAGGGATACCAGGCTGAAGGGGACCTGCTCTGCTCTACCCAGGGTGTCCGGTGACACTCCCAGGTGCAACCTTGTGCATTTAAGGCAGATAGGAGACTGCTGAGCCCATAGCAAATGTCTTTTTTTTTTTTTTTTTTTCCTTCTGTTTTTTTTTTTTCTGGTTTTTTTTTCTGTTTTTTTTTTTTTTTTCTTCTTTTCTTTGGATCCTCACAGGCATTTTTATTTTGGAATAGCAATCCCCACTGGCGGTGGTTTTTCCCCCAGTTTAAGACAAAGATCAGTTCTCTGGTTTGAGTTGTTTCAGCAGAGATGGGGCAACAGTCTCCTGGTGGTGGTGCTGCCAGTGAAGCCCCCAGGACATCAAAGCGCAGCCTCTGCTACTTTTTGAGAGAAGACAGTTTCTCCAGTTTGCCTTTTGATAAACTTCAAGTGCAGGCGTGACCTGAATTTACAACACAGAGAAAGAAAACAAGAGGAAAAATATCTCTCAAAGCTTTTAAGGTGTCTTTGACAGCAGTAAACTAGAGAAGAGAAGCACAAGTTCTTCCCTCTCCCCTTTGCTTTTGTAGGTCACTTCAGGGGAAATCTGAGCAAATCGGGCAACTTCAAAACCAGCCTCCAGCCCGACCGCTTCCACCCGCTAACCAAAAAAATCTCCTGCTGCGCAACCCACAAACCTCAAATTCTCTTTGGCAAGCTCATGTGAAAACCATCTTTGAATAACTCGCCGCAAAGAGGACATGAAGTTCCCTTGATTTGGGAAAGTAAACAGGTTTATTTCTGTGTGCAGAAGCTTTTACGTGGTGCAGCGCCCTGGCGAAGGCAGCTGACCTGTATCTTTCCCTGCTTGGGTTTACCCTTGGACCCAGTGATCTTGAAGGACAAGGTCACTTGGCAGGGGAGGAAGGGTGGGCTGTGTGGGTGGCTCCCGTTACCCCTACCCTTGTGCCCATAAGTTGCGATATCGTTCACACCAGTTTTGTTCTGCAGAGCGCAGTCGATAACACGCGCCCACCTCGCTTGGAAGCTCGCACGTGCTCCATTCCACCGGTGAGCTTGGGTTACCTTGAATTGAATTGGTTTATGGCTTGCTGTTCTCGGTAAAGCAGGAGAAGAAACGGTCACATAACTCAGTGGGGCTTGCCCTTGGAGTGATTTAGTTAGGCTGGATGGTGGCCGAGGAGCCGTATTGATTTGGAGCTCCCGCTGGAGCTGAATTCGGAAAGCGCTGCGGCACCTGCAAGACGTTCGCCTGAATAGAGGCACTGAGAAAAGCATTTCAGCTATTGGCATCGCTCCTAATGCGTTTTGTGTGTGTCTATACCACAGGGAGTAATGTGTGGTTATTGTTGAAGTATTATCTACATGGGTTTTCAGAAGATGAAGAAAAGGCACTTTGCTGCAATAACTGTTGTGGACATGCTATTGTGATAATGCTTTGGTGGTGTTATGTGGAGATGTGGCTCAGTATATTTCCCCCTCGCTGTATACGTTTTTAACAACAGCCCAGCAGATATATCTGATAAATGATGCTTTGAAGGCTGCTTTCAGGTGTCCAGTAATTTTGGCTTGAAATGTTTATTTGCTTGGATCGTTATTTTAGTTTAATCTATTTGGATCTAGACGGTAATGCCTATCAGCTGTTCTAGTAGCTGCCCCATGTATTAAGCATGAAATAGTGTTGGTCATAGGAAGGCGAAGAAATAAATGAACCTCTCCAAATTGCTTTAAATCTGTATGTTTGTTGAGGTGAACTTGTGGGAGCAGATTTTATTTTGTCGTGGCTTTGCCAGCGTACGTTTCAGTCTGCTGGAAATAGCTCTAAATGACCATCTTGTCGTAGCTACCCTGTTTGTCATAGGAGGTGTGGTACCCTTTGCGCGCGATAACTTTGCAGGAAGGTTTTGTAATGATCCTCTGTAACAGCACAAATCCCGTGGCTTTTTCTCAAAGCCATTTTAAATGCAGCTCAAAAACTCCTTTAATGGGGAGGGGGGGCTTTGTGTGATGAGTAGCCAGCCACCGTTGGCCTCCGGGTGGGTGATGCACGGTGCGGAAAAACCCGAAGGTAAAAATAGGGAATGGGCGCTGCATCTCAACCTTTCTGTCTCGTTTGCTCAGCTTCCCATGTCTTTTGTCCTTACAAAGCAAAATGGAGTTTATTGTCTAATCACCAAAGTTGCAGAGTAAGTACTTGTGTCCAGAGTGATAGTTGTCAGTGCCAAGAAATAGAATTGAGCAAAATTAAACCCAAACCTGATTAGTGACCTACTTATGGGATGCAGAAGGTGCTGGGATTCTAGCTTAAGCAAATTCCAATACCCTAGTTAATTGTTTTTTCCCTTGATTAATAATGTGTAACTGAAATATCAGTCAGGATTTTTAAAACAAGGAGGCAACTTTAAAACATTAGATGTATTTTGCCTTGGGAGAACTTAATTAGCTGTCAACAGCACAACACATGAATGGTGACTTTTGAATGAAATTATGAAATCTCTGCTCCTGAGGCATTTTTCTCCCTCCTTGCATGGCAGAGGGAAAAACGACAGATTTGTTTAGATAGAAGCTAAGTAATTTTTGGAAAACGCTTTTGCCTGTGCAGTTTTCTTGTGTTAATTACAGAAGCGTATAACCCTTTGGTTCTTACTTGGAAGTGAGTGCCTAACACCACGGGGGGATCCAAGCAGGTTGGAAGCGCGCTCGCAGGCGAATCGGAGACCGTGGTCTTGTGGTTCTCTGTTTAATGGGCTAATTTCTTAAGTGATTGAACTTCTATCATTCTACTGGATAGCATGGTCATTTCCGTACTTTACAAATGCAATAAATAAAACACAGCCATCAAATCACTTCAGTGGTACTAATTTAGAGCTCCTTGCCTTTGCTGACACATGATGGAAGTGTGGCATGGTTATCGGGGAAATTGATGCATTGGTTGAGCGCAGCGGAGAGCGCTGAGGACACAACAATGAAGCGAAGGAGAGCAAGGCAGTTTGAAGTATGAAAATATCTTAATGTTTTGATGGCTTTGCAGTGATGTGAGTTGGTGAGAGTGTGTGCCAGTATAAACAGCTTTGCTGGAGCGTTAATGTTGGGTGAAACAGGCAAGTTATATTTAAGGTTGTCTCATGACAGAATTCAGTGTATTATCCAAATGAAGCCTTTAAACCTGGGTTTCCAAGACCAGCTTGTTGCCATTAGATCTGATGACATTCTTACATGTTTGGTTGGTGCTGCCGCCCCTGCCCCGCCCCCCCCCCCCCCCCCCCCCCCCCCGAAGCCTTCTCGTATATAACCTTAAAAAACAAATCGAACCAAACCCATACAAGAAACCTCATTGTTAAAATGGGGATTGCTGCGTCTCCTTGGGAAATGTGGCGTACACCTGCCTTGATAATCAGACCTCCAGTTATGCCTTAATTTGAGGCAAGGTTTTTCCCAGGAGCCTGGAATGAGGAAAGGTAGATGAGGAGATAGAGGTAGATACAACAGGTAGATGAAGATACAGAAGACATCTACTAAGAGAACAGTCAGATGATTTGTGTAACTCTCTTGTAAGTGCTCTGTTAAGCTTGGGCTTCGTAAAGGCTCAAGGTGACTTGGCAGTCTGTTGTGGCTTTTTTTTTTTTTAAGTTCAGGAATACGCCTTGAGGTGTGTTCTGCTGGTCAGGCACCCTGAGACGTTCCGCACGCGGTGTTCTCAGTGTGTATGAAATATTTTCTGTCACGGCGACGTCTTCAGGTTTTGCTTGGCACTGCTGCAATCCATCCATTTGCAGCGATGCATATGTTTTGCGCAACGGCTCTAGTTTCTCTAATCATTCTCGTGGAAGCGTGGCTCTGTCAGGTGGTGAGTGATGTGCGGGGAAGGCTGGCGAGACGGGGGAGCCAGCACAGCGTGAGCTGGAAACGCTCCCGGTCTGCCGCCGCGATGGTGCTCAGCCCATAGCATCGTGCGCCCTGACAGATGAAGCCAGTGCCGCGAACGGCACCGATAAAACCAAATTCTGGCTCGACTGAGTGGCTACAGGAAACGGCCTGGACCAGCTGAGGCTGTCACTGGATTTTTGCCCCAGGTGGGTGTTAACTGGATGACAGGCAGTCACAGGAGCTGGTGGCTCTGCAGGTAGCTGGTGTTTCACCGTAACTCCTATTCTTAAAGCTTCAGCTTCTTAAATCATTTGAATATACCCGAGCCTGCGATTCCGAAAGGGGGTGAGGGGAATAGGTAGAGCAGTACCCTGATGTGATGATCCTTGGGAAAAATCTTGAGAAGTGCCTGACCAAGTCTTGAAGAAGACATTGTTTGTATTGGAGTGACAATGAAAGTGGTGCCAAAGGGTGCGAACGGCCATGGGTTGTGACATAGTTGCCAGATAAAACATCAACAGGCTTTAGAAAACCTAAACGAAATTGACGTACCTGGTATCTCTCTGGCCCAGCAGCAGCTCAGGTGGCTTCGGTGGGACAGGGATCCACCAAAAGGTCTATTTGCCGGTTTGCTGCTCTAGTATCTATGCCATTTTTTTTTTTGAATCTGTAAAAAGTGATTGCATCTTGGATAGGATTTGTAAAAACACATTTTTGAATGACTACCAAAGTCTTAACATACATGTTGGTCCTCCCTGTGACTTGTTCCAGAGACTGGTTATTTGACTGTGAGGATATGAAACTGCACTTCCTGAATATAAGATTTTTAAATTCTTTTTTTTTTAAAAAAAAAAAAACCAAGAAGCAAACACTTTAATTATGAGCTTATGGGTATTGTGCAAAGCTGGTGTTTAATGCCCAGCGAAGGCCTTGCTCAAGGCAGCAGCTGCGCAGGGCAGCCGGCCCTCAGCGGAGCCGCTCTGGCAGCGGGTGCTCATGGTCCTGTGGACCTGGGTACGAGCAGCGCCAGGTGGGTGGGGTTTGGGTTTTTTGTTAAAATTTGGGTTGACTCGAAAGCGAGAAGGCTGCAGTAGCAGTACTTCTCGTTGGGATGGGATCGGGGGACTGCAGGGAGGAATGGCTCCGGCAGGGCGGGTTGGCCTGGCCGTGGCTGTGACCTGAGGTTTCCGAGTGGGTGCTGGGGGTCCTCGCTTGTGGCTCTGTGTTTTGCGGGAACGGGCGGCTATCTCCGTTTCGGTGTGGTACAGTCTGCCAACCCAGCCGTTCCTGGGAGCATCACACAGTGATGGGGCAGCTTCGTTTGTAGCAAGGCTTAATCAGTGTGGTGTGTCTTGTGCCGTCTGTGCCACGCTGTCGTTTCACCTGAGTGTACCAACACCTTGGGACACCCTGTCCCTTCTCCTGTGGCCGAAGCCCTCCTGTGCATCCGTGGGGACACACATGTGCTAAACCTGTTCGAAATGGGGACATGTGAGAGAAACCAAAGGATTGTCCCGGTGATGTATGATATTGGGTTGCTTTTTCAGTCAGATCTAACCTTGAGCTTCCCTGTCACGAGTCACTGTCGACCTTCTGATTGAGATTCCCTGCTCTCCAAGGCGACGCGGAGAGAAATGGTGAGGTGCTCCCCACATATCTGTGGCAACTTGTGACAAACAATTTCAAATTTGGCAGATGCAACGAAATTGTTAGCTGTATCCTGACACTACTTCTGGGGCTCAGGAATGTGTTTTTGTAGCAGATGGAGCTATTAGTTAGCTGTGCTATCTTGAAGAATTGCTTTCCCAGGTAATCAGCTCTGCTCATTTAGGATGTCGTTTCCCCACCTCGATATGTCAGCCGAGGAAGCAGGAATGATTAATCACTGCGGCTTGGACACCGCACAAGAATAACTGCGTGGAGGGAATCGTTCTGCGGAGCACCAATGCCACAGGGAGTTTAAAGTGCTCTGATGCAAAGCAAACAAGATGGAAAAGATGACCGTGATGCTTCCTGATGGCTGTGTGTCAGCACAGAGAGTTTCTGTGGCAACCTGAAGATTTGCAATTCATGGGAAGCCTGGAGTGAGACAAAACTTTTAAGCCCCGGCTGTTGCTGCTGTGGAAGGGTTAGCACCAACACCTGGCAGCCTCCTTCCACTGCTTGCTTTTCATGCTTGGCAGGATAAATCATATGAGAGTAACACGCACAGTAAACCCTGCCTAAAATACGTACGCCTTCCACATTTCCAATAAATTTGTGCTGGAGAAGTTAAAGGTTTATGAAAGGTATGTTAAAAATTCCCTGTTGATCCTGGCTGCAGACTTGGTGGACAGGGTGACAAAAATACTGTTAAAGAAGCATGGTTTTATTCCTCTTGGGTCAAAGACAGAAAATGAGATTTTGTTTTTTTCAATTACTAATATTCTTAAGTTGCCAACAAGGAAGGTTAATCCTTTTTTTTTTCTTTCTTTTTTTTTTTTTTTTTTTTTTTCCTTCTCCTCTGGCACATCTCAGGCTTAAGTCTTCTGATGACTGCCTCTCTTTTCATCACCCTTTTGAAAGTAATTTGGAATATTTTGCAAGACTTATGTTGCCATGTACCATACAAACATAAGGTGCAAAATAGGAGAAGCCTGGGATTTGTGATATGAAAGGGTATCGACTTTAGCTCTGAAGTACGGCCAAGTAATTCAAACTTGTTAGGCAGCCTCATCTTATGAGGAACATGCAGGATTTTCAGCCTCATCCCCTCTTCTAAGAGCCTTGTACTGCTTGCTTCCCCCTTTGGGCTGCGCAGTTCTTGGCGTTGTGCTGTGTAGGACTTTCAGCCACGGGTGGGGAGTCTCCAGAGCTTGGACATCTGATATTGAAGGAGGAAGCCGAAGGGACTTGTGGTGCACAAGAGGCTCATGCGTGAGAAAATAACTGCAAAGGGGTTTTTGTGTTCTGCTGGAGCAAATTAGAGCAGCTTCAAGTAGGTGGGAACCAGTAAGCCAGAGCTGTAGTAGCTGGTAATGGAAAGCCCAGCTTTGCAACTCAAGACACGGATGTTATTAGCAGGGCTGCTTTTTTTCGACCGTTAGGGCTAATCTTTGTTTCAGATGGGGTTGTACAGCAACTAGAGAGCTTTGAATATAAAAAATTATAGCAGCATTAAACCTTATGTCGTGAATTTTATGGTAGATCATGGAATCACAGAATCAGTTGGGTTGGAGAAGACCTTTAAGATCATGGAGTCCCACCATTAACCCAGCGCTGCCAAGTCCACCGAATAGTCCTACAGGACTGTATCGTCAAAGCTCATCAGTGGTGTTTTGTGTAAGTGAGCGTACAGCGTTATCGGCCAAGATACCTCTGCTACACCATCGCTTTTGGTCAAAACTGTGCTGGAAAGTCACCTCACAGCAGGTGCTTCCCAACTTCATCTCAAAATCACTGCAGTGTGGGAAGAAACTCGTGTGCCTTGGCCATTTCTGCAGTCTCTGCGCCTTGTCCCAGGTGCTTCCAAAGCCAAACATAAGGTCGTGCGTACCTTCATACCTCTGACGTAGCCATGTCTTTCCATATGTATGTAAAACCAGCTGGAGTGGGAAGCGGCACCGTTGCCCCGGTGGGTTGTCTCCTAGAGCGTGTGCTGGCCTCGTCAGGGAATTAAAAGGTGTGATTGGCAGGGTGGTGAGGATATTTACCTTTGAGTCTGTTTGTGAACTTGTCTTCTCCTTACCTACCTTCCTTATGTCTGTTCTTGAAAATGTTTTTGTTTATTTTCAAAGCATTTCATGCCTGTGGCAAAATTTTGAAGTTAATTGCCTGGATGCATACGGCAAGGAAGGCAAAGCACATTATGAGAGGATACTGTAGGTAGAGACTGAGAGAATAACCTTGGGGCATCTGCCTGTGAGCAGGCATGTAAAAATATTAGGTTTTGAACTTTTACACTTCAAATGGTTTGTGTATAAAAAAAAAAAAAATAATTTTTTTTTTACCTATCAGATTTGATCCTTTTGAGTCACAAGACCTTTTTTGTGGTTGGCAGGACTGTGGTAACATATTTCTTTTTAAGCGATCTCTGAAATTGTAGAGTACTTTGGTATGAAAGTGCTTGATGGAAAGCTGTACAATTTGTTCAGGCGGTAGCACAGAATGAGGGTTTTTTTCAGTGGAAACCGAATTGGCTTTTTGAAGCTGTCCTCTTCATGTTTCAGAGGCAGTTCGGCATGCGAGGGCGCGCGGGGATGGCGGCACAGCTGCCGTTTGCTCTCCCCAGCGAGTGTCTGCACGCTCGGAGTATGTGCTTTCGGTACAATTTGAGGCAGCAGACTTGTTTCTTGGAACGGGAGAGTCTGTCCTAAAATACAAAATAAAAAAAAAACAGGGATGTGAGCCTCGTTGTTGAAAATGTTTCCATGTCAGCTTTAATAATCTGTCTGTGCCCCCCCATCTGCTGTCATAGAGACGGACAAGTTTCTTGGCTACTGGCTCCCTACTTGTTTTGACTGAGTAGGAGCATCCTGACACACGGCACCGTAGCAGGCTGCAGCCGAGTCAGAAATGGTTGAACTAGTTGGATCATCACTTCCTACGCACGCACTGAGAAATTGTCCCCAGAATCCAAATGAAGGGAACTTCTACCAGCGGGGGAAGAGCTTTGAAGGCTGTTAGGCAAATATATAAATAAATAATAATAATAGTTTAAAAAAAAAAAAAAAAAAAAAAAGGCTTGCTGCCCATTCTTTCTAAATGCCAGGGAAGTGAGCCCCCCAGCCAGGCGGGCGCCCGGTGGAGGTGAGCTTGCGAACCTGCCGCGGGCTGCAGGGCTCGTGCTCCCTGAGCGCTGAAGGTGACTTTGACGACCACGCGTTTCTGGCTGAGACTCCAGCGTTGTCTTGAAACAGGTAGTGAAATGCTGCTCTAACATCAGCCTGCCAACAGGCAAGCAGCGTTCTTCATCACGATTAATGATTTCAGTGTAAATAACTCAGCGCTAAGAAACACAGCATTAAGAGAAGTAGAACGCTTCTGGCATATATCATAAATCGAGAGGGACTGGACCACTTCTGTGAGACGCCTGCGTTTCGGTCTTGAGGCAGTGTTCCCTGGGAAATAGTAATGTATGCTGAAAGATTTTTTTTTTTATTATTTTTTTTTTCTTTTTCCCCCAGTCCCCTTCCCGCCCATAGTCTCGAGTCTGCTTTGACCCTAATAAGGTAAATGGACAAGGAGAAAAGGGCGCAGGGATGTGTCATCTGAAAAATCAAATGTTTTGAAATGGCTGATGCTCTGTAGAAGCACAGTAGTCTTTCTGGTAGGAAGCTGTAAACAAAACAGATTGGATCAATTATCTCTTTCTTTGCAGAAGCCATTGCAATTAGTGAGCATCTGAAGTGCAAAACATGTTTCCCAGGTGGCGTCAGAGGGAAATGCTGGGCAACCCGGGCCACGCGCTGGCACTGCCCATGGGCAGGATGGGCAGGATGCTGGCCCAGGCGCCTCCTCCCCAGCGAAGCAAGAGGCAGGCGTGCTCACCGTTTGCTGTGCAGCTCTGGGACTCCTTCTATATGTAATAGCAGCGTGCCAGCACTACGCTGCCCGCTCAGGATGTGTGGACGGAAAACAAGGTGGGTTTTTGTGTGTACAGGAATCTGCAGGCTCCCCTCGGTGACGGAGGTCCCATCCTTGATGCGTTTGTGCAGGGTTTGCCAGGCTCTCGTGGTTAAAGCCAAGCACATGGCAAAATGTTTTGCTCAGTCTAGAAATTAATGAGGTGCCATGTTGGGAATAGAGTTATGCTCACAGACTGGAGTTCATGGTGAAGCGTACCTTTAATGTGAAGTGACACTTGTCAAAATAAATGAGCAAGATTTTTATTGCATGTTCACTCGCTTGTAAAATTTGCTAGTCTGCAGTGGCTCTTAATCATTGATGTGAATTAGCCAGGTTCTCCTGTAGTTTAATTACTAGTATGTCATGTTTAAATTCTCCCTTGATGAACTAATGGTTAGATTATATGCACAGTTTCATAATAGGTAACGGGCAAAATACAAACACATGAGGTGAGTGTAGATGGTGTAAAATGCTTAATCCGCAGAAGACTGGTGCGGTTGCTGTTAGGAGCAGAAGGTTGGGTGGGAGCTCTGGGTCACCACGGCTAGTCCTGCCAACTGTCCGTGTCATATTTAGGGCAGGGATCAATCCTAGTCCGGGACACGCGTTGCTCTTCTCTGGGAATTGCATGTTGGTATGGCAGAAGGGATGGATTGTGCTGGTGCTGCCGCGGGCAGCGTGCCTTCAGGTCACCTCTGTTCTCCAGTAACATTCGTCACTGGCTTTAGACCCTTCTTTCTGTTGACTTCATGCTGCTTCGTGGTGGTGTTTGATGGTGTTCATTCCATATTCTTAGCCAGCTTCATAGCAAGGTTTAATTATTTTGCTCAGCAGAAGCAGGAATGCTTTGTGTTGTTTCATACATCCTTGTTCCTGGGGATTAATGAGGAAATAGGCAGAGCATTGACCAAAGATGCAGACTTTGAAGAAGATATTTTTTTTTTCTTTCTGTGCTATTACTTACAGCTTTTCAATAACTGAGAGCACTTCCCAGCTCTGTCACGCCACAGAGATGTCGTGTGCTAATTGTTTGACTGGGTTCTCAGAAGATGACTGAGCTACCGTATTGAAGCAGAATGGCAGGTGGAGCAATAGACAGCATGAAACTGAAATTCGCTGTGAGAGATGTACTCCTACAGATTGCCTGAAATGCAGCAGTGGCTTCTCTTCTTGCCGTAGCAGGGCTGGGCACGCAGCAAATGCTGCGGAGCTGGTCTCTTGTGGAAGTGCAGCCAGAGTGAGGTTTGCAGGCAGCTGCTAACTCGCCCTCCTGATAGCAGTAATGGCACCTCCCTTGTCTTGACCTCTTGCTCAAAATGAAATTCTTAATTACTAAGGAACCTGGTGACTGAGTCATACTGCATGTTGTCAAGGAGACAAATAAAGCCTGTTGAACTCACAGAAATTGTCTTGGAGAAACTGGCATGTCTCCTCTTAATTCTAGAAGCACGTTGAGGCAGTGAAGTTTTCTAGATGCTAGGTGCAGCTGTTGCCTTTGCAATATAGATTTCAAAATTACATACCTGAATACAAAAAGGCAAACTCATTCTCCCACCTCTTATCTGTGCTCCTAGGAAATTCTCTGTTTACCTTGATAATGCAGTTTTCTAAGTAGCCACACTTGTTAATGACTAGGTAAGATGAGACAAGATGTGCAGAGGTTGTAATTGGAAAGGAAATAACATTTAAGAAGTGAGAAATTGAAGATGCTTTCCATATGGAATAATATATAATCAGCCTTTTAAATCCAAGGTTCACCTAACTGCTGCTTTTTTTTTTTTTTTTTTTTTTTTTGAGGAGGAGGGGAGGGATCATCTGCAAATTGCCAGCAGCTCTGCTGAGCAGGAGCTCTTGGTATAACTACAGAGGAAATTGCGCTTAACTTCCAGCATTTATTTACTGCTTTTACCTTTTCCTTTATGTTGTTTGTTTACCTGCAGCTGAGGGGATACAGGAAAATTAGGAAATGGTGGCGTGCGAGCTCTTGTGTGCCGCTTCCCCCTGCCGCAAGGAGGAGCAGAGCCCCGTGACTGCAGTGGTGCTCGCAGGAGTGGGGTGCCGCGGTGGTCCCCAGCCAGGCGCAGCGAGGCTGCTGGCATGGGCGCTGTGGAAGACTTGCGGTCCTCCTGAGTGGTTTTTTTCTCGATCTCCTTGCCCGAATGGATCTAAGTGATTTCCATAACGTTGCCTTTGGAAATTCCGGCCCTAGAGCAACTCTTACCGCTCCTCAGTGGGAGAGGCCATGGTGTAAAAGCAGTTGATGGTAAAGCAGCCCCTGGCCCCGGCTGCCCTTTGCAGCAGGGTGCTGCTACCCTCGCTTTGCTCTTGGGAGAGTGCCACTTTCTTCTGTAGAAAATTGAAATTAAGGTCGTTAATTCCAGGGCCTTAAACCTCACACGCAGCCGTCGAAAGTAACGCGACTCCCAGGGTTTGGGCGCCTGTTGCCTGTGTCTCTGAGCAAAGGGCGGCCAAGCTGCTGGAGGGTTGGCCCTTCTGCTGCGGGCTGCGTGGGTGACATGGGAGGTGCCGTCCTAGGCAGGTACCTGCCTTCCTGACCTGGGGCTTGGAGGAGGGATCCAGATGCATGCCCATCGGCATGTCTGCTTAAACTAGAGGTGACAAATTATTGATAATTAGTGTGGCTTTTTGTTTTACCGTTGCAAAAAGTGAATTTATAAAAGCCAATTTATTTTTATCTGTGGCCTCAGGAACTCCGAAGCAGTTGTACTTATTCTTAATTGCTTGTTTTATGGGTGAAAATTAAGCTGTAATGTAAACGGCGGTGCGAGGAGGCTGGGGTAGAACCGCTGTGGTGTTCGAACAGCAAGGAGAAAAATGGGCACTGAGGATTGCCTAATACTTCACAAATTCCAATTTTTATTAAGTTTAACAATGCAACCATTTCCCACCATTCTATAACTAAATACAGTAATGAAATTTTATTTGAAGTCAAGAACATTATCCAGATACGACTTGATGTGTGTAAGATACTGCACATCAACGGAGTGGTACAGATTGTGTTAAATGGGCCTGAAATAATCTTCAGGAAAGAAAATCGTTTTCTATTCTTCTTGACACAAAGTGTTTGTCACAGATATGCATTCTTATCCACGTCTTGTTAGTGAAATCATTATACTTTTCATTACAACTTTTATGCAAATACGCTGGTTTTCCTTGATTAGGTTTACATGAATAAGCTGTAATTACAGGCTGAGGTGATATTAATGTGCAACAATTAAATGTGTAATTACTATGTGTAATTACGGCTTGAAAAATGTGTTGTCGCAGCCGGTGTGCCACGCTGCCGTAGGGGCTCGCGGTGCCGGGCAGGGCTGGGGCAGGAGAAGCTTCATGCTCGGAGACGCGGGGATGCTGCTGGCGGCGTGCGGGAGCCCTTGCGGAGCCGTCTTCACCGCTTAAAAGCCTTGTGCGACGTGGAGCGTTGCTGAAGAGGGTGGCTCCAGGCTACCTCTTCAGCCGCGGCGTGGGGTGTGCAGAGGCGCCTTAACTCCCTGGCTCCGAGGACGGCTGGGGTTGGTTGGTAGGGGTGTCTAGAGATGAGATCTGTTTTCCTTTTGGTATGTTTTTACTCCGATGCTGTGAGGATGATTTTGCTTTAGCTCCTTTCCATTGAAGTGGAGGCCAGGAAACAAGAATGCCTGGGGGGAACGTCTTGAAGAGGGCTACCATGAAGCAGATAAAACGGTAATACTCTTTCTGCTGGAAGCATACCAATGAGGGACTTGAGGAACCTCCTCAACTTAGGTTTTCCCTGTACTAAAGAAGGAACTGGGGAAGGATGCAGATCTAGCGGAGTTACACGAAACCCGCTGTCTGCGTAGCGGCGAGGACGCAGGCTCTGATGCCCACAGCATCCAGAATACAAGATGGAGGAAAGAGGGAGGCCACAGAGTGCTGTTGTAGCATCCTGATGCTGCCTGGTGCGAAGGTGTGTAGGGGAGCGCCAGCGGAGCTGCTGGGTGGCTGGGCAGGGGGGGGGGTGCCCCCTGGGCAGCCGGCGTTAGGACTGACCTCGGGGTGGTTTTGTTAACAGGGAAAGTGAGAAGCAACAGCACCCCCGTGGCTGTCTTCCCCAAAGTGTTAACAGGTTAGACCCTTCCCTTCAGTGCCTGGAACTCCACGCGTATTCAGCCTTCTCGTTATTAGAAGACTGAAAATACTGTGTGTGATTCAGTTTATGGGATGCACGCATGCCCTTCCTTACCATCCGCGTACCCTTAACGAACGGCAGCGTCTTCAGTTCTGGGGTACCCTTGGTTTCCTCTCCTAGCCAGATGATTTTTCAGTCTTCCTACTTGCATTCCTCCTCTTGTCCGCCACAACACAGGTAGCCTTTGAAGTATAAGGAAACTTTTTTTTTTTTTTCCAGGGAACTTATTCTGTCTGCTTTAATTTCTGTTAATCTCTTTGTGCACACAGCTCATAACATTTAAGCAATGGGAATTTTTCCTCTGTGTGACGCATTCTGCTGCATTTTCAGTTGGTACTGCAGAAAGACTGAAAAAAAAAAAAAAAAAAACCAAACCCAAACCAACCCCCCCCCAGAATAGGAGCTTAAAAGGGGAATCACTGACCTCAAGGTACCTGCCAAAATTGTCCTCTTGGTAAAAGGTCATCTGAGCTGTCCTAATGGATGTGGCTCTGAGATGTTTTCCGATACGGAGGATATCAGAGACTTGCTCTGGGAGCGTGTTGAAGTGTTTGTTACTGTTTGTCAGAGTCCCCGTGGTGGGAGAAGGTTTTCAATGTCACCAGTCACAGAAACATGCTTTTAGAGGTGACTGTGAGCAATGAAAAGTTGTGTTGGCAAAGGCATGTATTTATACGTCTTTGCTTTTTCCACAATACCCGTATTCAAGAGTTGCCATAACTGTAATTCCTTTATTTTTGGTTTTGAGTGGATTTTTCCGTTCGCTGATAAGGTGGCGAGACCTCCTCTGGTGGCTCCTCATTGGCGGAGGGGGGCAGAGCATCTCCTCATTGCCTTCCCGCTGATCTGCATCCCAGAGCTTGCATCATACTGGGATTCCAAATGCCAGAGCACAACTCGCTATCTGTAGCTTGAAGAATGAGTTATTGTGCCGGTAAGAATTGTTTGAAGAATTAAAAGTGACCCATTTCCTTCAGGCACGGAGAAGTTAATACTCCAGAGTGTTAACATCGTAGGAGTGATTTGAGAAGTATTATTCATCAAATCCCTATGCTAATATGTATGTAGGTATAAATAAAAAGGCCTCAAAGGTTGTTTCAGTATTTATTAACCTCTCCTCTTCTTCAGGGGCGTAACTTGGCTGCAGAGCTCGGTCGGGCTGTAAGTAGCTAGCTCTCTGCTTCCCCATCTGTGGAACGGGAGAAGCGGAGGAAGGGCCACAAAACCCTCTTGCCACCGTGGCCGCCGTTGCTCACCGTGCCCTTCTCTCATTAAAAGGTGTCCTGGCCTTCCCCAGTGCAGCTGGAGGAGTCCGCTTCCCGGGCTTTGGGGTTGTGAGGATCCATAGTCCCTGCTGCTTCACCGCGGGGAAGCTGTAGGCACCGTTCCTCCGGCGACAGCAGCGCGGTGCGCGCGGCCGGCCCTAGCTGAGGGGCTGCCCGCTTGGAGTGACCAACAGCGCCAGGTTTTGCACCTCCGAGGTGCAGCTCGGAGTTGGGGGCTGTGTTTGTTCCATTTTAATATTCATGGTGAAAGCATGGAATGAAGCTTGTCTGCCTAGGTTTTTGTATCTGAGTTGCTACGCTTGTATTAATGTTACATTTCCCCCACTTTCTGTAGGTAAGTGAATACGTTCAGACACATAATTTAAAAAACAATGTTCTGCATCGGGCAGCTACCAGGCGCGGACACTGGAAATTGTAAGCCAGTTGTCAGCCGAGAGATGCTTAGTTAGCAAGTCCAGGAAGGATGGACTGTGCCAGCCCCAGGGGTGCCAGGGAGATGTTGGGCACTTGAGCACCCACCTGCTGGACGGCAGGGGTGCCCCTGGCCCGGTGGGGCAGGCAGCAGCCTTTCCTCCCGCCTGCAAAGGGCTGATAACCTCACGTGGCCCACTGTCATGTAAAATAAGCAATTAAAAAAAAAAAAAAAAAAAGGGAAAAAAAATGCTTCAGTAGTTTCAGGAGGCTTTCTGGAGTTCTCCTGCTTGGGTTAGGAAAGGAGGACTGGAAACGCTTCCTCTCCCAGCCCTGTGCTGCAGACCCGTACAGCCTTTCCCGTTCTGTGATTTTTATTTCTGATTTTCCCATAGTGTATTCAGGAGCGTTACTCTTCAAAGAGTGATTTTTAAATACTTGGTTTGGGAGCGTTCTCCAGTTTCAAGGTAGCAGGCAGGAAGTTGGGTTGTTTTTTTTTTTAGTGTGTTTTTTTCTTTCTTTTGTTTTTTTTTTTTTAAATAATGCTTAATCTAGAATTAAATTCAGAGGAGTGCCTGGAGAAAATAAGATCTCTCTGATCAGATTCTCCAAATACTTTTTGTCTTCTCTAATAAGGAAGAGAAGCTAGTAGAGGGATTTATATGCTGGAAGGGGAATTTTAATAGCAACAGATATGCAAAGAGGAAGGTATCTCAAGTGAATAAAGAATGCAGGCTGGTGAGCGGTGGATCATTTCTGTGCATGAAAAACGCAACTTTTTTGTGGCACAGACACAAAACCTGGCCTTCCCCAGCGAAGCTGGAGGAATCTGCTCCCCTGAGCTTTTGGGGTGGTGAGGGTTCATAGTCCGTGCCTGCTGGTGTGAGAGCCTCCCACCAGGAACAAACGGGATGAAGCAGTAGTGCCCAAACCTCTCTGCAGCAGCCTCTCCTCCGATGGCGCAGGCTGCGACTGGGTAAACAGATTTGTTTTGCATCTCCACTTCCAAGTACCAGACTCCTTTAATTACAGAGCCTCCATGACAGAGGAGAACATTTGAACTCCAGGAGTGTCCTGTGTTTGACATACTTCCCTAACTGCAGCTAGTCATTAGAGAGGCTGCTGCATTTTAATGGAGATGCAATCATGGTCGGCCATCTGAATGCAGAGCTGCTATCCTCCTTTTGCTGAGGCTCGGGCACACTACAGGAAATCTTGTACTGGGTGCCAGATGCCCTCAGTATCTTTTTTTTTTTTTTTTTTTTTTTTTTTGGGTCTGTTGAAACCTAGCTAAATAACACCGGGTTCTGTTGCGGGTGCATTTGAGGTCAGTGATTTGGTGGCGCTGTCGCTAATCCCGATTACGGCAGAAAGCTTTTCTCTGTTTTAACAAAAATGAAAATGTTAAAAACTTCAATTTACTGCCGTGCGCTGTGGCACACTCGTGGGCTGTGCTGGGCAGACTGGTCCAGAGTGCCAGGAGTGTTCCCGAAGGGAGCAGTACCCTCCCCAGCTGGGGAGCCCAGGAGCGCCGGTGCCCGGGTGCCCTTTTTGGGCCACCGCGTCCCCAAGGAGCCGGGGCGTGAGCCTCAGCGGGTGTTGGGCACCTGCCTTTCTCACAAGGAGCCAGACCTACAGAGAGTCTGCGAGGGAGAAGGGAGGAATGCGAATGGGAGCAAGATAAATTGCTGTTCCAAGTAGGACCCGTTTAGTCAAAAATACTTGTGTGATGTGTTAGAATCCCATTTCTGAGCTGTAACACCCTCTCCGTTGTATTCAAACACTGAGATAAATGCATCAATCTAAATTCATGATTTTGAATTTTTTTGTATAGTTGCTAATTATTGAACATAACTAGCTTATTCATAATTTCTCTTCTCCTTCTGCTTGATAGCCATAATCCTGTATTTGTGCGGCTGTCATTCCCATGGTAACAGACTAGTGTCTGAAGCAGAAGATTATTAAATACCGAAGAGTACATTAAAATAATGTTAAGGTTCTGACTTAGAGACTTTCACATGGGGGCAAACTTCAAAAAAAGAGAACATTTTTTACAAAAAGCAATTTACTTTGCCAGTAATGTTCTCTATTCCCACAGCTATTACTGAAGAGATTTCTTTGAGTAGCAGCCCCGCTCCCTCGCAACCCATCTCCTGCTTTGCAGAGAAATCCTAATCTTATGTTTATGTCGTCAGTCTGTTGCCATGGAAACTTTGTCACAAATGTATCATGACCTCACAACGGGATGGCAAAGGAGGAAGATGTAGGCTGAAAGGCGATGTTAGAAATGCTTATCAAAAGAAGGAAAACAACGCCGAGCCTTAGCAGATGTAGCACAACAGGGACGGGGAGAGGGGCTGTAGTGTGTTTATCCGACGGCTGGTGCATGGGTGTGCTTGCACATGCATGCACGTGAGCGTAGGGCCACGCTTGCTTTGCCTCCTCATCTCGGGTTTGCAGAAACTTGATGAAACAGCTGGGTTAAAGCCTGAACTTTGTTGTTTACCCCGGCAGGTTCAGGGCAGCGTCAGGGCTCTGAGGCGGCAGCAGCACATCTGAAGGAGGAACGGATCCTTGCCTTCAGTTTGTGATTTGAATGGCAGGCCTGAGAGCTGGGTGGTCACGCCACCTCTTCAGTGTCAAACGTTTGTCCTTTTAGCTTCTGGAATCTTTTCTCTGCCATGTGTCATAGACGGATGAGGATAAAGCAGTAACTCCACGGCTTTGCTGCAGCACCATTACTCTGTAAAAGGCGACTTCACG
Organism: Falco cherrug; assembly: GCF_023634085.1. NCBI lineage: Eukaryota > Metazoa > Chordata > Aves > Falconiformes > Falconidae > Falco > Falco cherrug. The sequence continues at coordinate 7,526,098 of NC_073713.1, forward strand.
GTGATCTGGAGGAATGGATTTCAAAATGACGTTTTTTTATGCGTTTAAGAAATCAGACTTTCATTAGTGAAAGCTGCAGCTAAAATTTCAAAGAGGATTAAGCAAGGATTAATAAAGGAAAGGTAGTGAAGAGGTTTGATTATCTGTCACAGGGATATCAGCTGACTAATGTCACGGCAATGAGATGAAATAGAAAATTTTTGCATAGCTGGGATACTGATCAGTAGATGTTGCAGCTTATGGTGATGATGCTGTTCGTTTGTTTGTGCTGACCAGACTGACACAATACATTCCCCAAGGCGAGGAATTTCCCCTGTAAGTGCTGGTGCCCTTCCCCGGGCCTGGGAGCTTTGCTGTAGGTGTAACACCAGCTGCATCAGGACCACTGCCTGCCCGGGCAGGCAGGCCGGTGTCTCCCTTTCGAGGACAAAAAGGTGGCATTTGGGGCTTTGGCCAACTGCTTGCCCGAGGGTTTCAGAAGATGTGAAAGCATCTTCCAAGTGCTTTCCTCTGGCAGACAGTGGCAGAGGAGGCTGCCTGCTGCTGCTGGGCTGTGTTGCCTTCCCCTGGCCACTTCCTTGAAGTGAGCACGTCCCATGATGGCAGGAGCACAGCCAAGGTCTTTGGATTTTGATGCATCTTTCCCTGTTCCCAATGCCATGCCTTAATCAAAAAGGAATTTGGTGTCTGTTGAGTAAGTGTGGCTAGCAGCCTTGAGGACGAGCCTCCAAAGGGAGGTTCTGGTTCCCGTGCCGGTGCTGTGCGTGTGCCGGAGGCTGACCAAGGCTCCGTGGGAAGGGCTGCGAGGGACCGAGGTGCGCTGCCATGGATCTGCTGGAGTGGAACTCGGAGCAGGTGCTTGTATTACACCGCCCCTGAGCTTGACCGTTGCCTAAACATCAAGCCCGCAGCAAGCCAAATGATAAAAATAGAGAACCGTGTATGGACAGGTGCTGCTGCTCGACTGTTATCTCCCTTTGCGGGTGCTTAAAGCAGTGAAGCCGCCTAGAAAAAGTGTGCCTGTCTGTGTATTTCATGTGTTTTTAATACAATCCTTTATAGTACTAATAAGATCTTTGTGCACCTTGAACTTCAGCGAGTGCTGGCGGCCGTAGCAATATACGAAGGGATGTGTGTGGCTCATGCGTGGCCAGCAGCCGCGGACAGGTTCTGCACACGCTCCATGCTGGTGCTGCAGGCGGGCGATGCCTTGGCTCGTGGCATGACCCCTCGAGGGGCTGGTAGGGGAGGCGGAAGGTGGGCAGGCGACGGTCCCTTCAGAGCCGGCCAGCCCAGCAGGGGCAGGGTGAGCTCGCCAGCAGACACCCTGCTGAGGACTTCTCCTGCGGTGTGCGGGGTGGCGCTCGCAAGGGCAGTGTCCCCTTGCTGGTTTACCCTGTTGGTTTTTTGCTGGGAATAAAACGAGGGGCTCCAGCGGTTTGTAGCGTGTATCTCAGCGTTCTCTTTCTCTCTTAAGCAGTTTCCCCGTCCTCTCGCCTCTGAAGAGCTTAAGCATCATTTTCCTCTTGCGGTTGGTAATACTAGAAGAGATGAGTAAGTACAGATTTCTGCGATCCATAAACCATAAAGAGTCCTGCCTGCAACTTAAGCCTTCGCTTCTTTATTTGCTTTGTTGTGGCTTTTCACATGTGTTAGGTTTTAACAAACAAGAGTTTTTCCTCTAGAGAGAGACTTAAAAAAGAGGCTATAAGGAAAAGTATTGTTATCAGTATCTTGTCTCCTGCTTAGCCTTAAGAAATCTGTGACTTCAAAAGAAAAACAGCAGTAGGTCTGCTAGGTTTTTTCCTACTCCTCCTTTGTTCCATTTGCAATGTGTGCTGTCTAAGTTTGTTTTAGACTGCAGCCTACAGTGACTTCACAAGACAGCTTTGTAAAATTATAGCGCCGTAACGCTTTCTGCGAGGGATTTGGATGTTTCTTCCCGCGGCTGCCGAAGCGGGTTCCCGCGGTTTGAAAACTTCGCTCACTTGTTGCGGGGGTGTGCGTCCGCTTTGAGGAGCCTTCGCAGGTGCGTTGCAGCCGAGGGAAATGATGCAGTTAGTAGAAAAATATCCTTTGAAAGTAGGGCATCCTCGCTTCTGCCGCTGTTGTGTAACTGCAGCCTTCCCTCTCCCTCCCCAGCCAGCCCTCTGCCTGCTGGGGAATTTATGACTGAGTTCAGTGCGATTCTATATTTGGCTGATATATTGAAAAATACATTTGTTATCAATGACTTGCTTTAATATAAAAGGAAGTGGATCTTTGGGAAGAGGAGTGCTGGCATCACAAGTACCCTTTGTCTTTCCTCCTTTAGTCAGTTCTCTCCTACCCTCTATCTGTTTGAACCAGGCGTGTTGTTCAGGAAGATTAGGATTTGCAACTGTAAGCATACCTCGGATTTCCACCTCCTGGGAGACAGCCGGAGGGCATGGGGTTGCAGTTACATAAAACATCGAGGTGTATTCCTTTTTGTGCTCAGCCCATTTTTAATCTTGTCTTGAGCTTTTCCAATTGAAGATGGAAGGGGGGGAGAAATATGAACTGGGAAGCAATGATTTTTACTTTTAACTTTACTCTCTTTCTGCTTGTGTCCAAAAATGTGACAGTGCTTCAAAATGATGCAGTAACTGCCTTTTAAGGGTGCAATCCAAAGTCAGTGAAATTCACGGTTACAACCTCTGAATAGAAAATTTTTTCAGAAGTCGGTTTAGATCTGCAGCGCGTGGGTAAGGTGTTGCGACAAGCGGTTGCTGAACTCGAGGCACCAAAGCTGTAGAAGAGACGAGGCTGTTGGGGGCAATGGGCTGAGCGCAGCCACTGAAATCATGTCGCTGCTGTGGCAGCTGTGGGTTTAGCACCCATCAACAAATGATCTTCAGGTTATCTTCCCTGCCTCCCCTTTCAGTTTGGTAGTTTTGCCGGGGTGCTAACCCCCGGGCTCCTGGCAAAGCGAAGGAGCTCTCTGGAGCAGCGAGCAGGGCAAAATTAAGTTGGTGCTTGGGTTGCCTGGTGAAGGAGGCTGGAGATACACCGTGTTTGCTCCATGTTGTTTGACTTCTAGAGCAAACTGGTTGTAGGTAGAAACCTTTCTAGAAACAAGGGGTAGAAAAGCAATGAGGTTTGCAGCGGAGCACTCGGTCTAAAGTTATCGTAGTGGGTTTTGTGGAGAGGTCGCTTCCAGTGGTAGATGACATGCATTTTTGCTTGAAAAGGATATGGATCCTAAGTGCACGATGAGGCTGGCTTTCAAGTCACTCAAAGAGCTGGTTTTGGGTATTTTCCAAAGTCCAAGAAGCACAGAGGTGAGGTAGTTGCTGGTGAGACAGAACGTCCCTGCTGAAGTGTGTCCAGGCAAAGTGACCTAGGACTGTCCCCTGGAGAGCTGGGGATACTGCAGATGGATGGGTGGTGGGCTGCAGGCGCCGGGGGGGCAGCAGTAAGCTGGGCGTGTTATGGCTTCCTGGATGTGTTAAGACTTACTGGGTAAAGAAACCTGGTCTGAGCTGATGCGCTGGGCTGCCATGTCGATTTGTTTCTAAAGAATATGAGGCCTGGTGTTTGTGTGTGAGAAGGGCTTTTTGAACTGTATCTTGACCCAGGTTTGTGTTTGGGCTGGATTCCTGAGGCTCTTACGATGAAAACATCCAGGGAACGGCCGACAACAGCGATGAATCATTACGTGCCAATCTTGTTTTAAGTGGGGGTTAGTCAGCTGCTTGCTGGTGTGTGTCCACACGGTTCCTGACGTCTAGCTTGGGAAGCTGCATTTCAAAATCGTGGGTCTGTGACAGAGGCCAGTGGTCGGACCCGTCTTTGTGAAGGGTGTCGAGGAGGGTTGACGATGCGCGGGGAGCTGGCGTTCCGCACGCGCCGCTGGGCTCGTGGTCCTTGGTGAGCCTTTGCTGATGGATGTGAGAGCAGGAGGGAGATGCTGAAGCACAAGGCTGCGGTAAAGGCAGCGTACTTCTGAAAAGGAGTGAGAATCTAATGGAAAATGTCTTTTTGTTCATTTTGCTGAATGGTATGTCTAATTGTGCTCAATTATTACAGCCTAGCGCAGATAGGTTAATAGTTTCTAGGCAGTGATGTACATTGATTTCTTTCACAGGCTTTGAGACAATAGTCAATTTATAAAGGACGACTAACTTTGGTTTACTGTCAATTGCGGGGGGGTTTGCATTTGTGCTGCTGTATTATTGGCAGCCTTTAAATTGATTCAATTTTAAAACTGAATGAGAAATTAGTGTGTTCTCATGTGGACACATTTCAACTAAATTATTAAATGAAGTGCTTGACTCTTCTATCTGAATTATACCAGTAGAAAAACTATAATTAACTATTTCATTGACTGCGGAGAAGCTGCGAAACTGATGCAAGGCACTGACCTCCTCAGACTTTTTTCTTCCCTATTCTGTGGAAGCAAGGATGAGCTGTAGGGGGATGAGAGAGGAGAGCAGCGTTGTCTGCTCTGTTCCCAGAAATGAAAAACGCTTTCCTTTCATTCTTGCAGTTCTCTCTTGCTGTATTTCTCCTTCCCCTGGGAAGCGTTATCTGGCAGGTTCCGACGCGTGCCGGTGCAATGATCCTCGCCGCTCAGCGCTGTATCGCTGCCCTCCTAAAGACGTGCCGTTGGATGTCCCCAAGGCGCAGGCTTCTTGTGAGACCGCGCAGCACGCTGGCCATGGAGAACGTGACTTTAATTGCGGCTCGGAGGGATTGGGGATAGAGGGGCTTCTTTCCATTCATGGGAAAGACATGGAGCTGCCTCAGCCTTCCCTGTCTTTGCCCTGAGGTTGCCCGGCTTTGTACGCTACTAGGGCTTAGGCTCCCTACAGCAGCCTGGCTGTCTTGGCTCTTGGCAGTCCTTGCTGCCCGCTCTTTAAGCGGAGCGACAGCACATGCAGCGTGGCACTGCCTTTGCTTTGGCTGTGTGTCATACAAACCTCAAGTGCCGCTTAAATTTTCACATAATCAACTTTTCCAGAAAGATTCCAGCAAATCTCGAATACTAGCAAAGGTTACTTTGTTTAAGTCTCCAGGATGCTAGCAGATGTTTTATCACCATCCCTGGAGGTGTGTAAAAAAATGTGTCGATGTGGTGTTTGGGGATGTGGGTTAGTGATGGACTTGGCAGTGCTGGGTTAACGGTTGGGCTTGATGATCTCAAAGGTTGTTTCCAGCCTAGACGAGTCTGATTCTGTGACTCCATGTCCCACACCCCGTGTTAGGCCAAGGTTCACAGCTGCTCTGCTGCCAGATACGTTAAGGATGACGGATAGATGCTTACTTGGCACAGCTGCCCAGCCCTGGTGAAACGCTGGAAAAGGCATCACGTGAGCGTCTTGTCTGCGGGCGCCCAAGCTCACAAAGCGGCATGCAGTGAGTTCCCAGCCAGCGTGTGGCAGCAGGCGCTGCAGCCCCCTCCCCAGCTCTGCAGGGTGCCTAGCCCTGTCCTACCCATAAAGCAGCATGTCCCGGGAAGATGGAAGTTTGTGGCAGAAGCCACTCTTCCAGGTGTTGCGTATTTCAGCCTCAGGTCTGCCCATCTGCAGGAGGATGGTGATGCTGGCCGGGGCGGTGTGCCCGATGCCTGACACCGTCACTAGGGCAGCAGCAACCGCGGCCCACGCCTCGTGTTCTCCAGCATGACGGGGCTGTAATCTCCGTGCTTTGGGCACAAGGGTGCGGCGGGTATTAACCAGCGATTAGGGAGTAAATCCATGGGATATGGAGTACCACCAGCTGTTTACTCCAGAAGATGACGTTGTCGTGGTCTGAAGAGCAGGCGGTTTGCTTTGCGGTTTTGCATGCAGAATAACACGTGTGTTTTTGAAAGCTGGGAACATGTGGTTCTGTATGATGCTACAAACTGAGAAATGTGGGGTGGCATTTCCCTGGTGATACGTGCAGTGACATTGTGGTACTCTGAGCCCCTTGGAGACATGAGAATACGTGCTTTTTATCCAGAATATCCAAGTTCCTCTCAGAATACCAGATTATATTGACTATATAAAAGTGCACTTTTTGGCACTGCGCAGCATTAGTAATGGATTTTGTTGGTTGAAATGTAACACCTTTTTGCTATGCAAATTTTGCATCTAAATACATAGAACAGTGTCGTCACCTCTACTAGCTTCACACTTAAGGTTTTGTTAGGAATTGCTTGGAACTTTGTGGGGCGTGTTGTGTTCTGTTACAAGGTAGGTGAGAGGTATGTTTCTATTTGCCTTATTTGAGAAGTAAATGGAGAATGTTTTGGGTTTTTTTTCCTTCCTCCCCCTTTTAAGCCCTTTAAGCTGAAGGTCCTTTGCCATAATGAGAACTACTGCCGGTACTGAGTGGGTGACCTGGGGGAGCAGTGAGTTCAGTTCTTCAGCCTGGAATTCATAAAAGTCTTATATGACACTGTGAATCTGTTAAGCATGTTCACATGTCTCTGTCTTGTAAATGGTAGCTCCTTGAACCATATCATTTTTTAATCGTGCCGTACTGTAATAAGTATATACGATAGCTGGCTTAGGAGAGGCAGCGATCGCTGTGAATGCAGGTTTTCTGTAAGGTTTCTGAGAGCAATACTAGGACGCACTTAAGGCATACTGTTGGAAGAAGGTGGGCTATCCATCAAATGCACAATCTTGGATTTGAGTCTTCTATTTAGATTAAGCATGTTAAGAAAGATGGATGGTGAATGTATTTCAGCAGCATTGTCCCCAAACCAGAATGGAATATAAAGGCTCTTGAAGAAGGATTCAATTACGTTGGCAAATAGCTTGAACAAGAACTGGGTAAAAAGGGAGCTCATAAGGCAGCGGGTTGCCGCTTGCGGATTTATATAGTTTTTAAGATAAAAACATTGTGTTCGTTAAACCCTCCCTTTCACATAACATCCTACAGGCTGCTTGCTTGTGTGGTGCATTTTATAGAGACATACCTGTAAGTTACTTGAGTGGGTTTTATGCTGCTTTACATGTGTTGATACGCGTGCAATAGCTTACATACATGGCACACCTAATTAATGCTTGTATGAAACTGGAGATTTTTTTTGAGCGTATTTTGGTTGGGGTTTGCGTCTGTTGCCGGTGCCTTTTGGGCAATATCCCAGCATTTGCCATTGTGGTTGAGGAAAGGCAGATTTTGTAGATGCCATTTGGTTTTGAACCTTTGTGCTTTTAAAGTTCTTGCCGTGATCATAGAGACTGTAATCTTTTTTTTTTTTTCTTTTTTTTTTAACTAAGGGTTGTGTGAGGAGCAGGGGGTTGGACCAACAATCCTCGTGTGTCCCTTCCAGCTGGAGATACGATTCGATGGGGATCGCAGAGTGGGAACACGCGTCCTGCTCAGCTTTGCTTGTGTTGTACCTGAAACCCGCTGGCATTTGCTCTGCTGACCTGACCGGCAAGTGCAGCACCAAATAGTCTGGGTTGCAGGCAAATATTTCTAGTGCTTGGCTTTGCTTAAAACAACAAAAACATCTGTCCTCTTAAAACAAATGCCTCTCCTTCTTTTGCTTCTGAATATTCTCTTCCTAAAGCAAGATCATGTCAGCGGTGGGGACGGTGGTGTAACGGGTGGCTGAAAGGTGATGTTGGCATTCTGTATCTCGTAAGGTGCACAGAAGCAGGAGAGCCAGACACCTGACTAAACCCTTGGGCGATCTCAGCACTCACTTGGGGGGGTGTCTCTGAAATGCTTTAATGCAGCTGGAGCGGGGCGGGTGGTGGTGCTGGTTATGCCCTGGAAGCATGGGAAGAGAGTCATGTTCTCCATGTGTAAAGGACGTGCTTTAAAAGGTAAAGGCAGGAGAAGCAGCTGTGTTATATTGCTTCATTGTAAAATTAATTAGTGCCTAAGACAAATGTTAACAAGGAACAGTATAGTCTGCCACAATATGAAGTTCAGAGGGAGTGAGAGCAGGACGTGCCGGCAGCGCGGCGCTGTGAGCTCCCTTTCCTACAGCTGTACTTGGGGATTGTAGTTACAGCTGGTGCTCACTGCTGAGCTGTTTTCTTACACTTGACGTAACGACAGTAGCTGAAACTTTGTTGTTTTCCTCCCAGTCTAGCACTTGGCAATTAAGGAAGCCATATGATGCTTGCCCTTTGATCTTTACCTGTTTCTGAAATCTCGGTGTTTCTGTGATTCAGGGAAGGGGAAGTATTAACCATTGCTAAGACCGAAAGCTGGTATGGCAGTGCCTTGTCAGGAAGGTGTTTTCCAGTGGTGCTGTGTGTTGCTTTGACTGCTTATGTCCAAATTTGCAAAAATAAATAACCCCCAAAACCTACTCAGGTGAAATTCCCATCTTCAGAAGACTTGATTTTTCCGCTAATGCGCCTCTTGGGGGGAATTACAGTGCAGTGAAGGGTTAATGTGTTTGTTTTCTCAGTTGTGGTTATTTTAATTGAAGATTAATGATTTTTTTTTTTTCTTTCCAAATTCTGGTTGCTATTCTCTGTGTTCAGTTATTTAGTCCTCATTTTGACAGATATGAAAAGCTCAGTATTGAATGCTGAATGAGATTAGGATTAAGTGAAATAAGGTGTATGTGAAGGGGTAAGTAGCTGGGGTGGCTGTGACTCATTCCATAAGACATCTGTAGGTTGTACTGTGCTCAGGTCCTCTCCGTGGTACACATACCTTCTGTTGGGACAAGTGCAGTGGGAGGAGAGGCCGCACTGGTGATGGCTGAGACCTGTGCGCTCGTTCTGGGGCATGCTTTCTGGTTTTGCACTTGTGTGTTTAACAAAAAAAAAAAAACCAAAACCAAACACCCCAAAACGAAACACAAAAACCCACCCCAACCCACACAGGCATTTACCTGAGATTTCTCCCCTTCCAGAATTTCTCTGCATGTGCTGCCTCACCAGTTTGTCTTGTCTGTGTGTCTGTCCATAAACGTGCCTAGTTGGGCAGGTTTTGTGCAAGATTTTTTTGTCCGGAGGTGGTGGTTTCTGTTTCATTTCCATATAGCTCTGAGTGACCTGTGTCAGCGGATGACGCCTTGGGGTGCTTGTGTTTCCAGAAGCCTTCCCGACTTCCTTAGGGTCCTTGGGATTTCCCAGGGCAGCAACATGAATATAGTCACTTTCAAGAAGAAGTTTTAATTCTGCTGTGTGGATTTGATTTTTATTTTTATTTTTTCTTCTGGTTTTCCAACCTGGTTTTTGGTCCTTGTTACCGTGCAAGTTGCAGAATCACGGAGGGTGGAATGGACCTCTCGAAATCCAGTCCTGCAACTCGAGAGAGAGTGTTTTAGCCTCTCAGCAGAAGGCAAGCCAGATGATTTTGTAGCAGTAGGAACTCACAGAACCTAGGAACCTAGATTATTTATTTTTTTTTTAATCAGTGGCTCATCAACTCTTCAGATTCTTCCTCTTTCTACCGGTTCAGTGGCCAGCTAATGCTTAAGGTATATATATATTTTTTTTTTTTTCCTTTCATTGCACAAATCTTTTTTCTTTGATACTGTTCCCCATGTCATTTCGGTATGTTTGAGGGTGCACAATGCTTCTGCTGTTGAGACACGGTCACGGTGCTGTGAGCCAGGTCCCAAGCCTTCCCTTCCGGTTCTTGGAGGTGGTAGAGAAAGTTGTGTAGGTCAGCTTGGAATCATCATGCTTGCAAGGAAAAAAATTAAAACTGACTTCAAAGGACAACTCTGACACGGTCAATTAATAATTAAAACAGTTTTTTAATGAGCTATGCAATTACCTGTGTGTCCCTGGAGACGATAGTTTATGGTATTATTGCTCGGTGCCCTTTCTTTAGTCATGGCAGATGACATCTGTAATTTAAAGCAGGCTAGACATTAAAGTGACAGAACTTTCATTAACCTTGTCTAAAGTTTGTTAATGACAAATGTCTCATAAAAAAAGCTATTGTCAAAACACCAGCTTAGCGAAAAGTGGAGCCTCTCATCCTGCAGCTTTGGGGGTTCTTTTTGGCTGATACACGTGCATGAGGCCTCCCGATGCCCAGAGGGTACGTGGTGTTGAGGAGACATTTGTTTCCCTTCCCATCTCAAAATCTTCCTGTTTTATTTGGAATACCCGCATCCACGGCGGTCGGGGGGATGTAATCGCGGGAACGTTTTTGGTTCGAGTTCTGTACTCAGGGGGCTGTGAATGAGTTCAAGCATTAAGTGTGACGTGTAACTGTGGCTTTGAATTTTGTTTGTGGAATTTATAAACACGATGGCCTGAGCGCAGTTGAGAGACCCCTTAAAAGGCAGGGTGCTGGGAGAGGGCGGGAGGTGCAGACCCCAGGCTCCGTGCTGAGCCCAGCTGCTGATCCTGCTCAGGTTTCTGCGTCTCTTTCCCGGCCGTGGAAGGCATCACTCTCTGGCCACTCATAGCCCTGGTTTCTCGCAGGGATTTTCTTTCCCCGTGGCATGTGTGGAGCAGAGTTGCCAACGCATCATCTGTCCGAGCCTCTGAATTTACCGGTGGACGACTGGGAAGCTGCCCGCTGAGCTGCTCGTAGCTTGTTTGCTGTGCGGAAGAGCACATGTGTTTTAATTTTTCTTGGCAGATTCAGCACTTTCGTGGCTTTTGGGGGCCGATGTCTGTGTAGGAAGGTGAGGTAGGATGGGAGAACCGCACAGGTTTGCCTGTGCGCCTGTCGGGTACCCCAGCTGAGAGGGCTGGGTGCTTCCGTAAATGCCTTCTTATAGTACACTGGCAAATCTGACAACCTTAACTCCTCAGATGCAAGTTCTCTGATGCAGTGCTTTCTATTTGAGGCACTGAGAAGTTAATTTAGTTTCCACTGGAGTCTAGATTAAAGACAGAAATTATCTGCTTGAATCATGAGCAACTTTGTAGGAAGGGGATCAGCCACAGGGAAGGCTGGTGGGGAGAGATGCATTAGCAAGGAGATTGCTTTGAAAGGGATAAGTCAGATCTTAACATCTCAGTATTGAATATCGGGCTGCTTGGAAATGGAATTTTTGTAGCAGCATGTCAGTGAAGATACTACAGGAAAAAAAACCAACCCACTTTGTCTGGCGTCCTTGTAGTCTCCAGTGCGGAAGAGGTAGGAAGTGCCTTGTAAAATTATTGATTACCTTCAGATGAACTTCGAAGACTTTATAGCAGCACCCAACAGCCTCAGACTTTGTTAAACTGGATTCATGTTTGCTTCCAGTCCTGTGAGACTTAAAGACCTATTAATATCGACTGCAGCATTTAGGAAGCATCTTTCAGGCGGAACACCTCTACCTCTAATGTATTTCAGGATCACCAGATCTCAGTTTCACCTGCTGGAAAGAAATGTTGTTCCCCTTTTTAAATTAACAATAAGGAATGTAAATGATGTGTAAGGGTAACAACTTGTTTCATGCCTTTGTTTGTTGTGGCAAATTGGATTTAAAAAACTTACTCCTGCAAGAGGGTTTTATTTGCCCCGAAGAAAGGATTTGCTATACTTCCCAGGGCCCTCCGCTGTTAACGTAAACACCTGTGCATATATGTGTGCATAAATACACATGTGTATATATATAAGTCTGCTTGTGTATACGGATAAGAAGGCATGTGCAAGATTTGCTTGTTATGTCTCGGCTTTGTCAGAATTGGAGATGTGGGTTGCTTTAGCAGAAGTTGTTGCTGATTCCAGTTCCTCCTGCTGATCTCCTGAATGAAAGTCTCCAGTTAGTCTTTCACTGGCATGAGAGTGATATTGAACCTAATTTGGGAAGCTAACAAAACATCTTGATATTAATGATGTCGTTGTAACAGATGTAGACTCTTTCTATAGTCTCTTCAATTTTACTGTGAACAGTGGTCTGAGAGAAAAAGTGTATTTCTGGGATGAAGGGCATTCTCTTAAGAGGATGCTTACTGTATGGCTTTTCACGAATTTCCCTGTTCGAATGCAATCTGTGGATACCTAAGGATTGCCATAGAAATGCAAGCTGCTCCCGAAAACCACTACTTCTTAATAAAGACAAGACAAACCAAAATAGATCCTCTGGATTACTGTCATCGAAATGCAGAGGAAAAAGGGCAGCAGGGATGCTGCCAGCAGCATTATTATTAGTGGATTTTGGAGGCAACTTAGATCATTTACAGCCTTGTACGTGTGTCTGGTGATCCCTGAAACACTGTTGAAAGTCTGTGTGTGCCTAAGTCGGAACGCCATTCCCCACGTGGGAGGTCTGACCTTCCTCTCTGCGAAGGCAGCGAACCTTTGTGGTTATTAGTCAATTCAACTGGTAATAGAGGTGCTGAAAAGAGACGGGGAATAGCTATTGTGTATGTTTATCTAAGTAAGACATAATGTGTATTCCCTGGGTAAATGTATCATGTTGCCAAAATTTTGTCTACAAATTGCTAAAACCGGTTATGCAAGCATGCTTGCAAATGCACATGACTCTAGGGAACGTGCTTTTGTATTAAATATCCCATTAATTTGAACAAAATATTTTAAATAGTTTTATTTACTTCTGAAAGCTCGCTTGCTCTGCAACAAGTGCCAGATGAGCTCATGTGCCGGCGCTTGTTCTCGCGTGCGATGGATGGGCTTGAGAGGAGCCTGGGCTCGTACTGCAGCTGTAATTCTGCATCCCGTTGCTCTCCTGGAGCAGATACGGAGCCGCGCGGCAGGAGCGCGCCGCGGCAGGCTTGCCAGCACGTTGAATTGCTCGTTTGCTGGCGATGTGCACAAAGGTTGGAGAAGGGCTATCGCTCGCTCGTTGGGATTACTCAGCCTGTTTGTGTGACCGAATAGCATACGATATGCAAACACGCGTGCTCTCAGCTGGGGCACAGTCCAGCAGCATTCCATGTTCGTCGGGGCTCTGGGAGTCGCTTGGCTTTGGGTGCGGATGGCAGCTACTGCTGGGCAGTTTTGAAGCTTGAAGCTGCATAAGCTGGAAGATTCATGGGCTGCACGACGCTGGCTCCTAGCCTCTGGTTTGGAGTGAGGCTGGGTGGATGCTGTACTGAACTGGAGATGATTTCTTGGTCTCTTGAGTCACCTGGTCACTGCCCTCACTACCTGGGCTGGGATCCAGCATACCCAGTCCATTCCTGACAGGCCGTCATCAGCTTCTCTTAAAACAGCCGCAACTGCCTTAAACGATATATTTCGGTGTTTAACTTCTTTATACTCACATAAACCTTCCAGGCTGTGGTTTAACCTGTTGCAGCTTGCCAGGTCCGTAATGGGCCGAACAATGTATTTTCTTTTCCTTTGCAGCTGCCTCTTCCAGGTTTGAAGAGCGTTATCTTCTCCGTGTCTTCTCCAGAGCAAGCAAGCTCGGTTTGCTTAGTCTTTCTGCACAGGTGGTGTCGTTTCAGAGAGCACACGGCTGGAGCGAGCTGAGCCAAGGCACTGATCCAGCTGAAGGGAGATGCTTGGTTGTGACAGCTCTCGAGGTTTTCAGCCCGCGATGCCGATTCCCTGTACATCCCTCCGGCACATTTACCGCGGCATGGGCAGGAGGGAGGGGCCACCATTTCTCACTGGTTCAGCGGATCCCCTGACCTGTGGGTAAAGTCGAAATGGCTGTTCCAGGACCCCTTGGTTAATGATGATGGCTTAATATGAGGGGTGAAGAAGTAGCTGCTATGGCTCGGCTTTGCTTTCCAGGGTGGTGGGTTGCTTGCTGGGTACCTCCTTTTAATCGCAGCTGGCTGTTGCATGCTTTTATTGCAGACGGTTCAGCTTTTGCTGATCTTGAAGGTGGCTAAAATAGGAACAAGTTTGGTTTTAAAGATAACAAAATAACAGGTGCGTAGCTAACTTATGATTACTGCTGTGTTTCTTGGTGGTTTATAACCACAAAAATATTAAATGCCGTGCAGTTCGAGACTTATGATGTTGGGGGGAAGCAAGGTTAAATAGCATCTCACACCTTCCACTTCACATCTCATTATTCATTGCTAATAGAAGCCTAGACCATCTGTCTCTGCAGAGAACATTTGGATGTGACAGGCATAGTAGATATTACAAAACTTTCTCTTGGAGATGTTTATTTCTGGCGCATTCTGCTGTCAGTGTCCCTGCGCCTCCTGCAGCTCCCTGGCTCTTGGGGACAAATAAACCACAGGCTCGGCTGCCACTGCAGTGAGCTAGCTGGGATGCCGTGGCTTCGCTGGAGGCTCTCAGGGCTATCAAGGGCTGTGAACGTTCCTTTCCTCTTAGATTTTGTTGCCTTGTAAATGGCCTCCCAGAAAGCCCTGGGAGTTTTTGCCATGTATTAGAAATATGTGCCAGGCCAGGAACTGTGTATTTCATCGGTGTCCAGCAGGTAGTGCGGTTTTGCCGCGTGAAGGAGTTTCATCCATCGGTGCTGGGCGTCTGCCTGAGGCTTCGGGATAGGAAGCAGAACATCCTAGCAAGGCTGCAGTCATGTCACGATCGTTAACTTCCATTAAGAACTTGCTGCAGTTCCCGCTCCTGTGCTGGCCCCCGCCTTTCCGTTTGTTGGGACCGTGTTGCCTGGATGCTTGTATCGGCTGAGGAGATGGGGCAGAGGGTACTTTCCTCTGCTGTGTAGCACATGCAGCCCCCCTGAGAATGCCGCATTTTTGTTTTCCTACACTTTTGCTGCTGGAATACTTAGAATATCAAATACCCATCTTCCCTGGAGGGAAAGAACCGCTCTGATTTTTTTAATTTTTTTTTATTCTTTTATGTTTTATTTCTGCAGTGGAGAGGAAAAATATCTGCTTGTTTCCATCAGTTAAATTGATGCTTTTAAAAGATTTAACAAATATCTTTTTTCCATAGTTTATCATGATCGCAAATTTAAGCAATCATCGGAAAACAAAACACAAAGGGCTGCATAGAGTAACAAACCAACAACCCCTTTTGTATCAGAAGCGAACCCGCCGAGTACAAATGGTGAGCAGGTGGGGGCCGGCCGCACGCACAGCACGACGAGGTGCGCAGGTGGGTACCAGCGTCATGCAGTGGAGCCTCTGGCCCAAAGTGCCCCTGCTGCCCTAACGCCCACGGAGCAGCGGGCAGACCTGAGCTTCACCCCCTGCATCCACGGCGATGTGTGCTGTGTATCGCGACGTGAGCAGCTGTCACAGAGGACAGGGATCAATTTAAATGCTGAATAATTTAAGGCAAGAGTGCAGCGGGCTAGATGCTAAGGCAGGCTACTTAAGTAGGAGATGGATTCCTGCAGAATCCCTTTTTCTCTACTTTTTGAAGGTGTTTTAGGGAGACGGTCTTCTTCCTAAGGGGATTGAGGTCATCGCTCCTTCCTTTTTAAGTCCTGGTGAATTGCCTCTCGGACACTTTATCTTATGAATGACATGGTGTTCAGTCAAGGGGTTCTGCTGACGGCATGAACCACACGAGCATGGTTCTGTTTGTGAACATCAGCAGAATCTGAGATTGAAATACCACTGTGGCGTTTATGATTTAGTCATGGAATGTAAAGGATTTTCAACAGTAAATGCATCGGGTTTTGAAGTATTTTTATCCTCTGCAGAGTTTTGACTTAGATGGCAATGGGATATCAGTATTCATTTTATAGAATTTTCCCCAGAAGATATTTTTTCCTAATTTTGCCAGTCTGATGTTGTTTGCATTCAGTTTTTCTGTTAGCAATAACTCTAGAAGCGATCCTAGCAGAGTTTGCAGAAATTGCGTTGTCTGTGCTTTGCTCTTCCATTATTTATTGGTTGACACTATAATGTGATTATTTTTCCTGTGTCCCTGGTAAAGATACAGCTTTGAAAGATACCGTCCCAAGATGCAAAATCTGCACTTTTCATCTACCGATGAATTTGCAGGAGAAACAACTGTTTTTATTGTAGGTAGCTGATTTGAAAATTATTCCTTTGGAAGCTGAAGATTAAGGAGTGTTGAGTATTATTTTTTTTTATATTTATGAAAGGTAGGTCTCAGAACTGTGATGAAATAGTAGTGATGTTTCCTTTGGGGTAATATATGCAATCGACACAGTTTCTTTTATAAAAAGGGAGAGGCTAGGGAGGGAAGGGAGAGCCCATCTAACCCGATGCTGAAAATAAAACCTTTTGAGCTCTTGCAAGAGGAGTGGCTGGAAGTTTTCTGCCTCCTGAGATGTACTAGGTGCGGGCATAATCTGGATGCTTTTCAGACCCCTTAATGATACAAGCCTTCCGCTGAGGTTGAGGGCAGTGGGGCTGCGGCTCATGGAGGGGGACTTCCCCATCGGGGTGGCTCCTCTTGGTCTTTTTCCCTTGGACTTTGGCGAAACGGGAGAGGAGCCTGTGTTGGGTTCCAACTTCTCAAACAACGGTTTTGTCAGCGTAGGGATCTTTCCCAGATGAGTGTTTCTTCATAAACCTAGTGCTGCTGTTTTGCTGGCCCAGTTCTGGGTGGGAATGGGCTGGGATGAGTAGTTTCTCTTGGCATTGCTTCCCGCAGCGGGGGAGGCAGGGTGTCCGTGTGGGCAGCAGGAGGATGCCCCGTCTGCTTGGGAAGGGGTCGCTTCTGAGGAGAGTAATGAGGTGGATTGTTGGATCGGGTGAAGGTCCAGAGTAGGCTTCCAGGTGGGACTTGAAAGTCTGGAGTGATTTAATGTGGTTACACTCACTGAAGGAGGTAGGGGAGGGAAGTTTTAACAGGACAAGAAACAAGTTACTTAACTTGCCATCTGCAATGAATCTCTATTGGCAGTACATGCCTTTGAGCAGTATATTTGGCCACTGAGCTGGAAAATTGTTATCATTTGTGGAAAGGCTATTTTTAGTCAGTAACATCTGTGGAACACCATTTCCTCAAACTTTCACTATCTTTTGACAAGTCAGCCAGATGTGACTCACTTGAGCATATTGGATGGAAAGGAAAAAACAAAGTGTTGTGTTTATCAGAAATGCAAACATGACCTTTTTCGGATGAAGGCAGCCTTTATTCCCATCCCATGGAAGAGGCAATAAGAAAAGATTGATTTTCATCATCAGTATTAAACATCTTTACCATTCAGTATTTTGGTATAACGCTTTGGTGGAAGTCATCTTTGACAGACCTCTGCAAAAGTCCCGTTTTCTTTCTCCTAATTCAGAAGCCGAAAGGGAAGGTGGCTGCCAGCTACCCTCCTGTTCTTACCCCTTGTGTCACCTTCTGTAACCAGGCTGGCTTGAGCCGTGGTGTTGGCTCTGCCGTGGGAAGCCATTCTCACCTCGGCGATAGGTTGTGCCTTTTCCGCAGCATCCAGCCTTGGGAGTAGACCCCCATGCTTAAATCAGGTGTAGGCTTTGGTTTTCTACCTGTGTTGTGGATGACTTGCTACGGAGATTCTCCTCTCCTAGCAATAGAATGGGTTTGGAGGCTGTTGAGCATTTTATTGGCATTTTATGAATGATGAACGCATCTTTGCTGAAGCTGTTGGGTGTCTCCAGTTTGGAGGTTGTCGCAGTTTCAGTCATCGTTTCATGTCATTGTTTGGTGAAGTCAGTGCTTGGCTGGGAAGCTGCAGCTCTTCAGCTCTGCACCCTCTTGCAGCACAGACACCCGTGTCGCCGTGCGGCGTGTTGGAGAGCCCTGCTGCCGAGGTGGCTTGTGCCGAGGTGGCTTGTGCCGAGGTGGCTTGTGCCGAGGTGGCTTGTGCCGAGGTGGCTTGTGCCGAGGTGGCTTGTGCCGAGGTGGCTTGTGCCGAGGTGGCTTGTGCCAAGGTGGCTTGTGCCAAGGTGGCTTGTGCCAAGGTGGCTTGTGCCAAGGTGGCTTGCACCTTGAGGTGCTGCCAGGTAGGAGCGGGACCTCGACTGGAGGTCTCCAAAACAGGTCTGGCTTGAAATCAGTTGCCAGTAGCTATAATCATAAGCGGATTTGCTTGAGTAACTTTTAAAATTCAATAGCATTGAGTTAATTTACAGTAATATATTAATCACTGGCTTCCCGCCCTCGTACCAGTGCCCACAGAGGAGAAGGGACCCTTTGAGAGCTCTTGAGAGCGTTTGGTGCAGTTCCTGTAGTCCCAGTATCCCTGTGAACCATTGCAATGGAATAACCATAGTAGATTACATGAACTAAATGGTGCATTTTACTGCGTGGAAGAACTTGCTGAATTAAGGGCATCTTATCCTCTAACACAGCTTAGTCAAAGCAAATAAGCCCCAAGAAAATATTACCTGCCAGGCTTCAGCTGGGTGTTAGAACAGGAGTCAGACCTTGACATTTGATGTCTCTGAAACAGGTTTTGGCTTAAATTCATTTGTTTACTACTGCAGTCAGGAGCAGATTTGTTAGACAGGGCTAATTATATGTGCATGTTCCAAAATCATTTGGAAACTGTAACATTTGTTGCTTTTCAGATGCTTTAAAATATGCAAATATTTCACGCAATGAAGAGAACTGATTTTTGCAAGAACCCACAAATGGCGTTAAAGCCAGACATGATTTCAGAGGTGG
The DNA here is from genome assembly GCF_023634085.1 of Falco cherrug. Classification (NCBI taxonomy): domain Eukaryota; kingdom Metazoa; phylum Chordata; class Aves; order Falconiformes; family Falconidae; genus Falco; species Falco cherrug. The sequence goes on from NC_073713.1 coordinate 7,544,452, forward strand.
CCCAAAGCAAATCCGTTGGGCCCTCTGAGAAGGGAGGGGGGGAGGACTGGATTGTGAGGCTTCCCTGTCTGCACCGTCTGCTGCAAATGCACGTAATCCCAGATGAAAACCAAGCAGGTGGGGCATTTGTTTATTCTCCTCGGTAGGAGTTTGTTAAACAAGTAATGGGAAGATTACCAAGAAATATTTCCAATTACAGATTAATTGATGCACGGTGGTTATTGCTCGGGGTGGTCTGGCCACTTTGCGCTCCCGTGCATCAGCTGCAAGGGTTTGCATCCATGCAGGGAGCCGAGGTCGGTACCACCGCTAGTGCCTATGAGCACTCGCCTCTCAAATCGGAATTCTTCAAATCACAGTATTTTAAATCTTTGTGGGCTTCTAATTACTAAGCATTTAGCTCGTGCTGCTTGACATCACGGGTTGAGCGGAGCCGCAGGTAGCTTTTCCAGCAGGTGGGAGCACCCAGCTGAGCTTCCCCTTCTCCTGCCTCTCATGTGGGTTACAGGAAACCTGCCTGGTTTGTAGCTGCAGCTCCAGCCTCCCCAGACCACACCACTAGAAGAGACTGGTTTTGCGTCACGGGTGCTGGGATCCACAAGCGTTGCCTTCAGGGCAAAAGGTATGGCAGGAGAAAACCTCCTGAAGAGCTGCTGGTGCAGCTGGCCTTGCATATTGTAAGTCTGGATAATTTTTTTAAAAGCCTACTCATTTTATTTGTTTCTTTGCTGGAAACCACGTCTATCTGCCAACCTTTCCGAAATGTCATGATGTAATTATTTTAACAGGCAGTCTGTGCTCCTTTATTTGGGGGATATTAACCTTTCTAAACAAAAGAAACGTTAATATACATTGGAGACGCAGCTAATGGGATTTCATTTTTCTTATTAGAACAGACTTGAGTTCGCTTTTTAAATTATTGTAAAAGAATTCGGCAAGTCAAGTAATTGCCTTCAGCTAATCCATGATAGCAATTTTGAACGTGAATATCCAGATCATTCTGTGTGGATTGGAAAAAGTAATGTGATTTTCTTGTTTTTTATTTGCTTTGGCTAAACAGTGTTGAAGGATGATATAAATTCATTGAATTCGAAACAAAGGAAATGCTAATTATTAATGCGCAAATTTCTGATATTCTATAAAATGCACTGTTTAATTTGCAAAGCCTGTTGTGGCCTATTTATATTTCATTGCATATTGATTCAGAGTTCGTATTTGTGTTAGGTTCAGTATCTTTCCCCAATAGCCTTGAAATTCCAGCTGGGTTTGGTGGGCTCTTCCCTGGCTTTTGCCTCTGCTGGGGAGATGCTCGGCAGGAACAGGTGGATGGCTCTTAGGTTCAGAGGATAAGACATAATTTCTTTCCCGTTCCTCAGACGTCATGAGCCAGCCTCTGGGGAGCTATGTGTTGCCTCCAGGATGGGGGAACAGAAGCCCTGGCAGGGCGCACGGGGCTCATAGGCTCGGCAGGTCTGGCTGTATTTGTATGCGTTCGGGTAATAATTTATAGAGCTTGGCTCAAGCTGACTGTATTAATTAAAAGTTTATATATGTGCAATCTATACTTAAAGCTGTTTGCTGCTTACCAAACAGCCATTTGGCTTGCAATGTTATTTTCGGTGCAAACACTATTGCTTTTATGAGCTGATGCTGCATTTAAAGTCATTCTTGTTTCCCCACAGTGCCTTGCGGTTGGAATGCATCGAGATAAATATCCCAGCCTCTAAAGGATTTATCTTTCAATCTTGATTTTAAATGAATATTTCCAAGCGCTCTAATCGCCTTGTTTTATCTGCAGTGAACCTAGAGTATTTTGCAGTGCTGTAACTGCTTCAGCACCTCCGTTGATGTTATAAAGGACCAATGCTTACAGTTAACAAATACATAATAGAATTCAATATAACCCCTTGATGCATAAAGGAGGATAAGTGGAAAGCAAAGTTGATTGCATGTCTGGAAGAATATTTGCGCCTGATTTATGTTCTAATTTTAGTATTGGGTTTTCTTCGCGATAGCAAAATGTCACATTAGCATGGCCCTTTTCATCTAATGCACTGAAAACAAATACCGGTGCTGAGACCGTAGTTCGGGCTTTCCTGAACTTTGCAATCTGATGACTTTTTTTACAGCAGTCTTGGTTAAAGCTATCTTTCTTTATACTATTTTTATTTTTTTTTTCCAAAGAAATACTTGGGTAGTAGTTTCCTTCCTCCTTCCTCCCCAGCCTCAGGAATGCCCATGAGTAGCTGCTCAGGGAGACCTGTCTGTGAGAGTTACTCCTGGCATTACAACACTGGGGTGCTCAGGAGAGGCTGAAGTAAAACAGCCTCCAAAGCTTGGAGACTTCTGAGCTGTCAGATGCATGGCGCTGTTGAAATATGCGGGCAGGGGTATTTCTTCTCGGCGCTTGGTCTTTTTGCTGTAGATCAAACCCAACCATTAAAGTCAGCACTGCGGGCTGCTCGGTGCCGTGACCCGTGGTTTTTAACGCCGGGGCTGGCCCAGAAGTTTGGCCGCTGTGGCTGCCCCTGTGAGAGCTGCCGAGGGTGAGCTCCGAGATCCAATTCCTGCAGCGCTGGAGACCGCTCTTGAAATACCGGAATTGGTAATTCCTCTTGTGTCTGTAGGAAGAAAATGAGTATTGAATGTGATGAGTGAATCATAGAATCGTTTAGGTTGGAAAAGACCTTTGTGATCGAGCCCAGCCGTTAACGCAGCGCTGCTGAGCCCACCACTAGCCCATGTCCCCACACACCGCATCTGCGCATTTATTTTAAACGCCCCCAGGGGTGGTGACTCCCACCTCCCTGGACAATGTAAATGGCAGGTTTTGCCTATCTGCAGTCCTTATTAACCAACCTGTAAACTTAGTAGAAGCCTCTCTCTTTGGGCAACTTTGTAGCAGCTGGTATTGTTTATCCCCCCCTCCTCCCAGGAAAAAAAGTGCTGGTGTTCATGTCTTCAGTGAAGCTTGTTAAGGCTGTGGGATCCATTTCACTTTTACCAGTGCCTTTCTCTAGTTATATGCCACAGATGACTCACGAGCCTGTTTCAGTTCCTGGTAGTTCTGTGTGTGCTTTGCCAAATCCCCCAAGATTTCTTTTTGAGACAATACGCGGTGGTGAACCACGACTTAAAGCCTGTCCACAGATTTTATGTGGGATTTCTGGGTTTCTATCAGGCGGTGGTATGAAACATGCTGCGCAGAAAATAGTAGCCATATGTAGCATACTCTTGTCAAAAAGCTGGGAGAAGCCGTGGAGCGAAGCTTTCTGAAGACTCATTGGAGTTGACTTGGATCTGCAGTGCTGATGTGCTGGAAGCCAGTTACAGGGGCTTGGCTGCCCCGTGGTGCGTGGCTGGGGGAGCTGGTCCTGGGGTCACTGGGGAGCTGGTCCTGGGGTCACCGGCTGCCGTTGGGCTGTGCTGGGAGGTCACAAAACCGACTGCTGCCGGACATGTAATTCTCTTGGTTAAGGCGTCGGGAGGATTTTACAGAGGAAGAAATTGCTGGTGATACAGGGGGCACGCGGGGAGGCTGTGGGCTGCTGAGGCCCTGCCGAGGCACACCCTGAGCGGCGAGCGGAGCGATTTATTATGCAAATTTGCAGTTTAGAGTTGCATCGCACTCGCTTGGGATGATGCTGTTAAAAGTTGTGCTGCTTTTGTAGATAAACACGAAGACATCCGCTTTCAACTTCACATTCTTTAACCTTGTTTTGTTCCTTGCTGAGTGCTGACACTTTCAAGGCAGATGAAAATCAGACTAAATTTAGCAGGGAGCGAAGCCCCCTATTCCTCCTCCCCCCATGCTACCCATTCCAGGCGTAGCGTCTGTATCCTTTTCATTAGTTTTGCCCTTGGTTTCCGCTTCAGATGCGAAGTTTTGCAAAGCGATGCTGACAAGAAGCCTAATTTTTTTTTTTTTTTTATTAGGTGAGCCCTTAGCACAAGTGCAGCGCAGCTGTCTGACCGGCGACCTAGTGCCAGCCTGGGAAGCCACGGTGCGTCCAGCTCCACACCGAGGGCTCGCTGTGGCACGGCCGAGGAGGCAGCAGAGCGCCCGGTGGGAGGGTTACGGCTATAGTCTGCTTTAGGTGCTCCTCTATGGGTTAACCATGTCTCGGTATTTGTTAGTGGGGAAGGGTGCCAGATGTGGAGGGGACTTGAGGTTGTTTTCAGTCCTTTCCAGATGTGCATCTGCAGAGAAGCTGCTTCTTCTCCTCAGGCTGCACCCCAGTCTCCACTCGTCTGTCGTCCTACTTAAGACCCCCAGTGTGTTTGTACATGAGGGGCTTTTTCTGGGACAGGGCGCAGCTACTGACCTCGGGTGCTTTCCTAACTAGTACCCACAAGCACCCAGTGCTTCGTCACAGGACGGGCAGACTGTGTGCGTGCTGGTCCTCACTGCTCCTCCGAGAACCTCCTCGGGTGGTTTCCAGCCAACGCAGTCCATGGTTGGCTGGCTGGTTGAGCAGAGATCAATTATTTTGCTGTGCTGTGATGGCTTTTCAAACTTGAGCCCTCAGTGGAAGGAATCTTTTAAGGTAGTTGAGCCTCAAGATTAGATTTACACTCTTGTACTTGCATTTGGACAAGCAAATTAATTGACCTTTGATGGTTCCAAGCTCTGCTCCAAATAAAGAGATCACGGCTGCTTCCACTGCCCCTGGAAATGGGCGGATAAATGGATGGGGTGTGCGGAGCGGGATGCCCAAACCTCCCCCTTGTACCACTGAAAAGGGAAACTCAAGCATCTTGAGATGATGCGCATGTCTTTGGCCGTCTCGTTCTGTCCCAGGGAGGATTGTGAAGGATTTTGTGCAGCTGGTCCTTTCCAAAAGAGACCCTGCTGAACTGTCCCTGCAGCTGACCGGCACGGTGGGGCCAGTGAAGAGCCAGCGTCTGCTCATCGGCCCTCCTGTCTCTCTGCTGTGACTTGATTGTTCATTGTTCTCCAGCCTTTCATCTCGCACCAGTTGGTTTGCATTTCTAATAAGGAGAAATTGGTGACATCTCAGGATTAAATAACCCCCATCGGCTGTGAAATTAAGCCCTCTTGAGTGTTAAAATGCTGCTTCGATGGCAAGTGTGCGTTTCTATTATTAGGCTTAAATATGCAGCTGAAAAATGAGACTGCTGTCCTGTTATCTCCTTCTGTAGCCACTTGAACTTGCACGCATCTGTCTTGGAATAAAATGCACCTGTGTAAATACCGTAACTTTTATGCGCGGTGCAAAGCAAAGGCGAGGCCAGCCCTGAGCTGCCGTCGAGGCTGGCACGGAGCCATTCCCCTGCGAAGTGGGACGTGCCGGCTGCCAGCCGGTTCCTTGGACGAGCCAGAAATGCTCCCAGTGGCCGCTGGGACAGACGGGAGAGCCCGAGGGGCGGCGGGCTGTGTCTGCAGGGGTGCAGGGGGCGAGTTCCTCTGCCATCCGGGGAAACGCTGCGTGGCTGCTGAAAGCCTGGCTGAAAAGTTTCAGGTGTCAGGGCTGAGAGATGCGCTGGGCATTTTCTTGTTGAATAATGGCAATTTCAGTGGGCCATTAAGCTTTTTGCTTTTTTTTTTTAAAAAAAACCCCAACTACCTGTGCTCCTTGCTTTTGAAAGAAAAGGGGGAATATATGTAGTATTTCAAATTAGGATTGAAACTCTTGATTTCCCCGACCCAGATCTCGTTGCCTTTTTACTTACTATTCAGAAGAAAATTATGGCTTCTCTGAATTCCCTTACACAACTGATATGTTTTGTAGCTGCTGCACTGATAACATTCTTGAGCAAAACATAGCCGTGGCTCTCCAGCATGATGAATGGCACTGTTTTTTAGGTTCTCTATTAACTTTGTTCCCAAGTAATCAAATTAAAGTGATCTTCTATTATAGCATGGTAGAACCTGCACATACAGCTGTTTTTTATGGTAGCCGTAGTTCTTAAGGTAAGTTATTTCAATTGTTACTTATCTTTGGAATGACGGTAACGACAAATGGCTGGTGTAATTTCTTTCCTTAGTGGATGGCTATAAAGTGAAGATATTACATGGGCTTCCCACCGAATTCATAAATTTTTAGATTGGGAACACAGAGTTAGGTATTGAAACATTTAACTTGACAAGAAGACGGAGAATTTGTTTCTGATGTTGTTGGTGCTGTAAAGTGAAACTCGGCTGACAAACTTTGTCAGCAGCTTTTTGTTGCTGTGGGCTTAAGATAGGAGGAGCAAATCATCCAAGAGCTGAAGATTGCCTTTTTTTTTTTTATTGCCTTTCCTTTTTTTTTTTTATTGCCGTGTGAGCTCGCTGCGGATGAAGCTGCAGGATCTGGTGGGTGCAGTGGAGAGGGGTCGGTCCCCCAGCATGGCCCTGGCGGGGCGGATGGGCTGGTGGAGCAGGGAGCCGTGGGGATGGATGGTCCCCGCGCTGGGCATCGTGCTGTGCCCACCTTGAGGCGTCGGCTTTGGTAGCACTCGCAAGGCGGCTCTGGGGCAAGGTGTGCGCTGGCGCAGGCGGGCCGTGGGGATGCCTGGTTAGATAAAGCAAATAGCAGAATGTTATTTGAGTATCTTTTCAAGCAATATCTTTTTTTAGCCACGTGTCTGCTAAGGATAATGGTGTTTGGTTTAAAGCACAAGCCACACAAAGAGCTGAGCCTTCCTTGGCTGATCCAGATAGAAGCAGCAGAGAGGACATTCAGAAACCGAAATGAGTCGGTGTAGAGCAATGCCTTAAGTGTTGCCAGCTGTGGTGGTGGGAATAACCCCCTTCCCTGAATCCTGGCTGGCTCCATGCTCCCCAGGCTGGCTCCTTTCCTCTTTTGCCAAGGTTCTAGTGGATGTGGTCAGCACAGAGGTGAGGGTACCGGTCCAGCTTCTTCCCATGGTATCGCTGTTTGTATTCTTCTGGCTTGATTTAAGTCAGGCAACACCGGTCTGAGGTCCGTGGGGTTTGCTGATGTGTGCTTTTTTCTGCATGAAATGAAGTGTTATTTAGCACAATGTTAATTGGGTATTGCCCTTCAAAGTACATGGTATGATCCTTTCAGTTGGCGAAATGGAGTGACTCTGTTGAAATGCAGAACTGACACTCGTAGCTCCCCGACTACAGTGCTTATACTTTTGTTTGTAAGAGGGAAGGGAAATTTGGCTTTGGATTTTGCCAGCTATAAAGAAAATATTTTGATAGGAGCTCGTGAGTCATCGGAGATAAAAGGGAGGAAGCCTGAGCACCAGAGCTGCACGCGGTTTCCTGAGTAGTGGAGGGAGAAGCTGAATCTGAAATACGGCGTGACGGGGCCGAGGTCTGAGGGGCGGCTCAGCCAGTGCTGTGATGCCGGTACCCCCAGGCCTGGGCAGGCGAGGTACCTGCGGGGGTCCCCTGTGCTGTTCCCAACAGGTGGGGCTGCAGCATCTGCCGGGGGCTGCCATCATGCTGTCTGGATCGATCCTGAGCATCCCTCAGCTGTAATCCAGTACAGACTCCCTTCCTGTGCAAAGACATGATAAACGCATGGTCTCTGTAACGGATGAGTGCCCTCCCCGCGGTCCCCTCCTCTGTCTGTGCAGGCGTCACATTCAGAAAACACGTAAAACGTAAGTTCTTCGATCATAAGTGATGCTTCCCAAGTGATGGCATATCTAAACTCAAGTAAAACTTGGTGGGTTTATCCCATAATACTCCAAATTGGCTAGAGACTGGATCTTATTACAAAGACTGGCACGCAGGTTGGCATAATACTAAATCAGAATTTATGATACCTGGAGGAAAGAGCCCGCGAGGTGCTGTGGAGATTGGCGCTCATTCGCTAATAAAGGCTCTGTAAATAAAGAGGGGAGCGGGGGGAGCAGCTCGTTAGCCCTCTGTGAGGTGTTGGGGGGGTGCTGTGTGTGCGGGAGAGCGGCAGAATGACACAGTGTACCAGAACTACTTAAAAACCAGAAAGGAAATTACATTACCTGGAATATTTTAATAGCTCCAGCCAGGGAATACTGACCGACCCTTTTTCCAAGGGAGACTGGGAGGGGGATCTGGGAAGGCAAACAGAGGTCGGAGAGCGTGAGAAGGCTCTTCCAGTTGTCGTTCTTGATCTACCAGGTTTTTAAACGGTACTAATTTACTGTTCTTCTTTCATTTGTTGGATAGCTGTTCAAAAAAGATATTTATGTATTTATTTATTTATTTTACTCATTTCCTTACTTCCTTACTTCCTTACTTCCTTACTTCCTTACTTCCTTACTTCCTTACTTCCTTACTTCCTTACTTCCTTACTTCCTTACTTCCTTACTTCCTTACTTCCTTACTTCCTTACTTCCTTACTTCCTTACTTCCTTACTTCCTTACTTCCTTACTTCCTTACTTCCTTACTTCCTTACTTCCTTACTTCCTTACTTCCTTACTTCCTTACTTCCTTACTTCCTTACTTCCTTACTTCCTTACTTCCTTACTTCCTTACTTCCTTACTTCCTTACTTCCTTACTTCCTTACTTCCTTACTTCCTTACTTCCTTACTTCCTTACTTCCTTACTTCCTTACTTCCTTACTTCCTTACTTCCTTACTTCCTTACTTCCTTACTTCCTATTTATTTCCCCCTGTGGTTCTGGATGGTTACCATCACAAAAATAAGCTGTGTGTCCTGTGAGATGGCTGCAGGAAAAGTGGCTCTTGGAATAACTAAAATAAATGTGTGTAAATCGGAGGTAGTTCAGTAGAGGAGGAGAAAAAAGGAAAGGCTGTCGCGTGGAAGCCAGGTAGTCTGCATCTCGTAATGTATCCCGTAAAGGTTATATCTAACACACACAGCAACGCCAACACATCCACACCCGTGCGTAACACCATTTATTTTCTTCAGTACGGAATTCTGAATATTAATTAGAAACCATATCACTGTGCTAGTTAGGTGGTGACGTGCAAATGAATAGAATACTTTGGTCTTCTAGGGACTGTTTGTTCAGTATAATTGCAGCTTTAAACAAATTCAGTGGCCAGAAAGCTGTAAAACATTTGCAGGCAAGAGCATGCTTTGAATATTCATCTTCTTTGGGTGTCACTGAGTGACATCTAAGACTAACTGGGCAGATACGGGTGCCAGGCAAAATAGAGAGCCGGGAATCTTGCTAATTTGTATTCTAGATGTAAATCTTAAATTAGTTTGAGATTTTAAAATGGATTTTTAAATGCCAAGCACAGAAGAGGCGGAATTGATATTAATATTAATGGGCTTAAGAAGATATTTAGTGAAATATTTGTATAATTTAATTTTCTTCATAATCCAGTCAAAAGAGTATTGACTGACCACGGGGCCCAGGAAGCCTCCGTTGCTCAGCCTGCCCGGCGTGCCTCGGTGTACTGACTGGTAACACAGATGCCTTTCCTTGGTTTCACTTGGATGACCTGCGCTCAACAGCCATATTGGTGTCCTGCACCTCAAATGTAACGTGAGGATACCTGCTGAGGCACCGATGCTGTGTTGGTCCCACTGGTTTTGGGGCAGGAGTCTTCCCCATGCTGGAAAACGGAGGCAGCGCCGGGAGGGAAGCAGTTCCTCCCCGAAATTCGGGGCGATGCACCAGCCCGGGTGGCTGAGGCTGAAGGAGTGTGCGAGCCCAAATGCTGTGCTGATCTGTAGTGCACCTCTTAACGGGGTGGGGAGCAATTAGTGCAGCTTACCCCAGTTCAAGGGGGAGGGCTTGCTTCATCGAGAGTGTGCACTCCCATGACGGGGAGTGTTTTTCCAAGCAAACAAGAACTCTGAAGAATTAAGAGTGGTATCCTGCAGATATAAATAAAATGAGGGCAGTTGCAGGAGGAGGAGGAGGAGGAGATGGGAGAAACTGAAATATTAATGAAGATATAAAGCACTGCACCTACACTGAGAGCAGTGTGATGTTCTTGCTCATCTATTCATGTTGAGCTAGCTGGAGCTTTAAATTTTAAAGCCTGGGTGGAGAAGAGGGGCAAGGTTAGGCAGCTCATTAGAGTGCTGTAGTTGTGCTCACAGCCATCTTAATGGTTTTAAGGGGAAAGAGGCCTTCAGCGTCAGGGATTTGGCAATACCCGTGCTTCAGAGCCTTGTCTGTTAAGCATCAGTCCGTGGTCCCCGGGTGCTGCAGCTCTGCCTGGGCAGAGGCTGGGGCTGGTGGATGGGACGTCTGTGCTGCCGAGAGCCCGTCTGTGCCAGGTGCCGTGGGAGCAAGGGCAGGACGCCCTGAACGGGATGGCAGTGCTCAGGGAGGCAGAATGGTACTGGCCACGGCGTGAGTGGGTAAACAGCATCTGCCCAGATGCCATGATGATCCACGGGCTTATGAGGTTGAAACACCACGTGAGGTCTTCTGCAGCGAGCGCTTTGGGTAACCGCCTCGTTGGGGTCTGTTAATCATCGTGCGTGGGGCTGGGGCGAGCTCCTGCGCTGGGGTCTTGCTGCAGAGCTGGCACGGTGTGGCCGCGGCACCAGCGAGGTGCTCTCCTTCAGGAGAAGCCGTCAGTGCAAGAAGGATGCGCTGGCACTTCCCTGGCAGCTGCTGCAGGTACCTTTCAGCTCTGTTTTCTGTACATCCTCCTCTTTTCTGCAAGGAGTTTGCCTCCACCTACAGGAAGCAGAAAGCAAGAAAAAAAACACACCAACAACTCTGTAATCACACGATACTGTCTGTTAGTCCTCATCTTTCAGAGGAGCTCCGTAAAGCATCTCATCAGTCTCCATTGCTGCGTAAAGGACTTGGACGTGCTCCTGAAAGGTGCCACAGCGGTCTGAAGACTTCTTACCCATTAGACAGGTTTTAATTCACCTTTTCTTGTAACCCAAGCCTCGAAAAGAAAACATGCGAAAGTGACAAGCTAGTAATTGAATTTTGGCTGGCATGAGTGAGGCTTCTGCTGGGGTTCGTGGCTGAAAGGCAAAGCACAAAGCTCTTAGGGGAACAGTTGTGGTGCTGGAGGGTTTGGGGAAAGAGCGGCTTTGGGGAAGGTGGGGTGTTGAGCGTGGTCCGGCTGGAGCAGTTGGCAGGTGAGTGGCACAGGAGCAGGCTCAGTCTGCTGCCCGTGCAAGGGAAAAGTGGACTGGGGTCGATTGTTCACATCTGTCACACCAGGCAGGGGCTTCAGAGGAGCAAAAGTGCTTGGAAATCCCTTATAGATTACTGACGGGACACATGGGAAGGCCCTGTCTGTCCTGGAGCCAGCGCTGGGGAAGCTGAACTGGGCGAGGTGAGGTGCTGGTGCTGGTCAGGCTCAGGTCAGGTTAAGTTGTGCCGGTTCCATCATGTTCCGTATTTACAGTTATGTTTCCCTTTCCTCTGCATGTGAATGCAGAAGAGAAAGGTAACAAAGGGCAGATGACTCCTCTGCCTTCTCTGCAGGGAACCTCTTGGTTCCTGCTTCATTTCCAAAACTGAGCAGCTCCGCTTAGTTTCCACCCGCCTCCACCGCTGTCTTGGACCAGTCACTCCTGTTGGGGTGCACATAAGTTGTTCCAACAGGAACACCAGGATAACTTTTCAATATAACAGTTCTCTGTTGGGGATGGCCCCATACGGAGGGCTTGTAGGGTGTAGTGTACTGGAGCATTGGGCAACTTCCAAATGTCGGAGTTGCAGTCGCATGCAAATCGATGGGGTGACAACCAGCTGGGTAGCCTGGGGAAAAGCTTTTTGTCAGGATATTGTGGACAGGCACGGCCTTTGGTCCTGATGTTCCAGGTCTTTGGACCGGTGTTTGCCAGGTGCTCGGAGCCTGAGAGAGACCGGCAGAGGCGGGATGCCCACCATGGCTGTGTCGAGGCTCGCTGGCAGCACACACATGCCGGGGGAGCGGACAATGTCTTGAGCTTTACAGTCTGCTCGCTCCAGCTGCCAGTCCAAAAGTCACGCCATCGATCCGGCGTTGCGCTGCTGGAGTCACGTTTCTGCATGTCGGGGGGACGGCGCCGTGTTTGAGTGATGTCTGGGTGAAAGAAATTCCAACCTCCGCATTTTATGTACAGGCTACCTGACACTAAAGCTGTGTGATGACCTTTATCTTTATGAGCTGTGAGAATTAAGGAGTTCTGTATTTTAGTTTAATTAAGCAATAAGGCATAACAGATGGTGCTTTTCTGGGTGATTATTGAATGTCTCTGGTTTGACTGAAAGTGCAGGAACACCACGGTCGTAAGCGTATTGTAACTTGAAATATCTGAGATCTCGGAGAACATGTGTCTGCGGCTAGGTGTCTGTCATCGGTTGTGCTATTAACTGGCATCTGCGCCTCTGCACTTTCTGCAGTGTTTCATGGAGTGGGTGCCAATGTGTTGGTCCTGTTTGGCCAAGGTGTTTGGGCGATGCTGGACAAACTGCTACCTTGTACGGCCCAGCTGCCCGTATGCGAGAGTGGAGTCATCTGCTTCCCCTTCACGTTCCTCAGCAATGTTTGAGTAGGAAATTCTGCAGGGAAATATTCTTGTTCTATTAACTGCCCTGGGCGGAGGTGAGTCTTTGGTGCATTCTTCTAATAAAATTGACAAATAAATGACTCTAGAATTTCCACAACGGTACAGATTAAAAAAAAAAAAAAATACCCCAGCTTTCACTGTTTAGAAAGGTCTTGCTGTAGGAATTACTGGTCTGACGAGACTGCGTTGTTCCCAGCGCAGCGAGGAGAGGCAGAGGAGCGCAGCGGCCAGGGGACGCACACCAACGGCCAGCTGCCGCTCTGCGGATCCGGCACGACCAAACCATCAGAGCTTGTGTCATTCCAGTATTTGCGTGCATGAAGCAGGGTCAGACATTAAATATGCGTTGTAACACGGGTTTGCGTGTAGGCACTCGGACTCGGGAAACCAAAAGCTGCCAAATTCATGGCAGGTTCATTTGCTGTTTGATTCCTTCCCCCGCTGACTACACGAGAACTTTGTGTGACATTTTCTACATTCCGGTGTTTCTCACTTGCAACTACCATGTTTAATCCAGAGGATGTTAGAAAGCAGCAGAAGCAAGTAAGAGCGTGGAATTAATTGAGCAAATCTGGCCAGTCTGTGGCTCTTGGAGCAGAGTGCCAGGCAATGGACTTGACTTGCAGCTTCTCCCGCTGGCGTGTCAGAACCTTCCCCTTTCTTGCCCCTGGCACAGTCAGAGATGTGAATCGCTCGCAGCCTGGCACTGAACTTGCACAGTATTTTAGATCGCTGACTAATACGCCTCAATTTTTCTCATTAATGGAGTATTTGAAATGATCAAAATGAAATAGATTCACTTACTGGCTGTAGAGTTGTTATAAGGATGATCTATGAGAAGTTTTTAACATAGCTGTAGTCTTTGCGGGGAAAATCACCCGTTTGTCTCAGTCTGTCAAAACCCCAAGATCCAGGATCGTACTTCAAATCTGAACTTTGAAAAATCAACAGTTAGGCAAGAAAGCACGGCGTTCGGTTTTTGAAGGACCTTTGTCCCTGCTTGACCTTTTGGTTCGCTTAACGAGCAGTTTCCCGTTACCGCTGGTCACGGGGTGGTCGCCTGAGGCAGGACGCGATCCCCCGCTGGCGCTGGATCCCTGGTGTCCGTGGGGAGCTTCCCCCGGCTGCTGCTCCAGCTGCACCGTCTCGGAGCTGTGCAACACAATGCACGTTCGTGGCTGTAGATGAGTTGGCTTGATGCCATTTTCAGAGACAATGTCCCACTTAACTAGCCTGGATTGGGCTGAGAAGAATAATTGCTGCTATAAAATAATTTTGCAATTACCGCTGTAATTAAGGGCAGTTTGTTAATGAAAGTGCTTGGTGAATAATGACTGCAGGGCACTCCATCCTGCAGCTTCGCACCAGACAATTGGTTTGGGTGGTGGAGATGGTTGGGGACTCGGTGACACAGCTGTCACGCTCGCAGGATGGATGTAAATACCCGCTGCTGCTTGTGATGAAGTGCCATCATTAGCCTTCTGCCCTATGGGAACTGGTCAGACAAGGAAAAATAAACTTAAAATATGATGGTGAACGCTATTGCTTATGGCTGCTGAAGGCCCCTTTTTTTTCTCCAACCATGTTAATTTGATATGCAGATGCCCTTACCCAGCTGATTCATGGTTCAGCTGTGAACCTCGGAATCCATTTTTCAGGAATATGAGCTTTTTCGGGCTATATTTTTGTAGCTTGTTTCAAGCTTGCTTTTCTGCATTGGGTTTTCCTTTGAGAACACAAGCCATTACAGGTTCTTCTGTCGTACAGGATTAAAAAAAAAAAAAAAAGTGGAAAACGTTTACATGTTTGCATGTTTTAGTGTACACGTAGTTGTTGACCGTGAAGTCTGGCATGGGGTGTTTGTAGGTAAGCAGTCTTGAAAATATATTTATGTGTTCAGGGGCAAAAGTTAAGCTACCCAAGCCTTTTAAAGCTCTGGATGAGGCAGCCAGCCATAGGCACGTTGTCTGTGGGCTGAGGATCGCCAAGGGCTCTGCTGAAGGCAGTACAGCAATGATGCCAACGCTGGCATTACTAGGCAAGTTGTTTTCAGGAACCTCCCATGTTTTCTGTGTGACCCAGTGCCCTGTTATTTATTATTCTTGGCTCTTTGTGGGGCTCAGGAGCAGATTTTCTGGCTGAGAGAAGGACTGGGGTTGGGGAGTCTTATTTTCCCTACAGTGGGAGTGGCTTTCCCAAGAATTCCGGGGACCAGGTCACTCTTCCAGCGTTTCAGTGTCATGTTAGCCACAAGAAAGCCAGGTTCCCAGATGATGCTTCTTTATGGATAGCTGTTACAGTGCTTCCACCCAGGACATGGGGATCGTTGCCTTCTCCTGGTGGGAGCAACGGTGAGGGAGCTGGTGGGAGAGGTGGGAGCGGGGCGGATCGCGGATCTAACAAAGCCGAGCTGCAAGGGGGGATGCTTGGCCTGGCGGGTGAGGTCCCGGGTACCAGTTGGAAACCAAACTGCATCGAGTGTGCCATTCTGCATTTCACAGAGATGTCATTTAGGTTGGGAAAACCTTAAAGATCGTTATTGTAGGAGGAAAAGCAGCACTTCTTCCAATTCCTTTACTCCACAGCAGTGTGGGCAGGACAGGGCTTCCACGTTAAAAGCAGTCTTGTTGCTGAACGAGGAAACATTGTTTGTTGCTGTGTCGTTTTAGAGATCGAAGGATGTTATCTGATGGGTGTTTTTACCAACGGCATGGCTAGGTAGCTATGCCTTTTGTTTTAATTGCATTTGCACACGTACTGAAAAGGCACAATCTGCTTAAATATGCACAGCAAAGTCTTTGCCACTGCTGAGGCATTTGTTTGACCATCAGCGTGAAATAATTCGGGTCCTGTACGTTCTGTTTGCTCAAAAACACGCTCTGTGAAGCGTGTGGGGAGGGGGAGAGGCAGGGCAGGGCTCGCGGGGCTGCGCTCTGCCGGTGCTTTTTTCAGAGCTGCCGTGGTTCGTGCCGTCCTGTGCAGAAGCGCCGGTGTAAATGCGAGGAAGCAGCCTGTCTGCCTTTTATACGAGGCTTGTCAAAGGTTTTATAGATCTCCATAATGAAGATGGATCAGGTTCATTCTTATTGCCAGTTGCTCTATCAAAACAGTACTAATTACCGCAGTTGCATGTGTTGCACGCTACCATCTTCTTCCTTAAAGCTTAAAAGCACGTTTTGCACCACTCACAAAGGATAAAATTGAGGCAACTTTTTCCCGATCTATTTTTGGAAAAGTAGTTAGTAAAGGAGAAGGAAATTGATTTTGGTGTCAGAAAGGACATTTCTGACAGGAGCATACTTTGAAATGATTCAAGGCATCTGTTTCTGTTGCAGACACCCAACGCTGCTAAGAGCTGTACCTAAATTAAACTGTTTAAGATGTCAGCTCCGAGTATGAATGCAATTTACATCCTGGTAGCATGGCTGGAATTTTTATCATTTAATGAACTTTCTCACTCAATTTATGAATGGCGTCTCTCCCACAGCAACTATCTTTGTAGCACCTATAGATCCTCAGGTGCAGATTTGATGCCACACGTGGGAGCAGATGGGGCAGGGTTTGAGGGCATGGTCAGGCTTGTAGGAGCTTCAGGTGGCTGGCTTTGGGATGTTGATTTTTGTCGCCTTTCTGTTATAATCTTGATTATCATGCAGTTAAGCGTTGGGGAAAAGCATTCTGCCTTCCTGAAGGTGGTCTCCCTCGTCCTCCGCGCTCTGTCGAGGGTCTGAAAAAGCTCACTTTTCAAGGTGAACGTTAAATTAATATGAAAGACTTCTAGAGCTCTACAATTAAAAGGTCTTTTACTTTCCCCACTTCAGAACAGATCTGATGGTTTATTGCTGGAGCCTTGGCGCTGAGCCTGGCTGACCTTGGATCAGTGCCTTTTAAGTATCAGCAGGGTTTCTTGTGTGCTGTTGTGGCCTTTTAGGCGAAGAACAAGCTGCTATTGTGGCTACCGGCTTTGCAAAAGAATTCGTGATGCTCGGTGGATGTTGGAGAAGGCAGGGATACTTGATTTTGCCTTTCACATGCATCTCACAGTTGGCACTTACTGTGCCAGTGAGGTGTTGTGAATGTAGATATGTTTTCTATTTAGGTACTTATCTTTTTAAGCAGTCCTGAAAGGCTTAAGGCAGATGAGGAGCATGAGAAATCGCAGGCTACGTTTGCCTCTTACAAGTTTGGAAGTTCAGTGTCAGGTAGCTACAACACCTTTTGTATTTCCAGCTCTGACACACTTTGGGCAAGCGCTCTGGAACTGGTGGCAAAGCTGGTCCGATGCCCTTGAAATCAGCTCCCCGTGTTCCTGCTCTACATGCCTGAGTTCCAGCCTGGGCTGTTAAAGCAAAGTGTTGGTTTCTGTCAGATCCTGGCATATCGTCTTAAAAAGGGGCATTAAACGTGCCTCTGCTCTTGTGGAGGACTGCACTAATGCCATGTAGGTATTCCTTTGCCCAAAGTAAATTTTCACTCAACTTGAGTCATCTGCTTGAAGGGGAGAATAAACATTAAACTACTGACATAAGGAGCGTGTTTAAGAGGTCGTGGGTGACATGTCATTACCATTCGTATTAGTTGATACTGGCTGAAAGGATGAAAGGGGAAACGCGAATATTGACTTATGTTACTTAATATTGAATTAACGTCCCTTTGCAAAGGGCTCCTGGCTTAGGTCGTAGCTGTACATGGTTTCCATTCCAACAGGGATTGGGAAGTTTCAGGGCAGGGACGAATCCGTCCCCTTCCAACCGCATCTTCTTGCCTTTCACCGTTGCACTGAGCATCTTGAAATTTGTAAGACCTCACAGTGCTGTAACTGAAGTGGAGTTTGTTTAAGCTTTGACTTCAAACAGTAGATTACCTTTTATTATATTATATAATGAATTATTGATCCGCCGATTTTGAATATTTCAGTAAAGGCGCGCCGAGGAAGGCTGGCGCTGGCAGATCCCCGCCGGCTCTGCCTGTGTGCCCAGGAGCCAGCGAGCAGAGCCTCGCTAGGTCCCGGCCGTGCCTCCTCCAGCCCAGGTCACCCTCGTCTCGCACCGGAGGCAGGTTATTGCATGCCGTCCCTGCAGACGTGGCTCTATGTGCACAGATCCTCAGCCACCTGAAACACAGCGTTGCCTCTGTTACGGGGAAGGGAAAGATAAGGTGGCCAGACCCTTCAGCTGATGAAGATGTCAGTGGGCAGGATTTCAGTCCAGAGAGGGGGGGATCTCTCTGCAGAACGGCACCCTCGGTTGGCCCTAGAGTTTCCCAGGGCATTCTCCCCTTGCAAATGCAGCTTTTGTCGGCATTCACTTTGTCAAGGGAACCAAAGTTCGCGTTTATTGAGTTGATGACTTGGAGGCAGGGCTGGTGCAGTCGTGCGCTGTTCTAAACCTCGGCTTTCCCAGGTGTGCAGAGGGCAACGGCGCCCTTGAGGGACCAGTTCTGGTTTCAGCACGTGTCCTGGGGGACCGAGGGAGCCAGCAGGGGACTGGGATGCACATCTCCGTTGCCCTCCCTATAGAAGTATGGAGGAAGAAGATAAAACAAAAATCATACTGACTTTGGGCTTGAAGCTGCCCAGACAAGATGTTCAGGAGCTGTTTGCACAGCGGCTAAGATGTATGGTGCATGCAAGAGGAGTTCTGGAGTCTGCTCCCCATCTGTAAATGCAGGAAATGGTATTGGAAAGAGTTTCAAGTCTTTGAGAGGAGTTCCCGATTGTTTTGCTTCACACATACTCCCCAAGTCTTTCAGTGCAACAGTGTGGTGCTGCTGCCGGTCTTTGGCATTCCAGCTGCATTGCTCTCACTGCATCAATCGATCACAGCCGCTGCCCTGCGTGCCGTATTGACAGACAGCTTAAATAGTTCTCATTTTAAGAAGTGCAGCATGGATAATTAAGCAATGCACTCTGCAAGTTGGTGATCAGCTTCTTGTGGAGGACCAATAATGAATAAAAAGTACATTAACTAAATTAAACTCTTGATGCCTGTAGGTCTGTAACTGTAGAGTTGCCTTTATGAAATTCATTACAGTTTATAAGAGTTCTGTTAATCAAAAGACTCCTGCAGAAAACATTCTGGGAATTAAAGTTTATTTTATTTCCGTATTGTTTAGGACAGAGATGAGCATTGTTGTTGCTGCCACTCTGAATACTTAACTATGCTCTGACTCTGGGACCATCGACTGCAGAAGAATCAAATTTAGACAATTAAATGATCTCCCCCTCCTCCCCCCCAATCTGCATAATGAGACTTTCTGCTGTTTCCTAATGACGTCTTGTCTTTGAACACAAGTGCTGTACTCGGTTGCGTGTTTAGCGCAACTAAACAGATACCCAGGCTGGCTGGCTTGGCATCCGTAAGCCAGCATATGTGCGCGACGAGATCTGTGTTCCTTGACGCGTGGTGCTTGAATGTAGGGGCTCTGGTAAACGTCTGAAATTCATTCCTGTGCTTGATGGACATCTGTTTATTTGGTGGTTTCTTTTGCTTTCTGTCTCTGGAGCACTGGATTTGTGTTGCTTTCTGTGTGTTAAAACACAGAGGTTGGGTCACCTCTGAGCAGGGGCCAGGCATGCGTCTGCTTACCTGGCTGATGGGGTGCTGAGCCTGGGGCTGGACCGCCTGGCAACTAATTGCATTTCAGGGATTCATCTTCCTCATGCTTGAGAAAGCAGCTGTATAATTCCCCAACTTTTTTTTTTTTTTTTTTTTTTTTTTAATCTACATAAACCTGTCAAGGTACAGGAGATAACAAGCTGAATTGGAAGGTCTGCTTAGGTAACTCTGCAGCTGAGGTTTTATATATTAAAGGCGACAAAGAGCAGGGACACGTGCAGGATTTACCCTTTTTCACAGCTTCTTCGCTCATCTGTGTGCACAGCAAAGCTTTCCCCAGCTCCAGCCCTGCCTGCCCCGTGGTGACGCTGTTCGGACTCAGCCCCTGCTCCCTCCGGCTGTAGCCCTGGCTGCAAACGGGGTGATTTGCTTATGTGTAATTGCACTGTCGGTTATAACAGCCTAATTATCGTTGCACGCAAACTCGTGCTTAGGGTCACCTTATCGGTCCCTGTGGAAGCTCTTGACCTGCAGACCTCTCAGCCGGGCAGATGCTGCTCTTGCTGTCCAGATGTAGCAATGTTTTTGACCACCATGAACATACTGCAAAATCCGTGTTTGCTTTACCAACTTTTTTTGGCGAGAAGGCTGCCAACTGCAAACTTGGATGGGAGCCATTTATTTGTAGCACAGTCAATCTTCCCTTAAAGAAAACCACCAGTGAATTAGCTTTTGCATAGTGTTTCAATCAAAGCATTTGATCCTTGTTTCTGCGAGATAATCCTAAGAACTTCTTATTTGGAGAATAGAAGACCGTGATGGATTTAATTCATAAAGGGAAGCAGCCGTAAGGAATGTAAATGTAAGAGGCTGATAAGGTAGGATTTCCTAGTTGCTATGACAACCCCTGGGTCATGAGCCTGAGAAAATATAAAGTAAGTCCTGGAGCTGTGAAGATGATTATAAAATTTAACTGTCATTCTTCATTTGGAGTTGATGGCAAACATTATTTACTTAAGTTTATCTCCAGGCAGGCGAGGATCCTTTCTTTCTCCTTTAAATCGGAGGCTTGGATCACAAATGAACGCGTTGTGCGCATCTGGCATTATAAAGCGAACCTGCTATTTATTATTCTAACCAGACAATTTGCACGTAATATGCCTGCAGATTCGGTCAGCCTCCTATAGAAAGCAAAGGTTTCACCCAGTGTATCCCTTATGAAAGCCCTCCTGGTGCCGCTCGGCGTGGGGGGATGCTCATGACGGCGGGGCGGCTGCCCAGGGATGCCTGTACCCCTGTTTTCTCACCCTGGAATCCAATTTTTGGCTTCTGTAGGGGAAGGAAAGCTCAAGCCTAGTTCGGCGCTGTGCGTGCGTGGCGTGGCCTGCCCGGCGGGCTCTGCCTGCGGGAAGGGGGGGAGGCGACAGCCTCCGCATCCCCCCTGCGGCGCTTCTACGCGGCTCAGCGCCGCACTTGCCTCGGCAGCTGAAAGTTGGGCTCGGTTTTTCGGTTTTGTTGTTGCCGTCCTCCAGTTCCAAACTGGTGGATGATTCCTTTTCCAGCTCGTCAAATGTTTTGCGGTGTTGAGGGCTGAAGGAGCAGTCCTGGCTGGAGTAGTAGAAAGCATGAAATATCCCTGCGGGAGTTGCTGGCGTTCCCGGTGCTGGCAGCTACGGGAGGGGGCCAGGGTCTGGGTGGGCAGCAGTGCCGGTACCGGCTGTCCCACGCGCCGGCTGCTGCATCCGTGCAGATGAGTGTTGTAAAAGCACATCTTACCGTTCTCCTTGAAAAAAATCATAGAGTCCCTGGCCTTCAGAAGTACCTTCTAGACATACAGCTAGGTTCTGACTGTTTCTAGTGTCGTAAAATGTAAGAAATACACGTGTTGTGAGCAGTTGAGGAGTGACAGGGGTGCCCCTCGGTGGTGGCCTTTGGCCTTTTCGGGAAGGTGGGAGCCGGTTCTGTGGGGAACGGGAAAACCCACACGGAAAGTGCCGCCACCAGCAGGAGAGGAACGCGCTTGGACCGTGCCGGCATCGCTTGTTGCCCTGCCGTAACTTGGCGTGTGATTCCTGCAGGCACAGCGCTTTTAGACACAACTGTTATTTTTGTTGTTAAATTCTATTAAAGATACAGAAAGTAAATGGTCCTCGGTGTAAAGCTGCCTTGTACTGTTTGCGTGACTGCAGGGTTTCCACCTTTTCTTTTTAAAAAGGGAGGGAAAACTCTTGCAATTACTTCAGGGATGTTCCAGCTCCGGTATTGGAACATCTGACTCAAATGAAAAGCACTAAAAATCATCCAGAATCTCACTCTGAACTTTTATTTTACTGCATTTGAAAGATTTTTCTATTGCTATTCGGTCTTACTCGAGGTGATAAAACGTGAAGTCATTTGATTCAAAGAGTTCACATAAAGTAAATTCCTTTTAAGGCTTTTCACTGACTACCAGAGTTAACGCGATGCTATTTTTGAGGCTGGTCTCACAATTTCAGTTGGGAAACTCTTTTCACCTTTGCAGCTTTCATCCTGAAATGAAGCTGGTGCGGGCGAGCCGGCGAATTCTGGTAAGGATCAGAGTTTATAGCCGTTACTAAAGAGAAGTAGCTCTTGTGGAAATGGAGCAAAGAATTACTACTGTACTAAGAAAACTAGAATTCATTACTTTTCCTATGGTGGGAACTTTTTGAAGGCACTTGCTCAAGTGGAAATTGAAGGAATGTGAAATTCTACTTGCAGTGCTTGTATTAGCCAGTCATCTGCACGGCCCCGGCGCTGCTAATGTCATCTCTCGCCTTGTATATGAAAGGGGTGTTTGGTTTGGGGTTGGTTTTTTTAACATCTGTGGTGTTCATTTTGCTGATGATGTCTGGTGACAACATGAGCACCCGTAAGGAAAGCGAGGGAAGGGACTGGGTCACTCCTGGGTGAGGAGGCAGCAGTGCCCGCACCAAGTCACTCTTGCTTTGGGGTCTCTTGCTATATTTGCTCAGCACTGCTGGTGGGACATGGTCAGGGACACCGGCACCTCGAGGCAGCGCATCACGTGCCGTTGCTCAGCTGTGCTGTCCCGGGGCTGCCTTGCCATCAGTGTCCCCAGGTCCCACAGCGCCAAGCGCCGCAGCTGGGGGTGGGTTTGGCAAGTGACACGTGTGCAGGGTCCTCGAAACAGGAGCCCTGCAGGGCAGCACGTCAGCCATGGGACTGAGCGCGGGTGGACACAAAGTTGGACAAGCTCTCTAAAGTGGGAATCTGTTCTGAGGGGTTTTTCCTAGTTTTGTAACGTGGACATCTTGGCCTTTTCAAGGTTGTATTTTTACTAATATTTAGCTGTAGGACAAAAAAATGCATCTTAACCCTTTCCATCGTTAAAGGGTTGCACAGCATCCTGCGGGTGGGAGACTCCTTTGAGTACAAACTCTGCTAGCTCTGTAACTCCTGCCACGCTGTTTCTCCAAGGGAAACCCATGGAAGTGATCACACAGCTCCTTCACGTTCCCAGCAGATGCCACCTTTCCTCGCAGCTCCCTGGCTGCCAGCTGTGGCCGTTCTTAGCTGTAAGTCAGTGGTTAGCAAGGGTGGGGGCTGTTTTTTCCACCATCTATAATGGTGTGGCTGCTTCAAGCAAAGCCAGCTTTTTGCTGTGTAGCTCTTCCCCAGGCAGGCAGGCATCTAGCAGGGGCTGCTGTGCCTCCCCACCCGGCAGCTGGTGGTTTCACTGTAAATTTGCTCGGGAAAGTTTTCCGGTCAATGCAAGAGCAGCGTGGCCCTCAGGAGCTTGGCCTGCATACGCACACCGCATGCAGAGATACCGGCGCCCTGGCTGCCTTGAGGTCAGTGGTATGTTTGGGTGTCACCGGGTGTTTTAACAGGAGGAGTTTGCAGTCAGGCTGTCCTGGGCTGTGTGGTAGCTGGTATTGCAGTAAGGGCGAGGGTGGGCTTTGTGGCTGGAGAATGGTGATGGAGAGCAATGAGACACAGCAGAAGGAGCTCCTGTTTTCTTAGCTGTTGCTGTTCGCGCTTTCAGCGTTTGCTCTGGGGGCTGCAGACTCTTTTACTGAGCGTCAGAAAGGTTTTAAGTGATACCTAAACATAAAATAACGTCATCTGTTCTCATTTTGCGGTATTATAGTCCCTGGGAAAGCTGAGCCTTCGACGTGACCCTCACCTGGGCTGGCAGGGGCCAAGTCAGGCAGCATGTCGGTGCGCCCTGCTGCAGTGGTGGCTGAGCCCAGGGATGAGCCACAGTTCCAGCGTGGCCCTTTGGTCCTTGCGGGTGTCTGTTAGCCTCCTGCAGCAGGCAGAGCAGGAATTGCAAGCTTATTCCTTGTGCGTGAGCTCTTCGTTGTCTCCTAAGGCACTCCTGTCCTTGGGTCTGGGGTCTCTGGATCAGCACGTCTCCTGTGTACGTTAACATGTATCTGCGTCTTGACTGTTCTCCTCTGCATTAGCATCCCAAAGATGCATCGGTACAGTGTGCGGGGAGAGGAGAGCTGGGACTTCGCAGGTGCTGAACATGGCATCTTGTTAAGCAGCTCTCTTCGGTTAAGTATCTCCTGTAGAAAGAAGCGATCACATGTAAACCAAGTGAACCATGCTTCTCTGCATGGAAAAATGTGTTCGGGCAGGGGAAAAAAAAACCATCCTATTGTGAGTGCTCCTGTTTCTGTCGGAGTCCAGTACAGCTTCCTGCAATAATTTATTTTCTGTTGATACAAAATTGGTACTTTTTTCCCTTAGATCAGTTGAGTTGTTAGTTGCCCTATTTGTAACCTAATTTAGGCAGGATAGGAGTAAAGCTGTTAGTTTGCATCTACCGTACACTTAAAATAGATGATCTGAAATCGTGTTTTTCTGTCAGCAAGGAATTTTGCCCACTGCTATACAGAGGTAGCTTTAAAGCATTTTAAATTTTTGCCAGGTTTGATCCCTTCTGCGCTCTTTGCACATGCCGAAATACAAACCCAGATTTTCCCTTGGCTTGTTTTCCCTTTCCCTTGCGCTGTTTGCGGTAGGTGGGTTCCTCTGCCGCCTTTGAACAGGCGTGGGTGAGCAGTTGTGGTTCACTGTGTGGTATTTAGCCATTCGAAGCCACGTTTCGGGAAGGTACATCAAAAAGTCTGGTCCAAAAAGCTTCCCCAGGACAGGCTGTTGTGCTGGAGCTCTGAAGTGCAAAAGAGAATCGCAGTGTCTGAGCGTAACAGGTCTGAGCACAAAAGAGCATTTTTATTTAGTTTCTCATCAGCTCTTATTCAGCGTTGCGGTGTCTCTAAATTGATTGGAGGTTTAGCTCTACCGCCCTTATTATCCCTAGTTTAAGATGGAAGATACCTTTTTGCAAGTGTGAAGACCAAAGCCTTTTGCGCTAATTAAATCTATGAAGAAATGAGCTGTGAGCTGAGCATTGTCGTTAGCCCTTTCCAACACAAGCCATGGACACCCTGGTGCTGCCCGCTTGCTGTCAGCATTCAGGTAACATCAGATTCCTCTATAAAATGGAGATTTCAAGCAATATGCAGAAGGCTGCGCATGTAAATCCAAGCCAGAAATAGCTGCTCTTACAAAGAGTGACAGGTACGTGCCATTCTCTTCATCTGGCACATGCTGTCTGCGATACCACTATGGGAGCTGGCAACAGCCTTGCAGTGGTGGGTGGTGAACAAAGACTGTTCTCAGAAATATTTTCCAGACAAAGTTAGAATTAAAAGCACGGAGCTGATATAAAATAATGGGGATAACGATATGGATGAAGGGCGTTGGTGGAAATACACAACTAAACTGAAATTTGTCAAATGAGACACTTTGCTCGTACCGAGTTTTCCTGTGCTGCTTTCTCCTTTTTGCGGCGTGCAGGTTGCCTGTGATCTGCTTTGCCTGCCTGTTACTGATACAGCGGCAGAGATCAATAATTCATGAACCCACGGAACGGAATTGGCTCTCGAGATGAGGTTGCTGGATGACTCGGGAAAGATGATGATGCTGGTCCAGCTCAGCTGAGCATGGTCACGCTCACTTCGGACCGGAGCCTTTGACTCAGTGGTGACTTGCCTCCAAAAGCCTGGGGGCGGAGGGAAGCGTAGTCATCTGTCAGATCTCTTTTGAGAGCTCGCAAAACTTGATGTAAATGCTAGCTACTCCCCTCCCACAGCCCTCTTACCTGCTGCCTTGAGCTTTAATCACATCACTCATAACCACTCAAATAGTGTTGGTCCTGATAGCTCAGCAGAACCCACTCGCCGCCCTCCCCTGCGAGGATCGTCGAGGGAAGGCTGCTACAAGTTTCCCATTTTTGGCAATAGGAGGAATACGGGATGTTTTTGCAGAATCTGTTTGTTGGTAGAACTGGGAGGGACGGGGACTGTGCCAGCCCTGCGACCTGCCAGTCAGCGCTCTTGAGCGCAGCAGCTTCTCTGCCGGTTTTGTACGCATCGCCCTGCTTTTCTTGTATTAAACATTTACCAGAGACAGAAGCAGACAGAAGCAACCACGGATATGCTTAGGGCTCTGTCAACCTGCAAAGGGATCAAAGCGATCCTTTCGTGCCACCTTGTTCCTTATCATGGAACTGAACGTTTGTCTGTCTGTCTGTCTTCTGGTTGCTTCAGGCAGGTGCCTGTTGGTGTAGGGGTGCCTGGCCGTGCCGGTGGGCTCCTTCGCCTTGTTGCTCGCAGGTACCACAGACCCTTGAGTGGGAGATGCCTGATGGAGGTCAGCTGTACTGCAAGAGACCTGGGGAAACGCATTCACTTGTTGTAACTCTGTTGGAGCACTCGGGAACTCCTTATTCTCACCAGTGCAGCGCTTCTGTTCTCATAGCAGGGACCCAGCAGAAGTGCAGTCAGCTCGCTCAAGCAAGTCTCAAGTTCCTGTAGCTTTGCAGAAGGTTTACATTAAAAAACATAAGCTGAGGGAGTCCTTCTGGAGGTTTGTATGGTAGAAGGATCCGATTTGGCCAACGGGAAGCCAATTGACCTTGCGGCTGATAGTCAAATGCTGTTGTCACGCTTGTGGCAGTCGTCAGAAGTCAGCAGCCCTGCGTGCTGCTCCTGCGATGCCTTACAAATTGGCAAATCACACCAGTATTAGTCGTGTGATGACAGTGCATGTCAGAGAGGAAAAAAGCATGCAAAACATTCAGAGCACACCTGGGAGAGCATACAGGGTAGTGTGACAGGTATTTTTCACTTCGGTCCTCCTTATAAGCATGCAAGACGCACAGCCGGAGCTTTGCTTGGGGCGCTGTGCCGCTGCCCAGCCTGCTACACGCTGAGCTGGAACGCAAAGTTTGCCAGGGGATGGCAAAGGTTATCTCGTCCCTCGGAGCCCACCTTTGATCATCTCCATGCTGAAGGACGGGTGCTAGGACAGCGTGAGCTCTTCTTGAAGCTAATCTGTCATGCAGGAGAAACTGCGAAGCAGGGTGGAGCGTTGCTGGCCAAAATGAAGTTGGGCAGCAGTGGGTGTGGGTGGAATCCCATGCTGACATTTCAGATACCTTCAGCTGAAAGAAGAGATAATTGCAAAGCAGCAGTGGTAAATGTCGTCTGTTCTGCTCCTGTAAAAGAGGCGAAGCAGTGCAAACAAGTAGGCAAAGATCATGCAACCAATGGAGATCGTTATGAGTAAGTACAGAAGTGTAAGATCAACCTATATTGGCGTTGCCAGCTTTTTTAGCTGCCAAATTGTAACTGTTACATTAAATATGTGGCTTTCCAAGCAAATCACGTTAAGCCTGTTTGTGGGTGTACTATGTCGTAGGAGGTAGTAACTCTGTTCCTTTGCCTCCTTGGGTGGGAACACAGGTTAGCATCCCCACGCCAAAAGTGACTCTGGCTTTTTGGGGTTCCTCTGGTTGGGGTTTTGCAGTCAGGAGTAATTACAGTGGGCTAAGATTAAAGAAAGGCATGCTGCCAGCTCCCATGAGGATTCCACGAACAGCTCTGTCCTCCAGACTGTACTCGGCTCCGCCTCCGCGTATTTGCCAACTCTACTCCAGTTTTGATATTTTTTGTAGATGTTGAGAAAGGTTTCAAGAGGACAGGTCTTGTGCTCATTGTCATGTTTTCTCGTTTTGTGTTGTCTTCGTATATATGCCAGGTAGCATGAAAAATTCCCGTTCCCAGTAGCCTGTATGATCCCAGTAACGTATTAACAAACGTGGGATGATGATCGGATTCGCACCTAGGACTTCTGTAACAGACAGAAAAGTGCATGTTTATGTCAAAGCACGTGCCTGTTGGCTCGTGCTGCGTGAAACCTCTGGGCGGTTCCTGGTCAGGTTTTTGTGCCCACAGACTTCGTGCGTTGGCATTTTTCATCCAGGTTTTGTTTTTTTTCTGTTTGCCCATGATTGTGTGGGCTCAAGACCCTCAGCAACACCAAAACTGAAACAGCTTGCGGAAACTTCAGGGGGACTGCTGGAAAAGCGTGTTATGATGGTATCGAGACTCTGTTTAATTTATGGAAGAGAAGGGAGGGTAACACATGAGAGACGGAAAGCTGCTGTTGTCTTTGTAAGTGAAAGGTCATGTTACTGAGCACTGCAGGGTGGATTTGTGAAAAACGAGCTCCTGTTTGTGAGGAATTAGAATGAATCTTTGATTTTTTTATTTTTTTTCCCACTTGTGACCTTTAAAGATGCTGCTCTTAGATTGATAAGCAGACTGATGCTTTTAGCAGCCCAGTCCACAATTCCTTTCTCATAGAAAGACTATCTTCCAAATGCTATGGGTGTTCCTTCCAGAAAATATTCCTTTTTGTAACCCCCTCTGGGGGTGGAAGGGATACGATGATGGGATCTTAGCTGACAAACAAGGAACGTTCACATTTGTTTCAAATGATTAAAAACATGAATTTCCTGTGGTTTGCAGCCTCAGCCTGAGGACTTCCCATACATTCTTTTTTTCCGGTAATTCTACTTTATCCTTTTTTAGTTTCGTTGCCAGGCTTGAAGCGCTCCTGCCCGGTGGGACAGTGGAGAAGGCTCAGGGAGGTTGGCTTTGCACTCTGACCCAGGAGAAGCTCTTTTACCTCCTGTGCTGCTGGGGAGGAGCATTTTGAGGCTGGTGAGAGGTGGCTTGGAGAGCCCATGCGTGTTGCAGCTGTGACGTGTCGGCACGCGTTACATGGGTTGTGCTGGTTCATACTAGCTGACCAACAGCTTTGGTCCTTGCTGTGGGCATCTGTGTGTTTTTTCAGCTTCCTAAGCCTTGCAGTCCTACTGTGTGGTGGTTTTTTGGCGATGTTTGGGGTTTTTTCCAAACCCAGAGCTGTACGTTGTTTTTTCTGCTCCTCCGCGCCCCCCAGGCTGCCCCTTTGCAGCTCTGGTGCACAGCGGGACTCCCAGGAGCCGGGGATTTTGGGAAGCTGCAACATGAGTGGCAAAGAACAACAGCAGCAGCAGTTGTGCTGAACTAATAAAAATCTTCTTATTTGTGGTGGACAGTGGTTCCATTTTCTTCAGGTGTGCTGATGCATCGTGGGGGCGTGCTGGGGAAGCTACCTGGTACTGCTTATATGGCTCCCTTAGTTAAATGGAGAGCTGGCTTTTCGAGCTTGGCAGCCTCACTAAGAGGCTTTCACTGCATTTATTTTATGTTCCTGGAGTGCTTTTGGCACTGAAGCGATGTAACTGTAGACACCCTTAGTATTTAAATTCCCGTGGACTCTCCTAGGCTGTATGTTCCGCTGGTTGTATCATGATCTGCAGCCATCCTGGACGGTCAGGCAGGAGCATGTTTCTTGCATGGTGAGAAACTGTTGCAGAGAAATAGGTGCTTTTCTGGTGACGCCTCCTCTCACTGCCCTTGGTCATCCCTTATCTTCCAGTTCAAGCAGAAACTGGAAGATGTGTGTGGCTTCGATCCAAACTTTGCTCTAAACCGCGTGCGAGCAGATAACGTGGATAAGTCCACTCTGTTGTTTCATTGATTGCGCCCCTCCCCCCCCCCCCCCCCCTAACATTGATGCACGGGTAATTCTCTTGCCATGGTTCTAAGACTTTCTGACCTGTTTCTCCATTTTGTGAAATGTGCCATTACTGATCTCTGTGATTGCGAAGTGCTTACCCGGAATGTGGCCATCCTTTTTGTGACACACAGTGGCTTCCCCTGACGAGCCACTGCCAGGCTGTCCTTTGGCTTCAGCGGCTCTGACCCCGGTGGAGGAGGAGGCATGCCGTGCCGTGCCATGCTGTCCAGTCTGCCCCAGTTTTGGCTCCATCTGGGTGTCACCCCTGACTGACAGCTGCCCTTCAGCGGGGCATTTGCTGACCCTCTCCAATTGTGAGATGCTCTGACTGCTCGCTCCTGTGGAAAGAAGATGCTGTCACACCTGTGCTTGGGCAAAACTTCTTTCTGGCTTCTGTACTGATTATGGAATGGCAAAGGCTGTGTGCAGAAATCTGAAAACGTTAAAAATACATTCGGAGATCAACGCTCAGAGCGTTGTCTCCAGCTAAACGGTGCACCAAGGTCTGATACATCAAAGCGACGTTATGAAGCATGAGCCCGTGCATTATCTATACCCTTCCTTAAGAGGAATGGTCTCCCTTCTGCGGTGAGATGGCACAGCCTCACCTGCGGAAGGCTGCAGTGCTGGTAGAAGGCTCCTGCCGAAAACCAAAGGGCTTGTTTTCTGCGAGGAGGCTGGCAGGACGCAGTAGTGATTATGCACTTTGTTTACAGTGTTGGTCTGTGAATGCCGCCTTTACATAAGGGCTCTGGCAGCGCTGCGGCAGCACAGCGGCAGCGCGGTGGAAATCTCGGGCCCGCCAAGTTCCCTGGTTTCGAGCCAGACATCTGGGTTCGGGGTTTTCATGGCATTCTTCAGTAGTATGAGGAGACCTCATAAAGCAGCCTCTCCGGGGTATTGTGCCGAGAACCGCATTCCCAACCAATTACAAAACTGGTCTCCATCAGTAATGAGCCCTTACTCTGGGAAGGGAACAGCGGGAAGACAAAAGCAAAACTTTCTTTGAAAGCTGCAAAGCCTTTTGACGTGAATAGATGTGGGCTTGTTAATTGGGATCACCATTTGAAAGGTTCCCTCTAGCTCTGGTCCTGGGCTGCAGCCTGGGGGGAGGGTGGTACTTAGCAAGGGGAGACGACTGAGAAGCTGCGGCTCTTTGGGTTTGCGCTGTTAATGATTTTTTGGCGGTGGGGATGCAGCACGGCTGAGCGTTTTTTTTCAGACCAGAGAAGTACTGCAAGTCACTTTCTCAGTTGAGCAGGTCTTCATTATAGCAAAACAATCATGTGGTGCTTGGGAAGGTCTTAGCACCATCCTCATTAGTTATGGCATGGTAAGGGACAGAGGAGCTGCTCCGGCCGAGCTTTTTATTCCCCAAGCCTCCCACCCCAGTGGGTCTTTGGCGAGCAGCAGTTGGGATAACAAGCGCGGGCCAGACGCTGGCGATGGGCGCTGCGTCACGTAGGCTGGTGGCCACCCTCCATGCCTCATGGCCAAGGTCCCGTCCACCTTGTTAGCGTGCACAAAACCAGCAGCTCCCACCCTGCCAGGAGGCACTGGGATGCATCCATCAGTCATGAGGCAACTGCGGCCGGGCTGCCCCCCGCGTCAGCTGTGCCTCGGATGCTGCTCACGGATGGAGGCCGCCGGTCCTGAAGCACCAAAACCTTCGTGTTTCCATCAGTGGGGACTGGCTGGAAAATCTGGCAGCTTGGAGTAACGCAGGAGCTTTGCAGACTGGGTGGGCTCACGGTCACTGGGCTTGAGCTCCCAGTCACAAATAATCCCGAACTAAAGTGCAAAGCTGATGCAAGCCTGTGGCTGGTGCGCTAGCAGGATGCTTCCAGAGGAGGAAGCGTATTACAACGTACATTTTGTAAATAAGCAACACTTACTGTTAGCATACCTGTTGATGATCTGGGTTTGTACTTAAGTATTTTAAAGCTTGCTTCTGAATGTCGTCTGTAGAGTTTGGTAGGAACCAAACAAGAAATGAAATCTGAGTAAAAAGCCCTTTGGCTTCTGCAGTTAATGATTGCCAGGTCTGTTCAGAGGCAGGAGTGCTTCTGTCTGTGCAGGTAACTTGCCTATCAGGGTACGTTTTGCCGATGTTTGTTTAGAAGACAAAACAAAAAAAAAAAGTCGCTGAGCCAGCCTGAAAAGCTCATTCCTCTGGGAATTTGAGTGAGACAGCAGGTACAGCGTATATTGCGGCTCGGTCTGAAATACAGCAACAGTACTGCTTCCCTAATAACGCTGGGCATCCTCGTAGCCCCGCAGACCCCTGCAAAATCAGGGTTAAATGAATGCCAGCTGGCAGTTTCACATTGATGATATCTGCTGTGAGGTTTGGGGGATCAGTGTTTCCCACCCCACGGACCACCACTCGCGGGTCATTGCCGCTCACACCCGAGCCGGCAGCAGTGAAGGGACCCGATGGGCTCATGGCCGGCGGTGCCGGTGGCTCGGCCAGCCCGGCCTGCGTCACCTGTGTCCCATGGCTTTGGCAGCCTCCGGTGGAATGAGAGGCAAGCTGAGTTCGTTACATTGCGTTTTGGATTGAAACAGAGTATGGCAGCTGAATTTCCTGCTTTTCTAATGCCCTAGCCCCATTTGATTATGCTGTTGTTTCTTTGGGCATACTAACACAGAATTTGACTTCACTCATTATCCACTATCCCTCACACTACCTCTGTGTAATCGGCTTGCTGTGCACTCTCAAAATCCTTTGCTTTGTGCAGGCAGGTTTGCTAATGAGCAGAATGTAATTCAGTGGGTTTGGGGTTTTTTTAGGAAATTATACAAAACAGCATACCCATAAAACCTTATGATTCATGATGGTTTGTTTTGTTCTTGTAACACAACCCAAACTAAGAAGCCATTCATCAACCTGCAAAGGCTGCTCGTGGCTGCCTCTGGGTAGCAGGCGAAGGATAATTCATCCCCAACCAGAGAAAAGCACATGCTCGCTGATCCATTTCCAGGCGCGCTGTTTAGATCTCCGCGTTCAGGGTGGTGACAGGACGACGAGCTGCTCCCAAATTAAATATACGCGGTAGGAAAACGAAATTTTCCTGGTTGAAGTAACCTAGCTCATTTTCAGTGTTAAGCATATGGTGTCTGTGTCAAAGTGTTTTCCCACAAAACCAGAGTGCTTTATCTCATCAACCGAGTGTAATAAATTCCATTCACGCGATCGTTATTCCACGGTAATGAATTTTAAGCAGCAACCCAAGGAGGCGAGCTGACGAGAGGAGCTGTGCTCGCACCTTGCACTTGTTGCAGAGAGAAGGATGCTGTTGCTCAGGTCTGGGTGAGTTATTAACGTAACTTCGGAGGTGGAACCCTGTGCAAGGATTCAGTGATTGATGATACCTTCAAACCGATGTAACTCTTCCAGCTAACAGCCAGCCTACCTTACTGAAAAATATTTTGGTAATATGCAGCTCTGGCAGGTTGAAAACCAAAAAAAAAAAAAGGAATATAAACAACCCCGAAACAAAAGCACCTTCAGTACAGAAGCTGCCCAAGTGGCATTTCAGCAAAAGCTATTTTAAAGTTTATAAATGGCTTTTAAAAGCCAGATTGAGCCAGGCTGTAATTTTGGTGACTTACTGGAAAAATAACCACACTGAATCGTACTGAGTGTTTGTAGCTCCAACGTACGGTGCGTCATACAGTTCATTGACAGCAGCGTTACTGAAAGGTCAGGGGTTCTGGGTTTTAGGGAAGGGTGTTCTTGGCAGACCTAACTATACGTGAGAGGAGTTTTTATAAAGTGTTTTCAAATGCCAGTGATTAAGGGGGGAGTTTTGCTTGCTCTCGGATGCAAGTGCAGCCTCTGAATAAAACAGACAACTGCTGAACGCTTAAACTTTCCCTGCTGCACCGCTGAGTCATTTATTGCGGAGTACTTCCGTTGAAAATGGGTCTTGTTTTTCAGTGTTCTACCCTTGGCACACCCAGTACGAGGGGGCCTGTCTTCCAGTTCATTAAAAATTGGCAAAAGTAAGCAGGTCTCTTAAACTGTTGGGGTTTGAGAGAAGAACTGTGAAGAATGTGTATAATTTAAATTGTTCTTTCAAGAAATGCTAAGCAAATGTCTGGTAGATATTCAGCTGCTGTTGGCAACATCTGTGAAAGGTCTCATGTCTCTCCTGCGACGTGTCAGCAGAACGATCCGGGTGTGCTTAGCTCTGACAATAGGAACACAAGGATAAACCCCGAGAGGCTGTGATTTTGGAATGCAGCTACCACATTTACAAATAGAAAGAGGTGAGGCCATTTATATACCAGCTGCCTGCTCGCTGCCTTTGAACGGCTGCTAGGCATTGCCCTCCCCAGCACAGGCGCCCTGGGGGGGACCCCTGCCACAGCAGCAATGCTTGGTGCAAGCCTTGCACCGCCTGGCCCTCACTGTTCAACCTGGGGGTTTGCAAAACCTGCGGTGCAAAGAGGCTCCTGCCTCCTCCGCAGTCCCGGCACCAGAGAGCAGTTTTGTGCCAAAACCGCAGCAAAAAAGCTGTTTGATCAGATTCTTCTGGCTGCTGGCATTACCTGGGCTGGTGCCAAAGAAGGTGGGACTTTGCAGGGAGGAAGCAGGAGAGCACCAGTGAGGGGGAAGCAGGGGACCAGCGTGACCCCAGGTCGAAAAGCTGGTGTTTGAGTGTGCGTGACCGGTGAATCCGTCCAGCTGAGCATCCCTCTCCTGTGCCCGCGCTGGGCTCCTCCAGGGTGTTTCGGAGAGCTGACCTGCAGCGCTGGGCAGCTTTAGGTGGCACTGAGCACATGTGTGCATCTTGTCGCATCAAGCGACTTCATCGCTAATCCTTGCGATCATCTAATCCTGGCTAAAAGAAGTAAACCCTACCACGAAGCTGGGCGCGGCAAAAAACTGCAGGTTTTTGTGAGGTTGCTTTGTAATCCTGGCCACATCGGTGCTGCGTGCAGGGAAGAAGAGGCTTTATTTAATTCTAATAATGGTAGAGATAATGTTGGCTTTGTGATAGTCCTGGGCACAGCTGTTCCGTAATATCCGCGGTGGTACACGATATGAATGGCTAGCAAGGTATCAAGCCTCTAGGATGTTTTCCTTACTTTTCGGTGCTTGAATGGATTGCATTGGTTTATTGGAATAGTGCTGGCTTTCTGCTTGCAGTAATTAATTCCCTTTTCCGGGCTGGGGGGAAGGTTGGTTATAATTTCCTGCATTCTTTTATCATAAGGCCAAAGGAGAAATTCAGAATAGCGAACAGATAGAAGCGCTGCATACATGCATTTTAAATTCAGTTTCAAGCAGTTAAGAGGATAGATTTTTAGTGGAGTGGTCTCTCTGTATTTGCGCACAGTTCTAAAACAAGGTGACCTGGAGGACTGGTGCTGGGATACAGCGTGGGTTTCCGAGATCCCTGGCTGTACTTCTGGCAAGCACTCACTGTAAGCCTGCACACACACACGCTCTCCCTCTCCTTTTTAAGGGCAGTTTAGTGGGCTGGCAGACAGGACGTGTATCTGCTGGTAATTCTCAGTGCTGCAGGGTGGGCAAGAGGAGGATTGTTGGGAGGGGGGGTACAAATGGACACCAACCACACTCCTTTCATCTCTGAAGCCTGGTCGGTGAGCTTAGAAATGTGGCAAATGAGTGGCACAACGCGTGTCCTCCCTGGCTGTGCTGTACTTAGGACAATCCTTGCAGGGACTGCCAGCCGAGGGCTTCCCACAAGCATGGGAAAACACTGGGATCAGAGGGGGAAAAGACTTGCTTGCGAACCAGAAGGGCAAAAGACCTGGGGGAAGAACGAGTTTCTTGGAGGTTTTCACTGATTTGTGGGTTGTTTTCCTTTTCCCCAGAGATGGCAAGCGCCTCGTGGCTCTCGCTGTTCTTGGGTCGTCTCTAATATCGCTTTTGCTTCATGGCCATTGCTCACCGCAGCATCCCATCAGAGGCGCTTGTCTAAGACCGGCAGCATGGGCAAATGCATGAGCAAAGTGGCTCGAGTCCTGGCAAAAACCTGATTAATACCAGTGTTTGTGGTTCCCTGGATGGGCTGCCAGCAGTTTCCCTTAGCTGCTGTGAACGGTTGCCGGCTCGTTCCTTGTAAGCATCGCAGCAGCCCCGTGCTGGGAATAGCTTCAGGCCTTTCAGGAACGGTACAAACGCGAATCGAGACAATGCTGGGGCATTTGAAGCATTGCTTGGCTGCTGCGGTCCTTCCCTTCTCCCCTGTCGGGGCGCAGACGCGGGAGCGAGTTTCCCCAAGCCCTGCGATGCCTGTTGCCTTGCCAACACGGTGCGAGGGAGACGTTTGAGCGAAGAGAAGAGATGCGGCTGCTGCGGCAGAGCCGTAATGCCGGGCAGATCGGGGCAGCGGGAGGGAGGAGGAGGAGAACCTCACCCGCCTGGAAACGCTCCTTTACACAACTGCAGAAAAGGGAGAATTAATAAATACTTGCAGGAGCATTCAACATTCACTCCTTGCTGCTTCTGAAATTGTACAACAGCATAATTTTTTAATGACGGGTAATGATGAAACATTAATTTCAAATCTGGGGTTTTTTGCCTTTTCTTCTGTCTAAAGCTGTGAAGTCAGGGAGCTCGACACGGTTTACAGTCGACTGGGTGCCTGCGATCCTTATTGATGGAGCCGATACCTGCCGGTGTTTACCGTGTGAATATCAAGGCGGAGCAGTAAATTGAAAATTGCTTCTAATGGGCTCAGTTCGCATGTTTTAATGCTTCTCAGGAGAAAACAAGAAATGTTGAGATTTTAAAATAGAACAGACACAGCGGTATCTGGTAACGGATGTTGCTTGTCTTCCTTTCTTTATAGTTCACTTCCCTTTTGCAGTAGCTCGAACGCACCCTTAACCTGAAAGTGGACGCAAAAATGTCCTTTTATCTTGGGGTTGCTGGCAGGAGCGCCGCACCAGCTGAAGCCCGTGGGGATGGCTACGTGTCCATTCCACGGCTCCTCTTGACCCAAGTGGGTGGCCCGATGCCGGGGCGCATGTCACGCTGTCCCTGGGGAGGAGGTAGTGGCACGGTCCTGGCCATGGGCTTTGGTGTTAGACGTGCTCTGTGTTCGGCACTGCAGGTGCGTAGCTTGAGAGGATGGGAAAGCAGAAGGTGCCAGAACAAAACAGGATCCTAACAAGCAAAAGCGAAATGTGCTGGTTCTTGCTGGCACTCGTCGAGGTCCAGTAAATAATTTCTGCCTCTTTTCATATGGGTTTCTGGAGCAGTGCTGCCTGTGCAGGCATTGGTCCAGCAGAAACACTGTCGATGGGGATAGCGTGAGGGACTGTGTCAGGATTTTGCATGAGGTGGCTCATCCTGCCCCTGCACTTGGGGCTTCACTGGGAGCCCCTTCCCCAGCGCTAGTGCATGGCATCTGTCCATCACCCACCCTGCCATGTGTGGGAACATAGCGCAAAATTAACATTTCGGTCAAAAAAGGTGAAGATACGAAATGCGAAGGCTTTTCTCGCCACAGTTGTGTCTTGGAGCATGCAGCTTCAAAGCCAGCAGCGAACTGAAGTCACTAGCTGTAGCTGTCTTGTTCGTTCTTCAGGCAGCATTTTGATAAACGCTGGTGAGTTTACCTGTTAAACTAAATGACGTTTATAGCACGATGTACGCTTTGCCCATTGTTTAATTATACCTAATGGTGTTGCGTGTTAGAGGTGTTTATTGTTTTGCTTTTGTGGTTTAGATTGGATATTAGGGAAGATGTCTTCACTGGCAGGGTGGTGGAGCATTGGACCAGGCTGACAGGGAGGTGGTGGGGTCACCATCCCCGGGGGTGTTTAAGGAACACGTCGATGCGGTGCTTGGCGATACAGGTTAGCAGTGGGCTTGGCAGCGCTGGGTTAACGGTTGGACTTGATAATCTCAAACATCTTTTCCAACTTAAATGGTTCTATGAGTCCATGAAAAATAACAATCTAAACCTAAAGGCCTATAGGTTTTAATTAGGTGGCCAACTTTGTACAAAGCCCTAAGTGTCATCTGTTTTTAAAAGGCAATGGCAACTTCAAGAAATCTGTGATCAAATTTACCAAGTGCCTGGTAATAGAGGAGCGGTTTGGCTTCGGCTGGGCTCTGGTTTGGGAAAGCTGGGCAAGGGGAACACAAAGCTGCCGCTTCCCACCCTGGGGCACCAGCCGCCGAGCTTGGGGTGCAAACTGCACCCGCTGATGTGGGGAAGGTGGGATGAGGGCTGCATCCAAAAACGTGTTCCATCTCATCACTTACAGCAATGAGACTGTAAAATAAATACGTAACTGCAGACAGTAAGGGGTATTGGGCTAAGGCACTTCATAAAATCTTTTTATAGAATGGAGGGGGGGTAATTTTAAAGTAAAATAAAAGCTTATATTTTCACACGCAGTAGACAATTTCCTTTCCCTTCCTTCCAACTTTGCCTTTGTCCCATTAGCCAGCAAACAGACACAGATTCTCTATTGAAAACAAGCATGAAGAATGAGTATGTGTCAGGCAAACTGCATCTTTAAAAATAAACACCGGATCAGAGCTTTGTGCCTTCCACTCAGCTGGCAAAGCACTGACAGCAGGCAGTAATGTGTTAGGGAGCAGCTGCCCTTTCTCTCAAAGCAAATCCCATAGATGAAGGGGAATAAAAAAAGTATATCCAGAAATGCATTTTATTTCCCCTAGCCTGGAACAACTACTAGGCAGAGGCTGAAGGCGAGGGGACGTGCAGAATCTGTAGAGAGCAGATTAATGTTTAAAGGCATTAGCACTGGTCTTTTACCAACATTTATAAATCCGATGGGTGGCAGATTGAGGGCCGATTCCACGTGTTTTTCTTCCTCTTCTATAAAATAATAAATATGGTAAAATAGCTCTCAGAACTGCCTTTATCGCGGGGATGAATCAGGACAGTTGGTGTTGCAGGAGACTTAAAACTTACAAATATGTTGCCCTTTAGGCTAGCGTTCATCATCATGTCTGATCAGGGATCTAGGCGAAAGGCTTTTGTTACAGCATGCCTTTTCATGCTTTCTTGGAAGTACAGGTTGGAAGGAGTTCTCACGTTGGTTGTAACGCCACTGCTGAGATGTCCCCCATCACCACCCGTCTGGGGGTGTGTGTGTGTGGGGTGTGTGTGTGCGTAACTGTCTTTGACAGAACTTGTCTCTGCTCTCTAAAAAATCTGAAGTAGCGGGGCGGGGGGGAACCCTTTAAAGAATATAAAAATATAAAATCAACCTAATCCACAGAGAACTCGTCCTTTTGCATTCAGTGTTTGACGGGTTTGTACACGGAAGGGTGGCGTAGATGTACAAGCTCTTGGTTGTTCAAACTGGTGAATATTTTACCTTCTCATTTTATGTGACGGTAAACACTTTGGATAAAAGTTCCGCAGGTGTTTTATTGAAGGCTTACAAAATAACTTCTGTGTATAATGCGGCAAGTAAAGTGTTGTAATTTAAAGCTGACTGCATGCTGTCTTAGCC
Source organism: Falco cherrug (assembly GCF_023634085.1). Classification (NCBI taxonomy): domain Eukaryota; kingdom Metazoa; phylum Chordata; class Aves; order Falconiformes; family Falconidae; genus Falco; species Falco cherrug. Next base: position 7,582,878 of record NC_073713.1, read on the forward strand.
AAAGAATGGGAATTGGCCAGAATACCCCAAGAAAAATATTGTATTCCAATTTATTATTTATTATCCCCTTGTGCTTCAGGACATTTTCTACAGGTTTGCACATTTGTTATTAATTTTGTCATTTACTTCTTGCCTATTGCAGTGGCGGAACTAAAGATTTCAGAAAGGCTTTAACTTATGTGTGCAGGCAGTTAAGGGAGATCCATTCTTTAGGAAAGAGATCAGGCTGATGTTGATCAAAATTCATCTCGGGTGCATTATGGAAATAAAGATTTCTTGGATTTAAAAGAGATTATTAAGCGGCACGTTGTGACAGCTGCTACTGACAGTAAAAAATAAAAAAGGATGTTAAAAAGTCTGCAAGAAACGGGTTACAGGTATGGATATAAGACATATCTGCTCATTAGAGTAAAGTGAAACCCATCATCTGACTTGCAGCAGTTTTCCTCGTTACTGGAAGAGCCCGTCATTCTGTCGTGTACCGGCAGGCGCTGGGGGCTCTGGGCGTTGTGCCTTGAGCAGGTGCTGCGGCATGTAAGCCGGCACCGAAGCAGACTGTAGTAGTGACGGCACCTGCACAAAGCGCTTGGAGATGACAGAGCATCTCGGAGGTGAAGGATGGGGGTGGCTGGTACCCCTGCAAGTGCTGCCGGCCGTGGGGGAGGCGCCGAGGGAAGGTGCCCCGCGCAGCCTGGTGCACGCCTGTGGCCGCACAGGTTTGGCGGCAGGGAAGGGTGGAGAGGGAGCAGGTGGGTGAGTTTCCTCCAAAGAAGCGCTTGCCAGGTCAGAGTGTGACCTTGCTAAGCCACAAGCATATGGCTGCTGGCAGCCTGTATCATGCAAACACGGAGGTGGCAGTGGAGGTGACAAACCTGCAAACACGTGTGTCCTTCCCTCCCCGCCTCAGGGTTTTGGCAGAGGCTGCCGCGGCGTTAGCCCCCATGGCAGGGGCAGAAACAAGCGTAAGGCAGCAGGGGCTGCTGAAGAATGTCGTTCTAGTAATGTAAATGTACCTAACATGCTCATTGTCTGTGGAAACTGAATATTTCATCAATGCTTCCTCCTCTTACCTGCAGCAACCTGCTGCACATCAGACTTCAGCTCCTAAAGGAACAAGTTATGACAGAGAGAGGAAATTCCACATGATTTTGAAATTCCAGATTAACAAAGGTCCCCTGCCTTAGATCTAGGTAGTGTGTGTGTCCTTGATAGCGATGCAGCTGGAAGATAAAATGCAGATAAGGAATTCTGTATTAGGGCAACATTAATAATAAATGAGTGTTGATCCTAATTGAGCGTTATTTAAACACGCTGAATGGAGGCAGCAGTCTGCTGGGACCATCTTATGTTGTCAAACGACTTCTCCCTCACCAACGCTGCTTCCAAGTAGTGGTAGGGAGACCGAAGTGTTGGATTTTAGGTGGTGTCCTTGATGGATGATTGCTTGCAGTGATGGTTGAGTGTAAGGAGGAACAGGAGTGAAAGGTTCCTGCCTTGTATTTCTTCCAAGGCTGCGTTCAGCTTTGCCCTTCTCTGTGCTTTTTCTTGCTGCTCCACGCTTTTCCTCGCTTCTTCCTTTTGGTGTCCCCCTGACAGCCATCTCTCGGGGGGTGAGTTCCTCATCCTGCCTCCCTCCTTCAAACCCTTCCACAAAAAGATCTTCCTGCGTAGGGCTGCCAGGGATTGGTGCGCACACCAATGTCCTTCAGATGATGCTCTGACAAACCTCTGACCTTATGAGAGCAAGCCAAGTCTTTTAATAAGTGACCTTTTATTGTCTTGGCAGTGGACTGTTGACTTCCAGAATAAAAGCAAGAGATCAGCTGCGTCTGTTTCTTGAAAGCTTTTCTTCTGGAAAGTTGAGTTAAACTCTTTGAGCATCCGTACACAGATAGGTATATATATGTATAAATAAAATAAAGAGCAGCAAGTAGCATCATCTTTTATTTAAGAACTGCCCAATGGGTGAAGAAAATAGTTCTAAAACAGGCATACAGATTTCCAACTTAGCCGTGGCAGCAGAACGTGAGAATTGTGCTTTTAGACAAGAGAAGCTTCATTGTGGGGAGCATGACTCATAGGATTCTTACTTCAAATGGTCCAAACCCGTTAACTTGAAACACGATTGTATTCTGAAAGACCAGATTTCTGGCAATTGTCATAAATTGCTTTCCATCTCAATGTTTGGTTAGTAATGTGGAATAAAAACCTGAGTTCTGCAGCACAACAGGCTTTGCTGCAAAACCCCGTACTAACGCTGCAAGCCATGCTGAATTCCCCCCCGCCTGGTTCCAGGGAGCATCGTTTGCTGTGTTCCCCTCCCCGCACCACCCCCAAGTCAGTGACAGATAAGATCGGTATTGATCCTCGGCATCCGCCAACGGTAACCTTTGAAGGGACAGGTAGTGTATGACTGTGGAATTTTATCTATCAATATCTGGGTAATAGAAAGACAAGCATGACATTTAATCCCAACCCGGGTGACAGATCATAAATCTGCGCTGGTGTGGTTACTGGCAGGGGCAGGGGCGCGAGGGGAGGGGGCGCCGATGGCCGCCAGGAAGTCAGGAACCACTGTGGGCTGAGAAACCTTTCGGCCAAAAGCTCTTACGTAGGTTTTCATCGTAGAAAAAAAGGCTTTTATTCCTCAGGTCAAAAGAAATGTTTTAATTCAGTTGTTATGTGGGATGCGGGCTGCCTGGCCAGCCCTTGCCAGGCTGTACGGCACACGCACGCGGAGCCCTCGTTAGCGCACTGTCTGTAACGAATGCGGTGAACGCCTGGATTTGGAGGGTTGCCGCCGCAGAGAGCTCCGTGGGATGTGGGGCACCCGCAGCGCCCAGCAGCCCCCGAGACCCTGACACCAAGCATTTTAACAATTCAGGGGGAGCACGGTGCAGCAGAGGAGCCGCTCTCCTCTGGGCTCGGTACCCGGCCGCCGCCTTCCGCAGCATGTCACAGCCGTTTTCCGTCTCTGTACCATCTTGGTTACAGACCGGTAGCAGGAATTCCCTGATGCCGTTTCATCACGCAGAAGTTCTTACACATTCAAAGCAAACACAGTCTCTGGTGTCAATTCAGAGCTGTTGTCATTTTTTATTCTTACTCTTTAAGCAACAAGAGCCATAAAAGAGGCTGTAGCATATTTTTTTTTCCTCCAGAAATTTAATAGCTGTGCACAACTTGCTGGAATTTGCAGTATATTTTTCTGAAGTGTATGTTTCATAACATAAATGTGCTCCTCACAGTAAGTAATTTTTAGCACAACCTTGCATGTTCTCCCTGAAACACGGAGAGTAGTTCAGCAGGAAGCGTGAGCTGTTGCTCCGCGAGAGCTGGTGGAAGGAGTCGTCTGCCTCACGAGGTGCCCGGCTGCTGAAAGGTGCTGAAAGTGTTCACACGTGCGCACGCTTGCTAAAATATGTACTGAGAAAGAGGGGGAACAGGTCCGTGCAATTACAGAGGTCGCAATAAGGCCTGTGACAAGAAGATGAAATAGCTGGCGCTGAGGATGCTGAGCAGCAGGGGTGGTTTCAACTCTTGATGTCAGGGAAGCTCACAGAAATTGGCTGTGAAGAGCAGAACCCCTGTGGCAGCCAGTCCTGCTCACGGGATCACCAGTGGGGATCCACTTGGATTGTGCAACCAGTCGTCCAGAAGCACATGCAAGTTCCTCACCCGAGGTGTGATGGTGAAGCTGGTGGGACAAGCAGCTGCCTTCAGGGGAGAGCATCTTCCAGCACCCCTGCTTCTGGGGACGTGTGGCGAGGGCATTGCTGATCTTTGCTGCTGTGGTCACGTAGCATGAAGCTCTAATCTGGTGCCTCCATCTCTTTTTCCACTTCCTCTTTGGAGAAATGAGAAACTCTGCACAAAATTGTTCTCTGCTAGGAAAGCAGAAGCGTTCTGTGTTGCCAGGGAGTGGTTCTCGCCTTGGCAATGCGCTGCAGTGGTGGACAGCGATACCTGGATTTTACAGATCCACGATGTTAACATTTTGGGAATAGTTCCTGTGAATGTTAATTGCACCCACCCCTCTTTTTTTTTTTTTTTCTTTTTTTTTTTCTTTCTTCTTTTGTTCCACCCCCCCCCCCCCCCCGTAAATGGGAACTGATGCTAACTAACATCATCATCAGGTGGTACCAACACTGGTAGCAGCAGAATCATCATCAGTGTCCTTTCTCAAAGCAATTCCTTTAAACCTGGCTGCAGCGGTGGAGAAAGAGTAACACACCTTAAATCTGAAAGTAAAAATACTAGTACAAGACGAGCGTTACCGTGTCAGTTTGCGGTGGTCTCTGCTTCAGAGTGAGAAGCAGAGCTGTGATACCCCCTGTGCTTCATGGCGCTTGGGCAAGGGCTGCTCAGTCTGGCTCTGAGGCGGCACTGCCACCGCCTTGCTGGAAAGTAGCTGCCGCTCTTGCTACTCAGTAAATAGGGATTTTCATGGTCAAAACTCAATAGCAGCGTACTAGAGGTTGCAGACTGCACAGCAGAACAAACTTGAAAAGGAGATTTTTCTAGAAGTCTATTTGTTTGTCACAGTTGCTTCTTTTTGAAGAGCTTTCTGCCCTGGGAAGCGGAGTTGCATCTTGGCCACACTGAGTGTGTTGCTGGCCACAGAGATGATGTTGAAGAGGCAATAGGAGCTACTTGAATGCAGGAAGATCTCGGAGATGCTTGACTCGGGGGTCACAAAACCGGTAATTAGATCTTGTTAAAGGAGAAAGTTGCCATTCCAAAGTGCTAGTCATAAATCTTGCGGAAAACAAAATTTTCCCCTTAAGGGTGAAGGATCAAATTAAAAGAAGACTTGTTCAAAGAGCTCACACGTGGCTCCTGACTCCATGGCATCGGGGCGTTTCCGTTAGGAATTACGCATGGGTGTACGTAACAGCAGGCCACTTTTTCTCCTGCCTTCCCTTCGCCCTAAAGTTTTTGCAATGAGTTCTTTTTATGCAAACAGGTGACAACATCCCTATCTCTGTGTACTTGAAATACGTGTCGGTGAATGCAGACTGGTGTTTTTAAGCATTATGGTCTGGACCAGTTCCTTTCCATCGCTGCCGGTACAGGACCTGTTCAGCTGCAGCAGCGCTCGTCTGTGATGAAAGCCACGCTGTGTGCTTGCGTGCTTACGTGTGTTTTGTAGGCAGCCGGATCTAAAATTGTTACCGTTCTTTTGCCTGTGAAAAGATGTCATGAAGTTAACGCCGTAGGATGCGATTGCCGTTTCTTGCCAGAAAAATTAGCATGGATTGTCCATTCTTCTCAAAAGTTCAAGTGTGATGACTGTAGTTTTTTTGAAGTCTCAGGATTCCAAGACCAGATGCACCGAGCTCCAGCAGCTTCTTCCAGCGAGGCATTGTCAGTTCTCTTCTCCCTCCTTGTAGCAAATCTGCAGAGAAATTAGATGGCGATTTGATTTCCTCCTTTTCCCCACTCGAAAAGGTTCCTGTATCTGATCACAACAAAAAGTCTCTTTGGATCCTGTAGCCTTCCCAAAAAGACGGTTCGTGATGTTTATTTTAAAGGGATGTTATCTCCATGATGGATGGAGGGAGTGTATGAACTGCTCCGTGAGAGAAGTAACAACGAGAAAAGGTCCTGGTGTAGGTGGATTGGTAGGTGTTTGTAAAACCTGCTTGATGTTTATCTCAGCTTTGGCCGGTTATTTAAACATCACATTCCTCTTGGATAGCTGAAACTGATAGATGAGTTTTGACATTCAAATTGCATTAATTCTGTGGATTGATCATCATGTCAGGTTTTTCCTCGAGCACCTGGACAAATAGTTTGTGTATCTGTGTGGGTTGTTTCATTTGACTCAATTTATTAGGAGGGATTTTGTTGACATTTATGGGCTTACATAGTTCAGGTATACTGAAAATTACTCTTCCTTGGAAAACGTTTGTGTCAGTAGCCTGTGGACTGAGTCAGCAGTGCTGCTGCTTGTGATAGAGTACCTGTGGCTCGTGTTGAGTTAGAAATTGAAGGATCGTGCTCACGAGCACGTATTTTTAATCTTTCCCTCTTTCCTTCCTGACACTTAGCTCTATCCTGGTGTGCTACAAGCAGAGAAAGAATTGATTTTAAATGTGACCGCTGCATATAAGCCAAGGTCCCTGGGCTGTGTCCGGCGAAGGGGAACTTGTTTGAAACACAATTTACTTGTCTATGTCTGTCTTTGCAGTCCTGAAAGCAGTTAGACTAAGGCAGAAAGACAAGTGCAATAACCAACTGTATTGGTTCCAGCCAAAGCTGTTCCTCAGGCGTTGCATCCCACCACCTTACCCCTGGCTCCAGCAAGCATAAAATACAATGTCATTTGTTACACTGCACAGAGATATTCCATAAATGAGGCCAGAGAATTGCTTTGGGAGACGCATATTTTTTCCTTCCCCTAGCATTGCAGATCCTAGTTCCAGCTGTTACACTTGCTCCCTGATGTTGTATACTTGCGTTGTGCACATACGGCAGTTCAGCCGGAGGCTGGCTGCGTTCGTGTTCCTTTTCCCCTCCCTCAAATCAGTGCCTCATCCTCAAGGTCAGGATGATCAGGACTCTTGAGTCAGGTGCTGGAGTCTGTCCGTGGTGCGTGTCCCACACTGGGCAGGGGGGTTGTGCTTTGTGTGGGACTTGCCAACAAAAACCTGTTGCCTAGTACGAGGGCAGTGCACAGCGGCGATTACAGCCCGCTCACGTGTAATGGATGGAAGTCTGTCCTGTATCATTCTGTTGGGTGGTTTTTTCCCTGTTGCCTCTACTCAGGCCCTGCCCCCCCCCCCCCCAAAAAAAAAAAAAAAAAAGTATTGCTAATTGGCAGGTGATTTAAAGCTTTCGATAGTAGCTTTCCTTTGCTCCTCTCAACTTCTGCAATTGTACGTTTGGTCCATACCCACCCCTTGTCTTTCCTTTTCTGTTACAATATACTGCAATGCTATAAATGTGTCTACTTTAATGCTTCTCAAAATACTTACTGCCAGTAAATATTTACCAAGAAACTTCCTGAAATGTTGACATGAAGATGGGTCTAAAGAGTTCTCACTTCACGTTGCATTTTTATTTAATTTAGAGTTTGTAATTGATGCTGTTCATGGAAATAACTTTCTTGTCTTGGTAAGTGGGAGCAGATATGAATACAGATACCCAAAAGCGTTAACATGTATGGTCTGGTGCTTTCAGTTAAGCAAGCAAATTTAGGTCAGCAGAGCAAGAGGAGCTTTGCAGCCAACAGCTGGATCAGATGCCCTTTGATTCAGAATAAATACACAAAGTCCGTGAGGCTGAAGAGGTTGGGTGCTTTGGGCCAGAGATTCAGCGTGTCCTTAGGTGCACCCTGCCTGTCATTAACCCCAGGCCCTCGGGGAGAATAAATGCCGCCTTGAGAGGGATCCTGATGCCAGCCTGGACTGAGCTGCTGGACTTCTAAAGCCATCAGTCAGCGGGCTTAATGTAGCAGCATCCCAGCATGAAAAGCTTCAGTGGCTTGAACTTAAAATAATTTATTTCTAAATTACTTCTACTGTAATTCTTATTAATTCAAATAGGCTTCTAAGCTGATGTAAAATTCAGTAAATGCAAGGAACAGTTTAATGAATTGAAAATAGGATTGAGTCTTTTAAAGTAAATGTAAAAAAATACGCTAGCAATAATTGCTTAGATGGAAATCGAATCTTAATAGCTTTGTTAATGATTTGTAGTGAATATTGCGTTTATGAGAACATATCAAGCTGATCCTTGTGCAAGAACCTTGTTTTGAATGGTTTTGATAAAATTATTCCCCAGAAGCAGTTAGTAACATTTAATATTTTTGCTTCCACTGCTTTTGAGATATTTGAATGTCGTTTAAGCTGGAGCCTGACTGTGGCTGTTGCAGATCAGTTCCACGCTGTTCTGACGCGTCCGTCCATGGTTTTTCTTCAGCGAGGCGAGATGCGGCACAGGCGGTTGATGCGGCGCAGGCGTTGGTAGCGTTTGGGCTCTGCACCCTCACTCCATGGGCGACGGGTCTGGGGACCCGTCCCTGAGTGCAGAAGGGCACATGCACGCCTGCGTCCTGGTGCTGCGGGGGGCATCAGGCCAGGCTGGAGTCGCTGGGTCCAGTGCTACCTAACGGGTACAACGATATATTGTCATTCTTTAATGGGTTGTCCTGTCTGCGGTTGTCTTCAGTCAGCTTTGGGTATGGGTCATACCTGGACTGGGTATGAAGTATTCCACCACTCAGACAGTGAGTTTGTTTTGATGAGTAACACGGTTGTGCTCCTCACCTTCCACAGAATCAGAGACTCCTTTAGGTTGGAAAAGACCTTTAAGATTGTCAAGGTCAACCATTAACACAGCACGGCCAAGCCCACCACTAGCCCATGGCCCCAAGTGCCACATCTACACATCTCCTGAATATCTCCAGAGATGGTGACTCCACCACCTCCCGGGGCAGCCTGGTCCAGTGCTTTGATCAAGTAGGTTACATTATTTGACAACCTTGTGTTGTTACTGCAGTTGGAAATGTTCAGGAACACTATGTTAAGGGTACTGGTAGTGTGGTGGGATGGCTGGACCCTCATCTGATCTGAGGGCTTTGAGCATGGTCAGCTTGCCGAGAGGAGAGTAGGAGCCAGGCGGGTGTTGGTGATGGGCTTTTCGTACCTCTTGCAGTGAGCCTGGGAGCTCTTCTCTGGTACGGCTGTTAGCCTGTTTGATAAGAACTTTTCATGTTGCTGTTCAAAGTTCATCAATCTGGAGAAACAAAATTTATACTAAGAGGGCAGAAAAACGTGCCCAGACTTCAAGTCAGTGCCGTGAGGTGTGGAAAGGTGCCTAACAATTTATCAATCTTTTTCTTTCCAAATGATGCAGGCTTTCTGTCAAACATTCATTTCCAAAGCACATCAAATAATAAATGCAAGTCAGAAAGAAAGAAAAATGAAAAGAATGCAGGGCGAGAGAAAAGCTAGAGTACAAATAACATCCCTGGATTTATTGTTTGCAAACTTTCTATCAAAATCTTGTGTGTTTGTTTTTCATGGCTAGCTTGGGAGCTGGACTGCCTCCCTGCCGGCTGCTGTGCAAAGGCAGCAGAAGGCTTCTCCTGGCCACCCAGCCCTTGGCTGCCCACGCACCCTCACCTCGCTTGGCAATTCCCAGTCAAGGTTTCAAAACCTCCCTCGCTTGGCTTTGCCCCCTGGTCCGTCAGACCTGTGTGGTTGGAAAGCAGACCCCAGCTGTTACCAGAAGGACTCGGGTTAGTGCTGCCCTGGCTGGGCTCCCTCGGGTGGGTTCCGCTGGTCTGGCCTCGGCTCCATGCTCCTCCAGCTCACTTCCCAACCTCGACGAGATTCCCAGTAGTTACGGGAAATCTGAAATGCAAAGCACTTTTTTCAGATTCCCCTCCTCTGCATTCTTTAGCATGTGAAGCAAACTTCTCAGCGTGCATGTGATGTAACGATTCGATTCATTAGGAGGAGAGTTTTTGAGGTGATGACCTGTGAATGATTACAAGGCTCTCACAGCATAATTGCATCGAATTCTTTTTTTTTCCCGCCTCTGGACATTAGTAGCACCTACTGATTACACAGAGTGAGTAAAAACTGGTTCCCTAAAGTCTATCTGCACAAGTCAAAGGATAAGTGCTTCTTACAGCGAATTGTTCTTTCAAGGTAATTCAACAAAATTTGTCTGTTGAGAGAGGAAGTGAATTTCTGCCTTTTCCATGCACGTGGCGTGGAACTTGCTCCCCGAGGCTGCTGTGAGTATTAAAGCATGGCGGGGCACGGGGCATCTGTCCCTCATCCTCCGCCTTCGGTCATGCTTCAAAGTGCAGCAGGGAGGACGTGCTGGGATTACATGGCTGCTTTGCAATAAAAAGCGTGTTCCTTGGCGCAGCCGTACAGCGGGCGTTGTGCAAACAGTTGCCCGTGCAGTGGTTCTTGTTCCTCTGTTCCCATCGCAGAGCTCCATGCCAGTTACTCCACTTTAAGTTAGTGGGTGGGCAGTAGTGGGGGCGTGGGGGGGGGGTGTTGTGTTCCCTGGCATGGCTGCTCACCCTGCAGGTAATCACACCCGTTCGGTGAGGTCCACAGCAGCTGCAGCGACAACCAGGTGTGGCTGTGCACAGTCTGTTCGCTTGGTTAGTGGGGTAAAAGGGTGGGGGTCCCGGTTCCATGTGACCCCGTCAGACTCACCAGCGGGGATTCCTCCATTGCCTGCCCGAGGCTTGTTCCCCCTGCAGAAGACACGAGTCCTTCCTCAGTTAAGCTGGTCGGACGAAAATTCCAAGATCGTTTCTGCAGAGGGGCCACCGGGCATGTTGTACAGGAGCGCTGGGTGTGTGGCTGTGGTGGAACTTTTCCTTCCCACGTGGACCATGCTGACGTTCCTTCTGTGTTTGCTCTCTCCTGAAGGTGATGGTCAGAATTTGGTGACAGAAGACGTGACGGTGGTGGAGGGAGACGTCGCCACCATCAGCTGCCGCGTCAAGAACAGCGACGACTCGGTGATTCAGCTCCTGAATCCCAACAGACAAACGATTTATTTCCGAGATTTCAGACGTAAGTTTTATCTTTCCTTGTCTGATAATTTTTCCTGTGCCTTGCTCGTGCTCAAGAGAAAGCATCTGCAGAGTTCTCTTCTTTTAATGTAATGCTAGACACTTAAAGCTTAGTCAGTTCTTTGGAGGGTAGATGAGACAGGCAATCATAATCTTTCTCCTTAATGGAAACCTTGACGGTCCCCTTTAAAAGTCAGACCATCTTACTTTGCAATAGGAATTGATTGTAGTAATTCAGGGTGAATTGCAATTGAGTGCCAAATATTTAGCTGACACAAACAAATTGAATAGGGCAACAGCGAGAAAGCACAATGTTCTCAGAGGTAATCTGTTTGGTTCAAAGACTGAAAATTTCAAGACAATCTATGCTTCTGTGTAACCAAAACAAACTCTGCCTTCACTGCCGGGTCCAGTGGATGAGCCTGGCTTTGTTTCCTGCTGCGACAGTGCCACAAAGCCTGGTGGCTGCAGTGAAATGCTTTAAACTGCGTCTGTGTTGCTGCGGAGACGGGACGCAGCGGTACGTTGTGCCCCACGCTGCAGACACATGTGGCCAGCCGTGATCTCTTCCAAGGTGTTGTCCGATCTAAGGGTGCAGGCGTGCAGGGCTGGCTCGCCCTACTGGCATCACTGTCCACGGAACTTGTGTTCGGCTGGTGAGACTTTAAATGCTCTGTTTCCAAATATTTAACAGAATTTGGGCAGCTGTTACTGGCCAGGAAACAGATTTTGAACTGTACTTTTCCCAGTTCTTTTATCTTTCACACTGTCCCTAGTCCACTGACCGCATATGGTCAGTAGCGGGTCCACATAGAGGTGAATTCTCCCAACAAGCGTTTTACCTGCGCATCCCTCAGCCATTTGATTTGATGCTGCGCCTGGTGGTTTGCTTACATTGATTCTTTGTAATGACCTGAGAACAGCAGTATGTTAGAGGCCCCGACTCAAAGGTAAGGAGCAGGGTGGAGGCTGCAGGCAGGAGGCCGCCAGGGGCTTGTCTAGGTGCTGCTGCTGTTTTGTATAGACCTTTGGCTTTGCTGCGGTGTGATAGGGGACGCCGAGTCTCTCGCTGCAGTCACTAAGGATGTGCTTGCTCCGCAGCGCTGAAGGACAGCAGGTTCCAGCTGGTGAACTTCTCCAACAGCGAGCTCCGAGTGTCCTTGACAAATGTCTCCATTTCCGATGAAGGAAGGTACTTCTGCCAGCTCTACACTGATCCCCCCCAGGAAATTTATACCACGATTACAGTGCTCGGTAAGGACCTGATAGGTGCTTGCGGTGAACATTGCAATCCCTGGCCGCACAGGGTCAGCGGGTTGGGTCTCCGCATAGCATTCCGAGAGCTCCAGCCACCCAGAGACAGCTGCAGCTCTCCAGTGACGAAACGCAGCGAGGGTTTGACCATGGGGTGCTCTCCCGCTGGAGGCTGGCTCAGCTCTTCAGCAGCTCAGTGCAGCTTGGGGCTGGGACCTGCAGGCACAAGATTTCCAAGGGCTGCCAGCAAACACCAAGCAGGTTGTCCGGTGGCGTGCCGTGGCCCTCGCATCGCCAGGGATCCTGGTTGCACCCTGAGCCGCTCTTTGTAGGTAACGTCGTATTCAGTGTGATTCTTGGTTCTTCCCCTCCCCGTTTGCCAGCAGTTGTTGGCCTCAAAGTCTGAGCAGAGGTGTAAGCGTGAGGTGTCCCTGCTTCTAAGCCTCTCTTCTGCTCGGGCAGGTCACTTGGGAAGGCTGCAAGGAGTTTCCTGCCGTTTAGGGAGCGGGGTTTCATACTGGCCTTGGTCTGCGGGCAGCCCAAGCGTGAGGGTTCGTGCTGCAGTGCTCTGTAAGGGTGCCCCGCGAACCCTTTTGCTTTTCAGCCAGTCTGGACCTGCTGGCATCCCAGAAGGAACGGCTGTCCGGCCCGAGGCTGGGCAGAACGGCACGAGCAGTGTGAGACCAGCCCTTCCCCGCCTCGTGTCGATTTTCTTTGGGGCGAGAGAAGGTGTGTTTCCTAGGAAGAAGGGAAGATAACTTGCAGCGGTTGTGTTTTGCTTGGTGAAGAGAGCAAGAAGGTGTCCAGAGAGTAGAAGCTGTAGAAAATGTCTTTCAGTAGTCATCTGATATGCAGAGGGAAAATAAATCAACATGAATGCTTCGTAGCATGGTCAAACTGCTCACCTTACGAATTTTGTGTTTTCAGTAATCAGAAGACTCTGATCACATACTGAATCTTTTCTTCCAGAGCTTGAGGATGTGAGAGATTACATTTTAATGACGAATGACAGCATCTTTGCCCATCTGTGATACTCCTTACAGGCAAATATTACCAATAGCATCGTGGCAAAGCTCCTGCCGTTGTGTAGATGCATACGTTTTTGCACGTTTGTCAGTTGACTTACGTATTTGGTGAGGTCTTGAGTTCACCTAATGGGAAGCGATGCCTTCCTATTAATTTCAGCAAAATTCTGTTTTTGCATGGGAAAGAATGCAAGGTCTCTCACTTGACATCCTAAGTTTGTTCATTCGCTTCGAAGTCACTGTTTGCAGCGCTGAAGTGAATTCTGCCTGCTCCACTCTGCCCCCCAGGTCCACGCAGGCGCGGTACTGCTGAGCTCTTGCCCCCACTCCCTCGGGCGCTGTGCAGCCGCCAGACCGGTGCGGTTACCGGTAACGGCAGCTCGTGCTGCCAGAGCCATTCCTGATTAGCAGCAGCTTTTAAGACTATTAATAGGAGAACCTGGATCACAGAGGGCAACTTCATGTAAGATCTCGCTCGCTGATTAGCTTAAATCTTCCTTCTTTTATTTAATGAGATTTGTTTCTTAGGTTTTATACGTTGTTTAATGATGTTTATAAGCAGTTCTGCTAGAGCTATTACGTTTATCAACATCTTCAAAGTTTTAGTGCATGTCCCAGCATTCACAGGAGTAGGAAACTCTGCCAGCTCTTCTCTCTAATCATGCACATGTAAGAATAGTTTGTCTGATTTCATGTCCCTGCTAACGATGCTAAGAAGGTGTTTGAAATAACAGCTTCATTTATTCCCCCGTAAGCCAGCACTGCATGTCTTTCAAGTGGGAGACAAAATGCAGTCTTTTTGTCATTTTGTTTTGGTTTTTTTTTTAAAAACATGACCTGTGCTTCAGAATTCAGGAGGAAGTCTGTTTTCTTGCCTCGGACTTCAGCTCTTCTTGAGGAGGATTTTCAGCGTGGCCGGCGTGTGCCTGCCCTAAAGCAGCGGCTGTTTTCTCCACCTTTATCACACGCTTGGGCCAAAGCTGAGTTCACAGAGCAGGCAGCGCAGGTGAATTTGGGTTATTAGAAGACTAAGGAGGGGACTTTTCATCATAGCTAGCCTTGGTGCAGAGAGATTGTGTACCACAACGCCGCAGATGACATGTCTTTCCCATCTTCCATATTAGTGACTCCCTAATTAGGAGCAAAAATGAGCAGGGGCAGGGGAGTCAGAGTGCGGCTGCCCCCCCAGGAACACTTTCCCCACCACAGATCTCGTGGTCGTCACTTGGACTTCAATATATCATAAGCACTGTCCAAGAGTAGTTTTGCTCGTCTGCTTCCAATGATGCTCGCTTGGGAGAGCCAAGGCAGAGCTGAGTTCCGAGGCATCATTTCTGTAGTCGGTATTGGGAGAGAGCTTTGTGCTTCCTTCCCCCCGCCTTGGCAGCATGCTCCCCCCACCGCTCTCCCGTGTGCTTTAATGTCTTCTGTGACATGATATGTAGATTTATTCATGCTTAATTGGAACATGTGAAAATCTCAACTATGAGGCCCGTTCTGTTCTTTTTAGAGAAAAGCCACAAGTGACTAATTAGTCCATTTGATCATCTGGATGGTATTTATACATATTTGTTCTTCATTAGCTCAAAAACGTGTTAGTCACATTTGAACTATGCAGTTGCTTAATCATATTGATCAGAGCAAAGTTGAGGTTCCTTTGGAAGTTTTGGGTTTTTTCTGAAACTGCAACTCTCTGCTGTACGGACTCTTGATGTTCATTTTTTTCCCTGGTTTTTGCCTCATTACCGGTGCTTTCACAGGGAAGAGATTCCTTGTTCCTGTGTTGTGATTTTGAAGCTAGTTTGTCAGATTTCTGGATTGTGCTGCAGTGGTCGTTACCCCCTGAAGTTACAGCCTGTTTCTCAGTATTACTCAATTATTTTTCATTCAGCATAATCTTCCAGCTTGATGTCTTCTCCTGTAGAAGGTGCATGTCCAGGGAGGGGGGCAAGTCTCCCTCCTGCAGGAATTGCCCTGCGCTGTGAGCGCCTGTCGCTGGCTGCAGAGCCGGCTCTTCTCTTGGGGATGCTTTTGCACTTGGTTTGTGGTGGGGTGATGGGGAGGCAGCATTGTTCCAAAGGTGGTGGCGTTCCACGTCGAGCTCGTGCTTGGCGGCTTTTGGAGCATCTTCAGTGAGCTTGATGTTTGCTGGCCTGCTTCCACTCCTTACGGCTGAGGCTTGAAGCTGAACAGCAGGAGAGAAAAATTGCCTTGCGAGGTTAGAGGCACGGTAAGAAATTCACTTCCAAATGTCAGCTTTTGTGTTTCCTCTCCTTGTCAGAAGCAGTCAAGAAATGTGCACGGAGTCAAGCTGTATTTTTTAAATAGTAATGCACACAAATGCGTAGCGCAGAAGACTAAAGCTTTTCCTTGGAATGGTGCCTGCCTGGGAGAGAGAACAGAAAGTTACAAATTTGATAAGTAATAATTTGCGAAACTACAATGATTATTAGGTGGAGAGTGAAAGCGCTTAACGCCGATTACTGTGAAACTGCCTATCAAAGGATTTGATCAATTGAAAGATCAAATAAATCCTGGTTGCGAAGTTTCCTTTAGTAGATTTTATGGGTATTCCTGAAGGTTTTGTCTTGCATTAGTGATCAACAAATGGGTTTCTTCATCGCATATGTGTTGTGTTGTCTTTTCCATTTGTAGTCCCGCCACGCAATTTGGTAATTGATATCCAGAAAGAAATCGCCGTTGAGGGAGAAGAGATCGAGCTGAACTGCACTGCCATGGCCAGCAGACCAGCCACCACCATCAGATGGTTCAAAGGAAACAAAGAGCTAACCGGTAGACATGTCCTCTCAGTCACTTGCTTTTCTAGGCGAGCTGAAATGATTTATGTAATGCTGGGTATTTGTTCTCTGTTGCCACTTTAAGGGAAGGGGTGGAAATATTATTTAAAAAAGAAAAGAAAAAAAAAAAAGTAGAGTGAGCTGCTTTAAGTGTCAGCTCAAGAGCAAAGGAATATGTGGGCAGACAGATTATTCTCTAACACAGAAGGGCTGAACTCCGTTTGGTCCTCTGCCTACCTGCCAGGCTCCAGTACAGGGTTCTGGAGTTTTTCTGTAAGTGCAGGTGACCTTGAGGAGCCCCAGCGCTGTGCGCTGAATTTATTTCTGCAGTGGTTTATGTAGCCTTCTGCCCTGCTTTAGGTACGAGTAGGATCATCTGCGCTTTGGGCTATAAAGATTTTCATTTCACCTTCATGTCTAGCTCTCTTGTTTATAGAGCGTTTTCTCTGTGTTCGCTTGAATATTCATGTAAGATGGGTTTCTGTGACTCCCTGAAGTCTGGTTGCTCCTGGTATTTGCACATTCAAGTCACTGACTCTGATTGCATGTGACGTGTTGTTAGTTTAAGTCTGCATGTAGATGTGAGCCCGGTTGACAACACTTTTGTGCTTTACCCAGTCTGAGACACTGAAGGGCTCTCCGCAGAAGTCCAGACTCATTACTTCAAATCCACCCCCCTACAAGGGCAAGATGAAAACCTCCCTTTAAATCCAACACCTACGAGCATCCGAGTGGGGCGCATGCTGAGAGTATGCTGATAAAGGCGGAATGCAAACCTGCTGCCACGTGAAGTGGTACCCCGCTGGCTCCCAGCACCACTTGTCATCAGCATGGTGTGCAGATCTTCCAGTGATCATCCCTGTCGGGTTCCCTTCCCCGTTCTGGCAGGCAGCAGTGCAGTAGTACCTGACCCTTCATGCTTGACCTGTCCAGCTTCTTGATTGAGTTTTCTTGTGTTGGCAATTGAATCCCGGCTTTCCTTTCTCTTTGAAGACTGCTGAGCTGAGTAGTAGCTTCTTGCAGTACCCGCTCACCCTGCTGATTCTTTGGATTTTTTTTATTTTTTTTTTTTCAGAGAAGTAGGGAAACTAAAATACTTGGTGGTAGTTGTGAGTAGCAGGAACGTGCATCTTTGCCGACCAGAAAGCCTTTCCTCTAAATATCAAAGGGCATCACTTTCTGCATCGGTCCTCTGTTTTGCTTCAATATATTATACAGAAATACCTCGTGTTTGAAAGACCTCTGCTAGAAAAGTTGCTATTAACGTTTTGACTGTGAATTCTTCAATAAAAAGCCACAGATAAGAGTATTTGAAAACGAAGCAGAGGTGCATTGCCAGCAAGCACTTGCTGAGTTCCTGAAAAAATCCTTTCTCTCCTGTCTTGCCCGTTCTCCCTCCTGGTTTCGGTGCCGTGCGTTACGGCATCCTTCAGGCAGCCAGTCCCGGCTGTGCTTTGCTGCAGCCACCACTGTTCTCTCCTTCCAGTCCAGCACTGCTGAAATGCTTCAGCATATCAATACTACTTTTAATTAAGTTAATCTGTGTAATCACTTTTCTAGCTAATTGTTGATTCGGAGGTGGGAGGGGATTTGTAGCTCATTGATTTAAGAGTTTGGGATTTGGGGGCAGCGTAAGGGGATTGTTAATCGTTGCAGTGAGGCAGCGTGGACTGGAGTTGGCAGCAACCTCACAGAGGTGCGCTGCTTCATGCACACATACCCCCTTCCCCACAACCTCAGTGGCTGCCGAGCGGGGACGGTTATTGAGGGGGGACCTCTCCACCGAGATGGGGGAGGTGAGCTGGGTACCGTTGACGCTCCCTCCCGTGACCACGTCCCGTGCTCTGCCCTCTCCCTGGCAGGCAAGTCAGAGGTGGAGCAGTGGTCCGACATGTACACGGTGACCAGCCAGCTGCTGCTGAAGGTGGGACGGGAAGACGACGGGGTCCCTGTCATCTGCTTAGTGGATCACCCTGCTGTCAAAGACTTGCAGACGCAGCGTTACCTAGAAGTCATGTGTGAGTAGCGGAACTTTTAAATTTCTTAACGTTATAAAATGGCTCACTTACGGGTTGGGGGAACTGTTCGCCACATGATAAAACTACAACATAAGTGAGGTTTATATCCTGTTATTTAAAAATTGCAAGTTTTGGGTACCACTTCATGGGCTAAGCCATGACTTTTCCTAGCCTTTCTGTGATGCGATAAATACACACCTTCATTCTCTGAAGAAGTAACTTTCTGTCCACAGAATGTGCGCTGTCAAAGGTTCCTGGCTGGGCTCTATAATTGTCAAAACAGATTAAATCTGAGTATTCTTCTTTTAGCAACCTACTTACCTGTTTGAAAAGTGCTTCACTACTGCCACATCAAAGCGACTGGCCACCATTGCGACTTTACGGACAAAAACTTGGTGTTGCGCAAAGAAACTCAGTATTGTGCGTTGTGAACATACAGCACCAGCTGCTTCTCTGCAGCAGAGTAACATGAATTATGTGAAATCTGTAGTAACACCGCTGATGAAAGCCAGCCTATTTTCTGTAATGCTTTGAGCATGTTCGGTGTTAACACATTTCACTTCGTTTAGGAGCTGCGCTACTGTATGTGATGTTGGCAAGTTTTATGAGCAGATACCTGAAAATACCTGTGGTGCCAAACACAGAGGTGCCCGACTTCCAGCTGGTGGAGGTGACAGAGCTGCTGTAGATGCACACCTCTGCACAGCAAATGGCTTGCAAAAGCCAGGTCAGACAGTCCTCATGGTGAGGCTGGAGTGCCTCAGAAAACCGGGGTGCTAGGATGGTTCAGGGTGCTTGTTTTTGTAAGTGTGCTTCAACTACAACATTACGTTAAAAGGAGAAGAGGAAGTTTTGTATTAATTTTATTTCATCTGCTTCATTATGTAGTTTCATTATGAACATCTTGGTTACAATTCTTGTATCTCTGAAACTAGCGGGAAACGATGTTCCCATAATGAGGAAAACAGAAATGATCAGATACTACCTAAATTGGCAGATACTAGATTTCTTGCAACTGTGCTAATGCGTAATTCATTTATGCAAACTTAATGTCCATTAACATTTCTTGTAGAGCTCCATTAGCTTTAATAATACATTAGCACCTTTGTGAGGCTTGATCAAATACTTAACAGGGGGGAAGGAAAAAAAAAATAATAATCCATCTCCCCTACCATGCAGAGGCATTGAAATCGCACCAGGTTTCTTCCCCTTCGGCGAAAGGGCTTCAGGTGGTCTTCAGGCTTCCTTTCAGAAATGCCTCTGAAATCCTGGTCATTTGATGGGGTAGGAGAGGGCCACTGTTTCCGCAAAAAAATTAACATTTTTGCCATTCTTAAATAATCTGTAAATTTTTAAATCATTTTCTAAATTCCTCAAACCCCTTCTTGACTACTTTCGTTTGCAACCTTTACAAGGCTCCCCATGCAGTGAAGGCAAAGCAGGTAAAAAACTGCTGTTACTTGGGTGTCCCACGGGATGCATGCCATCTTCGGCTGATGTGCTGGAGGCTGCTCTGGCATCCCTTGGGCAGGTTTCTGCCCTTAGCGCTGATTTTAGCCTCCCCTTGGGTTGTTCTGGAGCTGCTTGTCGGAATGGAGCTAGCGCAGAGCCTCCTCGGAAGGGAACGGGGATGAGTGGGAGAAAGGCTTTTGGACTGGGTTCGTTTTGTGTTCTGGTCTGAATTAAACTCCGAGCTTGTTAAAAGTAATTATGTTTATATATGGGGACTTGACCCACGGTAGTCCAGTCGGTTCCTTCGGTGGGCAGCAGCAGATGGCTTGAGAGAGGAGTACCAGCAGAAGAACATGTCGTGCATCATAACCTTGCGGCTCCCAGCAATTAGCAGCTTCGGGACTTCATGTGCTGGAATGCAGCCAGGCATTTGCATTTAATACCTGCTGTTGGACCTGAACTTAGGGTAGAAGAGGCAGTTGCAGAGCAAACTTTTACCCTTGAGCTTCTCCTGCTTTAAGCTGATGACTTGTTGGCTGATGGGAGAGCAGGAGCGGGAGGAAGGTCCTCTGCTCTTGGCAGACAGACAGACAGATCAGAGCTCCCGTGGACATGGGCTTGGCCTCTCAGGGAACTTCGTCTCCTAGAATCAAGTTAACCGGTACATTCTCAATCGCTTTTTAGATACAGGATTTGCAGCCAGAGGAAAGGACTCCACCTGACTGCTGTTTGTGCTTCCACTGACGGTGATGGTACCCTGCAGGCACACCAGCTGCCCAGTCTCCAAGGCGGTAGCAGTCGTGGTGTTCATCCCACGCTCGCATGTGTGGATGCTGCTGCTCCTGTTGCAGCCGGAGAGGTGTTGCTCCAGATCACTTGGCGGTCTTGCTGGTTGAAGCCTCTGCTGTTAGGTTCTCTCCCCGTTAAGTCCTGCGTGTTCCCACCAAGGGCACAGCAGATCTGCCTCTTTGGAACGTCAGTAAGGCACAGGAAAATATTTTTCTCAGCAAACTTTGTATTCCTCTGCACTTAACATATTCAACTCCAGCATGAAATGCGTTGGGGAAGGACAGGAGGAGGATGGATGGGGCCCTCTCAGATGAGGTATTTCTGGTCTGACTAAATTTCAGAGTACGGAGCGATTAAATTTTCTAAGATGCAAACTCAAAAGTTGTGGGCTGGGGTTTTTTAGTTTGTTTGGTTTTGGTTTTTTCTTTTCAAGGATAAAAGCAAGCAGAAAACAAAAATCCTGTGTAGTTTGCGAAGTGGGGAAGGGAGGGGGTGGGACATTTGTCATCACAGGATATATTTTTTTCCGTCTTACTGAAGCTGTGACCTGCTGAAGAGAGCAGGCCCTGAGCCACATGCCATTTGCGCCCTTCAGAGGAGAGTGAGGTGTTTCCCGAGGTGACTCCCACACAGTCCAGCCGTTTTCCAGGGACACACCACTGTGGTTCTTCACGTGCTGCTCGGGGGCTGCACCCCCGGGAGAGCTGGGGCAGGTGCGGGGTGGCGGATGGCAGGAAGGAGGAGGGAGGTGTTTCTTCCCCCAGGCTTCCTTCCTTCTCCTTTGTAAATATTTATCTTTTCTCTTTTTAAGGTGATTTTCTTAAAGCTAGGTATCTTAGCTGCCTTTTGGTAGATGAGGACCTTAAGGGTCGTTGCCAATCCGGAGCATTTGGACTTCGGCTTATTTGGAGGTGTCACCCGGAATGTGTGGGGTTTTTTTATTGAAACATTCTCCTCTGCAAAAAAGAAAGGAAGGTGCAGAACGTTAAGTCTACAAAGTGACCTACTTCCCTGTGGTTGAAAAAACCATTATTTTGAACATTTTCTTCTGTGTTTTAGTTCGAAGAAAATGGCAGGCTTTGGGGTTCTGGGTTAAGTGTTTCGGTAGCTTCAGGAGGACGTTTCCAAAGGGCTGTTGGCCACCTCGCCCCGGGCTGGGGCCGCTCCAGGTGTCCTGTGCCAGGAGGAGGGAAGCAGATGGTGCTGATGGAGCGGGACAGGCAGTTTCCAACTCTGCGTGGGGTTCATTGTAACGGCTGGAGCAGCAGCCCCAGCATACCCCATGCGCCTGCAGCACCGAGCCCGCGGTCACCTGGGCCACCGTTTAGTGGGGCTGGTGTTGGCTGCGCTGCGCTGACCCGCCTGGCTGCCCCTTGTTCTCTCCCTGGTTGTTTCCAAGCATCTTCCTGTGTGCCGAGGCTGTCGCATCTCTGCGAGGAAGGACTGGGTCTCTCGCTCCTCCTCTCAAGCACAGCAGGGCTTCTGCTACGGCAAAATAACAGGCGTACCGCGCTGTCAGAGGAGCTGTCGTAGTACGTACCCGTCACTTGTTACTATACCCTCAGCTAAACTTTATAAATAAATAGCAAGTTCTCAGCACACATGCTGGGAGGAGAGACTGTTTTGCTGCAGTCAGCAAAACTGCGAGTAAGGCTGATTCGTGCTGAGCATTTGTCCTACTCGTGGAGTAAGCTATTTGTTGCATATATAATGCAGCACAGCCTGGCCCTTTGTGAAGTTTGGAGAGAAATGCTTCCACACAAATGTAGGGTGTGGTGTTAAAATGAAATCTCTGCAGAGAAGCACTCAGCCGTGTGTCTGAAACCCTCCTGGTAAAGCTTCTCAAAAGCAAACGGAGTTAGACAAATGGTGCCATGTATTCACAGTGATGATAACACTTTCATGCTTGATTAATAGCCTAGCCAGTGAGCGTAGAACCCTGTGCAGTGGGCGGCCGCAGTGTGCTGCATCGTGTTGGCTTGGAAATATCCCCTGATTCTGGCTGGAGTCGCTTTCTCTTTGTGATTCAAATCCGTCAATGAGGGATGGAAGACGAGTGCGTTGAGTCTAATTTTAGAAAGGAAATGAAGCAACAAAATGCATTAAAATATCATTAAGGAATTGAATGGAACCAGATATTCTCAGAGACATTTAAGTTCAGCCTTTGTGGTACTTTTCCTTATCTCATTACGTGGTACTGTGAGTGAAAGTGTCGAAGTCTTGATTTGGCATTTTCTCTGGCTTGGGGTGGTGGGGTTTTTTTCTGCTTTTCTGAAGTTCTAATTAATTGCACATTCATTTTTATAATATCTACACTTGTACTTTTAAAATATGCACTGATGGAATCTGTTACGGCCTCTGCTTTACAATGGAAGAATTTTTTGTGCCCAATTATGTTAAAAACTGGCCATATATATATATATATATATGTGTGTGTGTGCACTGTCGCATCTCCAGTAATCCTTCTGTTTCTGTCAAGCGAAAATATTAATTGCATAGTATGCATTGAAGTGATTAACATCAACGTAATTTATCATCTTGAGATTTCTAAAAATGAATGAAAGAGTTGTTTTGTTCAGTGAGGTGTTGACCCCTTCAGAAACTTTGATTTAAAGCTTTTTTTTCTTTTTTTTTTCTTTTTTTTTTTTTTTTTTTTTGTTCTCTTAGTGAATATGAAAAGCACCACAATCAGCCAAGTGTTCAGTTATTTGATTTTCTGGGGCATTAGCCACTCTTGTTTGTGACATTTCCCAGTTGGGTGCTTGTTTGCAAGCTCATTAATAAGGTTTTCTCGGAGGAATGTTGTTGGGAGTGAGGAGCATACAGTACAACCAGGACTCTGCCTTTCGCAAGCATTAAGCAGCAGCGTACACTTAAATATTTCAAACTGAAGTGTTTATGCCCAACTTACTGTCTGGCTTTGGCTTCCCTTTTCCTACAAGCCAAGTGCTTCAGTTGAAGGCAACAGCCACAAAGTTGTGTTTGGGGTCGAAAGGCTCATCCAGACGAATTGGGAACTGCCAGTCAGAGGCTTCTTGGTTATTTTAAGCACGGAATCTATTTATTTAATAGATTTCTGTATTTTGGCTGAACATCAGCAGTGCAGACTCTTGTCCTTGCCAAAGCTGAGGAGGAGATAGGGGATTGCCGAGTCTGGGCTGTCTCTGATGCAGACTGGTACCTGATAAGCAAACCTGCTTGATTGTAGAATGAAGGTGACAGTTGTATTTACACTTGCATATACAGTGCTTAATTCTTTTAATATTGAAGAACATGCTCCTCCTGCTCTTCCCCTAGCCTGCCAGCATGGGTAGGATACAGAAACCACACAAAGTCGGGTTTTATGAATAGTCGGTTTGGGCCACGGACCAAAGCAGAGGCGAGGAGCTGGGTAAAATAGTGCCTATCTAAAGAAAGGTGTCTAAAGGATTATCTGGGAGATTTTGAAGCTGGAATTACCTAAAGTGGGCAGGAGCTCTGCTTGGCCCGTGGGATCCTTCTCCTGAGGATGCCATCTGTCACCACTTTTGCCAAGAGGTGCACATCATGAATTAATAGGGTAATTATTAAATGGATTTTAAACCTTGGATTTGGTACCTAATTTCACAGCACAGGGAAAGAGCGTTTTCAGCTGAATCACTGAAAGAATCAGTTTTGTCACTTTCTCTGTCAGCAAATGGTCTGGCATTGCAAGAGGTGCCGAGCCACGTGCTGCAGCAGCCCTGCCCCAGACCCGCTGCAGGAGCGGGCCCTTGTCCCCTCGCCTCTGCCGTGAACAAACCGGCCATCGACAGTCACGTGCGATTCGCTTAATGTACGTGGTTGGCTGGAATTTGGAGCGGAGAGGGAGAAACCCCGTGCTGAAACGTGCCGAGGTCCCAGATGGCTCCTCTGGCTGCGTGTCCGCTCTGCCAAGCGTCTGTAGGCAACCGGAGCATCGAGGGAACCTCAGCGTTGTCGGACAGTGCCCGTTCCCGCTCCGTGTCGGAGCTCTGTGAGCCCCAGCCAGCTTTCAGGAGCTGGTCTTCCTCATCTGTAGCTTTGCATGGTTTCCCCCCGAAGCAGCATGTGGGAGGAAGGCTTTGGGCTGTCTTCCGACCTTAGCTGGGAGCACGGCAGCCGCGAGGGGTTGACTGGTTTGTTGCTGGTGAGGGTTAGGAGTCACCTGGGCTTTGGGAGAGAAGTAGTGTTTCCCAGAATGTTTTTGACTGTGTTACTAGCGGCTGCCTCGGTGCAGGGTTGGTGCTTGGAGTGGACAGATTGCTGCATCGTAGGAGCCGATCGCTTGCGCAGAGATGGCTGGAGGACCAGGAGCTGCTGTGGTGCTATGAGTCAACTCTGGTGTGGTTGGCGTGGCCCCAAAGAACACGTGCGTCAAGTGCAATGCAGGTTTTCTAGAGCAGCTGCTAGTATCTCTTGCGCACGGTGACGTTACTGGATATGACCACAGAGTTAAATTTATTGCATGTAGTTTCCTCGTTATGTATTTTCTGATTGCATTTCAGGGCAGAGGCATGAGGACGAGGGCGTAACAGCCTTTCATGTCCCTTCTTGCCTTTCCCAAGAAAACCAGCCTTTTATTTAAGTATATGGTCACACTCCAGGGTAACAGTCAGGTCCGCGATGCGTTAGCATCCTGAGGACTGAGGCACGGGGTGGGCGGTTAGAGAAACCCATGTCACTGCTGCCTCCGGAGCGCTGCCTGCACACCTCCAGGAGCTCCAGAGGTCACACCAGCCGTTGGGAAAGAGGCACATAGGGAGAAGCTGGATGTTCGCCCTCGGCTCGGTTATGTGCACAGCCCCGCTGGGGAGGGGGGTGTGCAGCGGAGGGTCCCAAGGCTGACCCAGCTGGAGCATCCTGGTCCTCCAGGCAGGCAAGGAGTTCAGGCTTGCCAAATCCACCTGGCTGACAGGATTTGAGACGGTGAGCTTGCCTGCCTTTGAGATCATAGGTCGGCCTGATGAAAGGAAACCGGTAGAAGTAATAGGCTTAGGCTTTTGTAAGGCACCAAACTCAGTATAACGTTTTATCTTGGCTGACTAATGAGATCTAAGCATTATCGATGGAGCGCACATTTAAATGGATTAAGAAATCGCTAACTGGCAGATCTCAAAGGATAGTCATTAGGGAGTAATCAGCATACGATGGTATTTTTAGAGAGAATATGCTGGCTTGGGTGCTTGGCCCAATGCTGTTCAGTGCTCCCGCGAAGCATTTGAAGTTTGTAAAAAGTCACCGTTAATAATCTTTGCTGATGGCGCAAAAGCTGCGAGACCAGCTAATAAGAGGAAGAACGAGGACAAATGCAGCTGCTAGGGAGTTCTGGTAACTTCCCAACGACGGAGCTTTAAAACTCGGGGCTTTCAGTGGGTGAAGCCTGGGATGGCCGGGAGAGCCGGAGGGAGCTCTGCTTCCGCACGGCGTCTCAGCTGGAGGACTCTGCAGCCTCTCCATCACCTGAGAAATTAACTTAGGTTTATTTGGTTGGGAGGTGGGGGGAAGGAGCATTTTTTGGCACGGGGTCAGGCTGGCGCACGCCGTACCTGACCGGCGGGGCGAGGAGCAGGATGTGCTGTCCCCTCCGGGCAGGCGGTGGTTCCTGCACTGGCAGGCACGGCGCGCGCCTGTTGTAAAAGAAATCTCATCAAATGCAGAATGGGTTTGTAATAAGTTTTTCAAATTGGTTGCTGCTACAGCGTAACCTTTAGACTACTGGTATTTAACCTTGTATATCACTCTTAGCTTTTGAATGAATTTAGCTTAATAAAGGTGCCTTATTAAATTACTAGGCTGGTTTTTTAAGCTGCTAGAAATAGGCGTACTAGGAAATAGCTTTGGGTTGTTAGATCTAATTGGCTGCCAGTGGAGTATGTAGTGGCTTGGATGCATAGATGCAAGCATTTATTTTTATGTAGTAATCCAGCGGTATGATATTACAAAGTTCCAAGTCGAGGATTTTGAGCTGCTGGAATGCACTTGTGGTAAAAACTCTGCTGCTTCTTGCCTTACATCCTAGGTCACCATCCGAGATAGTCATTGTCCCAGATTGCACAGCCACTGGGGCATGGCATTTTTAGGAAAGCAGGTAGTAGGTGGCAAACTGCTTCTCCAGGCAGTGAAAACCATCATAGCTTTACTGGCATAGGCTACTGAATGTCATGATCCCGTGTAGGGATGGAGCTCAGGGTCCCAAAGTGCTCAGCATTTTAGAAAGCTTTGCTAACAGAGTCCGTAATCTGAAGGAAACACACTGACTCTGAGGTGAGGCACTTAGCACTGGAAATAGAATTTAAGATTGTCTAAAGGCATATCTTTAAAAAAAGGAAAGAGAGATGCACCCGCCCCAAATTCTTGGTTGAAGCGAGTGAAATTTTTTTGTATGCTATGAGCCTAATTAAAATTTCGGTTCTCCTGAGTGCCCAGCCATCCTTCTGAATCCTTCAGAGCTGTGAAGCATTTTCATAAGTGCCCGCTGTAATTACTGGTGTGCTGGCAAGTCCTGCTTAGGAGAGATGTTCGCTGTGGTAACTCTGTTGGGGGAATGCTGTCGTCTTCCCGAGTGCGTGCACCTGTGCTAAGAAAGCCCAGACTGCTATCGCAGGTGACACCTCTGCGGTGCCCAGAGAACGGTACGGGCGCGCTTTGCTGCTTTCGTTTGGTTAATGAAGACTGTGGGCTGGGAAATGGAAGGGCTCCCCTCCCGTGGTTCTGGAAGAGCTCGCTTGGTTTGCAGTGCATTTGCAGTACGGCAAGCCTTCAGTGTGTTCCTCTTGATTTCCATAAGTAATTGTCAGCTGGTAAACAGCTCATTAGAAATACTGAAATTTATCTAATGAAAGCGGGATGGGAGCAACAGGGGAGGCAAGCTGCAGAAGATGTTGTGCGGAGCTTTCTCAGCACAGGGTGCTGTGATCTTTCTGTTCCCATGTAGATTGGCCTGTAAAGGTTTTCTGCTCTATGACACAGAGTATCATGGCATCCGCGTTCCTGGCATGGGCTCTTAGGTACTGCTGCAAAGCAAATAATAAATAGCCAGCAGATGGCTGGGGAAGTGGGAGTTGTGAATGAGAGCGGTGAGCATGAGCACGGCGTTTAAGATGCTGCTTGTGATTTACTTGCTGCATAATACTTGGTTTAACTCATCTCCCTACGTTTATGCATTGTGTAAGTGCTCATGGCACAGACCCGAGCGTCGCAGACCAGGCTCAATGCTGTCTGTCAGCACCGCTTTTTGCTTTCCCATGCTTTTCTGGCACGCGCTTGTGCCACGTCCCTTCCCCCGCGGGGGACCTTTCTTTCCTCAGCTCGCTCCCAGGGCGTACCAGCTGGTTCCACATCTCCCTCACACGTGCAGGGCGGTGAGGATGCTCAGGCACGGTGAGGTGGCAGCACTCAGGGTGCAGCAGGGGCTCCGCACCCTGGGCACGGGGCAACCCCAGAGCGTCACCGTCCCCGTGCAGCCACCGCCAGCCTGCAGACACCCGAGTTTTCATAGCTGCGAGAAGCATCTGTAATGGGGATTAGTTTATAAAATGTTTGTGGTATAGTCATCTCGGGAGAGGATTTACTCGTGTAGCTTATTCCATTACTGAAAATTATGAGAGTTTAAATTGGTTAAATCCTGACATGGATTTCCCCCCCCCCCACCTCCCGCCCCCCCAATCTCTATTATTCCATAGGAAGCATGTTAATGAGTTAAACACAGTTAATAAAATGCAGCAAGCCAATATTTTTGGTAGCAGTTACTCTCAAAGGAAATAGAAACATTTAAATGGTTTCAACCTTTGTGCATACTGATTTTTTTGCCGCCTTTTGTTCCTAAGGAACAGTTGAGTAAAATCCTGAAAAATATATATGGCTTAATGGCATTTGTAGCATTGAATTGATTTCTTGCACTGATAACACTTTAGCTACAGCTTAGATTGCATTTTTAATCTGTGTTTCAGTTGTAGGAGGTAATGATTTTTTTTAATTGCGGACTCTGTGTTTGTGGTATGGCTTTTTTTTTTTTTTTCCTTCTTCCTCCTGCAAAGTCTTACTAAAGTGTTTTGTGAGTTGGCTCCCTAACTATAAATGCTTTAATTCTCTGTGTTTATTTTAGGATTTAGAAGAGCTTCATTTGGACGAAATAAAACCTTCTGTGGTTTAAACAAAAGCAGCGCAGCGGCTGTGACTTATTTCTGTGTTTCTAACAAGCATCTCTTGTAAAGCCCAAATATTAATATGCGTGGACGCCGAGTGTTGTCATACAGTAATATGTGATACACAATAAAACCTGTCAGTTCTGCGCACCACAGATATCTCTGGTTTCACCTCAGCATGAAAGCAAATGAATTCGTTTTAGCTCGAGCGAGTTCAGAGATCAAACGCCGGCACAGCAGAAGTGTCTGCCCTGGGACCATGGCGCTGGGCTTGGCACATGGAGCACTGCCAGCCTCGCCCTCCGGCCGGGAGCAGCAGCCGGCCCAGGGCAGAGCGGTGCCGGAGCCGCCTCCGCCTCGGGCGCGCGACGACCCGGGCCTCTCCGGCACCGCAATTCACCCAGTGACGTTTTTTGTCCTGCAGATAAGCCTCAAGTGCGGGTTTCTCAGAATTACCCGGTGCAAGGCCTCACGAGAGAAGGGGAGCCGCTGGAACTGACCTGCGCAGCTTTTGGAAAACCACAGTAAGTTGGACGCTTCCCCAGGACGGAGCAGGTGGCCCGGTGCTGGCGCGGCCGCG
Organism: Falco cherrug; assembly: GCF_023634085.1. Lineage (NCBI taxonomy): Eukaryota > Metazoa > Chordata > Aves > Falconiformes > Falconidae > Falco > Falco cherrug. The sequence continues at coordinate 7,611,490 of NC_073713.1, forward strand.
CTGCAGAAGCGCGCAAGCGTCGCTTGGCCTCTGCTGCTATTGCAGACACTCAGTGTGCTATTCTCCGCTGCGAAGACGATGTGACAGTGTGAGAGAGAGAGAGATGCTTTCTGCACCTGAGCATCTGCTGCGTCTATTCTGCTTTGCATTTATTCCCGTGTAACTAAGGGCTGCGGGATTTCCACCCGAAGGGCTCCTGGGAGGGCTCTGGCAGCCAGCGCAGCGAGCCCCCGGGTGCAGAAGCGAGAAGCCCCGCAGCCCTGCGCCTCTGCCCAGGGAGTGGGTGGCAGTCGGTGGCAGCTGATCCGCAAAAGCGAGGTCAGGGGCCTGCGTACTGGAGCCTCACGAGGTGCCAGTACGCAGAGGTAGGACTGGCACCGCAGAACTGAGCGGTTGTAAAGTGGAATGGATCCCCCAGGTAAGGCAGTCTGTCTTTCTGCTTGTATTGACTATGTGATGATTTTCCTCCCTTTTGGTGCCCTGTGTGCTTTTTACAAAACGCAGGTTTTATTCTTTCTCCTCTTCTTGCCATGCCCTTGAGGCTTCCTTACATAGTTGAAGAAATTTATGGATCAGGAAAATCCTGGCAAGGGAGGGTAGATTTTCCTCTACACTTTCATTGTTGTTCTAATTTTAAGTTTTGTCGACTTTATTTTTTTTTTAAATACTTTCTCTTCCACTTGGATTTATGGCTGTCAAGTATTTACTATCTTCTTTTATTTTCGTCATGTTCATAAGATTTCTGCAAACATCCCTGATGTCTGTCAGCGCCTCCTTGGTAGCGTGCCCAGAGCAGAGGAGCTATGCAGGTGCAGTCGAACTGGAAGCCATCCAGTCTGACAGTTCCGCCGCTGTGGGCAGCGACAGGCAGGGTGTCAGCACTCAACAGCGAGGGGGCTTGGGGTGCTGTCACCGCCCCCCCCCCCCCCCAGCAGCAGTGTTCCTGCTCTCCCACATCGCTTTGGTGGCTCCTGCTTCCCAGTTCCTTCTGTTCCGCACGAGGCCGATTCCTTCCCCTTACGTCAGAGACTGGCATGTCCCCTGCTGAATTCCATGTTATGATCTAATCCCCGCTCGGTCTGTCAGAGCCCCTTTGCATTCCTCCTCTCATGGGTAACTGCAGTTCCTCCCATTTGCCATCGTCTGGGAATTTAATGAATAGGCTTCTTTACTTTTTTTTTTTCCCCCTCCTCCTTCCAGGCTATGAATAAGACATACACACATTAAATAAAACAGACACATCTCCCCAGCAGCATGCCACTTAACTTAACGTTACAGTGATGCTAAGAATGTGCTAGGAATCCGCTTATGAAGGTCACTTCACCTGTGTGTCTCAAAGCGTAAGAAAATATACAGGAAAATAATGGGCTGTGTTTAGCTCTATGTTTTTAATACAAAGAGGCTTCATAAAACCCTTTTCAGAGGTTTAAGATGAAGGGGGATGTTTCTCCAGTTAAATGAAACCATTTCTCTGCGAAATTTGGCACTATAAACATCGAGGGAGGGAAGCTCAGAGGAAAACAAAAGAGCAGAGAATAGAAGTTTCCATTTTGATACCCGTACAGGTATTTTGTTAGATTAGATGCAACTTCTGTCGCCCCCCTCCCCACCCCAGAGGTGGGGGGATGCTGAACTGGCCACTGCTAGGACAGGCAGGGGGAGACACGTCTCTGGAAGCAGGCTGCCACGTAGCGCACGTGGCGTGTGAAACGCTGGGACTCAAAAACTGCAAACAGCCTCTTGGTAACTGTAGCCAGGAGCATCCAAACCCTTCCCACCCTACTGAGGTTAAACTGCATTTCTGCTCTCCCAGGAGCTTCTGCTGCCTGTGCTATGGCCCGCGTGCCCGACGGCGGGGAGGAGGGTGCCGAGCCCCTGCCCAGAACCGGCTCTCAGCTTCGCAGCCAATACCCAGGTGGCTGGGACATTGAAACTTTAGCAGCTTCTGCATCACAACAGGAGTCTCCCATTTGGATGCTAAGGAAAGTCTGAGCTGTGAGATGCCTCCAGCAGTATGAGCTCCTGGCGAAGTCTGACTTGCAGACTCTGGAACTGGGCAGGCTGAAAATTGTCATCCTGCGTGAGGCTCCCCTTTTAAGAGCTTGCTGTTGAGTCACCCTGAAAGATGCTGTGTTTTTCTTGCTGGGAAGGCTGTCTCAGGAGTAGCTGATCTGTCCCCTTACTGCTGCTTAAAGACGATGATAAATCTAAAATTTTTTTTCTAATTCTTTTAAAGTTAAAAAAAAAAGGCAAACCAAAAAAACCACACACACCCCGCAAGGCCTGCAGCACTCGCCTTCTTTACTAGCTCTAACACAACAGGCTAATTTAATTCCCTAAATGATGCAAAGGTGATGCTCACTTTGGTTCCGCTAGCAAAGGGATGCAGGAGAGAGAGGCTGACAGTTGGCCAGGAGGGACTGGGGGAAGGAGGAAGGTGTTCCTCTCCTCCCACAGCTGAGATGCTCATAGCGAGCGGCACGGCCACCACCAAGGTTAAACAGGTCCATCGCATCGCTTTGTGGAAGGGTTCAAACCTGTTAAAATGTACCTGTTCTGCCACATGCTGTCCAGGTCTGCACTCAGAGCACCCTGTGGATGCACGTGTAGTCCATAGCCTCAAAGATTTCAGGTTTACTGAATAAGCAAATGATTAACCACTAATGAACTTTCTTCCTGCTTGCATTAGTGTTTTCAGAAAATTTAAGGTCTGGATACAGTTTCCTGTTGGGTTAAAATAAATTTAAATTGAGGAAGCCCGACAGCATCCGGGCTTGACTAGTGCAAAAAAAAGTATGTGTTATTTCTTTACAGTTTTTTCTTGGTTTGGGCTTTCTGTCTGTGGATGAACTATTGAAGATGCCATCTTTACCATAGGAAAATAGTAATGTGATTGTTTCTTTTTCTCCCTCCTCTGTAGGCCTACGGACATGAGGTGGTTAAGAGTAGATGATGAGATGCCTCAACACGTTGTAGTGTCTGGTTCAAACCTTCTCATTAGTAACCTAAACAAAACAGATAATGGTACATACCGCTGTGAGGCTTCAAACGCGGTGGGGAAATCACATGCGGATTACATGCTGTTTGTATACGGTACGTGAGAAAAACCACCGTTCTTCTAGACTCATTTACACATAATTGCAACATACCGTGCTCTGAAAGCTTTGACAGAAGTTAACATTTTGCTTGATGCGAGATTTACAGATAGCTCCTGACACACCTACCTTATACCGGGCTGGGGTAGGGGCTGGAAAACCTTTTGTTTTGCTTCTGTGATTCTCGGTGTCGTGCATCAGGTGCAGAGCCTGTGCCAGGGTCCGGCAGGCTCCGGTCTCCGGAGCTGTCCCGGTGGGCTTGCCGCAGCACTCCTGTGCTGGCAGGGGAAGCCTGAGGAAAAACCAGAGCAGGGGCATGGGGAGAACTGCCAAGTTCTCTGGCCTGACAGAGTTCTCCTAGGGCTTCTCCAAGAATTCCTTTTCCTTTTTTTGTAATACCTTCTCCAGTGTCTTCAGCAATGGTCCAGGGCGGGAGGGTTCTAGGTCTTTTATTAGCAAGTTAAATTACCAAAGAATCAGCCAGCATCCCCAGATAATTACAAACCAGTAAATAAACTGGAGGAATTAGATGCCTTGAGCCTATATGTGGTGGCTGAGCAGGCACTAAAACATGCCTCAGCATCTTTTTAAAGTGCTGTTAAGTACCTACTTTAATTCTTCAGTTCCTCTGCATTATTTTGCTATTGCTTTAAACCCTGTGCTCCCGCCACAAGGCATTGCATATAATGAAGATTCAGTAGGCACTTGAAGAGTGATCCCCCAGTTTAATTATGAGCAATTCCCTTGGGCTGCATATTTGAAATCTATCTGTTAAGAGTGGATGTTGTGTGGCTGGGCTACGCTTGTGGTGGGTGTTGGACTCTATGATCTTAAAGGTCTTTTCCAACCTAAACGATTCTGTGATTCTGCTCGGACCGGACCGTAACTTGCTTTGGTTGGAAGTTCATTCCATGCAACAGCTGCTTGAAGTTGTGCAGTCCGAATTCTCTTGTACTTGCTCTGATCCAAATCCATAGACAGGAATGTCGCATCACCTGTCCAAATGCCACTTGCACGTGAGCAGTTTTAAGCCCAGTCTAAGAAACTTGGCTGAAGGCTGAAGAAAACACCAAAGCTACAGCTTTGAGCCGAAATTGAGCTCATCATCGGCCACATCATACAGGTGGTTCCAAAAGGCTTCAGTTCACAAAATGAAGTCAGGTATGCATTTGTGATGGAATAATTTGTATGCTCATGGTGTGGAAAGGAAAAAAAACCCAAACTCATTCACTTGTTTCTTTAAACACCAATGTAATGTTGTGGAGAATAAAGAAGTTGAAATAGGACAGAGGCAGTTCCCCATGAGATTCAAATGATGCAAAGCTGCTCCTGTACAGCACTTGTGGATGAGGTGCTTGCATTCTTTGCATGGTTTTACATACTGGCTGGAGTGAGTGCCAGATGGACCCTCACCAATGTTACTGCCCTGGGATTTAGAGCTCAGTGTAACTCTCGCACTCCTTAATTACTCTGCCATTTGGATGTGGGCGAAAACTAGACTGCACGGGACTTCCTCGGTGTTGCTCCCCCTTGGGATTAAATCCACAGGAGGAGAGCCAAGACCATGTTGTTTTAAAGGAGATGCAGGGTCCCAGGGGCTGCAGACTGGTGGACTCAAGTTCAGGCACCTGGGAGACGTTTTGGCCATGTAGGGGGAGGGCTTCTCAGGGTCTGGCAGGAGCTCAAGGGCAAATAAGGGTTTTGCATCCCCATTGCGTTCAGTTTCTGCTCGTTTGGGAGCATCCCGCTAGGGTCCAGCACTTTGGATGGCATAAAGAATCCTTTTAACCCTGAATTTAAAAGGGGGAGATCCAGAGCTGCTGGTGTGGAGGAAGCTGTTGGGCTGTGGGCATCATCCGAAGCCTTCTGGTACAGGACCGAACTCCAACTGTCCCTGCGGGAAAGTGCTGCCACTGCCAGGGAGTGTGCTGCTCTTGCCCCACTTGTCCAGGGAAAGCCTTTACGTCTCCAGCCCTTGGCACCTTTCCCCGCTGTGAGACAGCCAATATTATAGCAGCGCTGGAATCTGCATCCTTGCAGACGTGTCTCTGTAGGCGTGGCATGAAAGTTGGTGGGAACGTGTTTCACTGCTCATCCTCTGCCTTGCCGCTTGTCGGTGCAGGTCCCTCCCAGATCACCTTACCTTGGGAACGGGGGGATGCTGGGCACGGTCCCTTCGTGCCCGGGCTACCGTAGGGGAGTAGCCATAGCCTTAGCAGAGCCGCGGTCTGGTACACGTCCGCGAGAGCCGGGGTTGGCATAGCCCCCCTGCCAAAGGGTGCAAATGGCGCCTGGCAGCCAGGGCTGGCAAAGTGACCACTGCCGTGTGTGCTTAACGCACCTTCCGCGGCTGTGCGCGTGGCGTGAGAGGTGTCCAGTCGCATTGACAAGCACCGAAAACATGTTGGTTTGTAAAATGCGTTTCACGCTATCCTCCCCGTGGGAGTGGGCAGGCATATTTAGTAGAAAATTCTAGTGCGATTAGGTGCAATTTTTTAAAAAAAAAAAACATTTTTTTTTTTCCTTTTATGGAGGGAGAGCCTGCTGCATAGCATCGTCCCCGTGTGGTTGAGTGAAAGGCTGGGGACTTTCTTCCCCTCGTTCTGCTCTGCCTCAGCGGTTGCAGTCCCCACTGCTCCTGGGGAGACATTACATGTCATGAGCGAGCAAGGAGCGCCCCGTCAAAGCGTAGGGGATGCTTCAGCTGCAGGGGAAGGGCACTAACTGCTCATGATAGAACCGTAAATAAGCGCTTGCAGTGAAGTGAACTCTGAGGTAATGTGTCTTAACTTTTGGGAAGTTGTATGGAAGATAATAAAGGTGCAGCATATAATTAAAGTTCAGATGTCTTAATTAGGGAATCTGAGAGGGCTCACTTGGAGATAAAAAGAGTAGCAGATGTGTTAGTGATGAAGAGTTGACATGCAGTAGAGGAAACCTACAATCAAAAGCCCATGAAACGTTTCATGCTCTATTATTGCCGAACGAATCCGTAGTTCAAAGTCTTCCCGACTACTTAGCGCGTTCAGTTTGATCATTTGATCATTTGGGCATTGATACATATTTTTTTCTTTTACATCTTCTCATATCTACCTTCTCCTGCCCAGTAATTTTGATGAGGATGTGCCCCTGTACATAACACAAATACTATGAAAAGCGGCGGCATTTGGAGTCTCAACAGGCCAAGTGTGTCTGAGCAGTGGTTATCTGTCCCGAAGAGAAACACACCCATTATCCGTGTTTCTCATTGACGATGCCCTAGTAGCCAAAACAAGAGTGTTCAGCTGAAATTATCAGAAAAATACTGACTTTTTTTTATATTAAAAGATACCAATGAAAATTCTCATACCTTGTATTTATTAATGATGTTCTCATTTCTTTGTATCTATTGCTATCTTTGAAGTAGTTCTTAACATCCTGCTGACGTGTATTCATAGAGGAAGAATAGTGAAGTGAATGGCCCTGGGAAGAAAGTGAGATGTATTCATGTGCTTGTTGATACTGAGCCTGTTAAGCGCAGCGGGGGCCCCTCACACAGACCTCCCTCCTGGATGTTCAAATGTATATGTAGAAAAAAAACAGCAAAACACCACCGTGTCTCTCTTTGTGCATGTGAACTGTTCTTTTTGTTGTGGAAAGTGTGGCGTTGATTTTTTTTTTTCTTATGCCTCCCATTCCATTTCTCTCTTTCTCATTGACTAATTTATGCTGGGGTTTTTTTTATTTTATTTTATTTTGGTTTTAGCATTGTAGAAGGCTAAAAGGGGGGAAGAGTTTCGGGGCCAGATTCTCCAGCGCGAGTGAGCCTGCGCGCAGCTCTGGCGGTGCAGGTTCAGCTCGAAGCCGTGCCTGGCTGCTGAGGATCTGGCCCACTGTCCTTAAAGCCAGCTGGGCAGCCCCCACCTGGCTTTAGAGGAGGACAGGTACCTGACAGCCGTGCTGCTTCTTAGCGTCCTTGTTTCTCTCTGATCACGATTGACCGCTGTTGTGTTCTGCTTGGTTTTTTCTTAATTTGCTTTTTTATTATTTTCCTTTTTATATTTTATCCAGATCCCCCCACAACTATCCCTCCTCCCACAACAACCACCACCACTACCACCACCATCCCTACCACCATCACAGGTATGGTACCTTCATAACCATTGGAAATGTCCTGAATGTTTATTGTCTTTTATGTATATAAGCAGAGCATGAAGCCTGGGGAAAAACAACAAATTAATTACTTGCAGGTTTTTTTGTTGGTTTTGTTTTTGGTTTTGTTTTCTCGAATACACCCACTGTACAGCGCAAGTCCTGGTCCAGCAGTTCAGTGGGTTGGACCGTCCTTACTGCAGGTGTTTCGGAAATGCGGGAACTGCTGTGGCAGGAAAAGCTGTTAATTCCATTACTGGTGGCTAATATTGGGTGCTTTCAAATGAAGGATGCGCACAGCCTTAGAACTCATTTAATACGGGCAGTTGTTTCAGCCTGGACCCCATTAGTATCAATTTGTGAGCAACTTTATAGTCGGAAGCAGAAAGTTTGGTCTTCAGTAACTTCATTCACCTCGTGTGACTCGAGGTGCTTTCTCATGCCTGGATGTTTGGTCTCTCTCTGTGTTAAGTCCTCTACCTCGCTCTCCCGGAAAAGGGAATACCACCAGTCATTTTTTTATTGAGCCGAACACCACCTGTAGGACCCTTTTTGAGGAGCTGGCTGTTAGCATTGTGAGTTTTTCCCTGTCTTGCAAGAAAATATTAATAAAAACAACCAGCTGATCACAAGTCACCTCTCTCTTTTACACACATCCATCATACTTCCTCACTAGACCTGACTCTCTCCACTCATAAGGAAGGCCTTTCAGGTTTATTTGTAACCATTTGCATTGTCATTTTCTGATCTTTTCTATTTCAACTGCTGCTTTTGCTTTTGCTTGCTTCTTTTTCTTTTTTTTTTTTTTTTTTTTTTTTTTGGAGGTGGAGGTGACAAACCCAAGGTGAGAATGGACCATTGAATAGTTAATGGCATAACGTTTATTGTTGCTGTAAACCATCCCCTGTGTAAATGCCTTCACATTTTGTTTGCTTTTATGACGTTGCTCAGCTGACTCTAACTGTCCTGCTCAGGGTGTTTTGTGGCTTCTTTCCTTCTGAGGTTTTTGCAACCAAGTCAGACTCCGCTGGCATGGACAAGCAATTGAAGTCTTTCTCCCAACGTGCCTTAATGCGCACTGTGCGTGCGCCGTCTGCCATCCACCATCGTGTTGTCCAGACCTTGCCATTCTCTGTCTTCCTCTTTCCAGGTGGTTATCAGTAAAACCGAACTCCAGGCACCCAAGTTTGGATGCTTGAGACCCTACCGTGAACACTCTCCCGTTTTGCAATTTGGTCACTTTGTTTCAGTTCTGTTTTTTTAATTTCTTAACTTAACCAGCTTTCATTTCAGAGTAGGTTTAAACTTTATTAGAGTCTCCTTAAGAGCCGTTTGCAGAGAAACACAGTCCCATGTGTCTTGGTGTAAATGGACGTGCATACAGTTTGCTTTTGTTTTACGGTAATTTGTTAATGCTTTCAGTGAATTTGGGAAGGCTGAAAGGAAGAATTTGTCTTGACACTTGATTGACCCTGTTAAGTTAATTTTGGAGGCTGCAAATGTTAACGACTGTCCTTCTCCTGGGAAATGGATTGCTATCAGCCTGTCATCTCGGGGATCGCCCTGGGACTGGCTTCCAAAGCGCGTGCTAGCCTCACCTGCCATCTCGGGCTCTGAAGTAGTGCTTGTTCATAATAAATAGCAGATTTGTTGTTTGCTCTTCAACTCCAAGTGTTGCAGATTGATCATGAATTTTCAGTAGCCTCTGGGCTTCTAGGCTCTCCTCTGCAGTGGTTTTCTAGCTTTTTCATATTAAAGAAGGGGCTGTGGGTGGTTCTCAAAGTCAGAAAGGGCTGTTGCCAAGCCCCCTCCCCCAGCTGATTTCAAGCAATGGTCTGGCTGCTGTGTCGTGCTGCCCAGGTTTGCTAGTGGATCCCGCAGGGTTTCTGCCATACGGCTGGGTCGGTGATGCTCAGCACCACCACAGCTACAGCTGAGTGGTGTGTCTCAAGCTGCAAGAAATGTCTCTTGAAATCCTCCAGCATGGAGAAGGGGGGATGGCAGGCTTGCAGGAAGGCAGGACCCGCTGGCCTGACAGTTTTCCAGCCGTTGCCCCTCAGTCACTTCTCATCAGAGCCGAGCAAAGCCCTGGGCACTGCCCACTGTGAGGGTGCCGCTCCGCGGGGAGGTACGGCTGCACTGGAAAAGGGTTAGATGCCCACACAGTGCAGTGACGGGCAGCTCTTGGTTTCCTGTACAAGCAGCGTTGGGGGTTGCTTTTCTCCCAGCCTTGCAGAAGTACCTTGGGGTCAGGCGCGTGCGGCCACCCGATGTTTTTCTCTCCCTTTTGTTTGCAATGATGAAGTATCTAAACTTCACAGCTTGCTGGCAGCCTGTTGGCAAGACCCAGGTGGGTCTCCACTGCCTCCTTCATGCTTTTCAGTATTGGCTTTGAACTGCTGAAGTGGCTAGAAATGTAATGAAAATGCAATATTGTTCACTGGTTCCAGCAGTTACTGCTTACTACAGCATACTTAGGCAGAAGATTAGTTAATGCTGATAAGAGAAATGTTTATATTCTTCCCTGACACCGATCTAACGCTGAGTCGTCTTGATGTGTGTTTTCACATCTGCCCACAAGCTCCGTGTGCTTTTCCCACAAAGAACAACAGCTGAGGCTTCACCTCCCCTGTTTGGGCAGGGATGTGCACGCGTGTGTTTTCCAGCCAGCAGCCAGGCAGCGTGAAGCTGCAGAAACTTCTGCTTCTCAGTAGTTAGAGACTTTGTAGCTGGAAAAAATTAGGTCAAATTAACATAATCTCTGGAATTACATAGCATAGTCATGTTGAAACACTTTTTAAAGCCTCAAGAGACAATTGATACCTTAATTCCCATCATCACCAAAATGCTGAAATACTCTTCTAGGGCGACATAAGCGCTTTGGTAGCAGACGGGGTGTTTCTTGTCTCTGCTGGCAGCTGGGCGCGAGTCATCTGCCAGCCAGCCGGCTTGAAAACCCTTCTTTAGGATGAGGGGTCTTGGAGTCTGGTTTATTTTGCCTTTTCCCCCCTGTCTTGTATTATACTGACCTGGTTTGTGTCCCCTGAAACCATAGAGTAGTTCCCAAAAGCAGTTGTCTTGCTTTAATTTGAAAATAATTTTTAAAATATTGAAAATTCAAAAATAAACAATGTAAAATGTAAAACATTTTAAAAATTTAAAAATAAAAAAAGAAAGAGGCCTGCACTGAAACAGTTTCTGTGTCCAAACCTTGGGTTGTAGGTGTGCTGTCACCTCTGGCGGCTGCCCTGAGAAAATTACATTCTTGGAAGTAGTCCTTTTGAGTTATTGGACAGAGCTTGTTCTGGATTCGTTTACTCCTACTAAAACTATCCAACAGAGGAATCTTGAAGGGCTGTACTTGCCACTGCCTGCGTGGCGAGTTACTCCTTTTGCACAGGTTCTGATGACAGGCATCTTTTTTACTTGCTTACACGCGGTATTTCTACTCTAAACGTGTTCCGATATGACATGGAAACTCATCCGTGTCCTGAGGAGTTTGGCTGTGAGCGTGATGGGCGCTGCTCAGCGCCCAGGAGCCAGGTGCCACAAGCAGGAGAGGACGCCAGAGCCACGTGCGGGGGTACAGTGGCCCGTGGCTGTTGGTCCCTGTGCCTGCAGAGTGCAGTGGGCTCCCCCACGTGCTCCTGGCCCTCTCGCGCCCACCCGGGTCCATGCCCAGAGCAGAGGGTCCCTTTATCGGCCCCTCTTGCTTGACAGGTCCTAATCCTGCATCGCTGCTGCTGTAGGCTTGATCTACAAAGGCACACTGAGCCCATAGAGCAGTTTTATGGCAGGGAGGTTTGGGGCAGGAAAAGCTAACCTGATGCTTTTTTCCAGGAGAAGGAAAAGCTGAGCAGCGGTAAAGTTTCCAAAACAGCGCGACCTTTAAAGCTTTTCCGCTGTCGCTTCAGTGTAGGTGCTTGAAAAGATTTCCTGCGTGACAGTTTGATCTTTTTCATATATCCTCCAACTGCATTGATATTCTGACCGTCCTTTGGTGTTTCAGCTGTTATCGCTGGCAAGCCCTTTTTTATCAGTTCAAATTGTCCTTGTGGCTTTGTTCATTAAGATGTACAATATGATACAGCGGAGCAAACTGCATAATTTGAATTACCCCTAGAGTCGTTCCTTGAAATGCTGGTTTTCGACAGCTGTTGTTTCCTGGGAGATAAAGGTTCTTCATAATAGCAAAGCCCTCATCTTCAGGCATGGTGCGAGCGGAGCGATTTAGCCTGCCTTTTCAAGCATCCTCTTGCTGCCTTCACATAACACCTCCGCACCCCGGGATCTGCAGCGTGATTTGTACCTGCAGATTGGCATTTATCGCGCTTCCTCTGCAGATGGATCAGGCAGGTGTCTTGGCAGTGGCTCGGTGGAGGCCTGGGGGTGCCGCATGCATGCACGTTCCTAGCATCTCCACCCTTGCAGTGGCTGCTACCGATTCTGCAGAGCCCCCGTGGTCCGTCTTGCGGCAGCACTGATGGCAGGCTGACAGGTCCCACGACGGCCTCTCCAACCCCGCTGACCCCTTCGAGTAGACAGCAGCAGGTGCGTGTGTGTGTTCAGGGGGCTGAAACTTCGTGGGTGGTGGGTTTAGCTTCGGAATTACCCGCAGTGCTCAAGCCTGCCCGGTGGACTCAGCCGTGAGCACCGAGCCTGTGCTGTGGAAGCACTCCCGTGTCCCATCTTGAGGCTGGAGGTTTCATAACCAGGAGTGAGCGAGCTCTGGTTGACTTGACAGTGCTCAGAAGTCAGCGAGCTCCAAAGCAGGAGCTGTTAATTGATGCTGAGTCTGAGCATCAGCCCTGGACCGGGGTCATGTCACTACTTCAGCTCTGTCTGCTTGGCAAGGGCACTCTCTTAAAAGACGCATTTTTGTGTCATCTCAGCCCCCTAAGAAATAATACATGGAAATCAAGTCTCCAAGAAGAAAGAATGTAGCAGGTTTCCAAATTCGTGTGCCAGAAAACTTCCTCCAAACGAGGAAAATGATGGTTTTTATCCTCAGCAGAAGGTTTTTTTTTTTCCTTTTTCTGATTACAGCTGGTTGTGTGAAAAGCTACAGTTGCGTGGCGTTTATTCCAACAGTAATCCGAAAAGGTGGTGGGCGGGGAAGAGTGCAATAACAGTCATTCTTTGCTCAAATTACCTTACAGTAGGTTTGTGGGAGGTGAAGAGGCAGCGTGGGGATTACTGAAGCACGTATGTACCAGCAGAATCGCGGGCTTTGCATCTAAGCAGGTATGGTTGCTTGTGCTTGCTGCTACTGATGGTCATGTGGAATTTAGTCGTAAATAGGAAATGCCTTTCTTCCCCAGTCAAATCAAAGGCAGGTGGCGGTGGTCCTGGCTGTCTCTCCCACTTTTCCAAGCACCCCTTCCTTTGGAGATGCCCGTGCAGCAGGCAGGGAGCGGGCAGGGAGCCGGAGCCGCTGGGCACTCCTGGTTTGCTGCCAGCTTGCCACGTGTCCAAGGTGCTCGGTGCCACCGCAGGGACTCAGCCCCAGGAGTTGTTCCCCCAACTTATTTATTATTTAACTTTTGCTTTTTGCTGAAGCTTCTGCATGTCCCCGGTAAAATGTCAAGTTAATTTTAAAGATGATACTGCACTCTTCTGACATTTTCATCCAGGATGTGACCGCATTAAAGGGAATAAAAGAAGAGAGAGTAGCTGACAGGCCTGTTACAGAAAATAAAACGAAATCAAATTCAGTCTTTTAGTACCGTGTCCAGTCAGCAGCAGACAGGCTGCTGTCATGTCCAGTCTCACCAGTGGTGACGTGGCGTCAGCGGTGCAGAAACCATCGTTTTGCGGGGCAGAGAAGGCATGCCTTTAGGGGAGCGAGGGCAGAGGGAGCTGGGCGGGGGGGACCTGTCCCCTCTCCGGCAATGTAAGCTGGCTGGGGCAGAGCACGAAAGAGGTCGGGGCTTGCACAGTGCCTGGCTGCGTGGCGGGATGCCTTCTGAACCTGAGGTCTTCCCAGTTCTGGCAGAGCGGTGGGAGCGAGCAGCCCTGCCTGCCCAGCAGGTTGTTGTGGCTCCTGCCTGAAACCGTGGGCCGCTCTGTCGTTCTGAAGGTTGGTATTGAAACAAAACCACAGTCCTCGCGGATCTTTATGGAAAAACATGCAAAGGCATAGCCAGAGCCACAGCGCTAATTTCGGGATATTTTTGTTCTTGTCACACACAACTTCCATACGGATTGTGATTATTTTTGTGAAACATCTGGTCCGCAAATCAAACTGTCTCTGGGGTGCATTGCAACATGCCCATACACAAAAGCCTTCAGCAGCAAGCTGGAACCACTTTACAGAGCATCGTCACAGAGTATCGTAATGCAAAGTGCGTTGTCATCCATCCTCCCGAGGAGCTTCTAGCAAGGGAGAGGGTTGCTGTGCGTTGTCACTCGGGGGGTTCAGGCTCCTTTGCCCCTCAAACTGCTCTCTCGTGATGTTGAAATGGAACGTCTCTGCTTGTGTCCAACAGGGGTTTGTTCATTGGGAACGGCGGGGATTTTTGTAGGGCTTTGGAGTAGCCATAAGGACCTGAAAGAGAGTGGAGATCCTGTTGGTAATACTGCACACCGGTCCCTCAGGCCACTGTGAAGGCAGCGCCGGCAAGGAATTCCTGCTTGCCCTGGTCAGTCAGTGTGGAGTAGTCTGAAAAATACTAAGAATAAGAGCTCGGATGTAACAATAAGTCATCAGATTGGCTTTTGTTTTCAGTTCGGAGAGCAATGTGAAAAGCAGTAGATGGAATAGATATCTCTACTGGTTAATATGTCTTTAAATTTAAAAAAATAAGGGTGTTGATGTGCTATTGTAATTCCCCTTACAATAGCTGTGTGTTTCGAAGCTCCAGTGTATCATGTGCTTCTGTAACGCTGCAGCATTGCAGCTCCAGCATTCAAGTTGGTGAGTTTAATTTTGCTGTGGGGGTTTTAATATTCCTCCATCGTGCTCGTTCTGTTTGAGGCTGTGGACTTATTATGGACGAGTTTGAAGGGCCCAGTCTGTCACACTCCGCAAACAGTTTGAGGTTGGAGAGAATCCATTTGAGAAAATGAGGAGGCTTAGCAGCAGAGCTCGTAACTCAACTAAATGTTGCCCAGATGCTTTCATGCAGTAATTTTATAAATGTGTGTGTATGTGTTATGCACGCTTGTGTAGCTACCTAATGAAGTAGCGAGTGCCTAAAACTTGGGCGTCATCTGAGTTGTCTTAGCTGGCAGGTTACACCGTCTGTATCGCAGGGCGATGTGCGCTGGTGTCTTCATTCCAGAGCCGGCCAGGCTGAAGTCTGTTCGTAGCACCAGTGCTAAAAAGAAACCACGATAAAGTGGAACATGCAGCTTTGTAGAGGCCAGTGGTTCCTTTCTCAGGTACCTTCTTTAATTATAAACCTGCCCTCTGGGGAATTCATGCACACGTAGATTTTGAAAGGCCGTTGCATTGGTTTACTTTTCCCCATACAGCACGTTTTGTTGTCTTCCTGATTAAAATCAGGAAGAGAAGGAAGCCTTTAACTTGAGATGGAAAGAACCACATTGAGCCTCTCTGTTTATCTGCTTTCAGCATCCTCTCTGCTTTGCCATATCTCATAACACAGCCCTTTTTTCAGCACCAGCTTACCATTTTAAATGATAAGCATCAGCTTCATACAGTTGTGTGGCTGCTCCTCACACGTATGGCTCAGGACCAGAACGGTGCTTTTTGGTGATGGCAAAGCCATTCACTGGCTTCGTTCAACCTTAAGTTAAGGCAGAGACATATTGAGGACTTTCTTGTTGGTCCGTGTTTGGTGAGGAAAGATGATTTTTCTTCTAGGACATGGGGCAGAAGCCTCATCTCTGGGGTTCTGTGTGCCTGGTCCGGTTTATAAATGAGGCTGTTCTTGAGGGTGAAGTGGAAGCCAATGGAACGTACCTGCAATTCAGGAAACCACGGTTAAAGTTCGCCAATCCATTTTAAAATTATAGGTTGTCTTAGCAGCAGCGGTTGCAGGGCTGGGGCTGTTCCTTCCTGCATAAGGCAGAACAGTGGTGGAGTTTGGTGTGCACACAGTTTTACCCGTATTCATTAATTTCATACCAAAGCAACAGTGACAATTTTTCTCTCCTTTGCCGTGCAACCACTGTAGTCGTGTGCCTGTGTCGGGGCGGGGGGGGGCATTCTGCGCTTTGCTTTAACATGAGATTATTCCTCTTCGGCACACCGTGTGTATGCAATGCATCTTCTCAAAGAAGACTCTGGGATTGAAAAGGACTTCCAGAAAACTCGCTCTAAACTTCAACTGGTCTGTGTTTCTATTGCAACCATCCAACCCATTTGCTAATCATAACTTTGTCATTCCAGCTGCAGCCAACATGTTGTTTGACTTGGATATTTGTTCGCACTTACAACCGCTTGAGATCTTTATTTTTTGTAACCTGTTGGTCTCTGTCCCCAGATGGGGAAGCGAGATGCACTGTCCAGTTTGCACTGTTTCTTGACTAATATCTCTTCCAGCACGTGAATACAAGTTTGCTTTCAGCAGATTCTCTATTTAGTGTAAAAGCTGACGTAACTTTTTTTATTTCAGGAAGACAGTAAATTGAGACTATTTATAGATGCCATCTCAGGAATTAATACCCAGCTTTACAACCCTTTGTAAATGACAACCTTACCTCCCTCCCACCTTCACCACCATTTTCCCCTTCACCGTTTGCTTGGTTAAAACGGGGCATCGCTCGGGGGTTGCTACCCAAACACAAAGAGAAGCCCCACTCTTGTTCTCCCTTTCTGCTTTGGAGGGCTTCCCTTGCAGCCTCCACCAGAGCTCCCAGCCGGAGAACAAGAGCTAGCGTCTTTAAGCGTGTGTTAGATTTGATTGCCAAGACGAGAACAGTCAATGTTGGCAGTGGGAACAGGCTAATGACAGCTTGATAATCTGTTATGCAAATCTTGGTGCAGTTTGTTAAATTGTGCAGGGTTTATTTGTTTTGCTTTCATAATTAAAGCATGTAGACCTTGTATCTGTAAGTAATGTGTATTCCTTGTATGATTCTTGTCTTC
This sequence comes from Falco cherrug, assembly GCF_023634085.1. Lineage (NCBI taxonomy): Eukaryota > Metazoa > Chordata > Aves > Falconiformes > Falconidae > Falco > Falco cherrug. The sequence goes on from NC_073713.1 coordinate 7,627,771, forward strand.
ACTGGTGCTTCAGAAATTCAGACCTGGGCTGTCCTCTGCTAAATTGCAAAGGAACGGGTCCTCCTTTTTTTTTTTTTCCTCCTTTTTCCCCACTGCTGCCTCTGAACGTGCAGGAGGACTACCCGTCCTAGGGTTCTCCAGACAGCATGTCAATTAGGGGAAATGCCAATGTGAATTGTCTATTGCTGCTACAAAACTCAAGCTCGGGGCTGCTTTGCAGAACTAAACACAGTAGAGTGCTTCTCTGCACTTACTCGTACCATTTGAGTCATTGAAGCATTGCCTACATCAAACTGAGTAGAGCTGTGTGAAACTGGGACTGTGCTGTCGGCTGGAGGGTGCCGGTAGGGGTCTGCAGAGTTCCAGCTCTGCTGGGGGGAGGCAGCACGTAGCACACAGAACCACGTGAACAGTAGATGACTTTTGACAACTTTAATAAGCCGGTAGTTTGGATAACATGGATAAATACAGTTTAGATCTGTTGGCGTAGAGAAGTAACACAGGACACAGTTAGAAAAAGACAGCAGATTTGGGTCACTCTTTAAAACTGCCTGTGGCAAACACCCGTGAAGGGATGAAGGGTCTCTGCGTTGGCAGGGCACCAACCCCCAAGAAATTTCCAGGGCTGTGCAATATGTGCAGAGTAAAGTCATACTAACAGACTAACAACCAAAAAAATAAACCCCAGCATACTTTAATTACCAGTAGCTGCTAACCAGTTAGCTGTGGCAGCAGCGGTGCTGGTAACGTCCATCTGCCAGTTCTAGGGGAACATTTGTTGTGCTGAAAACCTTGCGCATCGTACAGGCACGTGGCTTGGTATAGCCAAGGCACAGGGCCACCTGTGCCTTGGGAACTAGGTGGGAGATTTCCAGCAGCCTCTTTGCTTCTGAACATTTACTTGCCACCTCCAGGACGGCCTGGGTTCTGAGGCTGTGGCACATACTGATGTGCTCGGGGGTTCCCGACATCAGACAGAACAGAAGAAGAGGTGGGAGCAGCTTGTCCCCTGGCCCTTAGGGCTTTGGTGAAGGCAATGTTTGAATGCATAAAAACTGTTTTCCGGGTGTCAGCTCTTTGTTCTGGTCTTGAGCTTCTGTTTTGGTCCCTACCAACTACAGTGTTGGTGTCGGTGTTCTCGCCTGTCTCCCGTTCCCCTGACTTTGCAACCACCAGTAATGTTCTGGCAAGGTCCTGGAAAAAGAGAAAAATTTACTGTTTTCCTCAGGCTCATAGCTTTTGAACTGGAGGCATGTCTTCTAAACAGTGCAACTCACTTCAAATGCTTTTTGCCTTTCATTTTATTATTGCTTGTCACGCAATGTTCTTTGAAAGCTTGCTCATATATTATCTGTTCCATTTTTTCCATTTTCCCTTTTTTTGCATGCTGTTCCTCCTGTTTCTTCCCTTCCTCCAATCCTCTGTTCCTGTGTGTAGACACAACGGCGACGACAGAACCTGCAGTTCACGGTTGGTATCACATTCCTGTTTATCTTATTTCTCAGCGCTGCTGAGTGGCAAGACAAGCCTGGGAAGGGGAAGCAAAAAAGGGAAATGTGTAGTCTTCAAGGGAAAACCATGTTTCAGGTGGACTGATCTCATAAATATAACATCATTTTTAAGGCTGGAAAGTCTGTCTGGTCTTGTCATTTCTGTTGTGAGCTTTGCAGCCAGCTGCTCCAGTGCCAGGCAAGCACCAAGCCCCCAAGCCCCGCGGACACGGTGTACGTGTCCGAGCAGCGCCAAGGAAGCGAGTGATTCTCCTTTCACCTTGATTACTGGAGTAATTGCTTCACGCACGAAGAAGAAATCCAGCTTCTGAAAATGGGAACAGAAATCTCATTTTTTAAGAGCTGCTTGAAATCTTGAGGGTTCTTCTTTGCTTTTGAGTTTCTAAGGTCCAGGGGGTCTGCCAGCGTGGAGCAGCATTGGGTATTCTGGGGATGCTCTGCAGAGGAGCGCTCGCCGCAGAGGTCAGCAGTGAAGCTTGCATTATTACACTGCAGAAGGAGGTTCAGAAAACAAATAGCAACACTTTCCTATCAGCATAGCAGTCTAGCAAACTAACCCTTCTCGTCTGCTCAAGGCAGTCTAGCTAACAGCTTGACAGCTTCCTTAGCTTCCTACAGTTTCAAAGCGAGCCTAGATTGTCATTTCAGACTGGAAGTTGAACATACCAGCTTTTGGCACAAGCTTGCTTTTCAGCTAAAGAACCAAAACCTCTGACGATTTTAATTAAGGCTAATCCATATTTGAGTTTGCTATTTTGGTTTCTTTTAACTCTGATAAATCGACTGTTTCTTTTACTGACAGACATTCGCAAGGCAGAACCGCCTCTTTTTCCTGCCTATGCCCAACGAGGCATTTCTTGGGCGGTGGCAAAGGGAGGACCAAGTAAAGGGGTGGTTAAGTGGTGATGCGCCGTATCAAGTGGAGGGATGTGCAGTTCTTGTCCCAAATAACTTACCTGCCTGGGTGCAGTTTCCCACCCGACCCGAAATCAGGAAGCAGTCAGGCATGTGTCTGCTTTCCATACATTGCCCATCTGCCTATGTATGTTTAACATCAAGACTCAACATGGGTAATCTTGTAGCTACCGTGATGAAAGTCACAGCAAAGTAAAAGTCCAAGTGACATCTCATCCCGCACTACGCTAATGATTGTGGAAGTCAGATGAAGGCAAAATGTTAATCACCTGGTTGTTAAGCCCTGGGGAAAGCCTTGAAGAGCCGACAGAAGATGGCATCGCAGTTTAATTCCCTGCAGGTCTGCTCAGGTGCTGAGGGTCCAGCTGCTCCTCTGCAGTACCAGCCTGGCACTTCGCTTTCTTCGAAGGATCTGAGAGCAGTCGGGAAAGTCGGGAGGGACCCGGGGCTCAGCCTGGGGGGCAGCCGGGCTCCATCCACCTCCTGCTCTCTGGTCGCAGCCGGCGCTTCATACTGTGCGCTTGCAGGCTGTCCTGCCTTGGCAGTGTAGGAGGAGCGGCCAGTGCAGGGTCTTCCACACTACCCTGGATCGACCAGGGCACTCTGCCTTTACTAATGGAATTTTCTGGGGAAAGCCAGGTGCACTCAGTGACGGGACAGTGGCCTGCGGTATCGGAAAACGTTACACCTTTGTCCTGTTTTCCTCAGGCAACCCTAGAAACAGGTGCAGATGTTGAGCCCTGCATTTGGGAAAGATCAGGGAGCTGTGCGCTAGCGTGACTTCTGATGGCATTTCTAGATTCTGGGCGAGCCTTTTCAGACACGCAGCTTGCATCGATCTCCGGCAGGGAGGCAAGCCGGGAAGGCTTAGCATCATTGCCGAAGGCAGGGCTGCAGCACAAGGTGGCCGATGCAGAAGGACACACGCAGCTGAGCAGCCCTTGCCCATTTGCTTAATGCAGTTTTCCATGGCTTTCATCATTTTTACTCTAATTGGGGAAAGCTGTTTAAAAATGTGGTTTTAACTCGGGGACGATCTCTGAATATTTCCACCTGCGTGGGGGAGGACTGCTGCTGCAAGGAGACTGACAGCTGAAATGACAAGCAACCCCAGGCAAATGAGCTGCCACAAACTTTCCTGCCTTAAAACCCAGCCGGTCTGTGCCAAACCCCCCTGCACTTGCCCTTGCGGCTGCTTTTCCCGTGAAGACTCTGGGGTTTCTTTCCAAGCTTGTGTTGCTGGAGTGTGTATGAAGTATACCAGGTGTTTCTGTATGTTGGCCATTTGTTCTTACCAATGTCCAATGGGAGTGAGCATGTCTGTGAATGACTAGAAATGCATGGGCATGAACTACAGCCAAATGGATTTTCTCCAAAAACAATTTTTAAATGAATTGGGGGGAGAAAAAATAAAACAAAAGAAAAAAAAAAAAAAGAGAGATTGATAGCAAAGAAAACAAAATGTAAGGCTAGTGTGGAACCAGCACAATAACTTCAATCGGGGAAAGGAATTTTGAGTCATCTAATTTTTTGGAGTGTATCCTAGAGGACTGGGTGGGGGAAGGAGTCCTGTATTGTGTGTGCATGTAAAAGCGGTAGCAAAGCCCCTGCCATTCCTGTTCCCTTCCGGAATGGAGTTGATGGCAGCAATGCATGAGTGACTTAAAGCACGAACATTGTTAACTCTTTTGTTGAAAAATGAGAGCTTAACTGTAAATTTTCTGATGCACTTTCTCCTTTCTCTGCACTGTTCATTGCCAGAGCTCCAATAACAGCATGGTCATGGCCGGCAGGAAGGCTTGTGCTTCTGCTGCACCGCACTAAGCCGGGTTTACCGAGCTTAAGGCCTCCTCCCCTCTCATTTGGCCCTCCGTGGTGTCCAGGGTGCTGGCGGGGCTGAGATCCAGTTCCCTGCTGCTTTGCAGCTGAACCATGGGCAGACCTTGGTGGTGCCGGGAGAGTCACGTCTCCGAGAGCCTGCCGCCGCTTGCTCTGGGAAGCCAGCACTTTTTCTGCCATGCCCTTTCTTTTCTTCTCCCCTGCCCCTCTTCCCCTATCCAAATCACCGGGCAAATTTTTAATTTCTTTGCCGATGGCAGGCCGGGGAGCTCAGCCTTCGCAGGGCTGCTGCCCTCGGGGGAGCCCCTCGGGCAAGGGGCTCGCCTCCCGTTTTGCCCCCTGCGCTAGCAGGACATGTATAAGCAGCCATGACCTTATACATGATGCTCCTTGGCTGCAGCGAGAGACACGACTGCACTTGGCCGCTTTTTCCCCAGATTTTTCCCGTTGCGAGCAAAGAGCTTAAAGAGCTCCCGAATGATTTTTCCAGGCGGCGGGCAGTGCCCATCGCAATGTCGCGCCCGCCGCGTGCAGCCCTGTACGTGCGTGCATACACTCGGTGACGGGGACGCTCAGAGCTGCTTTTCAGCTCCCCCGGCGAGGCAGAAACAAGGCGCTGCTGCCTCAGCGCAGCCAGGATTTCTGCTCATCCTGATGACAAGGTAGGGTGGAAAAAAATCTCTTCCGAAGCTGGCAAAGCAGGAAGTCTGGAGCGAAGGTTAAAATAACGAAAGCATCCCAATCGTGAATGAAGAGTGACGAGAAAATACCTTGCCCATAATATAGCAGGTAAATTATTTTACAAGCTGGAAATTCATCCCCGAAGGCCAGTATGAATTTTTAATCATGGCCTTAGCAGGGTTCTGTACAAGAGCATTTAACACTACTGTGTTCAGCTCTTGTTGCTTTTTCCTATAGCACTCAGTCTCCGAAAATGAGTTTCACTAGTCTGAAGCCAAAAGCCCAGCCGTGCCGGAGCGCCAGCCAGTTCGCACATCTTGCCGAATGCAACAGCATGCAAGGAAAAAGCCTCGGTACTTTCTGCATTAGCATTATCAATCGGCTCTGCCTGTCTAACTGCCTTTCTTCCTTTTGAAAATGCCCTACTTAAAAGTGTGACTAATAGTAAACACATTCCTCAATATATTTTACAGATCCAGTCCTTGGGGCAATTGAATAAAACATCACAAAGCTCTCTGCACATGTTAAGATCGCTGTGCGGGGCCACGGAGCGCAGCATGAAACAGAATCCCTAATTGCTTATTTACAGCTTGATACAAAAGAGAAATTGTCTCTTCCTCAAAAACAGGAGGTAGCTTAGGACGCTTAGGCACAAAGTGTCGCTCTGTCGATAGAAATCTGTAAATAACCGGTGTGCTGATGTCATTGTTTGGACACCTGGGTCAGGCTGCAGGAGACGTTACTCGGCTTGCCGGGTGCACCCTCCCGGGATGCATCATTCGGGAGGGAAACGGTAGCCGAGTGAAAACTTGGCTTTCATTTATTTAACAGGGGTTGCGGCAGACTTTGAGTTTGTTCTGGTCAGAAGTGAAAAGAAGGGGCTTTAATAGCTGATATGAAACTTTAATGAGAAAAAATCAAGAAGTAATTTACCACATATTTAAAATGCCTCACAACAGGTTTTAATACTGTTCGGTGGCATTTTTCAGTATACCAGGTGCAGGTAGAAACTGAATTGTTAAATTTTCTTTTGAAAAATATTTTATTTTTTATTTTGCCTCATAAAAAATGCAGCATTGCTCTTTTTCATTATTGAGAACATGTAGTTCCTTTTAAGTGAAAGGGAAGACTCTACAGAAGCAATTTTGGAGAAAAGTTGAATGGCTCCTCTTCTGAGCCCAGGTTTGCACATCCAGTGCTTCTGTGAGTCAACTGTAATCGTCTTTTTATATCATATCATGGTAAATAGAGGGCTCCCTAAATCATGGAGGGCTCCCCGAAATCCAGGAGCAGCACACAAATAAAATTCCTGCTATTAATCTAAACGGCTTCCCCCTGTAGAAGGTAATTCCGACCATAGCTTCCAGGTGACCTGACATATTTAAAATGCAGTCACTGAAAATGAGTTTTATTTTTAATGAGCTCTATATATCTCTGTGTTGCTGGCTGCTATCCGATGGGGGACGGCCTGCGCATCGACTATACTGCATTAACGTCTTCGCTGTTTAAAAGAAAGTTAGCCTGTGTAGCAGCCTGCAAGCTTACGAAGCCAGGTTTCCGAGTGACCAGTGCTGGCGGTGTCTCTTCATGGGAAATACTGTATTTATTTCTTTTCCTTTGATAATGCATTTGCTTTAGCAGCCAGCAGCGAGAGTAAGTTATCGCAAGTACCAGCCTTCAATGGTTCGTGCTGTACTATTCCTCCTCTAAGTAGATCTCTGTGACCTCCAGACACTGGTTTGCCCTGTAACCTGTGCTGAGAAGTTCACTCCACTAGATGCCGTGCCCTCCCGTGGACCCCCCAACATTTTCTCAAACACTCAAACAAAACAGAAAATAACAGCTTTACGGACAGTGTTAGCTGCCAGCTGTGGTCACAAGAGTGTGCCTCACCTACTGCTTTATCAGCTTTGAGGATAGATGCTTTTTCTGTAAGCACATCCAATTTGGGAAAACTAAAATGAGTTTTTGTCAGATTTTTTTGCAGAAGACGCAGCCTGCGGTCTGCACGCACAGATGCCTTCAGCTTTGAAATGCAGTCCGCAATACTCGCTAATCGATAAATTGCCGGGCTTGTCAACATTCCCCCAAAACAGATTGTGGAAAATTGGAAGAAACTGTTATACAGAACCAAAATTGAGCCACACTAAATTGGGAAATTGCCCCCTGTGGTGACTAAATGGCAGAGTTTGGGGGTCTTTGCATGCTGTTATGAATGAGTGATTCTGATGCCATGTTTCATGTGCCAACAGTGTAGACTGAGGAATGTTTCTGTCCATAATAAAGGAAATTATTTCAATTCTATCATACGAGTTACTCTGCCCAAACCAGCAGAAGGTGGCAATGATTGACACATTATTTTTTTCCCCCCCAAGAAATTCATCCTCAGTTCTTAAGTGTGTTGTTTTTTTGTTGCTCAAGAAACACAGAGAAAAATGAGTTTGTTTTTACTTGTAAGGCTTTACTCAGTTGCCCAATTCGGCAGAGGAGCTGGACTATGGGGATCTCTCAGGTAAGGGCTAGTACGTAGGTAAACCGCTGCTCTTCTACGCTAGATATGGTTCCACTCTGATTTCTGCATCTTGGCCATGTTGCATTGTATAGTTGCTGTGGTGTAGCTATTCCTCCAACACACGGTCTCGCAGCTTGGGTATGCACTGGTTTCTGTTGGGATTTTCCTTCCCTTTTCTTGGGGGGGGGGGGGGGGGGGGGGGTTTGGCACCCATTTCTGTGTAGCACCCCTGACACCAGGGCGGGAGGCATGCAGGGTGGTGAGACTTGCCATTGCAGGTTCCCTCCCACGTGTGTAATTTCCTAAATGCTGATTTGGAGACCGGTTGAGTTGAAACTTGGTTTGGAAAATGCTCAACTGTGCCGTACTGTGCGAAGCCGCCTGTAAAGCGGGCAGCCAGCGCTAAACCTGGGCTGCTTGCTGATTTCTCGTCAGATGAGTATTAGACTGGGGATAAAAAGGAGGCGATGGCTTTACCAGCAGAGGCAAAACCAAGTAACTGGTTTGAACCTCTTTGTATCCGTGCTGGACTGAAAGTTATGTAAATGCATCCTTATAGCTGGTCCTTGCGAATTAGCAGTAATCTAGATTAAGAAATAAAAGCATCTTCAGTGGATGCAGTCGGTATATTCAAAACAGAGGTCGGTCGTCCCAGCAGTACAGAGTCTAAACCTCTGATTTTTGTGTTTTGCCAGAGTTTTTCTAGAGCATCTGTAGAAATTCATCCCATTTTTTTGCTCCTTCTTCCCAGAGCATATCTGTGGACTGCCCCTGCCCGCTGCCCTCCTGCAGGGTAGCCCTGGTCGGGGGGGCTCTGCCCAGGAGGTTTGCGCTCCTGCAAGGGTGTGAGCACAGGGCAAAAGCTAATGCCAAAAAAAAAAAAAAAAAAAAAAAGGAACACCCCGGAGTCCTCGTCTCATCCTGTGAAATGCTTTCCTTTTATCTGATCAAATTGGCAGCATCTCTTCCTGTAAGCCACTATAGGTATGCTTTGGCCAAGAGGTTAGAAATGATTTATTAATTCGGTATGTATTCTAACACCTGAGCGATACTAATAATTATTATTGCAGGCCTGGGCCCAGATCTCATAGGTAAGAAGCACTAGGTGTCTGTTAAATACCACTGTGTGGATGGGAGATCACTGTTTTGCTCTGAAAAGCTTTATGACTTTTTTTAATTTGTATTTTTTTAAAGAAAAATGCACTTCTTGGTGATCCAAAGAGAAGAACGGGAAACAATTCCGCAAAGGAATTCCTCAAAATGGGTGTCTGCCTTTCCCTTGAGTGCCTGCATCCCCACGCGGTGCCAGCCACGGGCAGCACGTCCCAGCAAGGCTGCAGCTGCACGGCTGGCACCTTTTCCTCAGAGTATAGCTCGCTGTTTCCGTTTTTCTGAATCTCAAACGTGAGTCAAAATTTCCCCAAAAGTTTACAGAAAGCAGTGTGAGCACGGCTGCTGCCTGCAGCGAGCAGGTGAGCGAGCACCCTTTGTGCGCTACCGTACACCCATTTTGGAGCACCCGCTCTGACCACTGAGTCTCCCCCTGCCCCCCAAAGAGTTCCAAAATTTTGCTCGTTGCTCTCTCGGTTGCTTATGGACACCCAAAAGGTGATGGTACCAAGACAGATGTGCCGGTGTCACTAGAGAAGGAGCCCCAGGTTATCCTCTCCTGCAAACAAAACTCTGCCCTCCATCCCATAACCCGTGCCCAGATGCCCAGGAAACCAAAATAAGATCCCTTTTGCAGACTGGGGTCGCCAAATCTGGGCTGTCAGACGGGTGGTCCAGGTGAGTGCCGGAGCTGAGCTCTCCATCGGGAACGCTGCCCTGCGCCCTGGTGGGACCAGGCGCTCAGAGCCTTGGGTACCGACGGGCGGGCGCGTGGGGATGCAGGAGTGCATGCCTGCGCCTCAGCTCGCCCCGGGTGCGCCGCGCTGTGCTGGATGCGTCGGTGCTGCCGTGGTGTTTGCTCAGTGTGCTGTTCCTTTCAGGTACCGCTGTCCCGCTAAATGCTTCAACGGAGGCTCTGCCAACTGTGCAATTAAGTAATGCATCCCTTGCCTTCCGTCCAGGTAGCTAGTTTCCAGAGCTGTCTTTGCTTTTCCTGGTCAAGCTGTGTGTGTCCGCAAACCTCCTCTCGTTCCTACTGTGCAGGGAGCATAGGGTGCGGAAGGCGTCGGCCTTGCGCCCAGGCACACAGGGTTTCTTCCTCGGCTGCAGCATTTCTCCGTCTCACCACAGCCTGGCGGACAGGACTGATGCAGCCCTGGCAGCACGTGGGCAAACTGCTTTCCATGTGCATGCATGTAGAATATATACGTACGATGTGCAGGCTGGTGCGTGCTCTGGTTGCAATCACACGCTCGCCCTAATTCGGCACGCAGGTACCGCAGCCCCCCTGGTGTGCAGCGGTCTTTCTGCTTTGCTCGAGGGCGTTGGGACACATCTTGTAAAATGGGGAGCAATCCAGAAGGACCTGTGTAGCCTTTGCATCAGGTCTGAGTAACTAATCAAAACCTGATTAGCACCTTTGTTCAGGGGGGATGCTGATGAATCAATTGCTATCGATTGCAAGCGGGGCTCCATTTTCTAGCGGAGAGGAGTCTGAAGAAACAACCAAGAAACATTGAGCACCTGTCATAGTGATTAAATTTATTAAAACAATGCGCATTATTTTTTACGAGGCAATCTTGAAATGGGTCACTGAAGGGGAGCTTATTGATTCGAAAAGGATGAACTCCTCAAATTTCTCTGGCTTAGATTAGTCCAGATTCAATTACAATATGACAAACAGGTAAACGCTACTCTTTAACAGTCCATCAATAAATTAGAGCAGGGGTAGCACACTTAATGCCGTGCTAAGGTAATGCATAACATTATTGCTCATCCCGTCATACACAGGCAGTGATTTCTGGCCTCCCATATCATGGCTGAGTGTTTTACAGCGTCCATGCAATTACAGCAGCCTGTTCTTTCCCCAGCCCTGCCCACCAGCACCCCCCACCAACCCCAGCTCCTAGCACTGCTCCATCACTTTGAAAACTTGGTTCCACAAAAGATCTGGCAGCAGATGCAGGGGGGAGATGTTAGCACTAGCTTTAAGTATCCTATCTCGCAGCAGAGGGGCTTACCAGGTTTTTGGAAGCACCCAAGTAGCTTGAGGCCATTAGCACCTCCATCGTGACCAGCTGTGATGTGGGAGCTGAAGTCATGTTGGTGTGTTAATTATTTAATAAGCTAAACTTCACTAAGAGGAAGAGCGCCGAGTTAGGAATCCTTGGAAGACGTTGATTTAGATTTTATTTTCTCTGCCTTGATGCAGATGTTACGTTAACATCTGGGAAGCACGGGAGCTGTTGATGGAGTTGGTGTATAAAGTTACAACTCAAATTCAACCCACATTGGCCTACATCAATAGTTTGGAATTAATTTTCACCCAGAAGCTGAAGATAAATTCCCAGAGGGGTGCAGCGATAAATTCAAATATGCCAAAATTAACATCTATGGTATGTTTGCACAAAGATCTCCATCAGTTTCCTGCTTTTACAGCACAAATGTGCATAGGGCAAGGTGAGGGCTGTTCAGAGACGCCCCAAAATGTTACAAGGCATTGGTTGAGAGACAGTAAAGCAGGGAGGAAGGTGGGGAGCAAGGACGGGAGATTGGACCAGCTGCGCAGCAGGCGTCCGACCAAAACATGCACTTTCCCGAGTCAAATTAGGGTGGGTTCCGTCCCCAAGTGCTGCGTTTGCTTCAACACCGTTGGTATGGAGAGCCTTGATGGGGAGCGGTGCTGGAGCACACAGGGAAAGCATGGGAGATGCTGTTCGAAGTGGTAATAATCCTGGGAACGGCGCTAGCAGCACCGGGAAGGCTGGGTGCCCGGCGTGGTGCGGGCTCCAGGCCGCTCTGGCGCTGGTGGCCATGGGGGAGGTGCAGCTGCCTCCGGGCGCTTGAGGATGCTTGTGTGGGCAGGAGGGACCCTTCACAGGGGGCATCCCAAACCTGGCACTTGCACCTTTCCAGGGCCCGGCTCCGAAGGCTCAGCAAGGACTGAAGGTAAAAATAAAATGGTTTGACCCTAATGGGTCTGAAGCCTTTAGAGTGGGTATAATTGGGATTTAAAATACTAGTTAGTCCGGTCAGCCAGGTCCAACCTAGTCTTTCTCTTAATCTTGAGATGCTGCCACTTGGGAAAAGAGCAGAAGCTGGAATGTACGTAGACGCATATATATATATTTTAAAACCTCATTAAAACAGAATTGAGTGGAACCTTTTTATTGAGTAGTTGGGAGGAGAAAAGTCTTCCATCTGCTAAACCTTGCTGTAAGCATTGACCCATATTGTTAGGATACAGCCATTAAAATCTGCCAGCTTTTTTCACTCTTGAGACAGTCCACAGAAATCTGTTTTTAAGCCATTGTATCTGCAGAAATGTTAGAAAACTTAAGGTCATTAACGCATTTATGTTTTTTAAAAAGTGTCTCCCCCTGAAAAAAAAAAAAAACCAAAACCAAAAAAAACCCCCAAAAAAACCCAAAACACATCACCAAGGTCCTGCAGGTTTAAAATGCAGGTGTTAGTTTGTTAGTTGACGGTACTTAATGGGGAAGGTACCCAGCTCAGCGTCTGCTACATGTTGCTCCTGACTCTGGGAATTATCTTGTTAGTATGGTGCTGGGATGGTGCCGAGTAGGAGCCAGCCCAGAATGCCTTTCCTCTCTGTCCACCTGCCATTTCACAAAGTCCACTTTTTGTTTAAAGGAAAACTTCAGGGTTCCTGTTCCACTGGTATAATCCCTTTTTTGTTGTTGATTACGTGAGCAGCTGGTTAAAATAATAGGCAAACCCCAAATGAAAGCTACCAACGTCTGTTATTGGCCACCACTTGAGATGGGACGACAGTGCTCTCTGCTGCTGTACACAGATCTGCATCCGTGCAGGCAAGTTCGATGCTACATCGGATAAAATGATGGCATCCCTTGAATGCGGGGCACAGCCATGCTATGCTCCCAGGGGAGGCATCACAGCAGTTTTAAAGAAAAATAGATTTCTTTTTTTTTCCTGCATATATTCCATTATTGCCAGTGGATTGTACCATTATCGCTGCAGTTTTCCTTTAAGGTGCTTTGGTATCGAGCAAAGCACCACCCCACAAAACTAGGTTCAGCTGAGGTGTCAAGTAGCTGCAGAGTAGCCACGTAGGTGTGCATGTTGTTCGCAACATGCAGCAATGTCTGCGCCTTTCCTTCCTCCCTCCCTCCTTCCACTACACCCGCAAAAAAACCCAGAAGCAACCCAGAAACAAAGCCGTAATAGAAAAATTTCTGACTGTTCGATTTAAAGGCCAGTGTGCTCCAATATATATTAACATCTTAATGGGAAAGCTCTGCATGTATACATTTACTACTCTCTGACAAGAGGGAATTAAATGTCAGAAGGATTTGTAGCATCTATAATTGAATTGGTGCTGAGAAAAGCAAATCTTAAGGAAGAATAACATATTAGGATTAGCAAATAATGTGGCATTTTGTCAGTTCCTGCCATCTCATCTGTTCCCTCTTCAGTAATAAAGTTGTGATTTCTTTTTTAATCATAGATATGAAGCGGGAATAGCTTTTGTGAATTGGAGACAGCTTTTTAACACAGATCCTGGTTTTTAAGGTCAAGTCTCTCTTTCTTGGCATGAATCTGGGGAATTATTCCTTCTTCCGTAGTCCCTAACAGGTTTAGGTTGTTTGGTGGGTTTTTTTAATTGCTGGAGAAATAATGAGTGGCAGAAATTGGAATAGACCCTCTTGTGCTGGTGGCTTGGATTTGCTTGGAGCAGCGTCAGGAATTGCTGGAAGTGCCGGAATTGCCTGTCGGGTGTCAGGCGCGGCCCGCGCCTTTCCTTCCGTGCGGGAGGGTGCAGCTGGGCTGACACTGGGTAGTGACACGGGAGCGTGTGGAGTTTCATGAGGTGGAGAGGAGATGTTGGAGGAGGAACAGCTAGCAACAGGAACGGCGTCACGCTGGAGTAGCTTGTGTAGGGAAGAGCCCTCACTGGAGAGTTATTTGAGAGTCGGAGCAGGAAGGCAGTGTTAGCAGCGCTGTAGGCATCACTGGCTTTGCTGTGGGAATCGTGGTCCCTGGCCTTTCAGTTTTCACTTTCCTGTTTAAAAAGAAATAAATAAACAAATTTTAAAAAAATGGGTGAAAGGCTTGCAAAATGTAGAAAAAGTTTATTTTTCTCTAAAAATTGTGAGTAGTTTAGAGGGTAAACTTACATGCTAATCTAAAAGAAATACTACCTTTTTACGTTAAGAGTACCTTGTCACCTGCCTCACAAGCTTGATTTTAGATGGTTTGCAACCACTAGACATCCTCAGAGGATACATAATTTCTACTCAGTGTGTGGGCTCGAAAATTAACTATTTAGTCACACACATAATAAAACAAACTTGCACTTCGCAGAGATCTTTTTTAACAGAAATAATTAAGAAAAATGGCCCTGCGTGTCCCAATAGACACAGTCATACTTAACAAACTGTTCCGGCCACAACTGTTTGCCACGTTTTGTGCAAACGTCACTTCCTGGAGAAACACCGTCTCCCTGCTCTGGTGCAGTTGCAGCTCGAAGGGGACCTGTGACAGATGCGTCGGGCTGAGGCTCTGGCACGGCACCGAGCGTCGCAGAGCCCGGCCCCACAGCTGTGCCTTGGTGCTGTGGCACGGAGGCTACTGCTGCCAGGGCGAGTGCACCCAGGTTTCGTCTTTCCAGAACTTTAATTTATGGTGATTCAGAACAAATGCCTCTTGATGCAAAATCCTGCTTGAAGCACATTATAGAGCCATAACTCAGTGTGTTTATTCCCCTCAGCTGTTCTAGATGTCAACAAGACATTCATCCTCTCAGTCTGGGATGCTGCTGTCTCCTCCTTAGTGCAGCCGAGTGGAACTGGGTGCTCAGTTTCTTAAAAAAAAAAAAAAAAAACAACTAAAATATGGAGTGGAACTTGTCTAAAGCAGCTGCTCCAGCGGCTGAGCCGGGTTTGGTTGCTTTACGGAGAGTAAGCCCTTCAGGGCCGGATTAGCCGAGCTAAATACCACAGTGAGAGGGCTGGATTTGAGTGGTAGCTACCTGGAACACCCAGCATCACTGATTTTTTTCCCCAGCTGCTACCCTGGGCAGAAACAGAGTCTTTGCCTTGGCGAGGTGGTCCGTTTGGCACGCTGCTGTGCTTCTGTGGGCTCCTTTCCCACCGGTAGACAGGGATGTTGGGCCACTCGCCAAGCGGCAAACGCCGGGAAGCGCTCAGGGTAGCGGTCTGCTCCTGCTGGAGATGGTGCAGAGAGGGAGGGCCCTTTCCCACGCGCTCGGCGTTCTCTGGCACGCTCTTACTGCAGCCAGATGGCTCGGGTTGAGTTGACGTGGCAGCGAGCACCTTTGGTTTACAAGGGGGTTTGTTTTGGGCCACGGTTGTTAGCTCCTCGGGTAAGCAGCTGAGGGGAGGGCACACGCCAGCCCAGTTCAGCCCGAGCATCCCACTGCGTCTGCCGGAGCTCCTGCTCTTGGAAGCTACTCGAAGGGTTGTTTTGTGGGTTTTTTTAAAAAATTGTTTTAATTAAAAGGGCGCTTTATGGTGCTCTCAGTCACGAGTTATTTACTTATGTCCCTCAGTCCTTAATCTTGGAGCAGAATTGGAAATATCGATAGAATGCGTAAATCCCGGGCTGCAGCTCAAAAGCTTTGTATCAGGTTTCAGCTCAAAGGAGCACCATTACCTTTAGCTGTCAGGGACCTGTACGCTTGATCGATAAACTTCAAATATTATTAGAGGTGGAGGCTTCAGAGATTTGCTCTGTTCTTTGGAGGGAGACGGAGATAAATCTTTCTTAAAAATTGACTTGCATTTGCACTCTCAGTCTTCCTGGTAAAATGCATTTCTCTTAGGTGTCTGGGCAACTGCATGCAGGACAGATTTATAGGCCATGTGCTTCTTGTAGTGAAAGATTTAAATGGTAAATCCTTCACATATGACTTCACAAATCATGTAAAGTTAAAAGGTTTTTACCGTTTCTGTTGCTGCTGTGCTTAAATTGTAAGGTATGGCCAGTAAATCATTTTAATGGAGGTGTCGCGCTTGACTCAATTGAAAAAAAAAAAAAAAAAAAAAAAGGAAAAAAAAAAAAAAAAGAGACAATGGTTTAGCTTCTATTCCAAAATGTTAATGTATTAATCAACGGGAGAATAATTGTTTTTTACTATGTTATAAATCTCAGTTGCCATTAGGATTGCAGTGAGGGTTGATGTAGCTGCGTTCTTAAATTAAAACTGTTTACACTGCTATACATTCACTTTACATGGCCATAGCTCATTCTGGGTTCATTTCGGAGTTGTTCCTCTGCCAAATAAGTCATTCTTCTCCCGGGTGACGGCGTCCTAAGGGACACGCGCTTTTAAAAGAAAACTAATTGTATGGTGAGGAGTTAAATAAATGAAATAAAGCCATTGGAGGCACGATACAATTATTGCTTTGTGTCTTTGAACCTCGTGGACTGCGTTGAACAGCAAGGGTTGTGTTCCATGACGTAACTTTGTCAGGCTGGGCGAGAGGATTATTATATAAACGCATTGCCCATGCTGGGTTGGTTGGGTTTCAGTCAAGGAGTTCTTCGGGCTGAAGCTGAGATGTTTTCAGTGGGGCACTTGGTGTTCCCCCAAAGCTAACGATGAATAGTCCTGTACTGGACTGCTCTCGCCTGTGCCCCCATCCCCTGGGGAGCTTCAAGTTTGGGGAGCATCCTAGGGAAAGTTCCCAAAATACGTGCCCACCACCAACTCCATCTCTCCTCTCCCTCTCCCAGCTGTCTTCCACGTGCGTAGTTGTAGTGCTGCTGCTTCTAGCGGAAAACACCTCGCAAGTCGAGCGGCCAGATCAGTTCAGCTCTGGACAGAGTTCCTCTGCCCGAACTCATCTGCCTAGATAGCTCCCTGCTTTACCCTGTTTCCTTTCGAGAGAGCACAAGGGTGGCTTTTCCAATCCTCAGAGCAGCTGCAGCCAAGACCCTTCAGAGAGCATCATAATAAGTCCCAAATTCTTATTCCTCTTCTGATCTCAACAGATTCTCGTGCAGGTGAGGAAGGGGCAATACGGAGCGTGGACCATGCAGTGGTTGGTGGCGTCGTGGCCGTGGTCGTGTTTGCAATGCTTTGCCTGCTCATCATTTTAGGGCGATATTTTGCCAGACATAAAGGTAAGACAAAAAACAAAACTGGAAAATGAAAGGACATGGCACGTGTGTCCCTTTGCTCGTGATGTTGTCCTGTCTGTTGCAAGAGAACCCTTTGTTGCTCTGGAAGAATGTCTCCTGAAAGCCCTGTGTGGTGGGAAAAGGAGGGAGGCTGGAGCAGCCCAGCCGTATTCTGTGCACCTGGGGCTTAAGGCAGGAGGACGGCGCTTTGCCCCAGGCACAGGCTTTACCCACCGTGCCGCTGCTGAGGCTTGCAGGTGTCGGTACCCCTGGAGGCACCTGGGCAGCAGGATACCTGACAGACAAGGCAGATTGATTTTCTGGAGCAGCAGTGTTCACCACGGGGCACACCGAGCTCTTCATCAAGAGCTCCATCGCCCACTCCCTCCATTACATCCCCGGGTATTTCGGGCAGTTACCGCGTACGCTGCACAGAGCGGCGCCAGCTCAGCGCACCCCCGCCGCGCACGGCCAGCATGGCGGCACGCAGCTGAAACCTCAAATGCCAAAGTCCCTCTACAAAACCTAGCTGACCAGAGCCGATACATTCTGTACCGCACCATCTCCGTGTTGTCTGAAATGGTCCATTTGGGGAACTTGTTGCGGCTTCCAGAGCAAATTGAAACCCACACACAGAATCATGACTGTTCCCCTGTCTGTGTGTTTGTACAAAAGAATTTAATGTTAACTGGGGCTTATTTAGTATATGTGGAAAAGCTGACAGAGGATGAGAGGCTCGTTACAACCGCAGCTGGGCCGGAGTGAATAATGTTGAGAAGAGAGGAGAAAGAGGGGAGAGAAACCTTAAAGCACATTAGGGGAGAGAGAAAGCAGAGGTGAAAGATTTGTTTCTTTTAAGTGAAGCGCGTGGAACACCATTTTACCAATATTTTTGTGCTTCTGAAAGGGGGAAGTAGCTGTGACCTAATTTCTTTCCCGAGCGAGACACTGCAGAGTGTGCCACACTGTCACGTTCCAGAGCAGGGATGCCGGTGCCCAGTGTGTGGTCAGCCCCAGGCGTTTCCAGCAATAGAGCAGGGACCTCCGGCACTGGGCAGCATCAGCCATGCTTGTCGCTGGCAACTGGTTTTCCATGCCGCAGACTGGTATTTTCATGGTCTGCGGAAGCTAAAAGCCCAGCTCCCACTAAAACAGACGGGGATGGCTTATCCAAGGCAGGACTGGAAGAGCCCCTGTCGCGGCGCCTTTGGGTTGGTGGCACACTCTTGCTGGTGACCAGCATCTCAGCTGCTCAGTCCCTTGCATTCAGCCTCTGTTTCTTTTCAGGAGGGGGGGGGGGGGGGGGTGGGGGTTGTACGTCCCCTTTCTGCTTGCGGCTCCAGCATTCGCTGTCATAGCACCTTGCGGAGACCTGCTCCGAGTCACGCCGCCTCCCCCTTCCCTTTCAGGTACATACTTCACTCACGAAGCCAAAGGAGCAGATGATGCGGCCGATGCAGACACAGCCATCATCAATGCAGAAGGAGGACAAAACAACTCCGAAGAAAAGAAAGAGTACTTCATCTAGAGCAGCCTTGGTTTCTATGAGGTGTCCAACTGTGGACGGTTACTGCTGGCCCTATTTAAATGCTAAAGAGACGGTGATATTGGAAGTTGCAACCAGCTTGTGTCTTTTTTTTTTTTTTTTTTTTTTAAGGAAAAAAAAAATAAAAAGGCAAATGGGCGGAGAGTTGTGAGGCTGGGAGGGTCCGGGATTTGCTGTGTAAAAATATTCCTCGTAAAGTACACTCTGCTGTTTGACACCTCAGTTTGTTTGGGTTTTCTTTTTTTGGCCAAGTCCAGCTTGGATTTAGTTTAGTGAAGTCATTTGCAGAAGATTCTGTGCCTTGTTTAATTTCTGTTCGTTTGGGTCGGGGGGAGGCTGGGAAGAAGAGGGGCTTCTGTGCGTTAGTTCCCTTCAGGTTTCTGTGGCTCTTCGTTTCCCCTTTCCTGTTCTGTTCCTGGAGTTGCCTGCCGGGCCCCCTTGGAGTAGGCGCATTTCTTTGAAGGTGTCTCTCTTTCTTTTTTCTCTTCACCATTTTCCGTTCAGAACTCGAGTTCATTGGAGGAGAACCAGCACATTTTAGATTTCGTAGTTTGCAGTTCAGTGTGCCCATGTCCCATTCCCTCTATCGTTGTAAAGGCTTGGATGAACACGACGACAAGAACCCCTTTGTGGCTGCCCGTGCTTCAGGTGCTTTCGATGGTGGCGACTAGGAAATAGGCTGGAGCTTGGCAAAGGCGCTCGTTGGCCGTGGGGAAGAGCCGGACCTGGGGCGTATCCTCCTGGGGGGGATGCTGAGCCTGCCTGGGGACCGCTCCCCCCCGGCTCGGGAGGGACTGCTGCCCTGTGCCTCGCAGCGCGCTGCGTCCCGCTGGGCGGCCGGGCTGACCCCCCACTTTGCTAGGGAAGGCAGAGCCCTCCCGGGGCGCGGAGGCTGCGAGCGCCCAGCGTCGCTTTGTCCTCCCTGTTCCTTCTGCAGCCCTGGGACGTGGTAGGCCAGACCCCCCCCCAGGCCTGCAGAGCGGCCCGACAAGCAAAACTGCCTTTTTTCGTACCCGCTAAGTAAAACGTGGGAGTTTGCGTTAAAACAACAGTGCTAACTGACTTATAAAGCCATAGGTGAAAAGGAGAATCTAGGTAAATTAGAATCGTAAGCGACAGGTAGCAGACCGCAATGAGAAGACGGTATTAAAATTATATATGCTGAATTTTTTTTTTTGGTGAGTAATCTTGGATTTCAAGTGATACTTTTTTTTACTGTGTTTTTGTGGAAAATGTATGCTGATTTATTTAAGGGAAGCATTAATCTTAGCGTCAGGTTTGCTTTTGGTTTATTTTTTTAGGGGTTTCAGGGGGAGTGTTTTCATGCGTTGTTTTCTGTTGTTGTTTGGGGTTTTTTAATTGTTGTTTTTGGCAGAACCATTACAATGCGGGAGTCCTATGGGAACGGGATGGCCTGACGGCAGAGAGCGAGTCCATCCTCCAGCAGTATTCCGTCTTTCCCCTTTTCACGAGAAGAACCTCGCAGAAATACCCTTTTTTTTTTTTTTCCCCCTAGCAAATTTTGTCGAGCACAGCTCTTTTCTGAGCCTTCAGCACCATTGCCAAACCACATCATGGTGAGAAGCAGTCAGCATGCTGGAGTTCGGGGGGGAGGCTTTTCTACCCGTCATTGGTCACGGGATTGGCATCCTGGTTTTGAGCAGCCCATCTTTGTTTTGGAAGTGTACCGTAGTGCAGTGTTACCGATGTAACTTTGACTTACAATGTTGACATGTCTCAGGTTCATGTGTTTTGACTGGTGTTTTCCGTCTCAGGTAGATTGCAAAATTTCGGCCCCACACATTGGAGAGGAAAAAAAAAAAAAAAAAAAAAAAAAAGAAAAAAAAACAGGCTAAAAAACAGGAAATTACAAGTTTTAGTTGTATATTGGTTTATGTATTTTTTCTTCAGTATACAGTGCACTGTTTGAAATGTATTGTTGAGTATTACTTTGTACAGCTTTAGATCATTAGGATTTTGAAGCGTGAAGAAAGAACAACCTTGTTTAAAGGAGTATTACAAATGAAGGACGCGGAACTGATGATAAACAACCTTGTTCTTTATTCACTCGGCCTTTTTATTTTTTTCCCCTTAGGCCAGTTCTGTTTTAAGGTGTCCATGGAAGATGTTGCAATGTAAGAAAATACATATCCATCTGTTCCCATTCACATTTTGTATTGGTTCATGTATACCATTTTTACAAAGGAAAGAAGTACTATAAAATATCTGTCTTCTTAATAAAAAAAAATTAATGTTACAAAACTAAAATCTCATTTTGCACTCTTTATCCCTTGCCATTACGGAGACGGCGACCTTAGCGACCTTCGCCTTCGGCTTGGTGCCCGGCGCCCCTGCCTGCTCTGCCGACAGCCGGGGCGGCGGGTGCTCTGCCCCATCCCTGCAGCCCGCAGCCGGAGTTTTGGAGCAGCCTCGCTCCTCGCCCGGCGCAGGTGAGGATGATGGCGATCCACACCAAGGAGTGCCTGATGATGACAAGAGGGTCCGCGCTTGCAAACCACCCACCTTGTGCGATGTTCGGCGCTTTGGGGTAAAGCTTATTTTCATCTTCCCGATGGGTTTACATCCCTTGCTGAGCTGTGCTGCAGCTTGCGGGTCTTCCTGCAGAGTGGCAAAAAGCCAACACTACTTCCCTTTCCCAGCACCGTAGCCTTAAACCTCCTGTAAGGGATATCCTCTCGGGTTAATTAATCTCCAGGCTTAACCTTGCTGCGAGCAGCTGGAAGTCCAGCCTGAAGCCGGCAATGCTGCGATTGCATCTTCTAATGCTGTTTATCCTGCACCGGTGTTTACTTAAGGAGAAGATTGATCTGTAAGTGATACTTCAGTCTAACCAAGCTGCCCTGGGGGCTGCCCGGTGCATGGGTTTTTGATAGCAGGCACGTTTAAATCCTATACCGGTAGGTGAGTGTCAAAATACGTGACCTCCTTCACGCCGTTCCTATCTCCAGTTCGGCTCTGGTTGTTGGCAGATTTTCTTGTGCCTCCTTTTAAAATGTCCAGGATTTCCAAACGGTGGTATGTGATGCCTGTTCACCTCGAAGCGCTGAACTCCGATGAAAAGGACTGCTGTGAAGGATCTGTCCCGGGGCAGCTTGGTCTCAGCGTAGCTATTGATGAACGCAGCGCATGTTCCTCCGAGGTTTCCCTTAGCTGCATCTCCTGAAATCAGGTTATGAGGCAGCTGCAGCACTGTAATTAGAAGCATCAATCTTTTATGTTTTGGGCAAAGGAGGAGGAGAAAACAATTGCTTTCCACTGAGGAGATGCTACCGAGAGAGACACTGCCATAAGGACTGTGTGTAAACAAACGGTACAATACTGCGAGGAGCTGTATGTATTTGGGCTCATGTGCCAACGGCAGTGACTGCTGCTGCTGGAAGGCCAGCGTTCAGCTCTCTTTGAGCACTTGCTGCGTTTAATATAGTTATGTGAGAACTAACAGTTGCCTGAGAGAAACTATGGCGCTGAGGAAAAAAAAAAAAATGTAGGGCAAACCAGAAAAAGCAGCTCTTCCTTTTCTTAAATGAAATGGATATGAGTGCGCGGAGCATCTCGAGGCTACAGCCGGCCCGCACGTCTTACCTAGGCGATGCACGTACCGATGTTAGAGCAGGCGAGCACTCTGAATACCACAGCCTGAGTTACACTGGCACTTGGTTTGTCATGAGATGCCTTGAGTATCCCTCTCTGTATGTTGCGATAGGGAGAGGTCCTTCGTCATTCCGAACCTGGCGTGTTGGGTTGCTCAAGCCAGTGCTCCTCCCGGAGGGCTTTGAGCTGTGATTGATGCCATGGTCTGTCTCTAAAGACAATCCTGCTGCTGCTGCTCGGTTGCAATAATTTTCAATAATTTAATATGCTCGGAGGCGATCTGCCGAACACTGTGGCAAAGTCCAGCCTGCACGAGCAGAGCAGGGCGGTGGCAGGAGCCGGGGAGAGGACAGAGCCTTTGGTTATGGCAGCTTCTCGTTTTCAAAGTTAAACCACTATAAGCGTGGCTGAACGTTAATAACCCATTAAGAATCCAGTTCCGAACACTGCTCGGTGGAACTGCACCCAGCCCCAGCTTTTCTGAGAACAAATCGGCCGTGTGTCAGAGGCTCATGATTTATTTATGGCTCGCTCATCCTGTCCCCGAATTGGGCTGTTCCCCCGTCTCTGTGGCTTTGCCAGCGCCTCTGTGCTGCGAAGGCAACGCGTCTGCTTTGCTCTCAGGCTGTTTACCTTCTGCGAGTGCCGAGCAGGGTCTTTGCCAAGGCTTTGGATCCCCGTCCTTGAATGGCCCAGCCGTTTCCCCAGTCGCCTGTATTAAGCCACTGCTGCCTTTAATCTTGGCAATTTCATGCCGCAGTATCCATCTGTTTGGGAAAGAAACCCAAACAGGGAGCGCTGCTTGCAAAGATCACAGATTTACTTAGCTGCAGCTTCAGAAGGTTCTTATTTCTGCCTCCTTACATCCCTGGGAATGAGGAGGCCCGTGCGGACAAGCGGAGCTTAACTCTTCCTCTCGGGCAATTCAGGCTTCTGCCAGCATCCCACATCTGACCGAACAGTTACACCACAAGCACTTGCGTTAGCTATTTGTCCAGCCATTTAGCACCACGCAGAGAAGTAAATCTGCTCAGAAGCCTCCCTGAGTTCATTTGCTGGGGCTTAAGCAGTTGCAGCGGTTTCTCCTGTGTCCTGGATCGCACGCCCAATGTTGCTTCTTTCGTCCTCTGCCGTGTAGCACGTGCCAGCCAAACAGGCTTAGCCCTTCAGCATCCAAGTGGGTCTCAGCTTCTGACGAGCTTCCTAGGGCCTCAGCGATTCCCTGAAATCGAAAGAACAAAGTCTGTGGTTTATCCTATTGGCAGTCTGCATCTTTCAGGTTTTTCAAGGTTACTTGGTAGCACATTTCTTCCCATTTCCCACTTGTTCCTAAACACTTTGGTTCTCTGCTCTTCCGGCCCCACACAGGCATCACGAATAGAAAAGAGCCTGTAAATGTAACATTCAGCATCAGTTTCTGGACAAAATGCTTTGCATTAACTTTTCAGACAGCAAGGTACAAAAGCATTGATGGGCAAACTGGAAAGAGTAACATTAAGAAACAAGACTTAGTGAATGCAATATCCCTAGTGACCAGCTGCAGAGATGTACTCCCTTCGGACCTGACCCTACAGCTGTTGAGCCTTTTTCATTAGAAAGATCTGAGGACACTTCTAGGATTTATGAAATTGAAGAAAATTATCGTTACTTACAAAAAGAGTGTAGCATTTGTCCTGAACTTCACATTTTCACGAGGTGCCTATGTCATTTGGTCCTCATTGCACAATTATTTTACCAGGTAAGTGATAACATTCTTAATTTTTTATTTATCTTTTGTTAATGCCAATACATGGAGGAGTGATTTCAACTTGGCAGCCAAGTCTGCCTTGCATAATGACTGCCTTTTCTCCCAGGCTGATGTTGCGAGAAGTCCAGGCTTTGAACACTGGTGCCGTGTAAAGTAATTAGTGATAAATGACACTTTAACTCACATCAGGTAGAACATACCTGAATTTCAGGCGCAGTGATTGAAATACACTTGCTGTTGAAGAAAGCAGCGGGGAGCTGGGGTGAGGCGCGAGTGTGCGTCTGGCAGCATCGATCCACGCTGGCCACTCAGTTCTCATCAGAGGGTCCTGACAACGGGCTAATAGCTTTTTCTGAAGATCCAATCCCATTTTCTAGGCAGCGGCTGGTGGCGTGCCGCGTGGGATCATATCTGCTCCACATGGCATCAATCAGGTGGGGACGTGCCCCCCTCCACCCCATCCTCCCCCTCCCAGGACCGGGTCCTTGCTCGTGTTGGAGGGAAGCAGCGATGCTGGGAGCCGGTGCTTTGGAGCTGCCGCTCCTCTATGCCTCCGGGCTGCGCGTCGAATCCTGCCAGTAAGTGTGCAATAACTTCTTGGTGAGCAGTGTGGCCGGTACTTAGTGTGCAAGTTGGGGGGAGCTTTGCTTGAGTCCTGCAAGCCTGGGCAGAGCAGCTCAGCCCCCTGCACTGAATTCTGGTGGTTCCAACTTGCCAACCATTTGCAGCACACGTTACCCTCTTTGGAGTTTAAACGAATGCTGCTTTATCTGGGTGTATAATTTCAGTGACGGGGGGAAAAAACAAATTCCATCTAAAAAGCAGCACTCGGGCTAATATTTCATCATCTGAGTACAACCGAGAAAATAATTCCAGTTTACTGGCCAGTAAAAGTTTAAACTAGCCACGTCCTGTTTCAAAAGGCGGCTGTGGAGCCCCTGCCTGCTGCACCTCCGAGATCTGCCCTGAAAATGCCCATGCGTAGTTAGCGGGGCCGTGGGGTTTTAGCTGGTGCCGGTAGGGAAGGTAGGGAAAGGGATTCTGCAGATGGGTGAAGCTCTGGGAGCCCTGCTGCTCTCTGGCAAACTGCAGGAGCACTGGGTAAACTTTAGTTCAACAAACAAACTTTAGTTAAATACTTCCAGTTAGTTAAATAAACAAACTCGAGTTAAATAAACAAAATGGAGGTGGAGAAAGGAGCTCTGGCAGCTGCCCCAGCCGAGCCCCCAGTCTGCAGCAAGCTGCTGCAGGGGCAGGAGGCAGGGCTGGCAGTAACGCAGTTTTCCCAGCCCCTGGAGAAATCCCAACCGGTTTTCGGCTGCCGTGCAGCCTGTGTGGGAGGTGTGGGGCCTGCCCCGAGAGCCGTGCCATCGGTGCTTGGCTCCCCAGCCCCCCAGCAAAGCCTCCCAAGCACCCACGGTGTGGAGGCTGGGAACAACTCTGTCGGGGAGGGCTGCGGGCGGGCAGGGTGATCGCCTTGAGTGTGGACACCCCGGTGCCTGGCTGGCGTAAACTGGGGCACAAGCAGCAAGGAAAGAGTTCAGCAATTCCCTGTACAGGCACTCCTAGGGAGAAACCCCTCAGATATGCTGCGGGATGGGGACCATCGCCAGCCCCGCTCCCAGCTCCTTGTGCTGCCAGGGGTTGCCAAACAGAGGCATCCCATGCTCGTGCCAGTAGGATGTCTTCCTCCCCATCCTCCTCGCCCCTCCTGGCTTGTCCTCTCCTCCTCTCCCTCGGTTGCCCAGAGGCAGACAGGCTGACAGACTCCCTGGCTCTGCTCTGAAGAACTTGTCAGCACCTCGTGCAGACGTGCAGGTGCTGACTGCAGAGCTCTCCATCCATTTTCCCTGTCAGCTATAGCCTGGCTCAATTAATGTCGGGTTTAGCCCGTGTGCCTCTGCCTGTCTGCCTGCAACCTGTGTTCTCCCGCTCCAGTTTCTTACCCTGTTTGGCAGGATAGCAGCAGTATTGTGAGTAGTAGACCTAGAGTAATGTAGGTAGAGTAGGAGTGAAGAGCCTAGATAAAATAGGAATGCAGGCTATAGATAGAAAAGATACAGAGCGATGCAATTCAGCAGTTCCCTGAGTCTAAAATGAAAGCCAGCAAACCCGCGCTCCTGCTGAAATAGCTCTGTAGTCACCGAGAGTCCCCCTGCCCTCCAGCACTTTGCCAGACTGGAGGCTTTCTTTTCCACTTCCATTTCCCTCCCTGCTAGGTAAGGAAAGTTTTATCCATCTCAGAATACAAAGGGGGCTGGAGTCCCCGGTGTTTGAGATCCTGAGACACAAAGCGCTGGGGAAGGGTAGGAACTGTTTAAAGACCTGCTGGCGGTTTCCAAGCACTGTTATGACCCCTGTTACTTCATGGAAATCTTGTTTTCCTCCGAGAAGTTTAAACAAAGACTTGCTCCATGTCCCAGCAGTAACAGTGCTGTCCTTCGTGTCTGCCCCAAGCCCCCAGGTGCTTGCTTTCAGCACCCTTCAGGGCTCCCTCCCTTTCCTCAGCAAACTGCACAGAAGTGGTGTTCCCTCACTGCCTTCGCTTCCCCATAACCCTGCCTGTGCAGCCTGGGTGTTGACAGCTGGTTGTTAACAATTCATATTTGGGGTGTAGAGCCCTCTGCTTGGACACCCCGGGTTAAGCATCCATCACAGCAACACCATCCCTCCCCTGGGAGCCCTTGCGTCTGCCTCCTTGCTGCAACAAGCAGGGTGAGCAGCACTGGCGTCACCTCACCTGCCACAGAGCGCTCGGAGCAAGCACGCATGAAACGAGCAAGCAGGAGATATGAAGGCTGCCAGGAGTAAAGGGAATATTTGATCACACGCCCTCCTCTCGCCTCTGTACTCAGCTTTCCAGCCTCCCTCGGGGCTGGCACCTCGCTGCCTCCAAGCACTGCAGCCCCGCTCCCGTCTGCGCACCGGTGACAGGTTGGCAGCAGCTCCTCAAAATGGCAGCTGCACTGGAATTTCAATAAGATGGAGAAGGTAATCTCCAGCCTGTGGCTCTCTGCATGTTTTTCTTCCCCTGTTCCTTTGCAGCTGCTTCCATTTCCATCTCCTTTCTGGTGGATTTCTGTGCCTGTGGTCAGGTTTTTGTTTTCTGTGCCTGGTCCCATCACCAGGACGGGAGGTGCTGCCCAGTGCCCCCCTCGCTGGGGCAGAGCTTGCTTCTGCCATCGCCCTGTTTCTGCAGGCATGCCCCTTATTCATGCTGTGCCCCGGGCATTCATGTTTTGCAGGCTCGTCCACGTTTTGCAGACCAGACCCTGCCATCAACGCTTCTTCCTAGAGCCCTTTCAACGAGTCTGGCAGAGCAGCAAGTCAAGTGTGAGACTTCACATGATCTGGGATGATTTTTTTTTTTCACCCCAGCACTGAAAAACAGCCTTTTAAAACAGGAGCAAGCTCCAGCCCAGGCACAGCATCCCAGGGATCTCATCCATCGCTGCGCTCCGGCCCAGCACAGCGGCTGCAGCGAGCTATGGTCCCAACCCAGCTCCCGTGTGACCCGCCGCAGGTATCACGCTCCCATCCAGGGAGAACGCGGTGCCCGGAGCATCGCTCCGACAGTGACCCAGATCTGTGGAGAAGCCAGGCTCCTGCCTGCGCCTGCCAGTCAGGCAGCCCTTGCCTGCAGCCCAGGAGCTCCCCTTCCCCAGCTGCTCCCTGTCCATAATCAGCCCCATTATGTCTGGGTAATTTTCCCTTCTCCGGGTAACGCTGCTTTTGAGCAGGAACCAGAACAGCAGTGCTTTTCTGTGACTAAGAAAAGGTGTACATGGCCTTGATTGCAAATGAAAAATTAAGTCCCCGTGCTTTGCATTCGTTCCTACTTGATTACACACCAGTACGTAAACAAATCTTCGCCCTGTTGCCTGAGGGTTGTCAATGATCTACCTTTTCTTTCGCTCTCTTCTCCTCCAGCAGATCTATAATGCATTTAATCTTCACCAGTCACTCTCCTCAGTTTTTAAATGTCTAATTTTCTACCGAGTGCAGCTCCAATTCTCTCTGTGCCGCCACTTTAACTCTCTGGCTCATATTTGCCCAATTGCCTGTCTGCTTGGATGGAGAGCGCAGGGTGCCTCTGACCCTTTGGGACGCAGGACCAGCTGAGGGGCAGAGGCTTGCCAGCATGCCTCTCCAAGTAAGCCCCCCTGTGCCCTGGGAGCTGACCTGCTTCGCTCGTGCCATGGTTGGCGGGATGCTTCTGAGTAAGGTGCGACAAAACTTCATGTGTTTGTCTGCAAGTGCTGAGATGCACTCTTCCAGGGGTAAGGACTTACAAGTATTAAAATCTGGGGTACTTCAAACAGAACTGAATAGAGTTGGAGCTAGTGCTCTTCCATCAACCGAGCCATCTTCTCTGGGAAAGTGCATGTACACTTAAGGCAAACCAAGAGGACTGGCACAAAGGGAGGGAAATGAGGTTTCACATAAGATGCGCAGCAGCTCCTGGGGGCAGCAAGCACTTCCAGTCTTCCCTGCCATGGGAGCAGCTTTCCAAGAATCCCCCCACAGGCGTTAGCCAAGGCAATGATGGCGTGTGTGCTGTGGGGGATGCTGGAGCAGTGCCCTGCCTGCCCTGCCCCTGCCCAGCTGGGGCCACTGAGGGTGCTTAGGGCTCAGCCCAGCACCAGCAGTGGGCTGGGGGTGAAACGGGTGACACAGGGACTGGGCTTTGCAGGTAAGGGGGATGTTCGGGGCATGCCTGGAAGGGCTTCTGCTCATAGGGTGGCAGGTAAGGCTGGGGGGTTGTGGATATGGAGGAAGAGCCCCCCCCCCATTTATCTGGTACCTACAGTTGTTGGGATATTGTATTTACATATGGCTGTGTTGCAGCAGGGGTGCTGCATTTCTTGTGTATGTATAAAAGCAAACCTGGGACCTACGTAATTTGGAAAACTGGAAAATAGCGGGAAGGAAATTAAATCTTCAGTAGCCTGGCAAGCACCAGATTCAACAGCTGGGTCACTGGGGTGCTGTGGCAGACGGTTACACGGTGATGTGAAGGGAAATTAGTGGGGAGCAGGGATTGCTGAGGATGTTTGAGCCTTTGTGTGTTCCATGGAAACTCCTTACATCTTTATCCATTGGGCCAGCAACTTTCCCCGTTGCGACTAGCAGAGTCGAAAGCAGACTGCAAAGTGTGCCCATCGCAAGTCCTTGAGGTCTGGAGGAGTCATTATTACCTGGCACCACGGTAGTGAACACCTTCACACCATCTACCTCAGCCCGTTTGCACCACCTGTGAGTTATGATTATTTGTGTATGGGCATCCCTGCGGTGGAGGCCATCTCATGGCTCTGCCTGATGAGAACAGTTTGCTGCCTCCTTTAGTTTATTTTAGCTGGTGTGTTGTTTCTGGAGCATCTGATTCCCCACCACAGGCCACTGGCAGCCTCCAAGACCGGCTCTTGGCAGGCTGCAGAGCAGAGCGAGGACGACACGGCTTCTAAACCACAGGTCTATCCTGGGGTTCAATGAAGAATATTTTACGCAATGTTTTTCTCGCACATTCTGCGCATGCTTCTCTGGTCAACCAGGAGAAGCGCTCTCCTCTTGCCCCCATGTGCATAAGGCTTTGCTCAGAACTGCTGGGCAGCCCTACGCGTTCCCTCCAGCCTTAGCAACATGCTTCTCACCTGCAGAGCTGCTGGCTGGCTCGAGTTGCTTCTAGCACGTGGGAAGAGTCCGAGACAACAGTGCTTTTTTTCCCTCCTTCCAAGGGTTGTCTCTTTGGCTATAGGCAGGTGAGCAACATGGGGACACTGACCCTGGGGCTGCTGCCCTGCTGCATAGGGTGCAGGGGATGCTGCTGGGGTGAAGGGGAGCTGAGAGTGAGCTCTGGGGTGCAGCCCCAGAGGCAGAAGCTGCTGACTCCCCGTACAGGATAACTCAGGGGCAGCGTTCAGCTTCTTGCTTCTTTTCCTGAGATTTCTCTGGGGTATGTTTGAGATGCACTTGTGAGGTGAGTCTGCTTGGAGAAAAGCACGCTCGGATTATCAAACCCTCCATGAAATTTAGAAGACCTCTTTTTGTACCTGTGTGTGTATATATATAGATATAGATGCTGCTTTTTTTTTTTTTTTCTCTATTGCGGTCTGAGGCTTTACCTTCCACTAGCTTTTATCTAGTCATGACTCCTACAATATTTAATCTTTATCAGAAATGGTAAGCCTTGTATTTATTTTATGGGTCAGTTGTTCATCCTTTCCCCTTGATGTTCTTGCTGGTTGTGGATAGTGGGGAGCGAGGGGAGAAGAGGGGAGGGGGAAAAAAAGCAAGCCCTGCTTGTTTCTGCCCATCAACGTTTGTCTGAATGACAGGCAGACAAATCGGCACTCTGAAGGCTAATAGCAGGCAGATAAATCTGGCAGAGAGCAAACGTTTGCATGAAGGGGGTCTTGGAAATTTCCATCCTCAGCCAGAGTGTCTGGGGAGGACGGGAAGGTTGCAATCCGCAGCTCGGGCCAGGCTGGTGCGCTCCTCTGTGCGTAACCCTGTTTCTCCCAGGGAGCGATGTGGGTACCGGCAAAGCTGCAGCTCAGACACCTGCATCCTTATTGATGCAGCCACGACCTCTGCCAGTCTGAGTCTGGTGTCAGGGTTCTGTGCGGGTGGGAGGCTGTGGTGGTACACGGAGAGCATCGCAAGTCCCAGTATCTGACTGAAAAGCGAAGTACCCACTGCTGTCATTGTCATCTTTACTATCTAAAAGTCTTTGCTCAGAATTGAGATGAATAAAAGATTAGCCTTACAGGGGAGAGACAGCGCCAAAAGTAAAGGTGATCCACTGAATTTACTATATACACTGCAGAGACATAAATCAGGAGGAGATAAGTGCTTCCTAGGCATCCCAAATGGGTTTTAAAGATCCCCCGCACAGCCTCCATTCCTTTTTGGGCTGCAGAGGAAGAAGTGGGTGGAGGAGCATCTCTCAGAGAAGACTCCTGTCTTCTCCAGGGTGGGCGGCTCTGGGATAGTGCACAGGAAGAAGCTACTGGTGGAGTAGGGACTTGGAAGGAACGATGATGTATTATTTGGGGATTTGGAAATGCTTACCAGCTTGTAGACCCTGCATGGTTGAAAAGCAATGAATATTTCATGTCTAAAGCACTATCTGAAGCGTAGGCAGGCAAAGACTCTCTTTTTCTTCCCGCCCGCCCGCCCCCCCCCCCCGCCCCTCGCTCTTTTTTTTCCCCCGAAGTCAGGAAAATCTGTCAAAACATTTATCAGAAATCTGTATAAACTGGCTAAGCGCTGCGAAGAGCTAATCTGTGCAGAGCTAATATGAACGAACAAAGTCACCACAGACTTGCCATGGGCACTCCCGATAAGGATTTATCGTAGGGAATTCAGGTGAAACATGAACCGCCTCTGGAAAGTGGGATGCAAATGCATTGCTTTAAAACGGGTATGCCTTGGGGAGCCGTCCGACTGTCTGGGAGGGGAAGAGTGGGACTCCCCACCAAGGTCACGGGTGGCCCAGCAGCGTGGCTGTGCCTGGGGAGCGGGGGCGGGGGACAGCTGGGGCACCATGCTGTGCCTGCCCACTGGTGCAGAGCATCTTCCCTGAAGCACGCGGTGGAGCCGGGTGGTGAAGGCAGATAAAAGAAAGGAGTGGGAGAGGGACACTGTCTGTTATGTCTCAGATGGTGTGGGATGCTGCTGTTGTTTTCTTCACCAGTAACTATTCCAGTTGTGTTTGCAGTGTACAAATGGCCTGGGGACTGCTGTTGTGTCCAACTGTGTGCCAGGGAAAGGAGAGGAGGGTCTGGAGAGCCTGGAGCAGCAAGATAGTCATGTCCTGCAAAAGGTATTTATTTGGCCAATGCAGTGAATGAAATATAAGCTCCAAGAGGGCGTTGTATGTGCTCCAGCTTGCATCTTTGTGGTCAAGTTTATTACAGACCTGTTGTGGGTTTCTGTCTCTTAAAAGTAGTCATAGAATCATTTATGTTGGAAAAGACCTTTAAGACCGTCAAGGCCAACCATTAACCCAGCACGGCCAAGCCCACCACTAACCCATGTCCCTAAGCACCGCGTCTGCACTTCTGTTAAATGCCTCCAGGGATGGTGGCTCCACCACCTCCCTGGGCAGCCTGGCCCAGTGCTTGGCCACCCTTTCAGTGAAGATGTTTTTCCTAATATTCAGTCTAAACCTTTCCTGGTACAACTTGAGGTCGCTTCCTCTTGTCCTGTCACTTGTTATCTGGGAGAGGACACTGACCCCCCCCTCGCTACAACCTCATGTCGGGTAGTTGCAGAGAGCGGTAAGGTCTCTCCTCAGCCTCCTCGTCACCAGGCTAAACACCCCCAGTTCCCTCAGCCGCTACTCGTAGGACTTGCACTCTAGACACTTCACCAGCCTCATTGCCCTTCTCTGGACACACGGTTTCCACGTTTCCATCTCTCTACTGAAATACATATCGGTGAGCATCCCCACTAACAGGCAGTGCTGTCAGTAGCCCCTTTCCTTTGTCCAACAGCATCTGACTCCCCCAGTGATCTGTCTGTAAGTGAGACCACCCTGATCATCTGCCTTTCTGATCTCTGGGTGATTTCTTATTTGACTTGAAATGTAAATACCCTAATGGGTGTACTGTTGGACCTGGCTGGGAAGCCCTTCATCCAAGAGGAGAAATCTCTTGCTTCCCCATCAGTTACTCTCTGGCTGCAGGAGGCTGGAGCTCACATCCATGGGAAGGTGGGCAGCTTGTAAAAAGGCATGACAGACAAAGAACAGAAATGATCAGGTGGGGGAGAGAGGGAAGAGAGCCGTGCCAAAGAGAAGGGTGGACCTGGAGGGGTCCAAGACCCTTTCACTGCCTGGCAGTGCCAGCAGCACTGCGGCATCCTCCTCATTCTTCCCATGTTCTCTTGCGGTTCCCCACACGCCCTAAGCAGAGCACGGGGTAACGCGGTGCTGCAGTTTCCACATCATCTCAGACTCGGTATAAATAATAATGTAGTCTATGCAGGTGGCTCAGTACTGCTGCCTAAAGGCAGGAGAGCTGAAGGTATCTCTGCTGTGCCATTTGCCATATATTTGCCTTTCATTCTTCCAGTAACATGTGAGCTTTTGCTGTTATTACTAACCCCTGAGAGGATGCAGTACACGCGTTACCCCGGTGCTCCTGAGGGCTGTCCCTATGGTATCTAGCAGCAACGTAAATAACTTTATTCCTGCTTCAGTTGCTGCTGGAAGCAAAACTCCCCCAGGTGTGCCACCCTCTCCACCTGATGTTAAATTAGAAGGGAGATGTTTCCTCTGTGTCCAATAAAGTTTGGATGCAAAGAAGAGCAGGGGCTGGAGCAGCCTACACGTTGCTCTTCATGTGTAATAGCTGGGTCTGCTCTGGCAGTGTTGCTCGAGGTCACCTCTCCGCATCATCCCTCTCCACAGGTGGAGAGCTTGGTCATCTGCTATATTCCTTATTATTCTGGAGGGTTAAATGCTGAGTTCCTCTGCCAGCTGTCACCCTTCACCATCTTTGCACTTGACCTGCGTGGAGAAACGGGCAGGCATGTCAGGAAAATGGCAGGTTGGAGAGCAGCCTTCCCCAGGTTGTTGATGCACTGATTTGCACCACAGGTAGAAGCTGGGGTCGGGGTTGATGGTGCTGGGGAGCGGGCAGAGGCAGCGATGCTGTGCAGGCTGCCTCCACCGTGCTTCCTCAAAGCGCTTCTCACTGATCACCATCACTCACAGCATGGTCCTCTCCCAGCTGCTGCATCTCCACTGCTGTGCTTCCAGCCAGGCTTTGAAGCCTTGTGCAGTTCTCTCCTTGCATTTTGAGTGCTCGTCTTCAGCTGTTGCCTCCTGGACTCACAAAACTTCACATGCACAGCATCTTCTGGTTGTGCTGCTGCCAGGCTGAGCACGTGAGGATGGGTGTGCTGAGGGGAGGCTGTCAGCTTCCCAGACTATATGGGCTATTGGGAGGCTGAGCAGATCCCCAGAGAGGCCCACGTGTCCTAAGCTTTACTCTTAACACCCTTCAAAGCAGAGAGCGAGCTGGCCCTGCACACTTCATTTTCTTTGAAGAAAACTGGGGTGGTGTAGCACAAGCTGGAACGACAGTCCAAGTGTTGTCTGGAGACAACTAGCCCAGATACAGTGGAGACAACATTTTAAAACCTCATTTAAGCGAACACAATGAGAGGGCTCTTGGGTAGAAGGAGAATTAATTAAACTCATTCCTACATAGATACTTTTAATTAAATGTAAGTGCATGATCTTTTTTTTTAAAAAAAAAAAAAAAAAAAGAACACGTGCCATTGTATGAGTTTGAGCAGGAGGAGGATGGGAGGGACACATTTTCTTTTTTTGAGTGTTTTCAAGACCAATGTACATCAGAGCAGGAGAGGTCCATTCTGTGAGAGCATGCACTGACCTTTTCCTCCTTTCTTGCATCCTTCTCTAAGCAATGCAGCCCAATGCAGGGAGCACAGTGATGGGCATGGGCGGCTCCCTGTGCGTGCTGGAGGATGTAGAGGAGCAAGAGCATCTTCCTTTGGTGACGGCTGCTCAGGAGCACCTCCCAGGTGAGGTCTCCAGAGACACAAAGAAGAAAGGCAGTGACTCTGTTCCCCTATCTGCGCCGTGGAGATGGCACCGGTAGCACTGCCCAGCTGGAAACCTAGCTAGTCACCTGAAAACTCTGCCAGAATCCCTTTTTGGTCACTTGTGGTTCAGGTAATTGCTACCTGAAATGCTGGAGGTAAGCAGAACTAAAAGGTCCATTTTATTCTACTCGCTGAAGCTGAATTTCTTCCTGCATACCACGTCCCCAGAGCTCCTGGCTTCCTGAGAGCCATCTGGCTCCTTGGGGCAGTAATATCAAGGAAGGCAAAGCTTTACCTCCTACTTATTACTGAGCTCCCTGAAGAAGTTAGCAATGATTCCCTGACTCCTGGAAACCCACAACACCAGCAGGTGATAGATAGGCACAATTACGTATTTATGAAGTGTTGGTTTTTGACAGGCACGGGGAATTCAGCCAAATATTACTCCATTTTCCCCAGCCCTTGCTTAAAATATGAAGAAGATAAACAAGGAAAGGGAGTTCTGTTTGCTCGTTCGTGAGAGCGCGTTTCCCCACAGCCCTCTCCAGGGAAAGTAGCTCTTATCAAATACAGTTGGTATATTTTTCCCTCTTAGATTTAACAGGGGAAAGAATAAAGATGGAAAAGCTGCTGCAATTTTCTGGGCTGAGCGTGGCATTACTCCAACAGCTCTGCTCTCAAACATGGAAAAACAGCAAGCTGTTCCCCAGCAGCCCTTGTCCTGCCCAGCTGCATCGCACTCCTGTTTCGGGGCTGCACAGAGGAGGATGGTCCCCCCGTCAGGGTGGTCAGCACCCCTGGGAGGGGGCAAAAGGCATTTTTCTTGTAAGATGTTCGAGAAGTTTCTTCCCATGCAGCTCTGTTTGTGAGATGGCTCCATGCATGCTGGGAGAGCAGATGCTGGTGTGCAGAAACGGGGCCTCAGCACAGTCGCGTCTTCAAAACGGGCTGGCTTTCAGATGTGCTCCTGCTTGCTTTCTTGCCTTCTCTGCATCTCACTCTGTCTTCCTCTCCCTTTGGTAATTCCTCACCCTGGTAGCTTGCCCTCACTCATCCGCAAAACCTATTTAACATCAGGAAATGCTGTCAGCCATGGAGAGCTGACAAAATCAGGGCCGGTTCAGGCAGCAGCAGCTAGATGTGCTGACTGCATTTTCACAGCTGAAATTACATTGTGCCACAGCTGAGAGGGGAGCAAGGCGGTACGCAAGGGAGAGGGGGTGAAATCTAATAAGAGAGGTGTGAGGCCTCCAGGAGCGGCGTGTGGTGCTTTCCGGACGCCACCAACTCTGCTGCAGAGCCAGGGGGCCCTTGTCCTTGACCATGTTTTGCTGGAGCCTTCTCAACCATTAGCGGGGAAAGAGGCAACGGGATTTCTTTTGGACACGGGAAGCTGCTGTGGCCAGGGACCTCCTGGCTGCTTTGTCGCACTGACATCTGCCAAACCTACCACTTGCAAGCATCTTGCAAAAAGCAGACGGCACTGAATGCAGGCAAGTCATTCCACCATCCAAAAATGTAATTTAATTTTCCTAACCAGAATGCTCTTGTTTGCAGAGATGTGGGTTCCCACTGACCTGCTTTTACTACTCCAGCAGGCTTGGTCTGCTTTCCAAGGGCCCCCGTTGTGCAAAGAGAGATTTAGGTTATCTGCCCAACTGCAGCAGCCTTTTGGGGTCTCCAAAAAACCCTGTTGGAGGAGGTTGAGCACCATTGCTCTGCCGCAGTGAGTGAGAAATGGCTCATTCCCCTCCCTGCCTGCCGAGGATTGCGGAGCCAGGTGAAAATGAGCCCCAAACTGAAAATCGGGTTACTCTTTCCCAACGTCTGCAAATGTTTACATCTGTTTGCTTGTTTTACAGGTCGATCCCAAATCAGCCAGACAGACAGCTTTGAGGGTGGATGGAGTATATTTTACAAAGCGTTTATGCCAGCTGTTTGCTACCTATGCTTTTGGAGCCTGCAGTGGCTCATACTGTGCCGTTATTTCCCGGTAGGATGATGAAACCGCTGTCAAGAGAACGGAGATCAGCAAAAACTGTGTCTCCCCAGATTCAGTCAACACTTGCATGAGCTTCATGGCTAATCTGAATATTTGCTAGTAACATATGGCACCCGATCAGAGCATAGAAGTTGAGATTAGATATCATGGTGATAGAAATAGCATAGAAACCTGAGCCCAGCAAAGCAGAGTGCTTGCGGTTACGTTAAAAAAACCTGGCTTATCTATTATCCCATTAACTCGGGATCCCATCAGATGGCTCAGACGACTGTATTTCCTAACCTAAAAGCTGGTTATGGCGTACTCCATCTTTTCTGAGAAAGCGGCGTTATTGCCCGCTCTGACTTCAGTAGTGAAATGGGCTTGTTTATTATGTCAAGCTGCTGGAATAAATCTGCCCCACTGAATAGGTGGTGTTCACCAGGCATGATGCAGAGCACCTACATTAGGAGACATTTGCCTTTATCTGGTCGGTGGAGAGTGGCCTGGACCTTCAGAGAGCTGTTAATGCATGCAACCTGTGTGGCTGTGGAGTTGCCTGCATTACGGGACTCAGTGTTTTTCTAAAACACTGAACCAGCAGTGTCAGTGTTTGTAGTTACTATAGGTTTGTTGGTTGTCTTTTTTTTTATGGATAAGGTGAAAACGCTGAATGCTTCTGGCCCCATGGAAGGTTTGTGAGATGTGGAACACCCTGCCAGGCAGCAATTGGGAAAAGGCATCTGATTATTTTCTGTAGAACTAACTGTGTAGGATAACTAATAGGGGACATACCAAAATGCCGTGCAGGGTTGACAAGTCCCCCAATCAGATTTGAGTTTCTACCATCTGCATTGCCTCTTTTCCATGTCTTTGCTGACGAGTAAAGTATTTCTGCTGATGCAAGGGCAGCAGTTGCTGCCAGGAGCTGTCCCAGACAGCCCCCAGGATACGTCCTGCCTTTGGACACCCATGTGGATTTTCAGGCTTGCTCTGTGCAATTACCTGTGCCTCATCGTGGGTATAGCAGTGCTTTGCACCGAGGAAGGTGGCCGCTGGACTCTGTCTGCACAGGGACAGAAGATGATTCTTCATTGCTGCTCATTTGGGTGCCGGAGTTTTGTCCTGTTTTTCTGTTTTCCATTTTAGGGACTTGTTGTAACAACTGCTGAGCTTCAGGAACATGTTCGCCTTTTCCCCAGGACTGAAAATAACATTGCTTTATTATCCTGTCATGTTTTGGTGAAAGGTGAGAATTCGGGTCTCTGCGGTCGCCCCTGAGAGTGACAGGATGCTAATGAATTGAGAAATGGCTGCGGACGGTGCTGCCCGCATCACATCTTCATTAGCATCCTTCTTCTGGAGACTGCTGTGATTAACATTGTCACCACAAACAGGAAATGAATGAATAATAATTGCCCATCTACTGGAAAGTGTTGCCGGTGCTTCTACAGTGATCACACCTTTTGCTCAGCAGCAGAGCAGGGACCCTGTGGAGAACTTCCAGCCGCAGGTAGGATCCCTCCAGGTTGCCTTTATTAGTGTTTATTAACCAGCTGTTGGCGCTCTGTCTACAGCCGGAATGTCCTTTTTGGCTTGGGTTAGAGTGAGGGGGAATTAAGGACTGCTGTGCTGGAAAAAACTCAGTGAGGAACTTGGAGTTTCTTTGTCCATCCTGTGAGCAGCCTCGTAAAACATCTGTACTACCCCAGATGTGCGCTTGGGCTGAGCTCCCCTGAACTGAACCTGGTGGGTTATAGGAAGGTTGTCCAAAGGTATAGATCTGTTAGAGACTGCTATACATGGTACAGCAGAAATGCTGTTACACTGTGAATGCTGGATGGGCAGGATTTACCTAGGCTTTGCAGAGAGAACGCCTCCATCCAAAGCCCCGCTTCACCTGCATACGCTCCAACTCATCAAAAAAGAACCTCATCTGCCTCATTGAGCTGTGTCAGCTCCTTGAGTCAAGAGTTTCCAGTCAGTAGGACTGGGAGGTCTGCATCTCCAGTGATGATGCCTGACCTTGTTTAAAGCCAGAGAAGAGAGAGGGATGCTTTTGGGATGCATGTCATCTTATTTCAGTGCGAGCATCTGAATTACGGCATGGGTGTTCCCCTGTTGACTAAGGCGGCAGCTTAGAGCACTTGCTCAGATGCGGGTATTCGGGCTGTGAGCAGTCCTGCTGCTGCTTCCCAAGCCAGCCTCATCCCACTGGATCCCCAGCAGTGCTGCAGTTCAAAATAAACGCACTGCAATTTGCGAGATAAGGCAGCTGAAGCTTCAGGCTTCGGGTCCTCCCATCCGCAAAAACCTCCTGCTTATCCAGCAGCCTCAATACCTGGCTCCGGGCTCGGCAGAGGGACCAGCAACCAGCCTCTTTCTTTTACAAGGAGCTTTTTATGAGACGGCTGAGTAAAAGATCTGATTTGTTATACAGATGCCATGCTGTACATGTGGTGAGTGATTCGAGAGGCGAGGGGAATGGAGTCATCTGTAATGTGCCAGCACCTGCTTCTTTGAAGCTCACTGAGTAGAGAAAAATCTCATTGCACGAAGGAGGCTGAAGTTGCATAAAACTGAGGAACTCACAGAGGTCAAAAGAATAAATTACTGTAATTTTTTAGGTTTTTGTGTGTTGTTTATCTCCCCTGTTTTCAAGTCAATCTAATCAAATGCGGATTTGCCACAATCACA
Organism: Falco cherrug; assembly: GCF_023634085.1. Taxonomy (NCBI): domain Eukaryota; kingdom Metazoa; phylum Chordata; class Aves; order Falconiformes; family Falconidae; genus Falco; species Falco cherrug. The sequence continues at coordinate 7,666,627 of NC_073713.1, forward strand.
GCTCATGCTAACCTTCACCTGGAGAGTATTAATATGCATGATGCTCGTTAAGTGTTTGTTTAATTTTTATTTATGGAAACTGGAATCTGCTACGTGTTGCTGAGCTGGATGCAAGAGCATGTGTGACAGACATGCTGGAACAGGAAGCCAACACAGCAAACGGGTGGCTGTGTGGGTCCAGGCTGGGCGGTGCTTGGTTTCAGCAGCCCCTCGGTCCAGAGCATGTGGACAGCCCATAGGATTTGGGTGGTGCGCCGAGTCATCCCACAGCTGGTGGTGCAGGCAAACCTCCAAAACTTCCTAATCCCTAATCTGACAGCCCTATGCAGAGAAAGAGACCTCAAATGCAGTCATTGTTGTTTGGATAACCTTACTGGGACCCAGAATCCGCTCAGAGCCTCCCCGCTCCATGCACATGCATCTCTAGGACCGTCCTGTCCAAAAGCTTACGATTTAGAAAGGCAACTGGGAACGTTATCACCCTCATTGTGCAGGAGGTGAGCCAAGATGCAGAGGACCAAAGCGGCTTGCCTTAAGCCATGGAGGGTCTCTGGCACCTTGGATTACTAAACCAGCCCCGATTCCCCGCGTTAGCATCCTCCTTAGCCTGAGCACAAAGTGGTCACCAAAGGAGTAAGGGGGTTTTGTTTTGCCATGCAAAACTGCAGAATTGGCTGGGAGAGTTACAGAGCATTGGGCAGAGGCTGCTGCCAATGGCACGCTCCCAGGCACGGTGGATCAATAGTTTGCCTCCATATGGCCAACGCAGGGTTTGCTGGCGGCTTCAGACAGCAGGCAGGCTCTGCTGGATCCGCTGTCGCTCCCAGGCATTTGCTCAGGGAGAAGCTGCTGCTTGTACGAGCCGCAGCTGAGTTGGAAGGGGAAAAAGAGGCTTGTTCTCTGCTGTTGCTCGGCAGGCATCCGCAGAGAACAGCATCGTGTGGGGAGGACAGGGCTGAGCGCTGGCATGGGGGAAGCCCAGGAGCCTCTCACCTTTCTGTCAGTTGTGCTGGTGGATCCTCCCATGAGCAAGCACCTCGGGTGCTTTGTCTGTGGTTCGTGAGTTGCGGGGGCTCTGGTCTTTGAATTCCGGAAAGCACGGTGATAGCAGCAGCCTGAGGGTCAGATGCTGTGCCAGAGGTGTGGATGATCCCAGGAGAAGAACTGCTTGAACACAGAGAGCCCCCTTTACTCCCTTTTCCCCCGAGTGACGATGGGAGCCTAAACCCTGAAGTTTCCATGTGGGTAGTTAAAAGTATGATTATTCTCATTTTTTCAGGTAGGACATCGAAGCATCAAGGCAGGAAAAACCACGGTGGCTTTCAGAGCCTGGCTGCTGCAGAGGCAGGGTGCCAGCTCTGACCTGAGGTGTGGAAATCTCTGGGCTGAGGCAACATTCCCCTGGCACAGGTCTGGGTTCAGGTGAGGTTTGTTGAGATGCAAGCACATCTCCTCGGTTTGGACCAGCCACAATGTGAGGTTTGGGGACAGATGAGTGGTCTCTCTGCATCTGCTTTGCCTCCAAAACAAGCAGAAGCTGGAGGAGGCTGGAATGCCCTCCTTCGTGGTTGAAGCCAAAGACAATATTTTTCTAAATGTGCACAAAGGAAAGTGGTGGGGTTGTCCCCAGCTTCTTCTAGGGGTGCAGGGAAAAGCAGGACCACCAGACAAACAGTAGCAGAACATCTCTGCTGTCAGAAGCAGGCTCTGCGCTGATCTCTCAGCGGCCTAAAGAGCTGGCAATGGGAGCAGGCTGTTAAATAGAAATGCTTGACCCCCCAGCCCTGGATTACTGTTTAATGATCTGAACCTTGTGTGCCATTCTTCTAATCTATTGAAGATGTGCTCACAGCTCACTTAAACAGCGATAACATTGTGTTTCTAGGAGAAAGAAAGAGGGGAAAAGGAGCTTTTGTGATGGGGGATTTTCCTGTAAATGGCTCTCATTTGTAGAACTGGCATTTGGGAAGGGAAAAGGGAAGGGAAGGACAGTATTTATTTTGAGCATATATTCTTACCAAAGTGGCTCTGAGGTCTTCAGGCTGGAGGATGTGTTTCTCTGAGGCCCAATTCCTTGGACACCTCCCATGCCAGGATGCTGTAAGCATCCCATCTGTGCTGATGGCAGCTCAGCCCCTGTGGCCGTGTCTCGGGAAGGGTCCGTTGAGATAACGTTGGTCTGATGTGTTACTAGGAGGCCAGTGCCATGTTCGCAGGTTCCCCAGCTGCTGCCATGGTCAGAAAAGTGGGGAAGGGGACATGCAATGCCGGCTGTCCCCTTCCCAAGAAGGCAAGACACGCAAGAACAAGTGGTGGTGGGCAGGAGGAGGGATGCTGGCACTCTGCTACCTCTTGGTACCGGGATAGGGCACAGCAGTCTCCTCTGTATGAGCACCCAACCCTAAGGTGGGAACTTTTCTTCCCACCACTACCCCCCAACACCCTCCTAGGAGCTCTCTCATGCAACCTGAGCACGAAGGTAGCTGGCTGAGCAAGGCAGCGCTCCAGGGAGACAGAAAAGGGCTCCTCTAATGTCTGATTTGGAGGATGTGAAGGATGGTTACCAAGCCAAGGCTCAGTTTCAAGGAGGCATTGGCCGGTCCTGTGCCAAGGAGCAGCACTCGGGGAGTTCAGGGTGGTTAGAGCCCATCTGGGTGGATCCTTTAAGGTGTTTGCATAATTAATGAGCTGAAAGGAGTCTAAATACGTGCAGCGTTATCCCTCGGGCTGGAAAACATGCAAGAAATCAGATTATTGAAAATCATCCACTCTGCTCTGCCGTTTAGTGATTCCTTTACGGATGAAAGGTTCCACTGCCCCGTTATTTAAATCAAAGAGACATCTTCCTAAAGCCTGCCCCAACCAGCTCTTGGCGTGTGAAGGGATTAATCTAAACCGTAATGGACTCCCTCTCCTCCTTACCTTTGCAGCAAGTCAATAAATAATAATTTATCATTGACCTCTAATCTGTAGGCTTTATTGAAAGCTACGGAATCGAATGTTTTTACAGCAACCTGGGTGCATTTCAGCAGTCAGTCCTAATCTTGAAATAGATTATAGAGTCAATATTTGCCTGGGTTTTTATGTTGATCTCTCTGGAGCAGCCGGTGGGTGGTGGTTCTCTCTGGCGCATCCTGCTTTCGCCAGGATCCGGCGCCTCGATCCTCGCACAATAGCAGCTGATGGTAATGCTGCTGATAGCAGCCAGCTCCCGAAACAAATCCACAAAGCTGTCTCCTGGAAACCCTTAACGCATTCATAATACGAGTATTTATGTATCTGAATTAAAAAAGAAAGAAAAAAAGCCTTAACCTTGGGGAGGGGGGAGCTCGGGGAAGGCAGAAAGGTTGCAGTGATTAAAGAAAGCTCTGTTCATTTGAGCAATATTAAATACGACGGGCATAATGACGACTGTGAGATCTGATAGAATAGAGAGAAGGCTGAAAATAAAGGGCTTGTATTTTTCCCTGATGTAACATAATGGTCACATTTTTCTTTCACAATGGTTTTTCTGAGATAAAGAACAAATTATACTGATTTGATTGCTACTTAGAAATACTTAAAATTGAAAAAGACAGCAGGTGGGCACGGTTAGGAAGGATGGTTATTTTAGCATAACAGATGCATGCATAAAGCATTGCAGAGCCAATTCTTTAATCGTGAGACCCAAAAAAAAAATTCCTTTGGAGTCTTTCTGTGTGAGTTGGGGGGGTAAGGAGGAGTGCAGGTGTCACGAGGGGGATGGAGGAGGATCGTGCCTCTGCCAGCGGCACTGCTGCCCGTGCTCTATGTGGGGCAGGATGAGCCATGGGAATGGTCCTTGCTCTGATCGAGAGATGTTCTGGTGGGAAATAAATCTGAGGGCAGACTACGTGTTGAGGACATTCCCTTAGTGTGAAGCCAGTGAGGCAAGGGGATGCCTGTACAGGGATATGAGGTACCACCGCCTGGGATGGCTAAAACAGGACTTGGCACAGCCTGGGGTGCCAGGCAGGGAAGGACAAAGCCTCTAAACCACAGCCCTGGCTGGGTATTCTCTTGAGTAGAAGTAGACGGTTGTTTTTAAGTATTCCCACCATTAAAAATAACTTGTTGACTCAGATTTATGCAGTGGTAATAAATCTGCCTTGGAAATTACTTAGTAAACCTTAGTTACTTAATAAAAACACCATATATAAAGCAAGTGCATCACTGGGTAAATCAATTAATTCACATGTAATTACTGGAAATTACTATCAGTGACTGGCCATCGCTCCAATTTGCTCCCAGAATGGACATGCTTGTTTACAACTCCAGATAAATTGTTTCCGGGCGGGCTGTGGGCTGGTGTGGCTCTACAGGAGTGTCACCACTGGGGTGGAGGTGTCGGGAGGGCTCCTGTCCCTCAGAAAGCTGGTGGCTGCTTCACTCATGTCAGGAGTCACTCTGGTCAGTAGCCAGCTCGGGGGCTAAGGATGAATGACCAGGGTGGGACAGACCCCTCAGCAGCTGGAAATAGTGTCTGGGTGCCAAAGCAGGCAGGGGGAGTTGCTGCTTGCAAGCGGTGCTGAATGACGGGAGGGCAAAGCGAGCAGTGCGGCAGAGCCCAGTAGCAGCAGCCACAGTCAGAGCCAAAATCGTGAGTAGCTGGTTACAGCTAATGAAAGACAGCTGAGTTTTCCCTCCCCCACACCCCAAAAGGGGTTTCTTACAATACAGAAAGCACCAGGCACAGGAAGAGCTGCCAAGAGCAGCCTGCTCTGCAGCATCAGGACCCTTGCTTACACTGCAAAAAGCATTTTGGATTTGCATGAATAACCCAGATACATGGCAAAACTGGCACAGCCTCGCTAACGTACTGCAGCATTAGTCCCAGTGCCGCCGGAGGAGCGGCGTGGGGCTGGAATTTGAGGCAGAGCTGGCAAAGCATCTCCCTGGACTGCCGTGAAGGGAGCCTTGCTTGGAGCCAGCCTCGCAGACCAGGTTGGCTGCCCCCTGAGCCCAGAAGTGTGGGCAGTGGTGATGGCCACCGGTGCAGGTGCAACGCTGTAAGGTTCGTGTTGATTTATTCTTAGGACTCCATGACTAAATCAGGATTTGCAGCATTGACGTTCCTTTCAGTCTGTCAAGGTGAATGCTCTGTTTCTTTCTGTTCCTTATTTTAAAATTTAAAAAAGATTCAGACCCAGAGGTCCATTTTCCGCAGTTTCCAAACAAAGCTCCCATCACTCACTTTGCTAGTCCCACGCATGGTGTGAGACAAAAAGCTAAGATAGTAGCAGAACTGTTAATTCCAAAATGTTGTTCCTGTAAAATCTCAAGAAAGTTTCATTTAGTAGTAAAGTATATTTTATGTTTCTTTTCTAACGGTAATTTTAAAACATCTCCGATTCTCCTGGGATAATAATCAGATTCTTATCTCCTTGTTGTAATGATCTCCTTGCCCAAACCTGCCTTCCACAGCTGTTATTGCGATGGAAAGAAACGAGCCTACCTTGCCTTAGAGGAAAGGTGTTGCAGACTCAGTACTGACCCTATATTGGTGTGTATTCATCACACCCTGGCTCTCAGCGAGGGCAGCCTGGCGCTGGGGTACAGCCTGGGTCCCCATGGGCTCCCACTGCTTCCCCCTGGCTGGGAACTCCACGGGGGAACGCTTCTCTTTGGGAGGCTCCCATAAAAAGGAAACCAGGCAGCAAATATCTTGCATTATGATTTTCCACAGATTATATGTATGATTTTAAGACAGAAGAGACTATTTGATGTAGTGAGCAGCATCCCAGCTGGGGGGAGATGAGTGGGGGGCTCCCCATCCCCAGGGAGTGGGCAGAGAGCCACCAGCTCAGGGGCTTAGCTCCAGCTGGGGCAGCAAACTCCTGACACGAGCAGAAGCAGTCAGATTTCGTGTGTGTCTCTCTCTTCTTTCCTTTTCTCTTTTTCTTTCCCTAATCCTGCCTGTCCTGTTGCACCCACCGGGGCCTCCTGTGAAAGTATGGATTTGTCTGGCTTTTGTGTTTAATCCCGAATCTGTCGAGCAATGTTAAACTTGATGGTGCCTGAAAGGTCTAGCGTTAAGCAAATACGTGGTGACCAGAGCCTTTGATGGGAATCAGATGGAAGCCTAATCCTAAAGTAATGGCTTTTTCCGTAAGCCAGGAAGGCCCCAGGGTAAGCAGGAGAAGGAGAGCTCAGAGCGATGCTGTGATGCTGCTCGCCCCCACCTCGGGACCTGGCGCACCTGCCATGGGATGGGTGTCTCGCAGCACTGCCCTGCGGGGTGTTATTAACACCTCCCTCCTGATGGGTGAGGGGACACCCAGCTGCTGCTCTTCTCAGCGCCCCTCGCTTGGTGCCGCAGGTGGAGCGGTGCCCAGCCGGGTGCGGGAGGCAGCTGGAGGCACGGGGCGCAGGCTAGCAGCAGAACCGGCACGGGGGCTCCCCATGCCTCGTCCTTCCCTCTTCCCTGCCCTCTACTCCCACCTCCCAGCCCAGCAGGGCTGCTCCGTGTTTCACACACTTGGCTGGGCTGATAGCTCCTTGTTGAGGGCAAATTATCTTCTCTAGTTCAGAAAATCCTTCCCAATAAAGCAGGCGGGAGCTGTCACACCGGCTCCGGCTGCTATCCAGGGGAAAGCTGCTGGGAAGAGTGCTAGGGTATCTGATTAAACATTCATGCCGAAGATACAAACACTTTGCAAAGAGATGCTTAAGCAGTCAAAAGCTGGAGGGGGCAGGGTGCTGTGTGCCAGCCACACACCTCGGGGCAAAAAGGCATAAAGGTCCCTCACCCAGCCCTCTGCCTTCACGCTCCGACCCCTCCCCAGGGCCCTGCTGCTGCCACGGGGTAACCCTGCTCCTCTTTCTTGTTCTACTTTGGTTTTGTGGATAGTTCCTTTTTTGGAGACCCATGTTTTCTGTTTTTTTGCAGGATGCTGCAAACAGCCAGCAGCTTGCTCTCTGCCACTGTTAGCGCCGGCTTAATGAAGTCCCTGAGTTTTTATTAGCTGCTGACTTTCACTGTCTGGGTTCAAATGGTCTTGAGTACTCAGAAGTGGCGTGGAGACCTTTGCATTGCTGTAGAACAGCCTTTCTTTTGAAGGGAGGCAGCAGGCTAGCACTGCTAGCAGCCTGGTACGCATACTTCGGGTCCTTGCTGTCATCCTTGAGGTTTACTTCCACTCTGGTTTCTTTGCTCAGAGCAGGCTTGTAAAGGGATGCATGCTGCGGTATTTCTGTTGCAGTATAGGCCATGGCCAAAGGAGAGCTCCATTACTGCAGCTGCTTTTTTCTCCCACTTTGAAAGGAGGCAAAAAGGAAAAAAAAGTCTGGTCTGAGAACACGATATCGCCCGGGACAACTCCGCAGTGCGTAAAAACAACCGCCAGGATCAGCTCCTGTGCAGTGGAGATATAGGAGCAACAGCCAGTTCATACCAGTGCACTCCAAATGCCCACCTCCTCGAGTTAGATCATCCGCACTGAGATTCAGGGGGCCCTGCCTGGGACAAGTGACCCCAGCACTGTCTCAGCATCCTGGGAGCAAGGAAGGACATGGGCAGGTGAGGCTCCTTTCTCGAAGGAGTGACGCTTAATCCTTCTTTTTACTCTCCTTCCTTCTAGCTGTAGCCCACTTGGCTAGGATGGTACTTCTAATTAAGTGAATATGACTGGTCATGTAATTGAAATTCAACGTTAAATATTAAACTTGAAAGCAATGAACCTTGAAGGAAATTGCAATGCTCTCCTACGCTCCTACCTTGGTTCTGCCACCTGAACAAGGAGGAGTCATTTGCCCCAGGAAAAGTCCAGCCAGTGCTTTGAGTCCAATTCTGCTGTTCCAGGGCTTGTTAGTGCTTTTTTAAATTATTTTTTAAATCTCTTCTTGCCCTTTTTCATAATGCAGCTTGCCCCCAAAAGTTTGCACAGCAAGCAGCGCTTGCTTTGCAGAGCTCCTACCCCTCGCTTTCGGCACAATGCTCGCCAGGAGCTGCAGCAGGTACTGCTGCTCTCCTCTTGCAGCCTGGCGAGGCTCACGGTGCCAGCCACGGCTTCTGCATTGTCTGCTGCTATTTCTCTCTTTTTATCCTCAGATTAGCAATTATTGTCAGGATGCATCCACTCCTTTCCTTTTTGCCTTATCTGAAGTATCGGCATGGGTGCAGGCAGACGATGTCAGTGTCTGTCGGTGGATATGGCACTTTCCGGCAAAAATGGGCTCGGCAGGGCTGGAGATGGCTGGAGCTTCGCCTTGCTCCCTGGCTGTTGATAAAATTCACAAATGAGAGCAGAAATGAAGATGTATCCTTTCCCGTCTGCAGATAAACCAGGCTTTTTTTGTAAATTAAAGTAATTCATTGTGCATCTCCAGACAAATGTGTGCTTGTGCATTGTTATTAATATGGTCTCTGTTTTTCATTTGCTTTTTTTCTGCAGCTAATTACCTGTCAGATAAAGAGTTATCTACTATTTCATGTGCATTGAATAGCTGTTTAGGTAGCAGGCAAAAGGGAGGGAAGATGTAGGGTGTTTTCAGACTGGTCTGAGTGGAGTCAGGTACACAAACCATGCAGGCAAGGGAGGGGAAATGTTGCTTGGCTTGAATACTGGAAATTCCCACTCCGTAACTGGGATGGCCCCAGGTGATCCAGCTGGCCCCATGCAAACATCAGTATCTCAGCAAAACCCAGGCACTGTCCCAAAGCCTTCGGCCATGGAAAAGCTATTGGTGCTCAAATGCACAGGGTGCTGAGGTGCTCGGCCCTGGTTTCAGTAGCAGCAGCTATAGAAAGCCCGACTGCTCTGATCGTGGCAGGTGATTTGTGCGCTTTACAAGAAATGGTATTATCTTTACTAGCAGGGGATGTATCTCACTGACCATCAGTATTTTCTTGATTCAGGATAAAATTATTAATCTCCCAGACATTTTAATGCAGGGAGTGCTGCAGGGAGAAGGGGATGACTGCAGGTGGACAGTAGATTCAGCAGAACCAGGTCCAGTAACGCTGGACCTCTCTCTTGTGCTCATCTCGGTGAGGAATGGGACTCACACGGCACCCATGTTTAGTGCTCTCGCAGTCCCCGCATGGATCAGACCCCGTGCATGGGATGGACAGAGCTAATTGTAATGCTTTGCATGGACCTTGCCAGCGTCTTGTCTAACCAGGGACTGCAAGCACAGATGGGAGCTAGCATTTCCAAAAGGCTTGTTTTGGGAGAGTGGGAAAGGTGCTTGCAGGGAAGATGGAGAAGGCTTGGGTCTGAGTTTGCCATGAGAAGTGGGATGCTGAGCTGCTGCCTGGCTGGAGAAACCATCAACTGCTTGTTGCGAACATCTTAGTAAGGGTGATACGTTGAGGTCCAATATTTTTAATGACATTTCTGGTTTCTTTTAGTAACCCCACTTGCTCAGCTGAGCCTTGGCATAGAGTTGAAAACGTCCTTTATGTTTATTTTCTCTGCCATACTTTGGCTTGTGTGGGGCTGATAAATGAATGAATAGCTGTTGTGCGATGCAAGTGGGCACGTGTGAGATGATTATAAGCACATTAACGGAATGAATTATGTATACAGTTATAAGAAATTATCGATCTGTTGGGTCCTAATCATGCAATTACTCATCAAATGATCTATTTCTCATGCCTTAACCCTTTGCAATCCGTCACAAAGGGACGTCATGTACAAATTGTGACAAGTGGAAACAAACGGGTTTTATGGGTGTTGCACTCACTCTTTGGATCTCGTGATAATTCTGGTGGGAATCTGCAAATCCTGCAGGCACGCATATACTGGCAGGTGAGTAACAAGCACCCGTAAGGCAACAAATCCTCCTGACATATGAAATTGCCAGGCCTGAATGCTGCCAGGTCAGTGGGATGGTTCTCCCAGCTGCTGGGCCAGGGCCAGCAATGCAGCTGGCACAGTGCAAGTGTCCGGCAAGCCCAGCCTCCTCCTGCCTTGCCTCCTGCCATCCATGACCAGCCCACAGTCCATGCACAGCTCCGCACCGAGCTCAAGTGGAGTTTACTGATGGAAACAGCTCCAGAGCCAGCCTCCAGGGACCCCACGAGGTTTGTGTTGCTTTCAGCAGAATAATGCAATTCCTCATATTTTATTAACTGAAATAACCACCAGTCTCTAGCTGTTAATATATCCCCCTCCAGATTTTTTTCTGACTTTCCAATTATTTCAGCTCCTTGTATGATGCTGACAGAAAATATGCTTTAGCATAGTTTGTTCAGGGTGCCGCAAGCCTGCAGGCGCGTTAACTACCGGGCATGGTGAGGCACAGGCAGCTGGTGCTTCCCATGGCCCCAAGCCCCATGCCACACTGTCAGCCCACCGCATCTCTCCATGGGCTGCTCATGCATCGTCAGAAGGCTCCCAGCCCTGACACATCCCTCACATCCACCTTAGGTCACATTAAAAATTATGGTAACTATTGGAGAGATTTACTCTCGATAAAAAAATGTGTGACTGTTACGCCAAGTTGTTGCATTTTTCTGTCTTTTGCTTTAATGGGTGATAAACCTGACTGACTCTCTGCCTTTAGACAACTCCACAGGATATTAGTTGGGGTGGGATTGATTCCCCCCCCACACACACACACACTTTTTTAATGCAGCAAGCACCTGATGACTTGAAGTTACGAACTTTGAGTTAAATTATGAACCTTTTAGTTTTGCGATATGAGGAGTATCTGAAACCTGATTTGCTACATCAAACCACATTAGTTGTGTTATGTTATTTTTCTAAAAACACATTTCAGAGAAATAACTCCAATCTGTGTTGCATTTTATAGAGCAAAATAATTGAATGGCGGCTGTTTGTAATTTTAGCAATCTCTTAACCTTAATCATATTTAATGGCTTTTCTCTTCAGGCTAACAGGAGGGAAAAAAACATATTTCAGCTCCATTATATAACAGCACTACAGTAATGCACTCCTGGCTCTGGCAGGCACTGTAAATTCCTGCTTTCTGAATTGTTGGTTCAGGACAATCATTCAGCAGGGAATTACTTTCTCATCTAAGAAATAAATGAGATGTTAAACTAGTTTTCTGCTTCCTGCGGTAGGAATGTGGCAGCGTGTAGGCCCGCAGAAGGCAAAAACAGGCACCCAGCGCCCAGCCTTTCAATAGGGAGTGAGGAAAGGGACCTGGGGCGAGGCGATCGATGACATATCCGGGCAAAAGTGATATATCAGGCAAAATCAGAGCAGGCAGAAAAAGAGATGGGCTTGCAGGCACAGCACGGGCGAGCCGGGACATGAAAGCAGAGGGAACTTGGCTCAAAGGTGCCGTTGGTTGCTCACCGCAGAGATGCGGCGATGTGTGCACAAAACCCCTGGCCCCTTCCCTTTCCACTTTGTGCTGGGGCTGGCTGTTTGTAACCCTCCCGAGAGGAAGGTTCCTTGGGCTGTGGGGCATCGTGCCCTGGAGCCTGGGGCTGCACAAGCCCAGAGGTCTAGCCCCCACGCTCAGATTGCTGGACTTTGCCCAGCAGCTTTGCATAAGGGAAAATCAGAGTCATTAGTGATGGAGTTGTTCTTTGCTGCTGGGCTTAGAAACCAGTGTGTCTTCAATAGGCTTTTTAAAAAGCCAGCAAAGGACAGATATTTATAAGGCGGTACCTGCCGGAGCGATGAAAGGTTTTATTTTGGGGTTGTTTGTATGTTTTTTACACAGCTGACTGAGTCAGAAACACTTCTGTGGTGTTACTAATTAAAATTTCAGTTGTCTTGGTAATTGAAATATGTTGCAGGGATGAGCGTCTGGAACTTCTCTGTAACTCGTGATCACTGCCCAGTTGTTTTTAGACACTTTCACTGCGAAATAACACAAGGAGCAGACAGCACTTGTGTGAGCAGTGAAGTTCACAGGGTCTGCAAAATGGGCAACCTGTGGAAACGGCCACAGAGCCGCCTAGAGATACAGCTGGTTTCTCTTTTTTTTTTCCTCTCACATGCGCATCCAGACTGCAGGGATCCCTTTGGGTGCCTGTTAGACGAGCAAAGTCCCAACTGCATTTGCAATGAGACGTGCCAGCAACTGACAGGGGTTCCCGGAGGTGCAGGAGCAAGGGCATGGGAATATTTGGGGCACAAATCAGCCAAAGTCCCGCTTCGCCTGCCAGCACAGCTGCCTGCACAGACACCTGGTGAAATACCTGGCTGTCATTATGGACCCTGGGTAAGGATGGAAAAGGAATCAACTTAGTAGCTGGTATGTGTGGGCCAGATTCCCCCGCCCTTTTCTTGCACCATTTATTACTCTTGTTCCTCTGAGAATTACAGTGCTGCCAGGAGGAATAAACTATTGTATCTTGGTGCGAGTAAGGTGGTTAATTTTTCCCCAGCGGAGCCCTGTTCCTCCGAAACTCTGTCCCATTGTACCCATGAAAAATAGGTTAGTATAATTATGGATACCAGTCCAGGCAGCAAAGGGAAGGCACGATGGTGATTAACTCGGTCTGTGTGGGAGAGGTCACCTTTTCTTGCCCTGGCATGAGAGAAAAAAGTCCCTTTTTTTTTTTTTTTTCTGCCCCCAAGACATGCTGGAACTACATGAGTGACAGGGCAATATCCATGACAATATGCAGGGTTTTGAACGAGATGGCAAAGAGTCAAAGAAATTTCCCTGAATTTCTGGTTTCTCTCAGTTGGAATATTAACACTGTTTTAACAGAGTTCTTTATATTCCATTTCTACAGATGGATATTATTTTTTAGAAAAAAACAATGGCATTAAAAAGGAAGACTCCACCCCCACCCTCCCCAGGTTCTGGCTCCCATCAGAGCAAGCTGTTAAGAGGTTTTTGATATATCATACGCAGTAACAGCTCCTGAAAACTACCCATACGGTGGAGAAGTCAATAAACCAATCTGGCACGATGTGGTGTCCTGTTAGTCTCCGCCAGACAGCTGGTGGACCAAGGTCAAGGTCCATGAGGAAAAGCGGTTTGAGAGGGATGGAGAGTCCCCAAACCAGATGCAGCCACCTGTGCTTCAGCTGCGGGACGTGCCTCTCTCCGAGCCTTCCACGTGTATCGTGCATCGAAGGATCAGCCCTAAGCAACCCCCAAATGACTTAGGTAAGAGCTAGCAAGAGCTGAGGGGGGAAAAACATGTTCAAAACTTCTAGTTTGCTTTTGTTCCTAAAAGGTTGAAATTTTGGAAGCTGGCTCGTGTGTGAGAAAAATCTTCTTTGAAGAAAACTGCTCCTTGCAAAGGGAAGGTCGTGTTGTGGCACGTGGCATGCTGCAAATCAGGTACTGGTTAGCTGAAGGGCCATGGCACGAGAGTGTTTAGAGGAGAGGAGGGGGTGCTCGCCTTCTCCCTCCCAGCGGGGATGGCCCAGTGGCTTTCCCACCTCCCGCTTGCGCAGCGCAGGGTATGAGGGAGCCTGAGCTGGGCTCAGCTGACAAGTTGAATATGATGGTCCTTGACCAAGGAACCCACACCCCTTTGCACTCAGCAGCATCTGAGGCTTTGCTGGAGGAAAACGATAACTGCCTTTTTATTCATTTCAATGGCATCATGAAACAATAAAATCAGGTTTGGTTGGCCACATGGGAGTGTCATCCGTCAGTAACTTGGAGCATGGGAGCGTGCTGAAGAGTTTCTTCCACTGCAGGCAGAAGGCATTATTAAAGAAACTAGTCATTTAAAAAAATAGTACAAATAACCTAGTTGTCTGGTGAGCCTAATGGCTTTATTTTCCCATTCTCCAGCATAATAAGAGCAGTCTGGGCTGCTTGAATCTACCTCTCCGAAAGCCTGATTGTTTTTAAATGTCTTTTCTAACCACTTCACATAAAGCCCATAAATCTGGTTTGGGGTAACTGAAAGCCAGGCTCCCGAGCTCCCTTTTAGGATGACGCATCTGCACGTTAATTTAAAAACATGCCGAGGAAGACGTAATCCTTCAGCCTTTAAATGTGCGGTCGCTCGCTGTGCTGGAGCAGGGTCCAGGTGCTGGCTTCTGGTCAGCAGCTAGTGCAAATGCTCCCAGCGGCAGTGACCACCTGCGGCACCTCGGCACGCTAACAGGTCCCAAACAAGCACCAAGGCATCATGTTCCTGGCCGCAGTGTATCTGCCCTTGCTTTGGAGAGGTCTCAGGAGATTGTGTACTGGGTGACGGTGTCCAAAGCATGGGGCTGGGCTGCTCAGCTCCCCGGCGTGCCACAGGAAAACGCACGGCCGGACCCAGCTACACCGGTGACTCCGCACAGGAAAAATGTCAGAGACTCGAGTGGCCAAAGGTTTTATTGGGGTGGAGACCCACAGCCGGGCACAGCCAGGGCTGCTTTCCAACCTCGCTAACATACCAGCTGGGGTGCTAACCCACTCCAGCTACAAGAAGGGGAATTTGGGGAGAGCCGGGTTGTTTTGGTGACTAGAAATGGGACCGACATGGAGAGAGAGCGGCCAGTTGTTTGAACTGCTCTGTTAACACTCGCATCCCTTTAAAAACCAGAGATACATCCCGTAATTAAATGTAGCCTATCTTTTCCCCTCTTAAATTAAATGATGTCTGAAATGCTTTGTGACCTTGACCCTTAGGCTGCGTTTAACCTCAAGCGGCACAAAAACATCACTTTTTTTTTTTTTTTTTTTTCAATCTACATACTGTTTTATTTCCTCCTGGGAAGGCAAAATATTAACTATGTCTGCTTTGGCGCAATTTTGATTCAATTGGCCCTCTACCTGAACTGCGAGACGAAGCTAATGCAAGGGGATAGAAGTCAGGCACGACTTCCGAACAGTTTTCTTTTAAGCAGCCCATTACACATTAACCTGCAAGGCGGTATGTTTTAAGAGAGCCTTGTTCGCCACCTCAGAAAAGTCAAATTAACATAATTTCTGGAAAAGAACAATGGGGATAGAGACTGTTAAGCTTTGTTGATTGAACAGGTAAGTTTCAGTGGCGTGATCTGCTGAATATTCATACTATATTGTTTTTGACATTTAAGAACTCAATTATCAGTTGACTAATCAGTCTTTTACAGTACGTTATTTTTGTGATAGAAAATGAAGCGCTGGTAAGCCTCAAGGGAAATACTATTCAGATAGATTTTTTGATTATATTTTTTTCTTTAAGGCTTTTTTTTCTTTATTAAATGGATTAATTTAGCACTTCTACTAGCAAGTGCCTAAGAGCCCTCTGTCAAGGTGGGTAGCTTTCATCCAGGCTTTCCAGCACAGGCTGATTGTGCTTCGCAGCACCCCCCCCGGTCCCAGCACAGGGTCCGACCCAGCAGGCAGGGGCTGGACGGTGCTCAGTGATGCTCAGAGGAGGGGAACCAGCCCGGACCCATTCAGGAGCTTTCCAGCCCTGGGCGGGGGGCAGCACCCAGGGCAACAGGACTCCAGCATGCTTTGCAGCCTCTCGGTGGTGCCACGGGACTATGCAACAGTAATAATGATTAAGACTGGGGAAATGGTGGCTAATGAGCTCCCTGCTGCTTTCGCCTCAGGGAGGAGTCCCAGTGCCCAGATGGGAAGGGTCACTTGCTTTTTCTTTCTTTTTCTCGGTGAGGATGCGATTGCATCGCCTACGGCACACGTGGTACTGCATCCATACTCATCTCCACTCGGGTTTAAAGACGTGGACATGTTGCAGTCCGTACTCCTTGGGCAGCAGCAGCACAGAAGGAGAGAAAAGCAAGGCAGGGCTCTGCTGTGGTCTGGACGTCCAAAAGAAACGCGAAAAGGGTGGGGACCTCAGCTAGTAACGACTGCTTTCAAAGGTATTGGAAAGCAGGGAAGGAATGGGAACTTCCAAACATCAGTAAAGGACCCCAAACCTTGTCCTTTTCCTTTCTTTCTCTTTTATTGGAATATATGTTGAAAATCAAGTAATGATCTTTGTTTAGATCATTTGTAAATTTAAGATTTGTAAAGAGAAATTTACCTCTTCCATCAAACAGCTCAGGGACCAGCTTTCTACTTGATAGATTATTTTGACATATTTACTCATAGCTATGTCTGTCTCAGCAGCATCCATATAAAAATCTCAAACTTTAAATTAATATGTAGGGACTGAGATTTCTTGCCTGCGGTTGAACAGTCTCTCAAACACATGCTTCTCCCTGGCTTTTAGTTATATTTAAGTCTAAAGCTGTAACCGCAACTCAGCAGCAAGTACATTCTTTTTAGAGCAAAAATGGAGGTGTCATTACACAGCGTTTGCTGTCAGAGTGTCTCTTCAGGAGAGGCAGGTCCCGGTGAAGGCAGTTGGGCTTGGCCAACCCAAATGACCATCGTGTCAACGGTGCACTCACTTTGCTGTGCTTGCTTCGCCGTGCTCGCTTTGCTATTCCTCTGCTCTGGCTTCGGGATACAAAGGGTGGGGGTAGGAGGGCTCAGACGATTCCCTGCAGGTTTATTTTAATCTATGAAAGAAAGAAAGCACATTATTTCACCTTCTTGGAATGTGACAGTTATTAATAACCCTATTAAGAGCAATACTGTTCGGCTCTATTTAAGCAGGCGATGCCCGAATGATTGCCGAGGAGCAGGAAGGCTCCCCCGACTTACAAAGTTAACAAGATGTTGTGTTGCTAAACATTGTTTTTCGCTTTCTGTGTTTTTAACGAGCTCTGCTAGGGGTGTTGCAGGTCAGATCAATAAGAACACAGGCCCCCTCCATTGCCGCTAAGGAGGGGGAAAAGGACAGCAGCTAAAGAATTTCTTACCATTTTTTAAAATAAGCTCTTTCCTTTACGTTCGCTTTTGTTTATTGCATTCTTTTAGAAGTATTTTATTTTTACTTTTTTGTTTGTTTGTTTTAAATGAAGCTTGGCCCTCTGACAAGCAGCCTGGCATATTGCAAGGTGCAAGGGTGGGGACTTGGGTGGGTGCTGTGGTCCCCGCTGCTACACAGCTTTGCTTTGATGAGGCGCTCTGGGCAGCAAAGGCACTGTGACGGTGTTTATCAGCTTGTTTTTGTAGGGTTGCAGAGGGCTGCAGGCATGTTGCTCTGCTCTGTTATCCCAGGGGTTTTTCTCATGGTGCTGCAGATGCCTGCAGCTCGTTTGTCAGGTTGCTAAGGCTGCTGCAGACCTGCACACGATCTACTGCTTGTGGGCTGGCTCCTGAACCACCAGGGAGGTAGAGCAGCAGTGCAGAGCATGGTGGAAGAGCCAGAGGCAGCCGGAGAGCCTCAGACAGCTCCTCTGCAGCTTCCGTAGGGCTGCGCTTCTCTCTGCAGTTGTTCGTTGTTTAGGGTTGCTGATGAGCCATGCCGGTGGATGAGGGGTTAGCTACTATCGGCTGACTATGTGGGGCACAGCAGCATCTTATTATAAGCGTGCCTGGCAGGGCTTGGTGTTTGCTTCTTTACTTAAAAAAAAAAAAAAAAAAAAAAAAAAAAGAAAAAGAAAGAAAAGAGCGTTGTGTCTTGGTTTTTTTTTTTTTTTGTTTGGGAGGAGAACACCAAGATTTGTAATTCTTTTTAAAGCTGGTATTATATCCACATCCATGTATATGTGCAACCGCTCCTTTATCTCACAGGAGAATAACAATGTCTAGTTTTACAGAACTTGAATAATTCATCAGCATAAACACTTTGTGCCCAGCATAAGATGGCCTTCTCTGAAAACGGAAGCAAACCCAGAAAAATGTTAACAAATAATTAGATTTCTCGGGTCGCTGGACAATTTGAGGAAGTTGTTTCTAAGAGCTCCAGGCTGCTGATAGGTAGGGGTTGCCAGCAGCAGCTGGGGGCCGGGGTGTACCGCCAGTGCTGTACCTCCAGACTTCAGACAGCATCAGCCCCCTCTGTTGTCTGCACAGGGCGAGATATTTTCTTATCATTTACCATTTTTTCATGGTTTTCAGGTTTTCATTACATTCAGGTTTGTTGGGGAGCTGCTGAGCGATCTCGCTGTCCCTCACCTGAGCAGAAAGCAGATATAGGACAGATAACTGGGGGAAGGGTGCTCTGGCTCCGCACTGGACCACAAGATTTGTGTTTGATTTCTCCTCTGTCAGGTAACTTTTCAAAACATATTTGCGTTTTGTTTCAGGTAAGCAATGCATTCCTTAGGCCCAGCTACCTTTTCTCTTTTTCAGCAAAGAAAATAGGCACATTTTCCTCTTCAAATACCTTTATTGTGCAGTAAGGAATCACATCATCATTTAATCCTGAAGATTAAAACCTCATGTTGTCAGGGGACTCCTATGTGCAGCACTTATTTTCTTTGCACTTATTTGCTTTTTCCTTTCTGATGGATACAGCTGTCTGTTTTTCTTGTCACCAGCCAGACCCCTTCGTACCGATGCCAGAGCTATTACTCCATCTCATTGCCACTCTGCAGAAAGAAGGTATTAAGCAAAATAGCATTCTCAGAAGCAGGAATTGCTATTGTTAGCAAAACAATACCTGCAAAATAATTTCCTCCTGACTGAAGCCTCATTTCTCCCAGCAGCCAAATGGGAGGGACGATTTATTAACTGGTGGTCGTGCTGGCTGCTGCCCCTGACCCTACAGTGATGCTGCCTTCTTGGGGCTGATGGCTTAGCTGGTAAGGAGAGGTAAGGGAGCTGCATCCTGAGCCGTGCTCATAGATGGGCGAGATGTTTCCATGCAGGGCTTTTTTCCCCACTCCCGATATTGGCACTTTAGAGGTAACTTTGCCGCTGTCCAGAAGAATTTATCTGAAACAAGTCCCAAAGTACCAGTTTGCCTCCACTAGCAAACCGAAACATTCCTGTGTATCAAAAGCAGGCAAGAAAAAAGGACAGACGGTCGGTCATATGGGGGGCAAAGATGTGGGGTTGTTGGGGAATATTTTTCTGACTGCAAAAGAGAAGGATGCCGTGCCTTGCAGTAAACAAGCCCAAGTTCCCACGGTGGCAGAGCGCCAGGCCTGAAGATTCACTGCTCATTTTTTCAACAGCAACAATTAGCTTCTTGAGCTAATGAGGGGTGTCATAAGCAACCATGAATAATAGTGCTTAGGGACTCTTGGCAAAAAATGGTGGTTTGATTTGTACAACCACCGTGTCATTAAAATCAAACTGGAGACTCCTTGCACAGCAGTTTCCTTGCTGATCTGTTTCCTGGGCAGACAGGCTGTGACGGCTGCGGGCTGTCAGGGGCAGAGATGGAAGGGTTGCAGGACTAATGCCCAGGTGTCTACAGGGTCTGTGTGTGATGGGTTAGGCAGCTTGGTTACGGGCATCTCTGAGGAGTCCCTGGAGGAAGCAACGATCTGGTTCTGCAGAGGCAGTCGGAGCTATCGGAATACGATGGCTGCATTAGGAGACAGGGAGAGACCCTTCGACTCCATCGACAGGAAGGAGAGGGATATCAATTCTATCTCTTTGAATTAATTAACTTTAGTCTGAAACTTGCAGCTTGGTTAAAAACATTATGGATTGCACCCACTTGCCACTCTGAGAAGATTTCTGTTGCTGTAGCCCTGCTCTTCTCCACAGGCTGCAAGCATCAGGAGAAGTGTCCCTTCCTCCACTCGGCAGAGCTGGGCAGCTGGGATTCGTGCACACTGCCACTCAAAGGGGGAAGCTCAAGAAGGTCCCTGGGGCTTTGCCAAGAGGTGCAAGCCGAGGAAGGCATCTTCCTCTGCAGGTGTCCCTTGTCCCCATGTCCTGGAGCCCCTTAGACCAGCCTGGCACGGCGTGGGCTGCTGGGCTGCCACGCCACCTGTGCAGCACAACGCAGTGCCACAAGCAGCCGACCCCTCCCTGTGCCGCAGCCGGCTCCTGAAAATGAGCCCTATCTCACAATCACAGGTCCACCCTTCGCTCAGCTGCTAAGCTGTGTGATGCCCTGGCAGGCTCAGATGCAAACCAAACTCGTGGCTCACCTTGAATGTGGCAAGCAGAGAGACGTTCCTAAAATGAAGGGCTGTTCAAATGAATTGGGCAGAGGACCCAGGATCGTGCTGAAGCATTCGGCACTGCCAGCTGTAACGTGGCCTTCACTCTTCAGCATCTTCCGAAGTGCGAGGCAGCATCAGCTCTCTGATTTTAATTTTATTCATGAGCTGCTATTACTCCATCTGGATCATGCGGGATGAATACTAATGGCCCTCTGGATTGTTTTAAGTGCAGATTTGAACCAGATACTTGCTTTCATTTTGTCAGGAGCTGTCGCTTCACACAGAGATTTGTGGCGTTTGCCTTCTAATGGATCCCACTCGGCTCCAGCAACGGACCCTGGTGTGTGTCTAAGGGTAGAGCAAACCTGCAAATGCCAGGGGAAGGGAGACATGGGAAAACCTCTCTAGACCAGTAATTATTAGCTCCGATGTGTAGTTACACAGGAAGACAGGCTCCTGAAGGAGGGTGGCTGAGTCTAAGGTGCTTAGCTGGGATCAGCGGACTCTGCCGGCACCACAGGCTCGCCGCCATGCTCCAGCCCCTGTGCAGCGATGCAGCGCCCCTTCCTTGGCATGTGCCACCCACCTGAACCGCCAGCCCTGCAGGGCAGGGACCTCCTCATGTGCTGCATGGCTCTGGAGGGACCCTCAGCCAGCAGCTCGTGGTACTCCTGTAACAATGATAGTGGTGAGCAGCGATAAATCGCTTTTCATGTAGACTCCCCCTTTCACTCTCCTGTCGCTGTTTCCTTCAAAGGTTGACCTATGCACCCCATAATCACTCCAGCCACTCTAGCTGAGGGTGCACCAGGGAGCATCTTGATCTTCCAGTGAGGCCCCCGCTCTCCTCCCAGGTTGCACAAGCTCCCCTGCTCCTTCTGTAATTGTGCTGCACAAGAGGGTGCACCCGGGTCTGCTCCAAGGGCGCTCCAGCCTTCGCGCTGCATCTGAGGTGGGAGTTATTCCATTTAGCAAAGAGGATTAATGTTTCATAACAAAAGGTAATTTATTCAATTGTATGCAAAAAAGGTAGCAGTAATGGCACGTACAAAGCTCGCTTTATTTTTGGCTATCGTATTATAAGTTTAAATCCTGTGAAAACAGCGGTAACTTGGTTGTGCAGCTTTGGGGACAACTTGACCAGTCCCAGCCTAAATTGGATTGCCTTAATTAAACACACTTGACTTTGACAGGAGAGGAACATGGCAGGCTTTCAGGCGGACGCACAGTCTTTTGAGCAGGCAACAAAGCGTTCATCTTGCAGAGCACCACGATCTCCCTCGCCACACCTAGAGCAGATCCTCGAGGTGAGCTGCGGGGATTTTCTTCCTCTGGCAGCCCCATTAACCAGCAACTGGTGTGCACGTCCCGGCACCCAACTCGATCCACTCCAGCATCCATGTGAATGCAAGGCTTGATCCAAAGGAGCAACCCTGACCCACAGGACAGCCGAGTCCAGACCTGTCCACATTGCTGCTGGGGCAATAGCAGTCACGTTGCTATAACCATGATGGACTTGGAAAGTAAGTATGGAACACGTAGGAAAAGCTAAGGTTGTCTAGTGGATGAAACTATGGGAAAAAGCAGACAGACTTTTGGGTACCCAAGACCATCTTGTGCTTAAAAGCTTGCCTTTATTCTAACCTCATCAATTGTCCCAGTGAGAGATATTACCACTCACCTTGCGTGGTGCATTGCTGCCATAGCTAACACTGCTATGCAACTCAAAAGAAACAATTTCTCCACCCTGATCTTATCAAGGTTATTGGACATTATCAGATCAAGACAGGTTGGTTTCTGTCAGTATAACCCTTTCTCCTGGTGATGATAGAGAAAGAAGTACAGAAGGCAGCCTGGTTTTTCAGACCTCCGCTAACTCAGGTGTCAATTTTTGGAGAATCCTTCTGTTCTTTGCTGTGCGAACCGGCCGCTGTTAGCCTGGAAGGTATCAGAAGACAGTAGGCACATAAGCTGGCCTGTCACTTCTGAATCACTTCCTTGACAGTAATCATCACTCCAAAGGAAAAAAAAAAGGGTTTTTTTCCCCAAGCATCCTGTGTGTGAGTTACTGCTCGAGTTCAGTGGCACCTCATGCGCAATGGTTTCTGTGGGTGCGGAAGGTTAGGAACTGATAGCAGAGCCTTGCAAAGCCTGGCACGAAGACAGCAAATGGATGCTGTGTTGGCCCCTGCCGCAGAAGGAACCCTTATTTGGGGAGACCTGCCCGATCCTCTGCTTTCACCTCTTCGCTGTGTTTGCCTACGGTTTGCCTTTATTAAGCAGTAACAGTAGCAATCAAGAATACCCTTGCCTACAGGACTTCTTTCTTCTCGCTGCTTTGCTATGGCTCTAAAGTTGCCTCCTGTATCTGTCCTACATGTCCCATTTCCAAGGTCAGCTGCACCACTGGCTGCTTTATGGCCTTTAAATGCACCTCAGCTGGGTCTCGCATCCATATCCATGACCTTCTTAGGACAGACATGCATCCTCCTTCTGCACCCTGGGTTACATCTCCAGACATCCACCACCAGCTCTTTGTGGGGTTCGTTTTAGCTCAGTGCCTATAGTCCAGTTCTAACTGAAAGCAACAGTGTGGGTGGCTCAGACAAAACAGATTGGTTGAGTTGTTTGGTTTTTTTAATCTAGACCAAATTGAACACAGAGAAAACCTGTCCCCTGCGCCCACGCAGAGGCTCTGCAGGTCTGAATGCCTACTGCAGGCTTTCCTGTGTCGCACTGAGAGCATCGCATGCCTCTCCAGTGTCTCGGCAGGTATTTATAGCATTCCAAGATCTTTTGTGTGGCATGAACTCTTGAAATAAGCAGGCCAGTAAGTGCTTTTACCTTTTGGGGGAGACTGTAAATGCCTCAGTATCTGCATTGATCCAGCCCTTGGGATTTGCATTAACTACTTCCTCCTCTCGTGACTTTCAGCTCCCGATTCAATTGCCAGCAAAGATACCTGCAGCACACTCAGTCTCGGCATCTTAACCTCTGGCTGCGCTGCGCGCCTGTTTCATCAGTCACCGCTTGTGCTTTGCAGCGATGGAGGGAGGTTTGGAGCCAGGAGGCACAACGCCGCATTCGCGCTGCCATGGAAATGCTGGTGCCCAGGCGAACACGGCCAAGGACAGCCTCGCTCCACGGAGGTCAGGATGCATCCCAGCAGAGAAGGGACTAACTGGTTCTTCTCCGAGGCAGGTGGCACTGGCCAAATCCTGCAGCTTCTGAGCAGGCACAGTGGAAGACGGGGTCCAGGGTGGATACCAGTCATCTCTGGTGCTCTCTCAAGCCAGTTGCCTCCATGTTATCCCAAAGCATCTCCTGATCTCTTCTCCACTTTCTTACTCTCTGACTGGTTTTCTCTCTGCTGTCCTAGAGAAGCTCTCTGGGCCATCCCGTGCTGAATGTGCTTAGTTCTGAGGCGAAACCCAGCCCCTGAGGAAAGGAGGTGTTGCATTTTGCAAAAGCATTTCTAACTGAGACAGCAATTCCTCTGGAGCTGTCACGTAACTGGCACTGGACAGTGAGCACAGAGCAGGTCAATAATCTAGAGTAAGAGGCACAAGATACCACTCCTGCCAGAAAATAAGGCTTGTAAAAACCAAATCATGCCACCACCTTGCTCGCTGCTGGTTTTGCTGAAGACAAAAACAGAGATGAAAGGAATTTTATTTCTGCCTGCACCCCCATTCCATTTTCACAAAAAACATTCTCCCCTGGGCTACAGACCCATCTGGAAAAGACACGTTTATAGGGAATTTCTAAGAGAGGATATATGAGGGACACCTTGAAAGTCCCTTTGCTCAAGGAACAAGGGGGCTCCTTCCTTGTTGCCTGCCAGCCTGCAGGTCCCCAGGGAGCCCCACGCCTGCCTCCCTGGCAAGCAGGGGCTCCAGCTTGTGCTGAAGGCCACGCTGTGGAAAATGCTTTTAAAATGCCTATAAAAGCATACTCCGGCATTAACCACATTGGAAACTGAATTTCAGCTTTCGCAGAACCAGTCAAGAAACAGTAGCAATGTCATGTGACTGGTCAGTGCAATTAGACACACCGTTCGGGGCTGATGAAGGCTTGGAAAGGGTCTGCAGAGCCAGCAGCGACAGCAAGGGGCTAATTGGTGGAGGGGGCCGTGCTCTGCATGTGGCTGCTCTGTGTCTCACTGAGGCAGAGAACCTGGGAAAACAATTCTGGGCTGGAAATTATCACTTTGTCAGAGAACTTTTTCTCCAGTCTACAGATCACAAGCAAAAAAGAAAAACCTTGGGAATTTAGGAGTAATTGTGAACAGTTCTCTGATTTTTACAGGCTCTTTGGTTGGCTGTCTTATGTCCCTCTCTCGTCTTGTCCATCCGCAGGGCTTTCCTGGCCTCCCTCCTCCCCTGGCTGGTGGCCCCAGGGGCTGAGCCCATGACCATGACCAGATGGCTGCAGCTGGTCCTCGCTCTGGCTGGACAGTGGCTGGGTGCGCAGCAGCAGCTGGCAATGCTCAGCTTAACCGGAGCTCACTTCGGGACCCAGCCCAGGAGAGCCAAGGCAGCGACATGGCTGGAGGTGCTGCTGGCTCCAGGTAAGCTCAGAGTGGCTGCTACGCCTTGATGTCGTTGGGTTTTGTGCACGGACTGCATCCCTTGAGCTCGTTGTGCTGGTTGTCCTGCTACCCGCTGCTACCAGGGGCACCGCTGCGGCTCTGGCTGCCCACCCAGCACCAAAGCCAGGCTGCCTTTGCTGAGTCTGCTCTGCCCTCCTGAGGTCGGGGTGCCAATGCCACCAGCGTCAGCTATGATTCCATAGCAGTCTTTGATGCTTTGTGCTGTTTCTTGGATTCCAAAGCCCTGCCTCTTTCTGCTGAGCTCTCTGAATGCGGCTTCTTGCCTTTGCATTGTTTCTGCAGCTCACTGCGAGCCTGGAGGAAGGGCGCTCTGTTGGGACGCCACTTTTATTGCTGCTTTGCTGGCCGTGGCATCAAAGAGAATAGCAGATAAATTGTGGCTGGAGACAACGAAGGGTAGCGTGCCTCTGGGATTTGTACCAGATCCAGGACTGCGCCATGCAGTCATTAATGATCTAGAAAAGCAATAAGCTGTGAAGGAACACAATTTGCTGATGACACACGGCTGTTTAGAATAGGCAAGTTTGAAGAATAGAGAGAAATTTTAAGGACATCTACCAAAGCCTGGTGAACAAGCACCTGGCCTGGAGATGACATTTGGTCTGTCCAATGCAAAATGATGAACAAGGATTGCAATTATCTGAGCCATTTGCATACATTTCTGTGTTCTGAGTTAACCCTGTCAGCTCAGCAACCTTATATACATCTATGTTAAGAGGAAACCCCTGCACCGATAATCCAAAAAGCCAAGATAGTACTTTTTAAAGCATATGGCGGGGAAAAAAGCCAACCCTGAAAATATGATATTTTAAGGTAATGGCTTATTCTCACCCAGAAATGTATGTTGAGTTCTGATTGAGAGACCTCAAAAAAGATGCAGAAATAAAAAATTATAGTAATGCTTTCCTGAATAAGATATAATTGCTCTGTGAAATTCCTCACAATGAGTTATTACTGATTTCAAAGTAGCCGGCATAGTTCATAGAAAAACAGATGAGAAGATATCTTCTTGGGCTCACAGTTCAGTCTGCTGCACTCAACAGCACCTTTGTTACAAAGGCTTTTGTGAGTTTTTTTCTGCCCAGTGTTGAGAGTCTCTGCTTAAGATAAATTGCATAAAGGATACGAACTTGTCTTTGTCAGGCTAAAATGCTAACCTCGTGCTTATGGGACTCCAGGAGAAGTTTCCCTGATTTCAGAAATATCCATTCCAAAACTTTGTGGTTGTGCTGCTAAAGCAGCTGGCAGTGGCGATTGCTGCAGCTGGAATGCTGGAACAAGCTGGCAGGGCAGTGAGCAGCTGCAATGTTGGGGGGAGCACTGAACCAGGGTGTGGGTGCTATGAACTGGCTTCCCCACGTGTTCGAGAGGCTGTCGGATAATGCAAGAACTCCAGGGCATCTCCTGGTACAAGCATCTGCTTTGGGCCATGTTAGTTCTTCCTCAGATCTTGTTTCAGTGAGTTACAAAGCCTAGCCCTGTGTCATCGTGTTTTGCATGTCTGCAGACTTTGCGCCCTGGAATCTCAATTCTTGCATAGAGAAATGTGAAGAGAAAGCTCAAAAGGAGACCAGCAACCTAGAGAATTACAACAGGTGAACAAAGTTTCAGTTTGCCCACCTTGAGCTCCAATTCCCTTGATGCTCCCACCCTGTGACATTGCCCCTTCCTCCCTCCCCAAACTGCCGTGCCCCCAATTAAACCTCCAGCAGTGTCTCTGCAACATGCCATGGGGATGAGTTACCAGCTGGCAAGATTCATGGCACTGCTGCTCCTCTTGATAACTAATAATTCCCGAGCAACATTCAGCACTGCAATTTATTCTGGTTGTAAAACATGGGGAAGGTAAATCACAGGGAGTATAATAATTTCTTTTCTTTCTTATAAATCAAGCCACATCTAAAAACTCATCCTCTGCCTTCCCAGATGGACTCTTTCGTCTTGGAAAGGAAAGGGGTGAACTGTTGCAT
This sequence comes from Falco cherrug, assembly GCF_023634085.1. NCBI lineage: Eukaryota > Metazoa > Chordata > Aves > Falconiformes > Falconidae > Falco > Falco cherrug. Next base: position 7,693,032 of record NC_073713.1, read on the forward strand.
GTGTGCACGTGAGGACATGGTGGCAGGGCAAATCTGCTCAGGGGCTCGCTGAATTTTTAGCGTGCTTCCCCAGCCCATCGGCCACTCTGCAGCCATCCTAACGCTGCACTTCCCGGCGCGGTCTGTGCAAATTTCTTTCTCCCTGCCTTGCAGCAGTTATCTTTTGCAGTCTTAGGTGCCTTATACCCTGGGTTGCAGAGAGGGTCCTGGAGACATGGGGAAGTTGAGTGACTCGCTCTAGGGACACACAGTGAGTTGGCAGTAGAGCCAAGGGTGGTGCTTTGGAGAGAGCCTCACATTTTGTAGGCAAGAGCAGCACAGATACTGCTCCAAGCACAGAGCTGGGGGTTGAAACTATGTGTATTGAAATTACAGCTCTGAAAATTATTCCCTTTCTGGTGCGGGCAAGTCTTCCTGCCCCTGTCACCATCTGTGCCGCAAAGATAATTGTTGGGACACTGCTCATGGGACAGGACGGGATTAGTATGTTGAAAAGCACTCTCTGTTGGATTAGCTTTCCTCCCCTTCGAACTGATGACAAAGCTTGCTTCGCCTTCCGCAGAGGCAGTCACGCTGCCAGAGTGGTTTGGAAAAGCATGCCCTCTGTGCTTGCACAGGGCTTGGCTGGTGTTTGGAGCGATCTGGGAGCACAGAAACAGCCGGCATCTTTGCCACTGATATCCATGTCTTTGCCCTCCACTCGTGCTCCTCTCTTTTGTAGGAAAAAAAGTCTTCCCATTATTCAGAGCCCTTTCCTGTGCCTGGCTGTGCTGGTTATGGCCATTCTAAAAAACTGAAATGCAAGTTGCTCTTTCCAGGTTTCCAGCTCTCAAAACAGCTACTTGAATTCCCAAGATTGTGGGATTCAGCAGCAAAAACATCTGCATCTCTTACTAAATGAATGTGGATTTACCAAAGACCTTAAGTGAGATTTTTCAAAGGCTGAGTCAGGAATGACCGAGAAAGCCATCGCACATGTGTCCCTCGCTCTCCCGTGCAGCCCAGTGTGCAGTAGCTGAGGTCTGGCCCCTCACCAGGTGTTGGCAAAGCTGAGAGAGACCACTCACATTTTAGTGGCAATGTCTGGTCATCTCCTCCTGGTTGGAAATGTCCCTCAGCAGCCACAGCTTCCTCCCTGAGCCTGGCCCAAAGCCTAGCGCGGTGGGAGGAGGTCTGGGAAGGTCCAGCCCGGCTGAGCAGGGCTCCTTCCCGGGCCAGGCGGCTCAGCCCTGCTGATGAAATCCTCAGGCAGGAGACGGTAATGAATGGTAATTCTCTGAGCCCAGCATTGCTCTATTTTTTCCCCTTAACAACTGAACTGATTAGAGTGAAACTTTGACTTGATTAGTGATTATTGTCTCGGTATGGTGGTTGCTTGCAGCCCTTTCATTTTCTTGGTTTGCTTTTAAAAAAACATTGGCAGGCATTTCATGCCCTGATTTAATGCTTGGGCTCTCTGCTCCATATTCATTTCTCTTTCCCTTCTTCCCTCTCCTCCCGTGCTTAAAAGAATCAAATTATTGTTTTATTTTTGTTTACATGTACAAAGCAGGGACTTGTGAGGTGACTGTTCCCCTTGATCTGTATCACTGGAGGGAAAACGGGTGCACTCCGTCACGCAGGGGATGGGGACAAAGCTGCAGCAAGCCCTAATTACAGAATAACATGCAAAAGCAGCTCTGTATTTCTTTCTCCTGGGTTCCAGCTCAGTGAAGTCCTTTTCTCCTCGAGCTCTGACACATTGGAGGCTTATTCAGCATTATTTCTGTTAATTATTGGCATTAGAACAATTTCTGGAAATCCTGGATGAGCTCAGAGCTGTTACTATTTTACAATTTATTGCCTTCTTTCGTCCTCCCAGGGCTCCAGCCATGGTCAGGTCTCGCAGCCATTGCTTCGTCGGCAGAAAACGTGAGAGCACCCTGACCCACAGCGGCCGCAGGCTGGGACAAGGTGGGAGCCAGCCCCGAGGGAGAGCAGGCAACCAGGTACGGCCAGTCCGGAACACTAAATGCCTGCACGGTGCGTGGCGACGCTCACTGCAGCTGCCTGTCACATCCATGTAGGCTGCCATCCCAGGACAGGGACCCTGCAAGCCTCCGGGTGCCCCCCTTTCCCAGAGAGCCCCTCAGCAGGGGAGCTGGGGTCTGCTGGACGCCTGCCCTGCAGCTGCTGCTGCTGCTCCTCTTCCTTGGCTAACTGAGCCCTGGGCCCTTCCCTGGTCGGCTGCGATGCTAAATCACCTTCCCACCTTTCTTCCACCTTGCAAACACTAGGCAAAATATTTATAGCGGGGACGGGCTAGATCCCAGCTCCTTCTGGGAATGCAGCTCACGTGCCACATATTTCAATAACAATGGCTTATTAAATAATAACTGACATTTACCTAGCTGCTTCTTGTCCTCAGAGCCCCCAAGACTTGGAAAACTTTAATTAATAGTTGTTTTAATAGTTAAATAACCTTTATAACTGCATTTCATTTATTTCAGGCCCATCAGAAATAAAGTCATAATGATCTGAGCCAAGCAATAAAACACAACATCTGGTTTAATGTTTGTGGGTTATTTAATGAACTGAGGAACCTGGCAGAGGAAAGATATATTTATTTCTTTTTCTTCTTGTAAGAACTTAAGCTTTGTAGTGAAATAGTGCTTGGGTGCTCCCATTTCACCTCCTGCTTTTGGCTGTGTTTTCCAGCTGTGGGTTCAGCCTCGGGGACCCCCTCTGCTCGTCCCCCCAGGAGACCAGGCGCTGGGGAGCCTGGCTGCCTTAGGCACATACACGGACACAGCAGTGGAAGCGCCACTGATTTATCGCTGGGCGCAGTCTTTGCCATCTGTTTTTGTATTGCTCTTGGCACAAGATGAGTAGTTCCCATATAGCGCGCGTGCGCCTCACAGGCTGTAGAGTTCCTCCATCCACAGAATTTATTGTGAGGCAGACAACTGCCTCGGCACATCCTTCACACCAGCGGGACCCAGGTGACAGGCGGTGCCACCTCCAGAGGTTTCTGCCTGTTCAGGAGGCGACCGACCAGCCCTGGGCACCCACTGTAGCACCCGAGCCCACGGTGCCGCTCCCGCCTCTTTCCCCTGGGGCAAGCCATGTCCCCCGGTTCCCAGCTCAGCCCGGCTTGCTTCAGCTCAGCATCACCTGCTCATCCTCCAGCTTCTGACTCAGGTTTCCTTGTCCTTCTCAGCAGCACGTTATGATTATCCTGACTGACGTTGCTTAACGTGGCTCCCGCTCTGTGGTTCCCAGGGCACCGTCTGCACAATAAAATCAGCTTCCTCAAGCATATTTTGGCTACTCATGCTCCCCCCTCCCCGGCAATGTTACCTATTAATTGCGCAGAGAAAACATTCCAGAAACTTACTTATGCCCTTGAGCTATATTCGTGTTTATTTCCATAACTGTTTGATACAATATTTGTCTTTGCCTGAGATAGTTTGCCAAAAGGAAAGGGAGAAGGAGGAGAAGCATATGAGGGATTTGGATTGCCTCACATCTGCCTTTCTTTAAGCAGCCCATATGGGAAAACATATTCTTCTGCACAGAATTTGTTAAAGGTTTCGTAAAATGCATTGCATACACATTTAACACAGAACCTAGCAATATTTATATTTAAAATGGGTCCAAACAGATCCGTTTGGAGAGCATTTGGAAGACGTGGGGTGGCAGTGCACATTTCAAATGCAATAATCTCGTTAGCTAGCTCAGCTTGTGGGATCTGCTCGCGCCATGGATTTGATGGGAGGAGAGGAAGCTATCTGGCGTGTTAAGTATAAAAATCACAATGTATGCAATGTTACGAGCATATTTCATCTGTGAAGCTCCAAAAAGGCAACGTTATCCATGGTCCCCTTTAAGATAGAGTAGCTGAGTAAATGGGAATCGACATGAGTGGATGCTTCATCTATTTCCTTTGTGTTGGTGTAAATCATGAAAGGCAGCTTGCAAACCCCTCGTTCCTGTCAGAGCGCAGTTACTCACATGGATAGTCCCATCGACTTCCTTGCAATAACTCTTCGAAGTCATGATTCATGGGCTGGCCCAAACAGATCAATCCCATGGGCTGAGAGTGGCTTCCTGAGGGAGCTGGTGCTGGATCCAGCCCCTTGCGCTGCCCAAAACGACCGGTGCAAGCCCAGAGCAGCTGCTCCCAGGCTGGCACAGGTGTGAAACTGGTGGGATGGAGAGCAGAGGCTGATCTTGCTGTGAAGCCACAGAGTGGAGTGGCAGACACTGGTGCAGTGATTTCTCTGGAGCTGTCGGTGCGGCTATAAGTTTATTTCATAGGAATATAATTTAAAACCGTGTTGTTCTCCCCAGCATCCTCTGCGTGTTTCCGTGTGTGTGCAACCCCAGCGCCTAGGCATGGCTGGGTAGATGCAGGGGTCCTGCAGGTAGCAGGTAGAAGCGGAGGCTGACGAGCGCTAATCACATCCCATTAGCTGGTTTCAGACTTCACTGGGTTTTGTTTGGTCTGGTTTATCTGAATCTTTATTAGATAAGCTTGAATTGGCAACAGGGTGTTTGATGCAATAGCCTACGTGAGCTCCATCCGAAAAGGCAGGAGGGCAGCTCCCTAGCCCCACAGCCATCCCGAGCGTGCACAGCCAGCCCGGCCTGCCTGCCTGCAGATAATTTCATTTCATCTTGGCAATCTTCTGCTATATACTTAAGTAAACAAAGATCAAGCCTACTCACAACCTTAATTAGGCTATGCATAAATAATAGATTACTGGATTAGCCAGCAGTATACATGGGAGAGTAACAATAACAACAAAAAATCCTGCTACCTGTGTTTTCCTTGCAGCATAACCCTGTAGAGCATCCCTCTGCCCTGTCCCTTCCCATCCTAAACCCCTCATGCGCTCACTCACAAAACGAAGGGAACTATCCAAGCACTGTAGAGCAACAGGAGGATTGGATTGCTTAGAGAAGTAGAGGTGGCCAGTCATGCCAGGAAGAGATGGTGTGTGAAAGCGCCGCACTGTTCCCTTGGGATCAGCAATGTGTCCCGCTCCACTGTGCCTCGTCGATTTAAAGTTCGGCCATGGCAATGCCTATGGCAAGTCTCAAGAAAAGCAGGATGCTTTGCTGCTAGCAGCTGAGGAGACCCTTTGGGTCCCGTTCAAATGTCTCGTTTCCTTCCACCAGACCCCACGAGGCCCAGCCATGCAGCACCCTGGGAAGCCCAGCACCTCCAGCAGCTGCAAGTTCTGCCACAGATCTCGACTGACATGGAGACGTCGACTCCTTTGGGCAGAGCATCGGCTGTTGGAGAAGACAAAGGAAGGGAGCCCAGGCTCCCCTGCGGCATCGACAGCAGGCAGAAACGATCGCAGCCCCAGGCACGTTACTCACCAGCATCTTCTGTCCTGAAATGATGGAGCACTTCAGCCCCATCAAAAATAACTCCCCGGCAGCGGCAGTTCATCCTGGATCAGCAGCCCGTGTGGTCTCTATCTATCAACGCGTGTCCTATCCTAATGATGTGATAGCTGTGAAAAGTTGAGCTATTTACACAAGGTCACTTTATTAGTAGGGAAATCGCTCTTATGATAAATGAGCGCTCCGCAGCCTGTCACGGGCACTCTCCCGTCCCGCTCAGCCCCACTGCCACTCAGCTCTGCAGCCTTAGCAAAAAAATATGCCTTCAGTCAGAAAACACGGCAGAAAAATAGCGTATTTCTCCGCTTTCTCTTTGCCTTGGTGTAGCACTGGAGGGAGGGAGGGGAACATCCCAGCTCTCTATGGAGCAGAGGTGACTGCTTCTCTGGACCGCCTCGTTTCCCGCTTGCAGCAGCACGGGGTGACCAGGATACATGACCAAGAGGCATAAAATGTTACAAGAAGATATTTTTGCAGACAAAGTGCTGACACAGCACCATCTTTGTTTCTTAACCAGGGGTGATGTATGAATTATCTCAACCTAAAGCCTGAAATATACATTATAGGCTGTATCTTTCTGTGTTTTATTTGGGCTGTAAAGTGATACCTTATTATTTCTCCCTCCTGGGCATCCTTTAATGAATCTAGATTTGAAAGTGAAATATTTATTATATTTCAGGAGCTTAACCATGGAAGGAGAAGAGAAGGGATATGCAAATTTGCAAGAAAACCTTAAAAAATGGTCTCCTCTTTATCAAGGAAAAAATGGGCAAGCATGCATCTGTCGAGCTACCAAATGGCCGTCCCTAAAGAGGGATTTAACAGGGATGTGGGGAGAGGGTCTCTCCCTGGGAAACTAACCCCTTCTCACTCCTCTCCAATGCTTTGTTTGTACGTGAGCCCCAGTCCAGGGTGGCTTTTGGTGCAAGATGCAAAACGCTACCAAGGGTCCCCCTGAAAGCAAGGAACAGCAGGAGCCCAGGGTGCCTGCGTGGTGGATCCTGCACATGTCCCACAGCTTCTCCTGGAGATGGAGTGACGTCTGCTCCTGCTTAAACACATCCCGCGGCCCAAGGCACTGCAGAGAAATGTGAAGAACTGGGAGCTAGAGACATGTCTAATTGTTTTCCACTCTTCAGCGTGGTCAATGCAGTGGTTTGGGAAAATGCAGCAGAAAACATTTTTCCTGGAAATAAACCAGTCATTTGTAAACAAACAGATAAACCTAGGTTTACTGACGTAGTTACGTGCTGGCAAAAGTTGTCAGCAGCTCCCCCCTAACTGAAAGCTGAGTTTCACAGCCAGGGTGGAGGAAAAGGTCTGCAGCTGCAATTGTATCAAGATAAGCCCTGGCTCATTAGAATGAATGCCATTTGTTTAAAAATAGAAATATTCTGCCATCTTCCAGCAGCAAAAATGAAGCAAGCTATTAAAGGATTATGATTCTGTGACTTCAGACCTATTGTAGTCCTAATATTTCATGGTGCATTGACACAGAGTACATAATATGCTGAACAGCACTGTTGGCTTCAGCTGTGCAAACAATATGGTGCAGAAATAATTGAACTAAAAAGAAATTACAGCTATTCGGGGAGGTGGCAACTCTGCTTTGTTGCTGTGAGGTTGCAGGCACCAAGTCAAACATGAACTTTAAAAAACTAAAAATTAAAATCACTGGGTTCGATGCTAGAGAGATTTTCAGTGGATTCTCCTTTTGCTGGCAGTGCTACACCCACAGAGTGAGATCCCGTTTGTCAGCATTGTGTAAAAGCAAAAAAGGATGGAAAAATGAGGCCTCGCCTATACAGGGAATTGCATTCAGTTCAGGCAAGCTGGTGTGAATCTCTGTTTATGCTTTTAAGCCTCAGATGTATCATCCAGTTACCAGAGCTTAACAAGTCGCTGTTTGTCAGCTGTGCTGTAAGTAACAGTGGGTGTGCTCGTAACCCAGCGTAGAGATGGCATAAAACACAGCAGATTACACCTTTCATCTATTCTTATTTCAATTCCTTTAGCTTAAATGAGTTCCTAATCATTAAAGAAAATCCAAACGAGGCTAGTTTCCAGCAAAATAGCTGTCTGTACAGTCATCTTCCATCTTTACTGGGTCGTATTTCAAGTCAAGCGTGTGCAGGCAGTTCCTTGGATATCACACATCAGCGGGAAGATCCCTCCCTTGGTCCTGCCTGGCTGCTTTGGTGAGACATTGGGGTGGGGCAGAGGCGTCAGCAAGAGGAGGGACCCCTCCGGTCACCCCACCAAAAGCAGCCCCAGTACTGCAGAAATGAGTAACGATAATCGTGACACCTCGGACACTTCTACAATATCCCCTGCCTCGAGGGACTGGAAATGTGGGTCTTGCTGCTGATAATGATGGGGTTTGGCATCTGTGTCGTATCCACCCCCTGTCCCTGCACGAGGTAACCCACTCCTCTATCTATCTGTGCAGGCAGCCTTGGGACACAAACCTCAGCTGCAGCGTTCTCAGGTATTCCCATCCCATCCGAGTATCCCATCACGCCCTTGCCCTGCTCCTGCTCCCCAGCCCACCCGTCAGCACTCCACCAGCCAGCTCCTCTGCTTTTGCAGCTGTCACATAGTTTTGCCTGGGGTCACATCCTTCATCTTGCGGTACAGCTTGTAGTGCCCTTGCCCATGGCAGCGTCGACTGTGCCTGTCGCCTGGCTTCCCCGCCTGTCTGTGAAGCAGCTGATGCCAGCCACCCTTGGAGACCATGTGTTGGGTCAGGCGGACCCCTCGTCTGAGCTGCTCTGGCTCTTGCTGTGCTCCTCTGTCTCTCTGATTGTTTCATGTTAGGCAAAAAATAAAAGAGGAAGAAGAAGCGTTGCAGCAGTATTGAAACATTTCAGCGTTGCTGGATTGCAGCATGGCAATATTTCATTCCGAAATAGATTTTTCACTTGAAATTTGTTAAATGGTGGATGTCAGCTGGGAAACTCAATGTTTTGATCATTGGTGAGAGCCTGTTGGAAGGGGAACTTTTTTTCACAGCAAATTTAAAAGTGTCTGATTTCCAGCTCAGAACAAAGACATGTTTCGGCATGAGGGCATTGCTGCTAACACCTGTCTGTACTAAAACTGTCTGTCCGAAGGCAGGAGGCCTTTTTGCTCCCTCACACCTTTAGGGTCATGAAATGACGTAGAATTTCTTTGCCTCCTAAACACCCTAATGAGATGTCATTCATTTGTAAGAAAATGCTAATGCTGGTCATAACACATCAGTCTTTTCTGGATGAGGTGTTACTATATGTGTGTATATATAAGCTTGTATATAAAAATAGATATATATATATATATTATGTGAAATATATAAGGCATATGTATATATAAAATGTTTTACCTGTGCACTTAGCTCATTTAGCAATGGAGTTACCCACCACCTGGGTTTGAAAGGAACAGTCTTATCATCTGGAAAGACCGAGCTCTTTAGAGCTACTAGCTTGTCTCAGGGATGGATGAAATGTCGATGCCAGCGGAGCAAGCCCCAAGGCCTTCCTCCCTGGTGTCTGGTACCGCTCTGGCATGCCACGTGTGGAGGAGACAGTTGCAGCCATCGCAGGTATCTGTGTTGTAGTAGCACCCAAGGGTCCCAGTCCAAGAACACAACCCCAGAGCATCCTGCGCCATCACCAGCAACAGGCATCACTCTCCAGTCCTTTGCTTCTCCAAAGCAGAATCTGAACTGATGTGCTTGTGTTTGTGTTTTGATCAAATGGTCCTGTCACTCAATGTCAGACACAGCACAGGGGAAATCAGGGCTGTTCCACAGAAGGCTGCCCGCAGTGCCAAGGTTCCTCAGCACCAGCCCAGCCCTGCCAAGGGGCAAAGTCTTCAGGGGGACAGACATCCTCAATAAAATACATTTAGCTCAGTGACGTGCAAGTTACTGAGCAGTTTGACAGCCAATGGCATAAGAAAGTGGAAGGATACCTTCAAGGCAGATTGAGCTTTTGGCAAATGAGGTAAAAAAACTATTAATCAGGCCAGGACCTACAAATCCAAATGCAAACAAGGAATGTGATGCCTACTTGTGTCTTGATTCAGGTGGTGCTACCGAGATAGAGACTTAACAGATAATGCTATTTTGAGAAACCAACGTCCCAAATGCAGGCACGTTGTTAATAGGATCTGCCCACAAAAGCTCTTGCAGGTGAGAAAGTGCCAAACCTGAACGTGGGCTTGCAGGATGTGGGGTGCGGCTCCCAGGCTCCAGCAGTAACTGGTGGTGGAAGTCAACTTGCCCGCTTGTTGTTCAGCCAAAGGACTTTCCGGAGCATGTTGCCATCTTGACAGATCCTGTCACATGGCAATCTCACGTTGATCTTTTGCAATTAAAAATTGAAAATTAAGTGCAACTCCGATAGAAACCCGATTAAGCTATTACTGAAACACAGCCATCCATGGCAGGGAACACGTTGGCTGCTTCATCTGCATCTGAAACCTCCATGAAGAAGCGGCAAAAAATTGGGTATTCTCTTTGTACAGGTGGCAAAAAAAATCCCAAGGCTCAGGAAGTAATTCAACCAACTAGAATAGTACCATATATTCAAGATCAGCATTAGTTTTATCTAAAAAAAAGGACAGAAGGATCATCTGCTGCCATGGGGACCCTGGCTGTCTACTTCTCATTTCAGCAGCATGTATGCAACCCCTTGTAATAGCTGGAGCACCATTTTAGTCCCAGCACAGAACAAGCAATGGTTCTTAATGGTTAGCTAAGGATGCTTCTCGTGTGAGTCCATCTCTCTCAGCTCTCTGGGTGTCTCGGTGTTGTCTGGCAGCAGAAAGAACTCTCTGCCAGCTGCACAAGAGGGGGAGCCTCTTCCCCCGCACCAGCCGCAGCAACACCGCTCCCGGAAAATGATCTGTTTGTTATTGTCAAACCGAGAAACTGCTTTGTGACTTCACTGCTTGACATGATAGGGGCTCTTAGGAGATGGGGAAATTGAAGCCAGTGCTTTTTTTTTTCATTATTTGCTGGGCAATGATAAAGGGAAAGTGTGCAAGGTCTCCAGGTAATGTAAGACTCTGGATCTTCTCATGGTCAATCACAGTCCTTAACCTTTCTCTTTTCTGCAGCGAGCGCCCTTGGGACTGTTTGCATTTTGATTTCAAGGCTTTCTCTCCGAATGCAAACAGGCAGAGAGGGAGATTGTCATGCAAAAGCATAACTCCTCCTGAATTCCCCTCTCTCTTGGCATCAGTCAGATGAAGACAGATTAGATAATGGTACCATTCTGGAGTCTGGTGGTGTTAAAGTTTGTGCAGTAGAAATATGCTCGCTCCACTGAAGTAATAAGTGAGATTGTTCTGCTTTACACCATGTGACGATCTGGCTTAAAATACATCTGAGAGTTTGGTCATGTACATGTTATCTTCTAGCTATTTGGGTGTTGGATTGGGGGGGGTTCCCCCCAAAGAATCCATGCTAACCTCCACCTGCTGCAGAGAAACCACCACCAGTGTCAGAGCCGGCTGGACACGGGACAGCCGGGGCACGCAGCTCTCCGTTGCACCGTTCTGCTGTGTGGACCCATTGGTACCATTGCAAACACTGCAGCATGCAATTAATGCAAAAAAGGCAGAGGGCAGGCAGGTTGGGAGCACACTGAGATCCTGTCTCAGACCTGCAACCAAAGGCGATCACCCCTCTCTTTTTCCCCAGCTCTGCTCTGAAGGCGTTCACAGTGCCGTATTTATCTCAATGTCATTTTCTTTGAGATGTGAGCTGGAACAAATCCGGAGCAGCTGCTCCATCTCTAAGTGTCCTTTAGGGATCCCTTCAGCAGACACTTTGCAGGATATAATGATGACATTCTAACGAGCACTAATGCACATGTTGTCATCTTTCTGTATTTACACTTCCCACAGGAGGCATCGTTCTGAGAACGAAAACTGAGAGACGGAAACTTTTATGCAGAAACTTCAGCATCTGAGCTGGGCTTGGCCAGGGAATCCACCTAATTAAGAAAAGCTGTAAGGCAGGGAGATCCCCAGGCTGAGAAGGAGCAGTGGCTGGCAGCATGTGGAGAGGTGGCTAGGAAAGGACAGCCCGCCAAGCAAAGCACCCCGGTCCCTGCAGTTGGATTACACCAGGCTGTAAGGAAGACGGGGGTGAAAAAAGGATTATTTTGGGATACAGAGCCACAGCAGAGCCCACATCACTCCAGATCTCACAAACCTCAGTCTAACAATGTAACTGCAAACCAGGGACATTATGTATTCCAGCATATGCTTGCCTTCTCTCTGCTTCACCACAAATGATGACATGTGGAAGATATTCACAGCCTTTGTGTGGACGCTTATTAGCCACATCATTAAACAAACCCTGTAACGGGTTCAGTGAGCAACGGTTTCCCCTATCTGTCACAGGAAAGAGGATCCTGGAGTCACAAATGGATTCAAATGCTCTTCGTCCATGAGGAAACAACTGTAATAAGCTCTTTCCCCAGCAGGAGTATTATATACATACATACGGGTGCGTGTGTCTACACATGAATAAATAAAAGAGAACCTACCAAAAAAAATAAGTGAAATGAAACTCCCTCTATATATGCGCTTGGTATTTCATAATATAAGCAGTTGAAATGGATAAGGTCGCCACTTTGTCCTCTGCTTACTGATTTTATCAGGGGGAAGATTGTATCAAATAAATAATATATCAAAAGATTTCTCTCTTTGTCTTTTTGCTCCACTGTCCCTGCTGCATTACGCAAATCAGGAGTGAGGATCCAGCCAGTATGATAACTTGTAATAAATGGCTCTGCTTGTCAGTGGAAATTTTGCTGGCAAATTTCCGAACCAGATTAAAAAGTAAATTAGATTTCTTCTGGAGAGTTATTTTCAAGGGTTTTGTCTGCTGATGTTCTCGTGCAAGATTGCAGCTTTGCCAAGGGGGGAAGACAACAAAAGGCAAGGATAAAGAATGGAGGTTGCAATTATCCAACTGAACAAGGTTCTCTGGTGGAAGGCGCCTAATCAGAAAAGTCTCAAATATGCTTAAAATACAAGGTTCAATACAAAATTTATTTATAATCTGCCTCACCTGCTCAGATAAAACTGTTTCTAAAGCCACACAATTGCAGGAGACAAGCTGTAAAATGGAACAAATGGAATCAAATTGGGTATTAATAACAGCGAAGTGAAACAATAACAAACATGGGTCTTTTAGCAAAGCACAATTTCTGTTTTACAGAAAACGCAGATGGAACAGTGTGAGAGAGAGAAGCATTTTACCAACTGGGAGATGCAAGTGGGACAAGGGAGGTGGGAATACAAAGAAGTTGCATTACGCCCTGGGCATCCCCAGGACAGGGCAGGGCCCCAGGTACTTGCAGGTGTGTAACGAGGCACAGCTAACAAAGCCAGTAATGAGGCTGCCTCACTCCCAGGCAGGTGAAGTTATTTATGTCCGGGCTGGGGGGAGTGACCCAGCCCACCAGAGCTCACCACAGCTGGAGTCAATGTGGTGCTGTTCCAGAGCCTTTCCCTGGGATCCTGGGTGAGTCTCTTGGTCTTTGTTTCTCCATGTATGTGGTAGAAACGTTCTTGGTTTGGTTATTTGATGCGCGCCTTTAGTCCGCCTGCACACAGCCCCCAGCATCGTCTGTTGGTAACCTTGCTTAAAAGCTCAAGGAGTGACTGTAGTAGAAATAAGGTAGAAAATATGTTGGATATAAAGCTCAGATGTTTTTTGCATGTGTCCAGGAGCTCTTGCTCCAGCTAGAAGTGTAGGTAAATCTTACGTTGTTGTGGAAGTTTGCCATATGAATGTTATTCCAGTTTTCCGTGTCTCCGTGCTTTATGACCTGCTCGAGCTGTTGGAGGCAAGATCATTGCTGAGAAGCGTACCAGGACTGAAGCTGGGAAAAGGTATTTACCTTTAAATGTGTGTAAAGCCATTTGCCCTACACAGACTGGCTTGTTATTGCACCTAGCTGTTAGGAGAAAGTGATCAGTTTGCTGGGTTTGGCACACTATAGTGTTATGGTTTGAGACAGAGCAGCTGCTTTATTGTTGTTTACAAATATTGTGGGCAGGTGGCTACTTCACACCTTTGTTTGGCTATGTGTGTTTTGGTGGTCTTGAAACTTTTTGTACACAAACAATTCCTCTGTGGTTACAAGCATGCTCTCTGGGGAATACACCTGCTGATCCCTGGAGTAGCCCATGCTCCAAAATGGCTCAGGTGCATTGAAAACCTGAAATGAATAGAGAAAGCAATTCCTTCTCCTTCTTGCACGGTGCAGCTCTGGCACAGAGCAGGCAGAGGTGCCCCTGGCTGTGCACCGCACCAGAGCGGCCGTGGGCTGTCGGCAGGCAGCTGGCCCCTTGTGCCTGGCCCGGGGTGCTTCTGGCGACAGGCACAAGTCAGGAAGCAGGGCTGGGCTTGCCCTGCACGACCGCCTGCGTGGTAGCCATTGCCGGCATCCCTCGCCATGCCCGCTGTGGGCCGGGCTGCAGAAGGCGTCAAGCAGCTGGAACAGACCAAGCTGAAGCGTGCAGGGTCTCTAACTGCCCTGAAGGCTTACTTTCCAACTTTCTGCCTTTGTGACGTTACCATGCAAATGATCAAATTGCAGTAAATGGATGAAAAAACCATAACCGTACGGGCACCACATATGGCTCCTGGTGAGTGTGGGAGGATGGGGCAGCGCTGGGGTGTGCCCGGGGTCCCTGGGAGGCAATGCAGGGTCTGCACGGGTCTCTGCATGTACCAGACTCTCCTGGGGATGCTGCACCACAGCTGGCATCCGTTGGCATACCAGCTGTCCTTAGCCCTGGCTCCTGCCGGTAGTACTGCCCTTCATTTTGTATGTATTTGGGTAGCTGAGTTTTCAGGCTGCCTGGCTGACACAAGTGACGCACTCGGCCCGTGTGGGCTGGCTCCTGTAATTGGGGTCAATCACAGAAAAAAATCTGTCACAGCAGAAAATGCTTCTCAGCTGCTGGGGTTGCCACAGACAGCGGCACTCCAGGGACGGCGAAAGAGCCACGATGCCCTCCCTGCCCTCTCTCTGTCTCTCCTCGCCTGGTTTCTCTGCACATAGCTCCTCTTTGCTCCCTCTCTCCCCTGTGAAGCAAAGAGAGCGCTTGCCCTTGTGATGGCTGCCAGATGTGCTGCACTCCCGTCTGGGCTCCTGGAGCGGTCCCCTGGGCTGTTCCTGGGGCTTTCACTGCCTCTCTGCCATGGCAAGACCATAGTCTCCGGTTGCCTTCGCCCAGTCACGCAGCAAGGGATCAGCCTTGCTCCCCCACAAGCACCAGGGAGGTCTCTGGGCTCCCAGAGTGGGGGGAGAAGGTGTCCTTGCTCCCTGCATCACTGGCATCTCTGAAGGCCCTCTTGGATGAGCTCCTCTGACATATTGTATGGACCCCAACTCGTGCATCCACCGGAACACCCTCCTGCATCCACTGTGGGTTGCTGTCTAAGAGGGCCAAAGGCTATATAATGGTGGTAATTGGGTCTTACTGCAAAAAATGGGGGGGAGGGGGGAAGTGGCTGATGGATGTGCTTCAGCACGTGGAGCCCTCATCGGTACCCAGTGAGTGGTGCCCACTGCTGAGGGTGTGTGGCTGTCAGAGCTGGGCTTGCCCCCCTTGCTTCCCCCCTCCTTCCCAAGCCATCACGTGGTGGGACACACACCCGAACACCTTCCAAGCGGTGACAAAAACGGGGCGGTGATCTGCCCAGTGCACAAATAGTCTCCCCACCTCTTGCCCTTTCCTTGGGAACTCTGAAGCTAATGACCAGGCAGGAGCCCTGTGGCACCCTGAAAAGCAGAGCGCAGTCTTGCTCTGCTTTCCCTCCCCGTGTCCCCTGTCTGTCGGGGCTGAGCAGAGTTTGTAAGCTCACAAGCCATAGGAAAAGCTTGGGGTGGGGGGGAGGCTCCATTTTCTGTGGCGTTGCTGTTGAAATAAATAACTAAACACATAGATCATTCCTGCTGCTTTTTGCTAACCCTGCCAGTCAGTGACAAAGGAGCAAGGGACCTTTCATGGAGATAAATACAGTGCAAGGGGGTAATTAAAGTGACTGATTTCTCCATGGCAGGAGCTTTCCAAGGCTCCGCTTCCTACAGCATCCTTGCGCTCAAACAGGGAGACGCATGAGAGGTGCCAGTGCATTTCAGAGCAGCACAAGTCAGGGGCAGCTGCCTCCAAGGGGACCTCATCTCTCCAGTAACCCCTCATCAGAGGTGCTTGGGAAGCCTAGGAGGTCTGAAAGCAACCATTTAAACCCACATGTAATAACAATCTCACTTCCCTGCTAGACTTCACCAGCAAGACCTTTCTCATCTCCTTTCTCCCCTTCTCTGTCACCAAAACAATGTGGCAGGAAGCTTCACAGCTCTAAGTTGGCTGGTGGCTTTTTGCCCTGAGCTATTTTCATGCTCTCCAAAACAAGGGAGCCAGGAACTCTCGTGGCTGTCTCGGGGCCAGCAAACCTATGAATGAGGTAAAATTGCGCAACTTGGGTTTTTCATCAAGAGGGTTTTGCTAATCTGCAAGGAGGAAAGAAGGCCCTGGTAAAGGCAGGAGGAGCAGGATGGCTTTTCAAGGCTGCCCACATGTGTGGAGCAGGTCCAGGGTGTACTCTGAGCTGCTGCAGCTGCAGGCAGCAGCTTCTCCTCTAGAACAGCTGGAGCGCAGGAAGGAGGGGGACCCCATTTAGAATCACCGCAGCCCACCACACCACCATGCTTTGTGCTTCTTTGTCTCTGTGCAGCTTTGTTATGGACCTTCCATCACTTACCAAAGAGAAAGTGTGCCTCGTCTTGTTTACGAACAATAAATGGTTTGTGACGCTTGTTAATCATTACCCTGCACCTTTAGTCTAAAACCTTATCCAAAGCTGCAACCAGGGGTTCATTTAGATTTCTTGTTTGTAGCAATAATACCCTTTTAATATGCTAAATGAGAAAGCAAATGAACCTTCCTTACGCTTATGAGTTTTTAAAAACATCTCTTCTTTAGCGGTTGAAGGTCACTCTTCTGGCAGATTAATGCCGAACTATCAGGCCCCGTTCATTGTCTGGGGTCAGCGTTGCTGCTGGCACCGCATATTAAAAAGCACTGGCTGGGACTGGGGACAGCCTGAGAGCTGGGAGGTGGGCAAGAGCTCAGATGAGCACGGGGTTTCACTTCTTGCTCCTGTGCGCAGGTTCCCTTTGGCCGTCCCCCAGGTCCACGGGCACTGCCAAGCCCTATCCGGATCCCAGGCTTCCACAAGGCTTTTTCTGTTTCTCGGCAGCAGACACGTCTCTCCTGATGTTATCGTGCATTCCTCTCTCTTTTCTTTTTTGCTCTTCCTGGGAGCTTGTGTCCTGGTGATCTATGAGTTGTTTGGAGAAGCAGCAAACGCTACTTATGCATTATATACATGTCTTGTCTGTTCCACTTGATAATGCCATTCTTTAATATGCTCAGCAGTTGTTTTTTGGCTGGCTCTCCACCTACTCCCCACCCCAACCCCATGCTCCCCTAAAGGCTGCCTGGCACACACTGAGGTCTTTTTCTTCTTCAAATAATTTAGGAGATTTTATATCTAACTTTGTTTTCCAATATCCTTGTGCACAGAGAAGAAACCAAACAAAGCAGCAATCTGTCTCAGTAGCCTGGAGCGTTCCTGTCCCTTTCCTTGCAAAGACATAGCGGCTCTGAGGTTTGCTTGGAGATGGAAGAGAAGGAGACGACAGATTAGCACGTCTGAAAGTTAACGCTGGGCTACAGCAAGGCGATGCCAATGCCTTTACGCAGACATGCGGGCAGCATAGCTGCCTGTGGCAGGACCAGTGGCTGCACATCTTCACTTGCCAACCCATGGGCTCTGGCATGGGGTGCAGGGGGACTGCCTTTCTGCTGCACTTGGTGCAGAGGCTGGCCATCGTATGGCCAGCATATACAGATATATATATAGAGAGAGAGATGTCTAGTCATGTTCCATCACAGACAGTTGCTGGCACCACAGAGGTAGCAGGGGAGGAGGGGGAGCCCCCTGGTTTCCAACAGCAGCCTTGCGTGTGTTGCAGGGGCTGTGGGCTGGCTGGACCCCGCTGTGCCAGAGGCTGGGAGCTGCCTCTGGTTTCCCGTTGGGCTGCCAAGGCGTGGTGTGATTGCTAAATACCTGGGGATGACACGGGCTCTCTCAGGGATAAGGGCCATTTAAAGAAAGGGGGGGGGGAAAGCTTTCTCAGTCCCCTTTTTCCAGCTGAGAGGATCTGGCATCTCTAGTCTGATTCATGAAAATCACTCTGACCTCTCATATTGATAGTCTCAGCTCTCCAAAGCAATGGGAATCATGGCCTCATCCCTGAACTCAGTTATTGTACCTGTTCTCCCTCCAGATACACTAAATAAAGTTCTGTACTCGAGGCTCTCTGGCTTAAGTTGGCACAAGATGACAGCATGTTCTTTTTGATTCCCATTCAAAAAATCCCACTGTTCCTTGCTTGGTGTTTTCTCATAGCCTGAATTTTGCAGAGAGGGCACAAGTGTGTGTTCTTGCATTTGTCTGGCTCGGTGAACGTTGAACGGGCTCTGCAGGATGTGATGCTTCCAGGCTGGGTCAGCCATCCCACCACCACCTGCACTGGGAAGGGCAGGGGTGGGGATTCCCTGCTGCTGGCTCCATCCCCAACACTGGGGCTACAGAATAAATCCTGCATCCCTCCCCACATGCAGTCCTTCTCTAAGCTTGATGATGAGCAGGAGAGGAGTACATGATGGATAAGCTTTAAAAAGGAGTCCAGGGTCACAGCTTTGTCTATAAAAAGTAAATAATGTGAAGAGCAGAGACCCATCTCCCAGATGGCACGCGCAATGAGTGGAGAACGTGCTCTGCCTTGTGATGGAGAGCTCCTTCAGGGCCTTGGACCCACCAGCAAATAAAAGACCTGTGGAGTAAGTCTCTCCTGTCCACAGCCCAGGGCAGCGAGGTGCTCTTGGGGTAGGGAACCACAACCAGGTAATGACTTTAGGCTGTAAAGATGTTTGCCGCTTGCACAGTATTTCCTCCTTTTATGTTTCCAGTTGGCAAACAGCTCTCTGATGTCTTGTTCCAAAGGGCTCCGTATGGAAAACTTCCCCAACTCTGAGCACACACTGCAGCATGAATAAATTATGTGGAGGAAGCACTGAAAGGTTTGGTGAGGAGAGGCATGCCAGTCAAGGCAGGTGTGCTGTTACTGCCAGGTGCCTGGCTGGTGGGATGCAGCTGGGGTGATATCGCACAGCTGGCAGGGAGGGAAACTTCATGTCTGTGGTCACTTGGTGTGATAATGGGTGTGCTGAGACAGCATCCCACCCTCCCAGGAGAAAGGGAGAAGCACTCTGCAGTGTCCTGACCGCCTGAGTCAGCAGCCACAGAGTACAACTTGACCTTGCGTAGAAAGAGATGTCAAACAAATCTTTGTGCTCGTCACACATGGCTTGATGCGCGCACACACATGCAGTTCCCTGCAAATCAATCTCTTGCATTGGCCTGGCCGCTCAATCCCTTTCTGGGGAAGAATGTGTGGCTGATGATGCTACATGTGCCTCCCACCTCCTCCCCTCCATCCTGAGAGTCCCGAGTTATAATGGGGTTACAGAAATGCTTCACCGAGCAGCACCCCCAGGATGATAAGCTGGTCATACAAGCTCAGGCAATAATATTTAGCACCATAATTATGCCTTGAATGTCCTTGGAGAGTCTGCAGGGAGGGGCTACAAGAAAGAGGCGAGCATAGAAAACGGCTCCTTGCCAGTACAATGCCTTGCATCCCCAGAAGTGGCTTTGGACGCATGAGAGGTGGGACAGGGAAGCAAGGAAATCCCAGTATGTTGTCTCCCACCATGTCCCCACCTTCAGACAGGCACCAGGGGCAGATCATTTAGCTGCTTCCCTGCATTTGGTGTCTAATTCAACAAACTTCATGGCAATGTGCCAGCCACTCTGCTCACCTGACCTCCCCCTGCCCCCTCGTTACCAACTTTCCTGCCAAGTTGCTGTAACCTGGGCCCAAAACACTGCGGAAGCCCTTCTGACTGCGTCATGCAGCCAGACAGCAAGATGGCAGAGGAGCTGGGGCTGAAGTGGACCCCCCAGTGCCAGGTGACATTCAGGGAGGAAAGCTGATTTAGGACAGCCTGTATGTGCGGAGGTGAAAAGCGATGTTGTTTGGATGGCATATTGATTTCAGATTATTGCTTTTTTGTAATGAACAGCCAACGTGCCTAGCTGCCACTGATTATTTATTATTTGGTGTTGTGGTAGTTTGGGTCCCCAGGCAGGTGTCTGCACTGCTGTGCTAGGCTGGGATGTGGCAAGGAAACACGCATCCTCGGGCATCTGCCGATGGCAGGGTGCAGAGGCGTGCAGGGGAAATTGCCTGGCACAGTCTCACCCAGCCCATCATTCACAGGGCTGGACCACGCTGCCTGAATACAGTGTCAGTGGCTCACGGTGCTGTTAAAGAAGAGTTCCTGGCCAGGATGGAGGCTGTGGTGATGGAGACTAGTCCCTGCTCTGCAAGCTTTGCCCTCAAGAACCCATGCAGAGGGGAAAGGATAGGCTTGCAACAGAGCCAAGTGTTGCAAACATCCGTGTCAGCTCCATGTGGAACAGCTACGGCAAGGCACTCCTTGGCAGTTATTTACAATGCTGCTGAATCATGTGTAAACAAACGGCACTGCTCCTCAGCCACAGTCATCTGTGTTTGGGTCCAAATCCTCCCTGAGCTTCAGACTGTACACACATGGTGGGGAAACGAAAGTACTTTAAATATATGCATTGTACTATAAACACACGTTGCCATAGCCCCGTGCAGCAGAAATGTAGCAAAACTGAGCACTCTGCAAATGCAAGTGCTTTTCTTAAGCTGAACTTGGCCCTCCCATGTCCCATCTCAGCCCAGACAGTTCGCTTGACGATGTCATTAAGTGATTGGAAATGGGTTTGTAATGGGGAGTGATGAGCTGCTTTGACACCAGGCAGTCCCACCAGCTTCAGCTGCAATATTTCCTTTATTGGGACGCATCCAGGCTATTTTCAGCAAATGATGAAATTAGAACAATGTCAAACATACAAGGATAAAAGGGGTTTCTTCTCTTGGGAGCAGAAAGAGGTTAATTAAAAAGAAATGGAAAGCAAGTCTATGTCCATTCCTGGACCGATTCAAACATGGGAATCTGCCGCTTTTCCTTTTAAGAGAAGCTGTTAGGGTTTTACTATGGGATAGGGAGGTGCGGGTCAGCAGCGCAGTCTCCCAGGTGCCCCAGCTGTTCTTCTGCTCATGTTCTGTGCCAGGTCCCTGGTGAAAACAAGTCCAGATTAGTTTTTTTCCCCTCATCGTTGGAGATGGGGATCCAGGGCTGGTGGGTGAGGGAAGGGGGTGCAGCCCCAGCTGCTCCCCATTTTCTCTGCACGCTGTGCAGCATGCCAGCAAAATCCAAGAACAAAAGTGTGCGGTTTTGGGGAGAAATTAGGCATCTCCAGGGGAGATGGGAGGTGCTGTGAAACCCACGGAGCTAAGCAGAGCCCATTGGCTCCAGGTCAACCCAGTCCCCACATGGCAGTGTCCCCACAGTGGGTGGCTTTCCTCAAGCCTTCAGCCTCATGCATGGTTTGGCAGCATCAGCTGCCTCTTTCTGGGGCTCTTCAGGATGGGGAGGGGTTTTAATGTGTGTGAGGGGGGTTTTGTGCAAAGACGTAATTATACTTCCCTGATTAATCTTCAGGCCGAGTTGAGAGCTTGCCATCAATCTTTGAAACAAACATGTCTATTTATATTTTAATTATCTTTCTTCTTTCTTAAGGTTCAGGTTGATTTGAGTTTCTTCGACATATTTATCAGTGGAGCAGTTCTCACCTTTCCCAGGTGTCTCATAGGTGAGATCCCGGTGTCCGCACGCAAGGCAGCGGTTGCACCGTCGCTCCTTGGCACCAACCCCCCTTTTAGGCTCAGAACTGATTCGTATCTCTGTGTGCTTGGTCTCAGCGTGTCCGCAGCTGTGCTGGAAAAGGCTGATTCCAGTGGCTGCTTGAGCAGGGGGAGAGAAAATCCATCTCCAAGGGAGCACAGATGCTGAATTTCAGAGTGCCCGCATTCCCTGGGTACCCGCTTTGGCCATCCTTTCATTTCCAGCAAGCCACTGTAATTTGTAAACATTAATAACCATTATTACTATTAAAAAGGAAAGAAAGTGAGTAGCCCTGTAACTAATTACTTCAAGTATTTTCAATGAGCCACAGTTCAGCTCCTTTATAAAATCTCCTGCTGCACAGGCCAGATTGTCATTATGATCGGATCTTTCCTTAGACCTATTAATTTTGCCCAGAATAACAGCTGAACAGATGCGGGGAGAAGGCTACTCTGATTAACATAATTCTTTTCAAAGACTGCTTCCTCCCTGAAGGCCGGCATGCCGGCTCCTCCATCCTCTCCCAGATCTCATTATGGCCGGAGAACGCACGCACCGATCGGTGATCTCAGCAGATGTCACTTCACAGAGACAAGGCCCCTCCAGGGCACGAAACCTTATCCAAAAAATCAATGAGAATTACCAGCGCTAGCGCCGCATTCCCATTGTTCTGCGGCTGGACGAAAGTTGGGGCTGAGCAGCAATGTCCCTTTTGCGGCCAGGGAGGCTCAATTCCTTAAGAATTTCCTTAATTCTTAAATTTCTTAAAAGAAATTCCTTAAACTTGCAGCTTGTTCCCAATTTTCAGTATTTTTTTTTTCCTCTCCATCTAATTCTCCTGCATCTTTGTATCCACCTTCTTACATTGCTCCTTCCACGGGGGCAGGCGCATCCCTCTCCCCGGTGCCAGCATAGAAGGGATGAAGGTTCTTCTCCCGTGCAGCCAAAATACCGTTAAGTGGTGAAATGTATTTCCATCCCCATGCAATGCCCACGTGCAATTTAAATGAAGCTTTTTAACTGAACGTTGCGGTGGCATTTCACATGGGGGAAATTGCTCCAGTATTTACTGCTATTAAATTAATTTCTCAGTAGAGGATTTTAGACTCTTGTAATTCATGAGGATATTTTAGGTCCTGTTTACTGTCTGGTGCTTAAAAAAATTGTCTCAAGCATTTGTTTGCCGAATATAACGCTGTTATTACATTAGCTTTCTCTCGCAGGAGAGACAAGGGTTCATTAATGTTGATGTGGAGCTTATTGTATCGCCAAGCTCTCTGAGCAGCGGGTAATTTTTCATAACATATGTGTGGCAATATTCAGGCACATAAGCATGAGTGGAAAATGGTTGTAGCCTGGCGTTCATATGCACCCTGAAAGACTCCGGCTCTGTGTAGCACTGAGGGATGATGCTTTAAGTCCTCTACTAGATAGAGGCAGAGAGTGCCCCAGCTGCAAAGGGGGCTCATCCCTTTAAGCAGAAACCTTTTCATGTCTGGGCAGGGGATTGCAACAGATGGAGCTCACGTGGAGAAATATTGTTTTTTCTCAAAGAACAGGTAGTGAAATGCTGAAAGAGACACAGCCTGAGGTGGGATGGGAGGGGAAGGAAAAAAAAAAGGAAAGTGCTTCATTTGAAATGTTATGAGTATCTCTTAGTTACTAATGCCTTCCCATCCAAATGGCTGCGTTTCTGCCACGGAAATTGGCAGCAATCAGGCTCACAAGCATTGGGAAGAGATTTACTTGGACAGATGAAAGAAAACCATTTTCTTCTAAATGCTGGTGCCCAGAGCAAGATAATCTGGCTTTCTCTGACTACGCATACAGCCGGAGATGCGCACACAGCTCCTTTGCTTATAAAATATAGCTGCTGGGACAGGGGAGAAGTCCACAGTAGCCGTCCTCTGCTCACCGAGGCCAAGCGAGGTGTTGTTTTCATCTGGTGATAATGAAAAGCTCCGATCTGTTTTTTTCGTCTGGGCCAGCATTTAGCGCAGGGTTTTGATCAACAAAATGATGCTATTTGGGACTTCTTCCCTTTCACTTTCAAGTAGAAATGTGAGGAGGCGGGGAGTGGAGCACCAAATGCCTGTGAAGATCCAACCAACTGGACTTCTCAAAGAAAAAAAAAATTATCCCCCTGAGAAAAGTGCTTTTCTCCCAGCCCTATCAAAGCCACACCACATCCTTCAGATGAAAGCCCTGCTTTTTACTTTCCTCCTTTTAACACCTTGTTTGTTTTTAAGCTCCGTTTTTCCTAAATGAACAAACAGTTTGTCTGCTGTGCCCAAAATAACTAAATAACTAGCAGCCAGGCTGGTTGGTGTTGCTTTGGAGCAGTTTTTGACATGGTCTCTACGTGCTGCAGTGTTTCCTGCCACACTTGCCCTGCCGCTGCTGACAGGCAGGAGCTCCTCACATTTTTCAAGGCAATTCAGCAGTTCCAGACGGCAAAAATTCAGTGTATTCCAATTTTTAAAATAGAAATAATAAAACAAATGGTAGCAAGTAGCAGATGTTGCAAAACGTAATTACTAGCTAATCGGTTTCTAGCCAATTTGGGTTCCCCCCCCCCCTCTCCTCCCATGTAAAATAGCTGTCTGGATGAGCTACTGGGTTTGGAGAAGGATGTGTAGGCAGAGGGAAGAGCCTGAGGCACAACACGGGTGCGTGGGGAGCCAGTCCCGGGGATGGCCGGGTCCCTCTGAGCAAACGGAGCGCTGCAGGGGGCCACACTGGGGCTGCACAGCTGTGACCAGCCCTGGCCAACGCATGAGTTGACTTTGCTGTGGTTCCCCAACATGCATGGAAAATGAGGCCTCGAAGCATCATTCTCCTCAAAATCAATATTTATCTTCAGTCTCTTCTGCACTTATGAAATGAACTGTGCGATGGGTCGGGGGAGCAGGGCAAGTGGCATTCGGAGGGGCTCGGCAAATTGCTGCCTCTGTTTGCTGTGAGGCTGAGCAGCGTGATACAGGATCATTCCTTATTAAATATAGATATAGATATATGTATGCGCTCTATGTTTACATTTGCTAGAGGCTTACAGATCCCTGAAACCCTCTCTCTTTCTGTGTTTGGTTTCTTTTGCTTAAACTGTTTTCAGAAGAACTAGAGGGAGCGGGACAAAATGCAGCATGGTGTATGGGAGCAGGGAGCCCACCGTGGGATAGCTGGGATGCTCGGGCCCGTCCTTCACATTTGTGGATACGGATATCGTTATGCACCATCACAATGAGCAGTGTTGCAGGGGCTTGCATCCCAGCTTTGCATACAAACAGCAGCATCCCTTCTTTTCCTCTTCTTCCCCTCCCTTCTCCCAAACCCAAGAGGGAGACAGTAGTTAGAGATGGGACAGCAGTGCTGCTTTCCGGCTGCTGTGTCTGGAGCTGCCACTTGCTCACGCCCTGTTTGGTAGGTGCTTTTCCTCTCCCTCCTGCCCGCCTCCATAGAAAAAAACACATCTGTACCTCCGCCAGCACCGGGCAGTGCTGCAGGCAAGGCAGGGGGAGTGGGAATGCACATTTTTTCAGAAAAATCAGTGCTTTGGAGTTTTTTCCATTTGTTTTGGCATTCTGGACGAACACTTGGGTTTATCTCCCCTCCTCATCTTCAGAAGAGAGCAGGAGGCTTTCAAGTAGCATTTCAATTAATATTTTTAAACTGAAGAGATGCAAGTTAGATCAGAGCAAAGCCTGATCTCAGCAACTCCCCTCTGCTCTTTGTTTGATATTCAGAAATGTCGCATTTTGTACTTCTGCATCATCGATGCCGCATGCAACCAACTGCATCCGTGTGAACGTTACCCAGGGAGATCTGAGGGGAAAGCGCCTGTTTCCCTCCAGTTACCTCCCCACCCACCCCAAAGGAGCCTCAGCAAGGGGGAGGGATGGCTCAAGAATAGAAACTGGGCTGTGAAATTAATCATTTGTGTCTGGAATTAAATGGCTTTATAGTTATATATAACTTCTTAGGGTGAGGCCTCATTCAGTGATAATATATCTATAGTCTTTTTTTAAAACAATAAAAAAAAACTTTTAGGGGGAAATATGCCTTCTCCTGCATGTGTGCTACCTTGCACGAGCGGCTTTTCATTACCATTTCACAGGCCTTTTGGCACTGTGAAAATACAAAGGATAAATAACAGTAAACATCTAGAGCCCCAACTTTTGCCTTTCCAACCTGCCTGCACCTGTAAATACAGCAGCTGTACAGGAATGTTTTTCCCGTAGCAGAATTTATCATGTGTTCAGAGACTGCAGGATGCAGACCTAGAGGCAAAAGTTGTTTTTTTCTTTGGGGTTTCTTGTTTATAGTGTCGCTTACCATGTTTCAGCGTGCTCGCCTCTGGCATCACCTGGGCTCTGCAGGCAGAGAGGCTGCTGTAAATACACACAGGTACAAGCACACCCACACATGTGCACACTGACATGAACATGGAGTTATCCGAATGTCTCTGAGCCTTGTAAAGAGTCGTCTCCGGCTCACGCTTTCATTTCTGCTTTGAGCGAAAACTCTCACTATGCCTTATTTAAAGAATGAAAGTTGCTTATATCTGCTGTTTGCTTAGCAGGAATAAGGATTTTAAAAAAGCAGCCAACCAAAGAGCTCCGGGGGCCTGGTAGCTAATTAGTCTTACGGTGGCAGATGATGACCACCCATCAGTAAAAGATAATTGCCCGCAAATACCGAATTAACTCGGGCAGCAGGCATTGCAGCACTGTGGGAAGCAAGGGCTCTTCCTTCCCAAGGTGAACTGAAATATTTGCAGCAGGGTATTTACTGTTGCAGCCCCTTTGCTTGCAAACCTTCCCCAGCACGCAGGGACAGCAGCCCATCGTGCTGCACCAGCTGCACCCTCAATCCCCGGGACCTTTTGTAATAAAGGCAGCAGGGAAGCTCCCTTTGTGGGTCTGTACATCTTAGGGAGATGGTGTGAGAAGGCTGTAGCTGGCTTACCTGTGACTTTTGGCTTTGCAGGTGATGTATCTCAGGGGAGAATATAAGTGTGCCATGCTGCGCTCAGATAGGAATTAATCTGTGTGGCACTATTTATCTCGGGGAGGGAGGGGATGATCTGAAAGCAGCATTTGGCAGGAAGTGCTGCGCTCTGGGGCTGCTTCCCCCAGGACGATATAACTATGCTGTACAGTGCTTAACGGTGTTCTACGGGAATAGGTCACCTGGAAGGGCCATGAGATGGGCTTAGTGAGGCTGGCTCTGTATGGGATGGCTGTTCTTTGGAGGGATGCTATAAAGCATCACCTCTGTCTGGTGCTGCATAGATCACACATGTTCACTGATCCAGGGTCTGTGTTGACCGGCAGCAGCTGCCAGCTCCCTCCCAGCCCCAGGAGAGCCTTAGCTTGGATTTACAGGGCCAAGTCACAGAGCTAGGGGCTCCAGTCTGAGCCCAGAACGAATGTCCCATGGGAATGGTCACAGCACTGGGGGTGTCGCTTACAGATAACAGTCCCCGTGATGACACCTCTCCTGTACTCAGCACCAGATTGATGCAGCTGCTCTGTGATCCTGGCATCCCTTCTGTGTGATGAGCATAGCGATTACCCCCGAGCAGAGGAGGAGCAAGGATCAAAGGGCTCCTCCACCATCTCTGTTCCCCTAATGACTGCCAGGCAATGGAGGTGGAGGGGAGAGAGGCTTGGCTCCCCTGTTTGAGCCATGGTACTGATGTGTCTGTTGATCCTCATGCACATTTTGGAGGCGAGATTCACTCTGCCGAAATAACACCAGACCTAATTGCATGTTTCATGATGCATTTTTGTTAACAGCAAAAGCGTCGTCTTCCTGCAAACAAGAAAGGGATTTTTTCGAAACACCCTGCCCAGCAACCACAAGGCATTGGTGAAAAGTTATCTCTGTTTCTGTAAAACACAAATAGCTACAGAGGTACAACACCGGCTGTCATCCCAGGAATGTTCAGGAGCGATCAGGTTTGCTCTGTGACGCCAGTGGGTGCTGCAGCTTGCACGTGGTGCTGGAAATGCCAGGGCTGAGACCTGGCTGGCTGCACTGAGCCAGTGGCAGTCGGAGGCTGGCTGGCTGGCTTTCCTGAGGCAGCTTCACCTCCCTGATCAGAATCCCATCCCTCCATGGGGAATAACTACTCATTTGTCATCCCACCACCCATTTCTTTGGGCAGCAAGCTCCTTGGCACAGGGGCTTCCTTATTCTCCTTCAGTATTCTGAAGGTAACCATGAAGCCTTTCTTTTTATTATTTATTTTTCTCTATCTATTAGTGTTTTGAATTTAAAGTGCCTGAGATCCTGCAGCTTGAAGCCTCTTCTGAGGACTCCCAAAAGCTGAACCAGTTTGACCTCACGGACACACAGATGTCTCTGCCATTACTGTTTCTTTCCTTACCATCCCTACAGAAATATACAGCCAAGTTCATTTCTAGTGCAGGAAAAATAAAGAGTATTGCAAAAAATCAATGTTTGGCGGAGGGCAGAAGTGGCTGGAGGGTTGAGGGGGAGGATGCTGCTCCTGGTTTCTGAAAGGTTATTTTAGCTAAAGACAACAAAAAATGCTGTGCGAGAAAAGCAGTCCTGTAAAGTCTGCCTAATCCTCGTGGCATTTAATAACTTAATTGTGGAACCCTGTGAACCTCCACAATGAACGTTATTCTTGTTACAACAATCAATTCCTTTTTTACGCACTGTAATGTCACAGCCTGAAGATTTTCTGCCATTCACTCTAACCCAGCGGGGATGTGTTTGCTCTGTGTTGTGGGTGTCTTGGTGAGAGCACGACAGAAGGAGAAATGACCTAGGCTTGGAGGGATGCCTCTGCATTTAGGACATTCTAAAGGATTTCTCCCTTTGGCATAAGGGTAATGGAAAGTAAATGGAGGGTACTGGCCAGGAGAGGTTTCCATAAGTGACCCTCTGCACAGTCAGTTCTTTCAGATATTTCCTTGAAACAATTAAAAGTCTCAGTAACTAGAAAAACTAGTTTGTGTCCTTTGTTAGCACTTTCACAGGGATGGATGGGGGAGGCCAGAAAAGTCCATCCCTGGGCTGTGAATAAAGCCTTGTTCAGGCTCTGTGCAAAACAATGGCTCAGCCACTATTGCAGAGTAATAATCATAGAATCATTGAATGGAAAAGACCTCTAAGACCGTCAAGGCCAACCATTAACCCAGCACGGCCAAGCCCACCACTAACCCATGTCCCTAAGCACCGCGTCTGCACTTCTGTTAAATGCCTCCAGGGATGGTGACTCCACCACCTCCCTGGGCAGCCTGGCCCAGCGCTTGGCCACCCTTTCAGTGAAGATGTTTTTCCTAATATTCAGTCTAAAGCAGGTGTTCTCAAACCACAGCCTTCAGGCCAGATACAGCCCCCCAGGGTCCTCAATCTGGCCCCCAGTATTTACAGACCCCATGTGCCCCTCCCCCTCCCTCCCCCCGCCGGGGGTTGGAGGGGGAAACCAAGCAGCCACAGATGACCTCCTGCCACTTCACCCGCTCGCTGGCCCCCTGTTTAAAAAGTTTGAGGACCCCTGGTCTAAACCTTTCCTGGTACAACTTGAGGTCGCTTCCTCTTGTCCTGTCACTTGTTATCTGGGAGAGGACACTGACCCCCCCCTCGCTACAACCTCATGTCGGGTAGTTGCAGAGAGCGGTAAGGTCTCTCCTCAGCCTCCTCGTCACCAGGCTAAACACCCCCAGTTCCCTCAGCCGCTACTCGTAGGACTTGCACTCTAGACCCTTTCCCAGCTCCGCTGCCCGGCTCTGGATGTGCTCCAGCACCTCAGCGTCTTTCTTACAGCGAGGGGCCTAAAACTGAACACATTATTTGAGGTGCAACCTCACCAGTACCAAATACAGAGGGACAGTCACTGCCCTAGTCCTGCTGGCCATGCTGTTTCTTACACAAGCCAGGATGCTGTTTGCCGCCTTGGCCACCTGGGCACGCTGCCAGCTCATACTCAGCCGACTATTGACCAGTCATGGTCTCGTTTGAATTTTATCTGCACAATATAAATTTAATAGTTTCACTGCAATGTGCTATTCGTGTTGTCATAACATAGGGATGTTTGGGAAAGCTTCAGAGGTGGTTTAATTAGCAAAGTTAGCTGGGAGGGCATTTTGCATTATCGTCCTCCTTTTCTTTTTACCAGTGCTCTATAATTTATGTCAGCCAAGAAGCTCGTAAGCTTTGCTGCACATAATAAACAGAAGGGGTTCAAAGCCAGCGGTTAGCTAAGCTTCAAAGGACACAGGGAAGGGAGGTCACCGGTAGGCAGTTTATTAGCTATCATTTTCTGTGCAATCCCACAAAAGCAAATAAATAAGCAAAAGCAGATCCCTCCTCTGTAGCACTGACAGCTGTGGGTGCAAGCAGTGCATGGCTCGTCCCAACCCACGGTGCTGAGCTGGGCGTCACCATCAAGCAGATAAGGATGTGGGCAGGGGCAGGATCATGCTGCTGAGGGTGCTCAAAGGAGGCTCGCCATGCTGAGTGATGCCGGATTTCCCAGGAAAGGTCTCGAGTGTCCCTGGGCCATGGCAGTGCCATTAAGGGCTACGTTCATGTCCGTGTCACGGCAATAACCACTTGGGCGTTTGCAAGGCAGTCGCGCAGCAGCGCTGCTCAGGCTTTCTGTCTGTCCTTCTGTCTTGTGTCCTAGGAACTCGATATGCTGCTAACGGTCTGGCTGAAAGCCTGGTCCAGCCAATAGGAAGATTTCCACTGACTTCAGTCTGGCTTGGATCAGATCCAGGGGTGGGATTAAGACATCCGCTTGCTCCCCAGATGGCCCGGGTGATGGCCACCACCAGTGGCACTCCAGGCCTGCTCAAAGACATACCGGCTTTTCAGCTCCCACGAGCACCGTATCCCTTGTAGAAAGCTAAAAGCCATGCAGCGGCCAATGCCACAGACAGCCCCCGTGTCTGCCTTGCTGAGGATGGACCTTCTTTAGTACAAGGGCTATCTGCATTTAAGTGTTTCCAACACAGCAGCCTGCACCTAAAACAAATAAGAAAAAGGGATGAGTTTTTTCTGCTGCAGTGGTAGGCAAAAAAAATTCAGATTAACTTTCCCACTCCTTTTGTTTCTTTCCCTACACCTGAGAGCAAGAAACACAATTGATTACAGTCCTATCAAATTAGTACTGTAGCTCAGGCTTTAAGTGGTCAATTATGATCAGCAGTGGAATGCTGGAACTGGTCGTTAGCTTGCGGCACTTTGTTTCCATCGATGCTTTCCCACAGGGCCAGCTCTGAACTGCACAGGTGGTGGGGGGAGCGACACGGAGCTGCCAGCAGCGCCTGCCTCGGTGGTGCTGAGCGTCCCAGCGTGTTATATCAGGAAAGATACAAGAGGTAGGGGAGGAGTGAGAAAGGCAGGGAAGAGGAGCCTGAAGGTCAGGGGACAGGCAAGGTGGGACTGCCTGGCCGAGGTTGGTGGAGCCTTCTGCAGTGGGGTCCTGGGTGCTGAGCGGCGCTGAGCAGGGGTCCCCAACAGTCCCAAAGGGCACCCGAGCTGCTCTGCTCCCTTGAACAGAGTGAGAGGCTTGCTGTTCCCGGGCAGGGCTTCAGACACTCGTGGCAGCCCTACGCAGAGCAGACAGTCTGGCCACCCCTTGGGCACACATTTGGCCTTCCCAGGGAAACGTGTTGGGAAAACGGGGGAGCAGGCGGATGCAGGAGTGGGCTGTTGGTCCGGCTTGAGTGAAAACAGGCCAATTAAGTTCTGCACTGAACTTGTGCCAAATTCAAGGGATTACAGCGGATTCGTTTCTATGGGGGACTTCAGGGAATGAAACACGCCTGGATTGAAAGAGGAAAAAAATATTCCCCCCAAACCATTCAGGACTTTACCCCCCGTAGCTCTGCTTTCATGCCCATTGCTTCCTCCGTGAGCTGGTTCACAGGAAAGGTTCCCTTGGAGCTGCTCCTCCAGTGCACGCCTGGGTTTGTACTTCTTTCGCCCCTTGCAAATTGAAAAGTCTTCCAGAAGAATGCAAAGCTAAACCCTCTGGTTTTTTTCAGTAGAATCTGGCTCCTGTTAGTGAAAGGAGACTTAGAATAGGTTATATTCTTAAGGAAAATGGTTCTGTTACCTGTGTTAACAAAAGTGAGTCACATTTGATGGGGGATGTAATTTGACAAGTCCTAGTTGTCAGTCAGACCCAAAGCACATAATGCAGAGCAAACACACGAGCTGCCACCCCATGCCAATGTCACCCCTTGTTTATGGGAAACTGCCACCCTTGTGGCTTCTATCCCTGACACAAAAAAAAAAAAAAAAAAAAAAAAAATCCAGGTTCTGAAGGGCATATCTTAAAGATTGCAGAGAGACATCTAGTTATGTAGAAATAAAATATGAATTTTAATGTGAGGCATTAACATGAGCTCTTTTAGGAATAACTACAGGACTTCATGATGAACGTATTAGAGCACTGCTTCAGCACAGGTGCCTGCCAGTCTTCATAAATCAGCTCCAACAAGTTAATTCTTCATAAAGGAGGATGAATTTGAATCTCAAGGATGGATGAATGGGTACATAATAAAAGAAGCAGCACAACTTAGAGTGCTGGCAGGTGGGAAGAATAGGGCAACACTGGACAATGCTGAAGCAAGTAAGAGTTTTAGGAGATGTTCTTCAAGCTCTTGCCTGTCGCTTGTGTCGGAGTAGTTGCCAGAGATGCCTAGGCTGACTGGGTGCCTTTAGAGGTGCCAGGGATGCTCCATGTCCCATGAAGACAGCCAGCCCCATGGAAGGCAGCATGTTCCTTGCAGTCTGGAAGCTGACATTGATTTGGAGAATGGGCATGGGGTGATGCCACTTTGAACACTTTTCTTTATTGACTTGCATCACAGCGTGCTTCACAGGGAGGAGAGGGCTCATCCTCCCCAGTATGTGGGGATGCTTCTTGCGCTGAGCCTGTTTAAAAGGCAGCTGAGATGTTTCCCCTTGAATAGAGCTTGCTGCTGAGCCAGGCTGCTTTTTATTTGTTGTTGATTTTATTGATGTTATTGACTTTTTCATGGGGCACTTTGGGGACGTTTGCATGATAACGTGTGCAGGCGCTACAAATTGCTTGATGTTACACAGTGTTTAACTTGCGCTCTGCACCGGCGAGAGACACAGATTTTTATTAAGAATCTGTTGTAGTCGTTGCTTTTGGTTTTATGATAAAATATATAATGCAGTCATCACCGCTGCCATCCCACTGTGGCTACCGGCTAAGGCAAAATAATGATGTGTCATATAAGCACTTCCAAGACACTAACAGAGGTATATAGCACATGGACTCACTGCAAAGAGCCTCCCGTGCTGTATAATGGCATCCCGATGGATAGGTGACGTATGAGCGATTTCAGCATGACACAACCGAGACACGGGAGCAGGGCTGCCATTGGGTGGTGGTCCCCAAGCCAAATTTCTGCAGGCAAGGCTGGAATGTCACAGAAATTCATCAGTAAGGGAGGTGTAATTGCAGAATGGTAATTACAAGGAGTGAAGGAGGCCAGATGCACCTGAAGATTTTAGCATTTCCAACAGGCTCGCTAAGCCAAGATCGCAGTCTCTGCAGTCGCTCTCCTCTGCTTGTTGGCTCAGCCATGGTCAGGCAGGCTGTGCATCCCCTGATGCCAGGCGAGCTGCTCCGGAGTGGTGACGTCAGGCCACCGGGAATATGGTGGAACCAGAGAAGGTTACCCTTGGAGGAGAGGGGGAATAAGAATTCAGATCACTCTGGCTGCAGCCTGTCCTTGCTGCCCCTGCCCTCTGCAGCTCTGTCCCTCGTTTCCCCCATGCAGCTGGTAGCTAGCATTAAGTGTTTCAACCAGTTTTACAGATTGAGCTCTGGAAATGTGATGTTAACACAGCAACGCACACAAACACCATTAATATTTCAATACTTGGGTGAGGACAAGGAGAACATGCTTTCCCTCCCCACCCCGTAAATAAAACAGGATCACTTGTTTTCTATTCCAAGAATCACCGCCTGCCTGAGACTGTAATATTTTAAAGTTGATTGGATCTTAAAATTGTAAGAGGTCCCCAGTGGCCTGACTTTAGCTGGCATTATCAGCTCAGCCATTGTCTTGTGAAGCAATCTCCTCTTGAACCATCCTGTGCTCCCTCATCCTTTAAAAACGCACAGCCCAGAAACAGCTCGGTTCTCTCAGGCTAAGACTGTATGGTGATGGTGAGGAATGAAGATGAATATCATCACGCCTGTGACCTTGGCAGCAGCCAGCCTTGTCCTTGGGACTCAAAGCACCTCTGAAGGTTTCTGTTTGCTTTTCTTTCTTCACCAGGGATGGGTTGACAGTGCCATCCTTCAGGTTGAAAAATGCTTCAAAGGGAAAGAGCTGGAGGAGTGCAACAGAGCAGGTGAAGTCCCAAAGCGCATATGGGGCAGGCTGGACCATGCTGCACCAGGTGTTAAAAGCACAGGGAGGGCATGGAGAGAATGCCAGCAGCCTGATGCTGGTGTGGCTTGTTACTCTTGCACAGCCATGTGTCACAGGGAAGTGCCAGCACCGAAGTGTATCACCCAGCAAGGACCATGAGGTTCTCCCATCAGCAGCATCGTAGCCACAGTGAATGGGGGACTTTAAATGTCCTGGGACATCATGTGTGCCACTGCTTTTGCTGTCACAATGGATTAAAACCAGGTCCTGTTGTTGGGAGGACAAAGGAGAGGGTCCTGGAGGTGGGTGAGAAGTGAGCCTGGAGCTGCCCCGTGGTGCTTCAGACAAGAAAGATCTTGACATGTCCCCTCCCACGATTCGGTGGGGTTTACATGGTGAAATGTAAGGGTTGTTTCCAGAAAGCAGGGAGAAACAGCTCTGGAAAAGTCTGGACTCATCTGAGTCTCTGTGTTGAAAAACAACAGGGAAAAAGAGAAGGAAAAGGGCGTGATATGCGGTAAGGATCGGCTATGGGCATCCTTGCCGCCTCAGCTGCCCAGTGGAGAGGGATGGTTCGACAGCAGGTGGCTCTTGGGTGGAATAAGGGAAGGCAAACTTACACCTAGTGGTTAGAAATGAAAGCCGGACAAATTCAGCTGAGAAATATGGCACAAATTTTTAGCAGCATGGTCATAAAACAGGAGAACAGTTTACCTAGGGATGGCAGCGTAGCTTCTTGAAGTCTTTAAATCAACACCAGATATCCATGCGATCTCCAGGCGGAGAGCACACAACCAAATTTTCTGAAGGCTGTCTTTGTTTTTGCTACGTTAACTCTGCTCTTAATTAGGTGGTGGTTTGTTGTTTTTTTCTTAATTTAAAAATCCTACCAATTGATTTGCCTTTGCAGTAAATTTTCCATTTGGTTTTCATCTGAGCCCTGTGAAACTAGGATTGTGCATCTGCAGTTTTTATTATCGGCTTTAAATAATTCTTCCAAAATACCCTCTCGTACAAAATGAGACTGATACTTATGTGTCTGTGGTATCTAGGAGACTGGCAGAAACTGTGCTCTGTGTGATTATCCAAAGCAGTTGTCATGTTATTCTCATCGTTAATGGTATATAATTATGTATTAAGGCTCTCTCCAGGTAGAGCATCTCGGGGCAATTAGAGCACACAGCAGAGGACACAATGAAGACCCTGGGCCAAGTGACTCTGTCCCTCTGGAAAGGGAAATAATCATCCCAAAACATATTGTTTGCATTTTTGCTGCCTGAAATTAAAGCGGATCCATTAGAGAAAGCAGATTTTCTAGAAAGACCTGTCCGAGCTTATCTGAAAGCTCTTCTGCTGGCTCCAGCTCCACTATTGCTGTGGTGAGCTGGGTAGAAGAGCCTGCACCGATATGGAAAATTTCATCTGCCTTGGCATTGCCATGTGGCGCATCCCAGATGGGGTCAAACCCCCCCAGCCAGCCCCCCTTTGCTGATGGGTAAGGGAGCCGCACAAAGCTTTGAGGGCCATTGGTGGGGCTGGGCTGGGCAGGGCAAAGCAGCATCTTTCCTCTGCGGAGGCTGGTGCACACCTCAGCACCTCTAGCAAACGCACATAGCACTCCAGGTTAGGTCTGTGAAGCCATTCACTGCAGGAATACATTTCCCCTCGTCTTTTTTACTGATAACCTTTTGTTCTGAAGGGGGTCATTTGATTAGCTCTCGTTTATCTACTCATATCAATGATTAAAAATTTACTCTGATCTTTCAGAAACTGCCTGATGATGTTTGATTGAGCAGGTTCTTGTGAGCATGAGGTGCAAATAGGATTACATGTGAAAGGCGTTTCTCTGGGGGGCACAGCTGCAGAGCTGTAGGCTTGGCTTGTCCGCTGGTGCCTTCCATCTGGGCACTGTATCTGAGTGTTTAAATTCCTGTGGGATGCTGTCAGTGCACTGCTTCCAGGGTGAGCTGGGGACTGCAGAGGTCTCGCCTTGGTGGGAGCATGAAGGTGGCTCTGCTGACAGAAGGGCGGATGTGGAGAGGTGCTGGGGGTACCTTGTCAGTACCTGGTGGGTGAGGCTGCTCCACAGCCTGCAGAATGAGAGGAGACAAGAAACACAGCAGGCAACACCAAACCTTTCCCATGTCTGCTTCAAGGAGAGCTGCAGCTCTGCACATAGGGGGAATCCCCTTTTATAGGGAAAACATACAGTCCTCATGTTCCCAGGCCAGTTCCCTGCAGGGACAGCAGTAAGAAGAAGAGGCACCAGGTGCTGCTTCGGTGCCACACTGGAGGACAGATCTGAGAGGTGAGAGAATACATTTATTTTGCAAAGCATGAGAGATAAATCACCAGGTTCTGGGCTGAATGGTCGCTTAAACAAATGGCACAAGCACAGCAGTTTCTCTTGCCAAGCCTTCCGTGGCCCATCACCTCCCAGGGAAGCAGTGGGAGTGCTGAGAAGCCCTGGGGTGCCTCCAGCACCCGGACAGCTTGTTCTCTGCAGAGGCTTACAGACCAAAAATATCATCCAGAACTGCGTTGCTGCCTTAGATACGGGCCTGAGGTAGGGGAGAAGGCAGGAGCAGCAGCACCAAGCATCTGATGCCTGTCACACAGGAATCAGAGAGGTGGGACGCTTGCCTTCCCCACTGACACGTGCCACGAGTCCCAGGCTCGTGCAGACACCTACACAGCACGGGGATGCAGCCAGGGCTTCTCTTTCCTCCTCCCCTTTACAAACGAGGAACAAAACAATCTTCATTCCTGCAGGAGATTCTCATTTCATTTTGCAACAAGGGCATTATACCTGGAAAGATAATGTGTACCTTTCCTACCTCCCTTTGACCACAGGAGCTGTGCCCTCTTAGAACAGCTGCCCAAGGGAAACCCATGGGCTCTGAGCAGTGTTTCCATCCTGGCTTCTCATCGCCATGCTCGCTAAAAAGAGCTGCTTTTCTTCCCTCTCCCTGTACTCGCAGCTCTGCGGCTCTCTGTATTCGGGAGACACCACGAGACCAACTGCAGCAACAGCAGCAATGCCACGGGGGAGCCTGCAGCTTGGGAGAATGGTGGTTGTTTTCGAGTTGTGTTCGTAAGCAGCAGTTCAAGTGTCAAAACTCGTGCAGGGTAAATCGAGGGTGGCTGCAGATATGCCTTGCAGGTAAAATCTTACAGCCCATACACCTCCCTGGCAGAAAAGGCAGCTCCTACCCCAGAGGTGTTAGTGAGTAGAAGAGAGAAAACAGAAGGACACAACAGGTTGGAGAGCTCATGGGGATGCTGAGTGGGTACAAACTGTCGGCGTCAGCAGCAAGGGAAGCAGGGGAGCCTTCCACCAGCTGTTCCCCAGCCCTCTGGGTGCTGGTGAAGGCTTGCCGTGGATATCAACGCAGACATTTCCAAAAAAAAAAAAAAAGGGGGGTTGGCACCCACCAAACAAGCCAGTGTCCAGGAGAGCCTGCCTGCAAGGAGAGCTGGCGCAGCCGCAGCTCATGGCAGGGTAACAGCCAAAGTCCAGGGCACCCAGAAGGGATTTGTGTGTGAGGAGCGCTCAGCCCACGGGAGCCGACAGTGCACGTAACGCACACCTACCCACGCACGTCGGCGAGCACTTAATTGGGCCCAGAGCAATCACAGCCGATTGTTTCCCCAACAAACAATGTCAGTGTGAAGTTGCAACTCGCTGCAAGCCAA
Source organism: Falco cherrug (assembly GCF_023634085.1). Lineage (NCBI taxonomy): Eukaryota > Metazoa > Chordata > Aves > Falconiformes > Falconidae > Falco > Falco cherrug. The sequence goes on from NC_073713.1 coordinate 7,730,450, forward strand.
CCCCAAAGGGAGCTCCTGTCCAGCTCGTGTGGCACTCATTACACCCAGCAATCAAAGCCTTCATCACCTTGTTCTTCCCCCCTGAGCTGCGAGAGGGCTGGCAGCCCGCTCCCTCTCATCCTAGCACGGGCAGGCTTTGCCTGCGTGACAGCGCTGGGAGCCAAAAGCCTTTTTCTCTGTTGTTACCAGAAGGAGTTTTATTCCAGCTGAAGGGAACAATGTGAATGGGCTCCACGGAGCGCTGGCTGGCAATGAAAAGTTCCTCTGAACCAACAGAGGTTTGCTTCAAGGGGGCCCGTGAAGAGATTCTGCTTTAATTATGAGGAGGGAAGTGCCACATAAACTAATTAATATATGCACACAAATACGTACATATGTAAGCATACACACACAGACATCCCCCAAAACACACGGAGCATGAGAGCACTGCAGAGTAGCGTCCTGGTGATCTGCAGTTCACAGACCAGACTTCTGCACTGAAGTCACATTGCCACCAAAGGGAAATGAAACACAGATTTATTTTTAACTTGGTTATCTAGAGGGAAAGAGGAAGGAATTACTTGCGGTGGAAGAAGTAGATGAGGACCCTGGAGATCTTAGCTTGGTTCTTGGCTCTGCTACAAATTCCCCATGCAACCTTAAGCAGGTCACTTCATCTCTCTGCGCTTCATTTCCCTTCTAAAAAGTTTGGAGAGCGTGATCCTCCCTCCGGTCTTGTCTGCCTGGGTCGGGAGCACACATTTATTTTATTCCGGTGCAGTGCATGGAGTTGGCACGGTGTGGGAGATGACTGCCAGCCAGGGAACTTGTGGGGCAACTTCTCCCGTTGTGCCTTCATGCAGGCTGCCTGCTCATTTCAAAACAGAGCTGCACAGAGGAAAGGTTTTCTTCTTAAATCAGTAAAACATTACACAGGGATAAAGCAGGTCTGGAATGGCTGTGCTTCTTGCAGCATGATTTGCAGAGACAATCTCTTTTGTTGTTCCCTCTCCTTTATCGGTCTGTTCAGTCTGCAAACATTGGCTTTAGTGGGAAAGACAGAGTCTTAGCCATGTTGAACACTGCCTCGACGTTGCCTGGCAGGTTTTTATCCTGAGATGTGTTGTGGCCAGCGGGGGGAGGACCGCGTCCTGGGCTGTGGCTGGGAGCAGCCCTGCGAGGGGGCACCACAGCCCCCGGGCTGCTCGGAACCAGCTGGGACAAGTGTCCCCAGCTCAGGTCCTGCTCGTGGATCTTCTGGGAGAATATCCGCAACTGGTGAACACCTGGTATGGGAATTTTTAATTGAGGAAGAGGATTGGGGGGTGGAGGGTTGGGGGTTTGGTTGTTTTTTTTTTCAAGTGGCATTACTTTAAGGAAATAAAATCAGCTTTGCACTGGCAAAATGCAAACCGAACCGTCCATGATATGAACAGCAGCATGCCTTTCACCCCGTCATTTTGAGCATGGGTAAGGTTTGGGGACCCCCACTGGAAAACAACGTTTGCCACCACATCGCAGTTGCGTTCTAAGAGGAACACAAACCATCTCCAGGCAGCAAAGTGGACAAAGAGGGGGGCTGATGTGGTGGCAGGCAGGCGGTGGGCAAGCCTGGGGTGGTGGGCAGGTGGTGGGCAAGCCCTGGGTCCCCAGTGCCAGAAGGAGCCTCCGTCCCCATCACTGGGGAAGGTCTTCCTCACCACAACCAGCATTTTGCCCTTTTTCACTCTCTTCCCTCCGCTCAGGCTGTTCTGCTTTCTCTTCCGCCTCAACGTCAGCCCTCGGGATGTTGGGGGGTGGCCTGTCCTCCCCAGGACCAGGGCAGCTAAAGCAACACAGAACTTTCTGACAAGTTGTGTTTTACAGAGTACTTGCGGGGTAATTTTGCACGTCCTTGTTTTGTCATTTAGGGCACTTAAAGTGTCATGGAGATTTTGCTGTCCTAAAAGCTTATCTGTCAGCATCAGTGAGTTATTCCATTTAAAATGTATCATCAACAGCAGCGGGAGGAAAAAAAAATAAAAAAGGCAAAAAAGACATGCCTGAAGGTTTTCTATTCCAGGCTCTCTCCCGCTGACCTTGAGCTTGGACCCTGTCAATTCCCACGGCCAGTGGGCAGTACTGGCAGCGGTGCCTGGGGCTGGGCTGCCCACAGCATCCCTGCTGCTTCCAAGCAGCCGTCCAGCTTTGACTAAACGATCTGGTGGGGGATTTTGCTGGGGGGGGTGCCATTCCCTCGCCCACCTTCATAAAGGCAGCAGCGTGCCGGTGCTGCAGGCTGCAGATGTGCAGAAGCTCTCTTGGATGGTTGCAATGGAGCCAGTGGCTCTGCTTGGGAATGGAGCGGGAAAGGGCACAGTCATTTCTCTGGGAAAAGTGGGAATTCAAGTGTGCTGCTCTGAAGCCAGGCAAAAGCAAGAAGTGCAGAGGTCTAGTTCTCTCTTCCTTTGCTTCAGTGTAGCATGAGCTGATCTTTTGCCTGATTTTCATGGTTCACACCCGAATAGCACAGCGTGGATGGATGAATAGACTGAGAGGTGCAGGGAAGGGCAGAGAAAAATTAGTTATACCTGGAAGGATGGATGGATAACTGGTTATGCTGCCATCGTGGCAGCTCGACTGCCTTGTGTCCGGAAAGGAGCTTCCACATGGAAAACCCGCCAGTCTGGCAGTGCCTGGAGCTGCAGGGACTCTTGTTATGAACAGCAAACCAGAAAACAAACACACCTTGTGCAGTAAACAGGTTTTAATGTGCTGTTAACTGTCTTTATGCGGCTTTCTGTCCAGGGAGGTGGATTTACATATGTATTAACGGGCTTTCACCCTGCTACGTGACCGCTGTGCCGTATTTCATTTACTTTGGAAATCCAGTGCCAGGCTGGATCATAGAAAAATGTTGTATACAGATGCATAAAATATTTATTCCGAGCACAGCAGCAAATAAAAGAGTTGGTGGGATGGATTGGGAGCCCAGGGGCACATCAAGCAAGAGGAATCAGAGGGAAATCGCACAAGTGCCATTTGCAGGTGTTATTGGAGGTGCTTCCCCACCCCAATAATGGCTTTGCTGAGCAGAGAAGCTTGCACAGAAGGAGCTGGAGAGGAACCGGGAGGCAGGGAAAGACCTTGTCTGACTGTGGGCTGGGGCCAACGGAGCCTGTGCCGCTGCCTCATTTCTTTGCAGAGAAGGCTGGGAAGGAAAATACTCCATCCCACTGTCTGACCATGCTCAGGAGCAGCTCTGTGTGCAAAGGGCAAAGATGCTGTTATTAAAGCGGACAGAGAGCTGGTGTGGGATTTTTTTTTAAGTGGGATCACTGCAGCTCCAAGCTGTGCTGAAAGCCTCCTGCGGGATCTGGAGCCGGTTGACAACTGTTTTGGTTTTCTGGGTGGGTTTGTTGGTTTTTTTTGCCAGATATAAATAATTAGAGCTTGATAGAGCGTGGGGGAAAATGTTGGCTTATCTCTTGAAAAGGGAAGCACAAAATATTTCTAAACAAAGCAGGTTATTTATTGGTAAACCTCCTCCGCCGGAGCCAGCTGCGGGTGCTGCCTGCACTGCCTGCACCTTGCCCTCTGTGGGAAGAGCCCTGGGGTCTGTCCGCTGCTCCCTGGGGCACTGGGGTTATTGCCTTTGTTTTAATGATGGGATAATGCTTTTGCCGCACCTTTCAGCAGTGCTGAGGGTGTTTCCAACTGGAGCAATTCCACAGTCAGGGCCAGAATGGCTTCAAAACCTGGGCAGAATAACTGATGCAGTTTTTTAACTTGCTCTAGAATTGTATCCATAATCCATGGTTACATTATTAATGTAGTATTAAAAGGACTTGAGGCCTCTCAGCAAACTCCTATTTCAAATAAATAATTACTGGAGCCGAGATAATTTATTAAATTAAATTGAAAAACCCAGGCGCACTCCATATTTGCCTTTGAGTAATTTTTTTTTAACTACCATGTCCAAAAATACACTGTTATTCACGTTGCCGTATCTAGAAGCTGTAAATGGGCTGGAATGTTGATGCAGCAGCGGGTGGTTTTGGCAGGACTGAGTCCACAGCCTGGGTACCACGTTGCTGGGCGAGGTCCCATCTGCATTTCCCATCTCCAGGCAAGGGCATGGACATACTTCCCAGAGTTCATTGGAAAGCAAGCAAACAGAAGTCCATATTGAGTTTTATGCCCAAGACACCTTGGCAGGAAGCAAAGGGATGTGCTGCATGTTATGTCACTTGTGTCCCATTTGCCTCTTACAGAAAGGAGGGAGGGAGATGAAAGGGAGGAACGTTCGTTCGATGGCTCTGCCTGTCCTCTCCGCAGAAGGGCCCTTTTGCCAAAGCGCCAGGCTTCACCACCCGAGGACAGTGGCGCATGGCATGAGAGAGCAGGAGAAGGGCAGAGATGGTGCTTGCTCTCATCCAAACTCATCTCACATCTTCACTTAAGCCAGAATAATTTAGCACTGACGTAGATACCGCGATGGACACGCGATGCAGGACAGCCTAGAAAGCTTTCCTCTGGTAGAGGGATTTAATGGCAGCGTGTACAAGATTTTCTTGCATCTTGTCTGTTGGCCATTTATGAGCGAGGCCATTTCAATTAATCAGTAATTTTTCATAAAGTGCTTTGATTAAACAAATAGCAAGACTGCAAGCACAAAATACTATTTTACTATTCAAAACCTCTGTGGTCACAACTGCAATATTGATTGAGCTTTCAGAGCATCACAAACAGAAATAGTGATTCGTGTAAATACTCCTGGAGGAGTGAAGGGTGTGCGAAGCTGGGGCGGGGGGGCTGGTGCTTGTGTGGAGGGCCTGCATCCTTCCCCCCTCCCCAGCCTCCGCACAACTTGTGCAGAAGAGTGCTCCATTTCCAGCACAAAAATAACGCCTGCTTTGGTGGGTTTTATCTGCAGTTTGCCGAGGCGCGTGACAAATTTGTACTAAATCAGAACCTCAAATGATGCCAGCACATAAAAACAGGAAAGCTATGGCATAATACAGGAAAATGAGATAAAAATCCTTCATACGGCACAGTTACTTCAGAAGCAAGAATAAACAATATTTAAAAATGTATAAACACAGATGGCATGTTTTCCTTAAAAAAATGTTTTGAGAAAAATAAAAGCCTCTTAAAAAGGAATAAAATATGAAAAGGAGGAGAAGTAGGTCAGAAAGATGAAGTCAAAGGAAGGGGGGAAAACCAAAAAAAATGGGAATCAAAAATAAAGCATATTCCACCGGTACATGGCCATGGTGTGGGTCCTGGCAGCTTTCTGCCTGGGCGACAGCGAACTGCACGTCCTCGGGTCTAATCCAGCACCATCCTGGGGTTCTGGCAGGCAGAGAGCCGGCAGTGCCACGGGTGATGTACCTTGGGCGTCTCTGGGGAAGCTGGCTGTGGTGAATAATCCCACGCAGCATTTCGGGGTAAGCAGGACCAGAGGCTGCCCAGCCGCAATGGCAAAGCGGAGGGTAGAGATGCCCCTCAGAAGCACCTGGCTGAATCAGGGTCTGAGCCCACCTGCAGGTACCAGTGCGCAGTAAATAAAGCACGTTTCAATTGCCCACTTACCCAGGAATCAGTGACAAAGGAGAGGGATGTTCAAAAGACTCATTTATTTGCACCATTAACCATTTTAACAGCCTCTCTCCAATAACGATCATTCCCATGATTAGAAGAGCAGGTGTTCAAATAATAAGAGCGATTGAGAAGCCTTGGATGGTCATTATTATTAATACCCATAATAAAAAAGATACCCGTAATAAAAAAGAACCAGGAAGACATACACTCCGCATGCTCTTTTATACCCTTTTTGTTTATAGACTGGTAGCTCTTTCTCTGGGACACCTCGACGGAGGCTGGGCAGTAGCAGAGGCCAAGAGGTGAGATGCCAGCTGTGAAGGGATAGTATAAAAGCATCACAGGGAGAAGGCTGCACCTGCCGCACGCACAGGTACCTTCCCGCTGGCCCTACAGGGAATAAGGGACACTTTCTGGATTGGTTTTGTCCTGTTTTCTGCTCGTATTGCGCAACTGGGGTCAACAGTCTCCTCATGCGCTGCGCTGTACTAGCTCCCTGAGCAAACCCTGCTGGTTGGCAGGCAGTGCAGTTATGAAAATACATCACTTGGTCTAGACGAGCATTTTGCTCACCAGGCTGTATCCCTAAAAGCTGTGACATGGGGCATGTGCACCCTGTTCTGTATCTCTTGCTTTGGGTTGCCAGACACGAATTAACTGTACCGATAGTCACGCCGTAATGATCAGAGCTGTCCGGGTGGTTGGACAAGGTGACCACTGTAGGTCCCTTCCAGCTGAAAACAGTCTGTTCTCCTCTAAGCTGGGCAGCATGCTGCAGGTAATTTGCACTCCAGGAAAAAAATTTCAGTGCTTCAAAAGTATGGAAAAACAGCTTAAATGTTTGAAGGATATGCCTGGATGAAAACAACCCCCCATGGGAGTGAAGCTTCCATGTGAAAACAGAGTTGAAGGTGCTCCATTTCCCATGCAGAATAAATACCACACATGGCGGTCAGTTATCTCACAGTGAAACCTCTGCAGCAAGAACTTAATTGATTCTAGACACAGAAATGAAAGTTCATTTTACTGGTGTGAAGTTCAAACTATTGCTGCATCTCAGGGAGGAATAAATACATGCACGCCTTGTAAAAGCAGCGATGAGACTGCAGTATCCTTAATCCTCTGGCACGGTGAGCCCATACAGCCTCTGCAGGTCTGCCTCTGGGGACTGTACCTGTTAGGGGGGGATCTCCTAGCCCGGCGGAGAGTGGGAAACTGCGCCAGAGAAATGCAGGTTTGAAACAACACACGCCTTCAGTAATAAAACACTGGAACGCTCTGACAATAGAAATGCTACATTCACTGTCGGTTGCTGTCCTCAAGTGGAAGTTGAATGGGTTTCTGGAAGATTTAAATCGAGGATGTTATTGGACTCTGCAGTCTGAGATGCCACCGCAGAATGAGTAACTCCTTGCGCTGGAGGACTGAGGGTGAAATACCCTGGGCCGTGTTCAGCAGGGCATCAGAGGAGATTATCATGGTGGTCCCTCTCATCGCTGAAGCCTAGAAATATTCGCTCTCCTAATTATTTCTGCTATTGCTCACACTTGGGTAAAAAGAGTTCAGAGCCTTCTGAGACAAATCTCACCACTGCCGGAGCCCCTATGCATGCTGGCGTGGGCTGGGGTGGGGACTGGCAGCATGGTGGCCACTGTGCGGACCCCTGCTTGGGTACCTGCCCTGCTCCGGAGATGTGCTGCTGGATGCTTGTACAGCAAGAGCAGGTCAGCCAGGTGTAACGAGGCTTCTCACAGACCTCCATGGCACCTCGTCATCTCAGGGACCTTGATCTCGTCTGTCCTGGTTTCAGCTGGGATAGACTTAATTTTCTTCTCGGTGTCTGGTATGGCGCTGTGTTTTGGATTTCGTGTGACAGCAAGGTTGACAGCACACTGACGTTTTCCGTTGTTGCTGAGTAATGTTTATGCTAAGTCAAGGACTTTTCAGTCTCTCAGACCCTGCCAGCAAGAGGGCTAGAGGGGCACAAGAAATGGGGAGGGGACACAGCCGGGACAGCTGACTCGAACTAGCCAAAGGGATATTCCATACCATGGGACGTCAGACTCGGTATATAAACCAGGGGGGGTTGGCCAGGGCTGGCCGATCGCTGCTGGGGAACTGGCTGGGCATCTGTATCTGTCAGTGGGCAGTTAGCAGTTGTATTGTGCATCACTTGTTGGCAGGTTTTTTTCCTTTCTTTTTGGATTTTATTCCTCTCTCCCTCCTTTTCATTTCAATTGATGTTGATTTTGTTGTTTAGTAGTAGTATAGTTCATTTTATTTCAATTATTAAATTGTTCTATCTCAACTCATGAGTTTTACCTTTTTCCCCATTTTCTTCCCCATCCCACCAGAGGAGGGAGGGCAGTGGGCAAGGGGCCTGGCTGCTGGCTGGGGTTAAACCACAACATCATCCCAACCCCAGGCTTGGCAAGAGAAAATGGAACCTGCTGCTCCAAAGCTGCTGTGTATTCCTTCCCACTTAAGCTTGGGGGCTTCAGGTCTAACATGCGCTGTGGCACTGGAGAAGAGCTCTTTAGCAGTGGTTTCTGTTAGAAGGGAACCTGGTTTCCAAGGCTGGCGGAGGTTTCAGGTGGTGATGAGTGGCATGTAGCTAGTCCTTCACCAGCGCTTGTGGGGCAGGGCAGAGACGCTTCTCCCTGCCTGGGATGCCACAGGAACAACCTGCAGGCATGGGGATCCTGGCAGCATGGGATCCTCCAGCACATTCAGGCTTGGAAGCGTTTTCTTGCTGAAATACTACTGAGGATAAATTTCTGAGTCCTGCTCCTCCATCTCGGGCTGGCTCCCGGAGCCAGCAGCACATCTCCCCATCACCGGCTCGGTCCTGGTGTGAAATGCCTCTCTGAGCTATCGATTGCAGTTTTCAGAGGACTTTCATGCTGTTTATTGAAGGTGGTTTATTTTTTAATGGTAGCTCCAAGTTACATTTTTCTCGGTTGAGGCTGGCAGCAGCAACTGCCCCTCAAAGCTGTGGAGGTGTTGAATGTCAGGAGAGACTTTTCTTTTTCCTAAGAATCAGCATTTGCAGTGGCTTGTTAGCTTCAGGAGCCAGCTTGGAGTCCCTGCACAAAAACCAGCAGAAAGAGTTGGGTTTAGGGTAGTTTATTTTAATGAGCTGAGCAAATAAGTTGGTGGAGGGAAAAGTAGGGAGAGGAAAACTCAGGCAAATTATCAAATGTCTGATGTCAGAAAGTTGCAAGGCATAGCTGTTTAGTCCTCTGTCGCTCACTCTGTAAACTGAGGTTTCCCTGCCTTCAGTCTAATCTGCACCAGCACTTGTTCTCATGTACAGATAAGCCCCTCGCCCACCATCGGTCCTCTCTCTCGTACTCACCTTCTCCTCATGTCCTGGCATGGGGCAGGAGAAGTGGTGCTGTGCAGGACGCTTCTGTGGCCCCAGGTTTTCAGGGGCAGGGGCTTGCCCAACAGTACCTGTTTGAGGGGGGAGTGTCTGGTGGAGCCCCCGTAGGAGCTCGGGAGGGCTTCTGGGAGCGGGTCCCCACACCTTGGACCCCGATGGAGAGAGCCTAACCTGTGAGAACCACAAACCAGCAAGAGCCACTTCAATAAGTCAGAACAGGCATTGCTGGGGAATCAGCAGATTATCATACTTAACTGAAATGCAGAGTACGTCTTGGCGGCAATCTGAAGGTTTTGCCACGTGCATGACAGATAAGGTATCAGTGTTGTTACAAGTAGGTCTGCAATGCATGAAAGGGCATTTTTCTATTCAGATGGCTCAGGACGTGATCTTATGAAAGGCCAATATGTAAAACATATGCTGCTGACACGGTCCAAGCAGAAAGGCAACAGGCTTTCATTCTGTGTGGGAAGGCAAATGTGATAATCCTTCCCCACCTTGCTATTTAGGTAGCAGCGTATCAGCTGTTGCATGAGGGCACGCTGCAGTGGCGAGATGGAGATCTCCAAAAAACAGCTCCCCAAATGTAGCCTGGGGCTGCCAGCTTCTTTCTGTCCACCATGCCTTTAGCTAAAACTTACTCTGTCCACAAGGCACAGGGGTTTTTTTATGGCGTGTCCCGCAAACTGACTCCAGGATTTCCAAGACTTGCTCGCTTATCGTTGGTGATGATGACCCTTCAATTAGAATTTAGCTGGCAGCTTTGGTGATGTGAGAGGCTGCAGTGACATCAGTAACAGGAGTAAAAACCTGCTTGTGTCCCACCAGCGTTGGGCTGCCACCTGCACAGCACCTCCGGAGCCTGTCATCGTATACGTAGTAATGTATGTAGGAATATGTGACAAATGTTCCAAATGCAAATCTTTGTTGTTATAACACCCCAGAAGCCGAGGGGCTAGTTGCATCTCTTCCATCACCCACTCTTTCTGGTTTTGATGAATTAATGCAGAATAGATGATTTGTTTTTTAACATGGCCGACTAAAAGCGGTAAGACACCTTTACTTGGAAAGCAAATTGGTTCTGCTGGTGTGCTCACACTGCCTAACACTGTAATGTGTTGTTCTGTGCGTGCTCCTCCCTGTCAATCAGAGCATGAACCCACGCCACAGGCTCCATCCTAAAACACCAAACATGCAAAAAGGGTCAATGAACATGTAAATACTCCCATTAAATCAACGTGATTCCTTGTGCGCTTCAAGCAAAGCATTTAGAGAGCTTTTAGCCTGTACACTCACACTGCCAAGGGAGCAACAGAAACATCACACACCAGAAACAAAATTGAAAAGGGGAAAAATGAGCGAATTGTGGAGGGGGGGATTGGATTTGTTCGATGTCCTTCAGCAATTAATGATAAGAAAGGACATCCAGCCAGGTTTTGACCTTCCCTCTAACAGAGCTTGCAGAGACAATGCCAGTGGTCACCCATGCCATCTGGCCTCTCTTACCCGCTTGTGCCCAGGATTTTTTGCAGCGAGCACCCAGGCACTTCCCTCTGGCAGGATCAGCTCCCAGCCCAGCTAGGCACTGCCAAGACCGGTTTTCTCAGAAGTAAAAGGAAAGGTAGCATTGTGAGGGATCCCCCATTCCTCCCCTTGTATTCATGAGCCCCCTCTGTATTTTTGCACTGCAACTGAAGAAAATGAACATATCTCTTGTGAACTGGCAAGGTGGAAGGGGGCAGCTTCAGTCATCACTGGGGTTCCAAGCCAGCACTTCAGACCCCTCCCCACTGATATTTTCATTAGCGAAGAGCTTAATGTTTGTAAAGCGCTGTGGTTCCTTCTCCTTCAAAGCCGTTACGCTGAAGTAATTACTAGGGCAGCAAACACTGGGGATGTGCAGACACAGAACCACAGAACGATTCAATTCCGTGTGTGGTTTTGTCCAATGGTGGGTAATATATTTCATTTTCTCAGTCCTAACACTTGTGCCATTGATTTCTGGGATGTCACAGCTGTCTGTGCTACACATGCATTTACCTACCCTACTACATGACTTGCACGTAGCTGTTTTGAGTTAAGTCACAGTTCCTATTGTTAAACAAAGTATTTTAAGAATGCTTTCATTTTAATGCCAATGTTCTGAAAAGCATGCTGAGCAGAGCACGCTGCTTTTAGGGAAAAGTTCAGGCCCCTCTCCTGACATACACTCCTTTTATATTTCACTTGTCCCAGAGGGTACATCTGAAAACCAGTAACCCTTTCTCCGCAAACCTGACACATGGGATGGTTTAGGTCACAGAAGCAGCTATTTACGTTTCCTGTTCTCACAAGCACATTGTGAAAATGGGAAGCGCTACAGATCAGGCACTTTAGAAGTTATTATTAAAGGCCAGTAGCTACCGTAGCAGTATCTTCCATCTTGACCCAAAAGACATGCAGCACTTCAGGTTTTGTTTAAATTGAAATGTCACCCCCACACACTCACAAATCAAGGGTCTCATGCAGCTGCCTCGTGCAGACGTTGCACACGGGGCAAACAGAGATGGCAAAGCAGCGCTCACCTCAGAAACGCAGCTTTGTGGCTTGAATTACAGCACACTGGGTGGGGAGAAAGAAAAGGTGGCCATGCCGTGACGCCAGTGTCTTGCGCTCAGTGGGCCATACCAACTGATGGGCAACGTCAGCTTGTTTCTGAAGGGTGGTGTCGCACAAAAGGGCTTGTTAAATGCCCACGAATGCAACAGGTGCACGTACTGTACTGATATACCGTAAGTCATTCCCCAGAGCGCTTTCTTTCTCCAACCCACGTTCACCTAGCAGCTTATGGCGAGCGCAAAAGAGAGGCGGTATGAAAACACCACCTTTCAACAGAACCATTTTTATTGTGTTGTGAAAGACTGCATCTAAAACCAGATGAAGAGGAGTATCAAACAGCATGTTTTACCTAGTGTGTACAAAGACGCACGCCACTGAGGCTCGAGTGTGTTGATTCCTTGCTGAAACAGAAAAGAAGCAGTAACTCAGGCTTCTGCATTCTAACAACTGTTAAGAAACAAGGTAACTGAAGGGTGCAGCTTCTCGAGAGACTGGCAAACAGAAAAGAACCAGGAGACACATCTAGTATGTGCTACAGGATGGCATGGTACGATGAGAAATCAGCTGGTGGTTTTATCGCTTTCTCCATTCTCTATTAGTTTCCTTTTCTTTTCATCCGTTTTCCTCTTGAAGATGCTATCTCTGTAGAACTGAAGTTCTTTGATGCTTTCCCTGATGTCATCAAGCGCTCTGAAAAGAGAATTAAGGAGGATTTCAAAATGTCTGTGCCCATCTCCAGTTACAGCCAGATTCTAATGCTTCTGAAAAATTCCAGGCTGTAGGAAGCCAAACTCTGATATGCACGGATTGCACATCCGTCAGAGATGAAAACAAGCCTCACTAGTCTCAAGTATGCGGAAAGCAGTAAAAGTCCAGCAGCACCGATGGGTCAGGGAGTGACGTACAGCTTTTTAGCTGATGTTGCCACGGGACACAGAAGCTCCTGAAAGCCAACAGGTTCTACAGCTTCAACTATTAAAAGCAATTCAGCCCAAGAGAAGAGACGAGGGCTCCGGAGACCTGCTTTCAGCACCTGCTTTGGCCAGTTTTGCCCGCTCAGACAGCAAGGTCTGTACAGGTCTGCACGTTCCTGTGGGGTAGCACACCAACCTGTCAGTTTGATCGAGACCTCTGCTATAGATGAGTGCCCTTGCTCTCCATACAGTATACACGGACTTACCAAAGCCTGTGCATCCTGCATGACCCACTGTCTCCTCCCTTCAGAAGAACGAGAAAATGTAGCTTTCTTGGAATACATGTTAACATTGCACAGAATCTTTTATTCCAAAACCTTGAGGTAACTGCAACTTTTAGGGATGCCTCAGATGCTGGCAGAAGCGTAACTCAAAATTAAGCCCTTCCACAGAAAGGAGAAACAGCTCCCTGACACACTACGAACCTCGGAACTGGGCAGGAGCAGAACTCTCATCTCCTCATTTGCCACCTGCTGATCTTAGTGTCTGTGAACAACTCAGCACAAAACAAGGGCAGGTAAAACCCACTGTTAAGCTACCGTTTTCACATAATTTCTCCCTGCGATATCTACAAAAGTGACAGATGTACCTATGCTGCCAAACAAGCATCTTGGCTCAAACAGCAGACAGAGTGAATCAGAACAGACAAGGAAAGTTCCAGTTCTCTGTGTTTTGATAATCCCTTTCCCTATACTAACCAGGCTTTGGAGAGGAGAATACAAACATATGATGGGGAGCACAAGCACAGAGCCTCCGCTGTTGTCTGCGCTAGAAGTAGCAGTCTAGAATTCAAAGGAAATTCCACATTCTGCTCGTGAAGAGCACAGTTCCTGCCTGACAACCTCCGCTACAAGCAAACATAGAAACCTTACCTGTGAGAAGCTGCCTTCTTTGGTGCAAACTCATATTCTTCTGGATACCAGCGTCTGTAAGCCAAAAAAAGTGCCACTTAGAAGAGGAAACTGGGATTCCAAAACACATCTGGTGGCTGCTATGGGTTTGTTACAGTCAGTGAAAGAATTCCAGTTTCACTGGCATCCACAGAAGCCTGTACTCTATAAGTCAGGGTGCTGCAAACTCCAGAGCACACCTCGCACAGAGTACTTCACAGCTCTCTCTGCGCACCCCCTCAAAACAGAAGCAATGAAAGAACGAGGTGGCTGCAGGCAGCCCTCTCCCAGCAGCCTTGAACCTTGTTTTAGACAAGCACGCATTATGCCCTTAACAGGCTTCCCTAGATTCTCTTTCATATGACTACTTAATTTGGGGAACATTTACCTGCAAAGTTCTTTGACGGTGCTCACATCAATGATCCTGTAATGAAGATGCCTCATGAACTGAGGCATGTATTTGTCAAGAAATTTCTTATCTGCATGAACAGAGTTACCTACAAAGACACAAAACAAGACGTTTCTTCAAAGACATTACAAAGCCACCACGAGCAACATCTGAATGAGAAGCAGGCTAAGCGAGCTGGGGAAAGATCATAGGGTAAGAAAAGCTGTTCATAAACAGCTTGTTTATCCCATTTTCTAGTAAATATGATTGTAAAGGTTTGTCAGATTTTCATTGTGGGATCACAGTTTAAATACGTAATCCCTCTAGTAATTCTTCAGTTACTACGGTAATTTCTTCAGACTACTACAATTTCTGTTGCGCAGATAAGTATCACAGTATTATGTGATCACTGGATTTTCTGCCAAGTGAAAATAGGCACTGCCATTCATTTCACTCAGCACCAGTCCCCAGACTGTACATGAACGTCCTGAATGTAGTTGCAGGACATCTGGAAGAGTCATATTTGGCATGTGGTTCGATACACAGCGAAGAAGACACTGTCAGGTCTGCCGCTCAAACTTTGCAGTCACAGACTGCAGTCAGCAGTTCAGTTGCCCACCCCAGTTATAACTGTATATGGAAACAGTAATGCAAAAAAGAACCAAAGTTTCCTGCAGCAGTGGCATGCAATACTTGCTTTAGAGAATCTGCAGGATGGATGATGCCATCACTGAACCTCTCCTTACTAAACAGGTTTTGATTTGCATGCCAGATGTCAGCATAGAGATGAAGGCATCCCCACCATGTGCATCAGCTGGCCTTTTGGCATCCAGCTGGCATCCGCACGAGGGATGATACTGTTATTAATAAGAATAAACATACTTTACCTGCAAGAGGACAGAGACCCGGGGGTGTCTGTTGTCGCACAAAGGACAGGAACTCATACTCTGCTTGCTGCAGTGAAATCTTACTCTCCTTCACAGCCTTAGTAAGGCCAGACTGCAAAAAAGAGCCATCCGTCAGAAATCAGAAACACACAGTGCCAGAAAAGATACTTCCAGAAATGCTCAGCAGCAAAAGGTCAACCCTTCAAGTGTTATTTGTTTAAGGAGAGGCATTTGCCTCCCCAGCACACAGCAGTAGGTATAAATAAACTGAAATAATCAGGACCCTGGCTTAAGTGTTTATCAAGACTCCTATAAATCAGAAAAGTTCCTTCCTCCTTCTTTTTTTCAATAGTTAAATGTCAAATCTGCTCCAAGTGTTCTCAGTGACTTGTTTCCATCTGGCTATGCTATATATTTCCACGACTGTGCCGCAAAAATCTACTTGACAGATCCAAGTGGTGGTTAAAAAATTCATTATGTGGCTGCATTTTCATCTACATTCTAATTGCTTCTCTTCTCTTAGTCAATTAAAAATAAGTAGCTCCTCAGAAGCAGCGATAACATTATGCTACCATCTCCAATTCACTCGTGAACTGAAGCTGAATTTGAGTCAACTGGAGAAGGGGAAAAGCACCCATCACGGTAAATTAATATTAATTTTCCAAACTCTTGCTAATCCTTCCCAGGGAGAGTGAGATGCCGAAGGAGGAAGGAGGGGAGGGGTTACAGATGTCTTAAAACTTCAGCCCTTAATTGAAAACTAACTTGAATTTCAATTCATAATCACGGATTGGAAAATCCATTCACTTTCTTGCTACCGGCAAGGAGGAAGCTTTCTTTGGTGGCTGAAAGAACTGCAAATAATCTCTTGCTGCTAAAGTTAAGCTCTCAGCAAAAAAACACCAGGTTTACAGTGCTGAGGGGACAGGCAGAAACAACAATACAGTGCTTACAGTAAAACAGCCACTTTAAATTGGCAGCAAGAAAACTACATTTTGTTGGCTCTGGACTATTCTACACCAATCTTGTGCCTCTTCTTACTTAGGGCTTCAAGCCACATCTTCCCTTCTCCCTCAGAATTACTCTGTGAATTATTTTAGGCAACGCAGAACAGATTTCACCGGGAGGAGCTGTGAGAGGACTCCATCCAACCCAGCCCACAGCCGGGGCTCCTGCAGAAACAGGCCAGGGCCAACGGCTCAACAAGCAGACCAGGGAGCCAAACCGACATCCTAACCTCACACCAAGAGGCACGATGCCAAGCCTCCACCTCTGAAGACGGGAACCAGCTGCACATATCTGAGTGACAGATGCCATTCCCGGGCCCACCGACACTCGTTTCACCCTGCCTGCAACTCTCCCGTGAGCTGTCACTCCAGCCATCTCAGGGGACCGCTCAGCAGCTGTTGGCCTTTGCTGATGCTTCCAGCTCTCAAGTCTGACAGCAGCTTCCAGAGCTATCCAAACTTGTAAAAAAACCAGGCTACAGGGCACAGGCCACTTCAGGACAACTTCGCAGCTGAGACATGGGACGAAGACTCAAGATACACAAATACAATAAGCAACTATGCCATGGATGACTCGCGAGACCTTGGCCAAAACACTACACATCAGCCCCTTGGTACAAAGTAAGGAGGATACTTGCTGTCTCCCATTCTTCATCCCCTCTGAATGCAAACTGTTCAGCACAGGAATTGTCCCTTTTTAGGTGACTGTACTGCAACTAATAATCCTGAATTATACGTCATTCTCATCATTGCAAAGAAAGAGAAATCATCTGCTGTAGAAGGGTTACCTTCCCATGATGCTCCTTGCACCACTCGGACATGCCATCCAGCAGCTCGTCAGGCTGATTAATAATCAGGTTAGGGCCCTGCCGGGAAAAGAAAAAGACAAAAGTAAGGAGAAAAAGTTTAGTACCAAGTGGTTTCAGGCCTGAGACACAACACTGCCACGCACAGCGACCAGGGTGGCAGAAGCTGCCGCTTGGAGAACACAGAGCGGGCGCTCGGAGGTGTAAAGCGAAGGCCGCACCCCCATGCTCCCGCCTCGGCCCGAAGCGCCTGCCGTGGGCGGCCGAGGCGGCCCGAGCCCCGAGGCAGCGAGGGCCGGTGCCCGGCAGTTCCTCGGTTCCAGCTGCCCCTGGAAGCAGGAAGGTGCCGGCGGCCCAGCAGGCCCAGGCCCCCAGGCGGCAGGGCCGGGTGCCGGC
Source organism: Falco cherrug (assembly GCF_023634085.1). Lineage (NCBI taxonomy): Eukaryota > Metazoa > Chordata > Aves > Falconiformes > Falconidae > Falco > Falco cherrug. The sequence goes on from NC_073713.1 coordinate 7,747,343, forward strand.
AGGGCCGGGTGCCGGCAGGGCCCGGCGGCTCCCCCTCACCCACCTCGGCCAGGACGTTGAGGTCGCAGTCGGTGATGAGGCAGGCCATCTCCAGGATCTGGTCCTTCTCCACGTCCAGGCCCGTCATCTGCCAGAGGGGAGCGGGCTGTCAGCGCGGCCGCGGGCCGACCGCGACCCCCTCCCCTCCCCTCCCCTCCCCACCTCCCTCCCCGCACCTCCAGGTCCACCCAGACCATCCGCTGGCCCATGCCGCCACCGGCCATGGCCGCCGCCCGCCGCCGGCCCCGCCACAGCCGCCCGCTGCAGCCCCGCAGCCGACCCAGGCCAGCGCGGCTGCCGCCCAGCATCGCCGCCAGGCCGCAAAGCGCGGCCGCACCACAACTCCCGGCAGGGCCCGCGGCGGCAGCCCCCAGGCGGGCGCGGGCGGCGGCCGCGGGGGCTGCTGGGAGATGTAGGCGCGGCGGCACGCGGACACCCAGCCTGGAGGGGCATGCACCGGGAACTGGCTCCGCCGGGGCGGGACACGACGGGGAGACCCCGCGGCTGGCCCGGCCTCGGTGCCACGCAGGCAGCGTTACCGCCCCAGGCCCAAGGGAGGCTGGTTCACCCACGGCTATGAGCTTTCTTCCAGGGAGACTTTTAATTCTCTAAGGAACATTCACATTTTCTGTATCAAAAATGCCGTGCGAAATATTTTAAGATGGCAGAAAGCACCCGTCCCACCTCCATTTAAAAGGGGGTTACCCCCACAGCTGGTACAGACTGGCCCCCTTCCACCCCACTGCAAAAGCATCAACAGCTGCTTCCCTGCAGTACGGTTTCTCCGAAACGGCAGCACATCGGGTCATTTCCCCACAAAAAGCCCTGAGGTACAGAGTTAACACGCCTAAAATTCAGATGCTAGTTTTGGAGGGCTACGCCATTAGTAGTTTTACAAACATTAAAAGGTAACTTTGATGGATTGGTCGGTATTTTTTTATATGTGTACTCAGTAAGAAACAGATTGAGCATTCTCTGCTGTCAAGTTCTTTGAAGCCTGCCGCACAGGCGTTAATGCCGCGCCGGGTGCCACTTGGCCTCTCTGTAGCTCTCCCTCCGGTAGTCATGGTTCCAGCCATCACCGTGCCTGTCGTCATAGCCAGGTTCCTCTCTGCCTGCCCTGAAGTGATGCTCGGCACCAGCATCGTGCCCCCTCTCCTCAAAGCCGTACTCCTCCCTCTTGCCCCTGCAGTAGTCAGGGCCCCGGTCCCCAAAGCGCTGCTCACGACCAAAGTGCCTGCCGTCCAGGTGGTAGGGGTGGGCGCTCAGCCTGCCCTTGCGTGACACAGGCATCTCTGGGCGCCGTGGCATTTGGGAGGCTGGCAAGGGGTGGAAGCCATGAGGAGCATGCTGGTAGCCAGGCAGGGCAAAGCCAGGCTGCTCATACTTCCCCCCGAACGGGGGCTGCTGCCACATGGTGCTGTTCATCTGTGAAGAGACGAGGAAAAGGGTTGGTGGGTTTGGTATGCTTGCCTTCCAGGAGAGCACTCCAACCAGTCTGGGGCCGAGGAAATGCTAACCCCTGAGGCAGCCCCCAAACCACACGTTAATTGTGCTGCAAAGGCAGGGGAAAACAAAAGTTCTTTGTTTGGAAATGAGAGTAAACACTAACTTACAGGGCAGCTATTACCAATGGCTTCATCTTAGGATGTTTCATCTTGGGAGCTGAACTCCTAAAGCTCAAGGCCCTCCCTGACTAACCGCCTTGGTAGCAGGAACTGTAAACCTCCTGGAATCATCATTTCAATGCTCCCAAAAGATATTCCCACCACCTCTCACACTCATTACAGGAAACAAATACTCAAAACTAGAGACAACTCCACCAGATGTTATCTGTCAGCTGCAGACAACTGCAGGGTCAGATGCCATTAGTGAGCAAACAGCATACCACCGCTTGTCTCTGAAGGTTCTCAGCAAGCGGCAGAGACCGCTGTGATGATGTGAATCCCGCTGCTACCATGCTGTCAGGACCCCTGTCATATCTGCAGGCAAAAAAAACAAATAAGGAATTTTAGCTTTAAACACAGTTCCAGCGGCATCTGCACCTTAGTGGCGTTTCTCCCATTAGAAGCAAAACAACCATCCAAACATCAGCTGGAACTCACTACCATGGTCAGAAACTGGGAAGAAAGACCAAACTGCACTCAGAAAGAGAGCCAGGCACACAGCGAACCATGCAAATGCTGCTTTCTACTTCAAGCTATGCGCACGTACCCCCCATGCGTGCTGATGGGGCTCGTACCTGCTGCAGTTTGAAGCCGGATGCAGCGTGCTAGACAGGCTGGTGCTGGCGGCTCCGTGAGGGGAACACAATGGATTGCCATCTTGAGATGCGTGACTGCTCCCTTAAGAGAAACAAAACATTTCATGAGGCCAACAAACACAAGTTAGAGCAACTTGAGTCTGAAGAAAACTGGTAAGACACTAAAAGTTTTCACATGCCAAATCAGCCCTTGAGTTTTGGCAGTGACCCACACAGGCACACGATCCAGTCTCCAAAGCGAGATGTTGCAAGTGTCTTAATTAAGATGCAGTTGGGTGGCAATATTCTGGCCAATCTGCCTCATTTGACTGACATCAGAGGCAACTTTTACTGTTTGTGTGATAATTTCGATCAGCTTTCAAGGGTAATATATAATCAAAAGAATATAACCAAAATAATAATTTAAAAAAAAAAAAGAAACAAAAGACTCAGCTCAGGGATTATGCTTGGCTGAAAGGTGCTCTGCTAAAGCCCAGGGACAGAAGCACACGCCTGCTCGCCACCATCGTTCCGCTAAATCACCGGCTGTGAGGTGTGGGGTCGTCTGGTGAGACGCACACATGCAATTTACTCAAATAAATATAAATCCGTCGGACGCTGCGAGGGGGCAGCTGACAGCCCATTTGCTTTCTCTCGAGGTTATTTACTGTTTCTTTTTGTGGGTACCTGATCGGAACTGGATTTTGATGGGCCTTCCGTACAGTTTGATCCCGTTGAGCAGGCTCAATCCGTACGGGACGGATTCCTCATGTTTGAAATTCACGAACGCAAACTGCTTGGGCCTGCCGTCTCTGTCCTTGGGGATTTTAACCGTAATTACCGGGCCTGCCTGCGAATCACGAAATAAAGGCGTTAAAAGCAAAACGCAGCCGCTCTCCCAACAGCCGGGGGGCGGTCGCCACCCACCGGCCGCGGCCCCTACGAGCGCCGCGCTTGTTTGTCCTCCGGCGGCCGCCGTAGCCCGGCCTGGGCCCGCCCCGCCGCCCCCCCGGTATAAAGCGCGGACGGGCGGAGCGGCTGCCTGCCGGTACCTGGTGGAACAGCTCGAAGATGAGCTCCTCGGTGACCTTGGGGTCCAGGTTCCCCACGAAGAGGGTCCGATCGGCCTCGGCCGCCGCCGCCCCCATCGCCGCGGCCGGGCAGCCCTCTCTCAGCGGCGCCAACGTTTGGCTCTGCGCAGGCGCCGTCGGCGGGACGTGCTGCGTCAGCGGGCGTGAGCGGGCGTGCCCTGCCCCTGGCGGCGGGGCCGCGGGGCGGGAGAGGGCCGCGGGGCCGGCGGCCGGGGGAGTCGCGCTCGGGGGCCGGGGCCGGGGCCGAGCGAGGAGGCAGCAACCTGTGGGCTCAGAAACCGGCCGGGGCGGCGGGAGGGCCCCGCGCCTGCGAGACGCCGCGCTCCCACCGCCCCGCTGCCTCCGGGGCCGCGCAGCTCGGCGGTAACTTAGAATAAACCCTGTTTATCGCGGTGGAGTTGTCGCGGGCACCAGCTGTGCGGCTGCAATGGCTCGCAGCGCCGCGGGGGTCGCGGAATCTCTTCCTCTTGGTCAAACGGCACCCTTAAAAACTGGTACGGACTGAAAACCCACCTGAATTAGTGGTTTGCGGAGCGGAAGATCTGCACGGCTCCCGGTCCCTGCAGCGTCATGGTGGGAAGCGGGTGGCCCCTCTGCAGGCGCTTTTCCCCCTCCCCAGCTGTGGTTTCAGCTGCACCCCTCGAGGAGCTGGGGTGTCCGTGTCCCCGGCCCCCCCCTTGCGGGGCTGGGGTCCCCCCTCGGCACGAGCGCCAGGCACGGACACCGACATCGGTTGGTGTCAAAAGCAGCGCGGGGAGGAGAGGGGTGAAGGCAGCTGGAGAGCAGCGCTTTACATTACGGGCCGCCGTTGGGTGCCGTTGCTGCAGGCCAGGGGGGCCGCTTGGGCCCCTCTGTTACATCTCAATACGAAGTGGGCGCTTCGGGGTTTGTGTCTGGGCAGAGCGCTGGCCGGTTGGCCCCCAGCTACTTTACATCCCCAGGTATTACACAAAACAGTTCCCTGCTCTCATCACTTGATCAAGTACTGTTCTTCCCAGCAACTGCGATCCCCGGGATGTTTGTGAAGATGCCGGGTGTGAAACAGGGGTGTTTTCCATCTGGGAAAAAAATGTTGAAAGGGGAAGTTGAGCCTTCATTTTTCATTAGATTCCAACATGTTATGGCAGATCCTATTTTCTTGTTAATTAGGTGCTGTTCATTTTCTTCACTTCATTACTTACTACCGCACCTAGAATTTATATTCATTTGGTTTAATCGTGTTCGCCTGGTTAAATTCTAAACAGTTACTCATTCAGAAAGGAAATTACTACCTCACTTTGCCAGGACTTCCACTTTGCCTTAATTTCCCCAGAGCCTCGTTTGCTTTCCTCTGCCTTTTGGGTTTTCCCCGCCCATCCCCACCCACCCACCCCTTTCTGGGTCCCCCTGGGCTTGGCTGGGAGCGAGTGTGATGCTTGCACCTTCCTTGGCACGGTCCACATATGCGGGTGTCTTCCAGCGGGCGCCGTGGCCATGCGCAGATAAATTCAGAGAGCTGCAGAAGGTGCCGATGGGCTCAGGCGTTGCCCATCGCAGCCTCGCGCTGCCCAGGCTCAAAAAAAAAAACCAGCAAGAGAATGGGGAACTACTTCAGGTTCACAGGCATGCTTTTGTAATTCTGTTGTGGGTTTTTTCCCTTTTTGTGTTACTATTTTATGCCCTTTTTGCTCTTCAAAGAAGCAAAATGGAAAACCTGAGAGTTTTTTGCTCTGAGGGGGCAAAACACATGCTTTAGCTGACTACTTTTGCTCTTAATGTGAAGGTGCTCTTAAATATTACAGAAATTTCAGCCAATGCCACTCACTAGGAATTCAGAAGAGGCTCTTTGTGTTTTACTTCTCCCTCTTGCACCTCCTCGCCTCCTATAGCCCAGCCTAGCTGTCCAGGACAGCAGCGTTCATGCAAAATGAGCAGCTAGTCCTCAGAGCTTTTGCTTGTGCCTCGTGCAGCTCTTGCCCTGCCTTCTGGGTTACGACTCAAGCTGTAGCTCCCCAACACCTCCCTTCCAGCCAGAGGCTCTGGCTCAGCTCCAGGGCAGTGCAGGAGCCCAGTGGCCACTTCGCCCTTTCCACATGCTGCCTCTGCCCCTGGCACTGGTTGCAGGTGTCAGCTGTGCCTTCCCTCTCACCTGGCCACGGCTCCCGCTTCTCCGGTTGTTCAGCCATGACTTCTCTGAGAGTGGCAGCGCTGTGGTCGTGGGGTGTCACAGCACTAGCAAAACTAGCCGGCTGCAACAAGGCTTTTACCATCACATACCAGGTTAACTTCAATAAGTAGTTCCCGCACCTTGCCCCAGCACAGCCACCAGCAGGGCTGCTCGATCAAAAGCTGATGCCCAAAAATTCCTGCGGCCTGACAGCCATAATTATGCCCACTGATAGAGAGCAGTCACAGAGCTGCTGCAAATGATGGTCCTTTCTCCGGAGAGCAGGGTCACACCAGCTAATGCAGCAGCAGCCCACCTCTCCCCCACGCTGTTCTCATTATGGCCATTGAACTTCTGGGGGCTGATGGGCAGCTGTACAGAGAGGGAGAGCAGCTGACAAAAATAACAGCCACGGTTACTACTGAGTAGCGTGAGCTTCAGTCGCTGTTTTGCTTCGCTGCTTTGGCTTCGTACTCAGACACGGGGTGAGCTGGGGTACATCACCACCTGCAAGAGGAGGAGGGAGATGGGAGGAAGGAAAGGTGGGGTCCCACCATCTCATTTTACACCCTCCCCATCATGCTGGCTGCGTCCTGCCGTTCCCAAAGCTTGCATGGGCAAGGGGAGAGCTGAGCCATTCGTCACCCGAGTCAGCGTATTCCCGGCATGAGCCTGACCTGCCACCTCAGGTGCCACCATGATTCCTGTTGGAGAGCAACAGGCAGAATACGGCCCAGCCTCCTTGCTGGGAAAGGCTTTCAGCAACTCCTGGCAGTTGCAACAGAAGGGTAATTGTAGCTACAAACTTCTCCATAAGGGAATCACTGTGCTTTTTAAACAGACCATAAAAATCCCCAACGATGCCGACATTCGAACAGTTAAACAGCGATTAAAGACGCCAGCACTACAAGACCTGGGCATGTTATTTCCAGAGAACATGTCAGCAGCTGCTGAATTTCTGCCTTTACTGCACCGCGCTAGCAGGCACGGAGGTCTTTATGGAAACAGTGGTGTTATATTCAGCGTTAATTAGCGAGCGGCACAGGTCCTGAGCTGCCTCTGCATATCCTCTGCTTGTCAGCTCCGTTTCGTGGAGCTGGGCAATGAGGCCATTGCTGGCACTTGCAGCAGTGCCAGAAAGCCGTGCTGCTTGCACAGGGCATGCCGGTGGCTCCGGGGGTGGTCACGCCAGGCACAGCTGGGGCTGGCAGTGTCATCAGCGTGGTCTCTTTCTTACTGTATGCCTCTGTCAAAAGTAGTAAGATTTGTGACAGGACTCTCATCAGTATATATCCTGTGAGAATATTGCTGGGGCTGCAGCATTCTGTCAAATGATTTTTACAGGTTTACCAAAAAGATCAGCAGGTACTTTTGGCTCTGCGAGTGCTTGGGGTTGTCTGGGTGCAAGGTGTGCTGCTCCCCTTGAGAGCATCCTGGGGTTTTTTCCCCAACTTTTCAGACAGGTCATGCAGGATTTGCCCAGCAACCAGTCTGGGTTCGGACAATCTCTCTGCATTTGCAGCCAAAGTCTTTTCCCCACAAGAATGGATTTTGGTCTTAACAAAGCACATTGCGGTTGGAAGAGGGAAGCTTCTTGGAAGCTCTGCTCCAGCCGGGGAGGGTGGCAGGGAAGGGAACTTGGGCGCAATTACTGTCTGTGGGCCGGGGTGAGCCAGTGGGGTTACCCCAAACCTGGTTGCTGGCGTGCAGATCGGGCTTTGAGTGCTGGTGCTGCCCGTGTCACACAAATCCCAGCCTGCAGACACCGTTAGAGCACTTTTGAGTTTATTTGCTTTCAGATAAAGGGGTAAAAGGCTGTGGGTTACATCGGCAGGCATTTTTGAAACCAGACACGCTGCTGTTTTCCTCCCCAGCACCCACACCCTATTCGGTATTTGAGGCACGCCTGCGTGCCACGAGGCTCAACGTGGCTTCGCAGTCTGTGCAGACATTGTCGGGCAGGTACGACTGGACCTCACAGAACCTCACATCAAAGCCAGCACCCTCCACAGCCTCCTCCACCATGTTTCTGTCCAGGTGGAGGCATGAGAAAACCTGCTTGTTGAAGGCGTAGTAGGTTTCCCGGAGGACAGTCACCATCACCAGGTGCCCGCCTGGCTTCACGAGGGCACCAATGTTTCTCACAGCACTGCGGAAAGTGGCCAGGTCCTTGCAGGCAGCCTCCAAGCAGAGGGTGGAGATGATGCAGTCGGCAGGAGGCAGGGGCACGGGGTCTGTGGGGTTGGCTTTGGTCACATCGCACTTCAGAACCTGCTTCACCTTCTTTCTCAGTTTCTCCTCTTTCTCAGCCCACTTCTCCCTAGCAAGGAAATATAGGAATAAATAGGTGAAGGCTCATTAGGTGGTTATTTAGCATCTGCGCCTGCGGCTTCATGCAGAGCGGTAGGAAGCCTGTCTCACCTGTCCCCTTCCAGCTCACAAACGTATTTCACCACTGGCCTCCAGTCGAAGGCTCCTGGTTCATTCTTCAGCCACTTTTCCAGCTCCTGGCGGTTCTGGTCCGTGTAGTCCAAGGCGATGATCTCCTGAAAGTGCTCACAAGCAGACAGAAGCTGGTAGATGGTGGGGCCGCAGCCGACATCTATCAGGGTATTGCCCTTCAGCCCATCTGGTGCAGAATGGGGGGAGAGACCAGTGAGGATGGAGACTGTGCCCCGGGACAGAGACACCCCAGAGCCCTGCCAGGCTGTGCTTCCCCTAACCAGAAAGGCGATCCCGAGCGCCATGGGCCCAGAGCACTGCCCGTGGGCAGGAGCAATGCCCGCTTCGGGGGCAGAGGCGCTGACACCATGCCCACCCTTGCCCAGGCTGGGTTTAACGGGGTTTCCAGAAACTGCAGAACAACTCCGACTGGCCGTACCCACCGTGCATAGATATACATGCGTGCGTATGTATGTGTAATTTAAAAAAAGGCGTGCATGCATGTATTTACATAGAGCGCGGCTGGCTCCGGGCTGGCACGCGCAGAGCAGCCGCAGCCGCGAGGCAGAGCTGCAAATGGCGCCGTGCGACGTGGCGAGGCGGCTGCTCACCCAGGGAGAACATCTTGCACAGGCTCCTCAGGTTTTGCATCAGAAACGTGTTCGGCCGTCCCTGGCTGTCGCTCAGGTTGTAAAATTCTTTCAGATACTCCCGAGAGTCGAAACTCTGCTGGTAAAACTCTGCGTCGGTGAAGACTGCTGGAGCGGCCATCCTACCGAGAGCCAGCGCTGCTGCCCGCGGCGCAGCCCCCGCTGTACTTTCACTTTCAGCCTCCTCCCTGCGTCCTCTGCTCCGGCTGGACACGCGCCTGCTCACAAGCAGGGCTTTCCCTCGCCCGCCCCTTCCACCGAGCTTTACTTTTTCCGCAATAACTTGCTATTGAAGTGCCCCCAGCGGCCCCTGAGCCGTACGATCCCCTGCAGGAACAGGCATAATTAATGGCAGTCCCCGGGATTACATTCCACGTCCCCGGCTTTACAGTAATTGGTGGCACTAAACCGGTACGGTGCGGGTTGGTGTTGCTGGCAGTCGCAGCCCGACAGCTCTGCAAACAGCACTAGTGCGTCCGACACTTCTTAACAGCGGATTGAAATCTTCTTGGCTTCTTAATAGCGGATTGAAATCGGCGTGTTTGGTAATACAACATGGCAAGGAAGTTTTAAGGCCATTAGATGCCCTGGCAGAGGACTGCCAGCACCTCTCCTGCCGGAAGGGGGGATGGCTGCCAGCCCACGCCTGCAAAAATTCCCATTCTATTTCAGTGATTTTGTTGGGTTTATTTTTTTTCAGGTTTTCCGTGGAAAACTGCAAGTTCACCTCCATGCCCTGAAAAGCAAAATATTCCCAGCCTCGGCGCCCGGGTTTTGTCTCCAGAGCCAGTCCCAGGCCCCGTGCCCCTGCCTGCAGCATGCCCGACGGGGTATCCCTGCCTGCACCGTGATCCTCCGGCAGCCCCTCGCCCGCAGTGCGGGGGGACAGGGAGCAGCGGGGGGCGTGGAGGGGCTGCGGTGGCAGCAGCCTCATTTGCCGTCCCCACCACGAAGAGGCAGCAGAGCCCCGCGCTTGGCGCATCCCCGCAGCATCTCATCCTCTTCTCACTCGCCCAGCAGCAGCCGAAATGATCAAACGGGCTTAGGCTCATTACCGACTCCGAATCTATATAATTGGCCTTTGCTTTTTTAAAGATCTGTCATTAGGAGTGACAGGCGCATCATCCTCAAACTAATAAGCGCTCGGTTAGATCCTGAGGTGACTTTGCTTAACAAACCCTGATCGCCCGCACCGCAGGCACAGCCAGACCTGCCTATGCAAAACCCACTGCTGAAGATATGAAGCATAAAAAAGGATGTCAGCTTGAAAGATGAACACGTTAAAGAGGTTTTCTTCCAACAGCAAGGCCAACAAAGAGTGGACACTGCTCTTTTGCTGCACTGGCCCCACAAGAGCTCCACCGGCCTCAGCAAGCAGATCTAGAGGCATCTTTGCTGTCAGACATCAGCCCTTGCAGCAGACCACGGGCACTGCCAGCCTGCGAGCCCTAAGATACATCCTATTAACGCCGGGGGGGTTGTTTCCACTGCCTGAAATCTCAGCACTGCAACAGGAACGGGAGGCAAAGGAGAGGTGAACCGGCTTCCCTGTTAAATCCTTGGAGCTCAGGGAAGCGTTTGAGGTGCTGCACATTGTACCAGGATGTGGCCATCCAGGCTTACACCCCATCATCACGTGCAGCAGGCTGCAAGGGGATGCTCTTAAGAAAAGGAGGATGCCTGCAGCAAAGCTGATACCAACAATTAGAGTCCAGCGATGCCTGCACCTGTGCCCCCAAGGAAAGTGCTGGAGCTGGGACTGAGCAGCAATGCCACCCTGCCAGCCCCGCACCTCGCTCTGGGGGGTCCCTGTTCTCACTCCTCATGGTATATTTACATTTTTTCAGAAGGTTGCTTGGCTCACTTGCTTTTCACTCCCAGGTCAGGAATCTGCCTGGGTCTGGGGGGCTGTCAGGAGGAGGAGGAGAGGGTTCTGCTTTCTGCAGGGGAACACAAGGAGTGAAAGGAGCGGTGGGCAGACATTCCCTGCTCCTCTCCACCCTCAGGAAGGACCAGGGAATCATCACAGTGCCCGATGAGAGATGCCAATAAAATCAGAGCGATCCCTGTGGCTCTACCGGGCTCAGCTCTGTGCTGAGCAGCACCAAGTTCACAGCAGGGCTCAGGGAGCAGCCTGAGCCTCAAAGCCAAGCCTAAATGCACGTGCCTTTGCCAGGCTCTGAATTTATTGGTTTTTAAGATACCAAGGTGAGGTACATAAAAGCAGTGCGGACCTGCAGCCGGATGCACTGTCGGGGCTTGGGCTCATTTCTGGTGTTGTTTGCCAGTGCAGCACTTACAATTCAGTTTGTAGAGCCTGGTTTTACTCATTGAATAACTTGACTTGGGGATAAAAGTATAAACCATCAGCGCCCAGAGTGCTGCAGGGTACCTGAGAGTGGGAGCGGTGGAACATCTTGGGGCTAGCAAGCCCCTGCTCAGCACACCTGGTTGCCAGCGCTGCCAGCCTGGTACTCCCCACTCCTGGAAATCGTATGCAGTGTCTCTGCGGCCCCCTGAGCTGGGAGTAGCCCCTTGAACAGCTCTGTCGCTCCAGCTCTCTGTCTCTATTGAAATCTCAGCTCCAGATGTCTGATTTCCATTTCCCCCCCATACTTTTAGTTCAATCAAAGTGTGTGATTAGGGCTCTGCGGGCTCCATTGTCATCTCTACCTAAGTGCTTCTCTGATTGATATAAACAGCATTTTGATATTTACGCTGTGGAACGTATTGCTCTGCTTACTTCCCTGGATAATGCACAAAATCTGCCATTACAGGGAGGAAAAATAACACACACACACACAAAAAAAAAAGATGTCCCTGCAGAAAACTGTCAGGAGGGGAGAAGCGGAACCCTCCTTGGTGGGACAGGACCATGCCCCATCGACCTAAGCAGGAACGGCTTGGCCTCATCTCATCACCTGGGCAGCAGCAGCTGGGGAAGTCATAAAGGGCAGCGAGGGGGTCACAGGGGTTTTGGCACCTGCAGCATCTCAAGGTGTTAGTGTTTGGGCTCTGTGTGGCATCTGCTGCTAGCACAACTTGTGCCGGTGTCCGAGAGCCAGATTGAAAGCAGCCAGCTAGTGCCTCGAATGCAGGCTCTGTGCCAGGCTCTGCCTGGGTTTGAGCCTTCACAGCCCCAGGGCTGGTCCTGGGCTCTGCAGCCAGCAGCACCAGAGGCCCCCGCCTGCTCCAGCCCACCCCTGGTACCGGTTGCACCCTCTGGCTGAGTCCTTGTCCCAGGGCAGAGGTAAGGCACCCGGTGCTGTCGTGGGGCACAGAGCTGAGCTGGGGTGCACAGGGAAGGGAGGTGTGCTTCAAGGCTGGGACTAAAAGCACCCTTTTATCTTGTTGTATGTGCTTTTTTATGCTGGACTGAGCTTTAGATGCTTCCTCCTTCATATTTGCAGGAATATGTGTAAAGAAAACACGTGAAAAGTAAATGTTTCTTGTCTCGGATACTTTTTGGAGAAAGGGGTAACTGTTCTTTTGCTGAAAACAGTGGTTATTTGGAGAAGGTGTAGACAATTGTGCTTTTAAAGGATAAAATGCACGTATTTTCTGCAATGCAACAGCTCCTCAGGGGCTTTTTGTAAACTCCACAGCTTTCTCTTGCAAGTATCCTTAGGTTTCTATGGGTGGAGGTTCCCCCTGGGGTGGATCTACGTGGTGGCAACATAGGGGTCCCTCATGGCTATCCGCTGGGATACTGGTGCTTTTGATGGAGTTGGTTGGAAGTGTGGCAGTTTGTTGTTTCGGTTGTTGCGGAGAACATTTTTTTTCCATGTTGTACTTGATCAAAAGCATTAGACTTCAAGCTTCTTGCTGGACTTGAAGGGATACCCCCCCACTGCCGTGCCTTTCCCCCCAGGGGCAGAAGCAAGAACAGATGCTTGGCCAATTTTCTCTCTTGCGCGTTCTTCGATATTATCTTAGTCAAACTATATGTAACTAACAAAGGGGCACGCTGCTGGGATCTTGTCCCAGGTGTCACCCTGCGGCTTTTGCTCCCAGAGAGGCTCCTGCCTATGGTGGGGAGCAGGAGCAGCCGGGGCTGGGCAGCACAGAGCTGGGAACAAAGGATGCCTCTTCCTCCGCGTGGTGCAGAGGATCCTGAACAAAAGGTTCACGTTCCCCTGCACTTTTTTTTTGTCGTGTCCCGTCCCCCCCCCTCCTTTCTTTTCTCCTGCACTTCAATGGAGATCTAAACAGTTTTCTGCCTTAAATTTCTTTGTACTGCAACAAGAAACTAGCAATTAGCTATTATAAAGCTGTTTTACAGTCTTGTGGAAACCCTTTCCATCCACTTTGTTTTAAATGGGTATATCTTTTATTCCTAGTTTTCGGGAGTGTAAAACTTTACAGCATTTGCTGCAAACCTTCATACTTTGCTTTGTGGTTTATTGCTCCCTCTGCAGATATATCTTACTCATAAATAAGGCTTTCATCCCTACAGTACTTGACTAGAAGCTGCAATGCCTCTGAGCAGTTTCGTTAACGGGACTTTGCCTAGAAAAACTCAGACCTCAGTCTTTCCTTTGCCTGATGGTGCAGAGCTCTGTAAAAGAGCAGTGGCAGCAGCAGGTTACTCAGCCAGGCTATCTATGTCCCAGCTGGCAAATCCCCATGGCTCTGGGAGATGGGGAAGGTGGCTGCAGAAAGCTTGGCACGAGCTGGGTCTCTGTGCTGGGGTCGCTCTGGGCACAGAGGTGGTGGAGCCTTGGAGCAAAGGGAAATGTGAATGTGCCTGCTGCAGCTGCGCCTGCAAACGCGCTGAGCTGGTGCGAGACTGCTCCCGCCACTTGTCCAGCACCTTGTGCGGTAAAGCAGCATCCATAGGCACATCTGAGGGGCAAAGGTACCCATGGCACTTGGTGTCAGTGCTCTGCCCTACGGCTCAAGAAACCTGCCTGTGCTGCAAACCTGTTCTCGTTGCATTGTCAGTGCCAGGGTGCTCGCCAGCCTTGGCACTTGTGCGCTCTCCCCCAGCACATTGAGCTGGGTGACAGGCATTTCTTTGGCTCCTCAGGAAGATGAGATGAGATGTCCAACTGCCCTTTTCCATGCTATTAAGTGGGATGCCCTAGCTCCCCTCACAGCACAGTAAGTCAGCAGGGCTCTGGGTGGCAGAGCGGCTGGGTTTGGTGGCAGCAGGAGCTGCAGAGAGCTCTGGAGTGCACTCAGGGCTTGTGTCCCTCGTGCTGGCAGCCGAGCAGTGTTTGTTGCCAGCAGTGCCATTAACCTCTGATTGTGGAGCCAGGAATGCAGCAGAAGAAAAAGCTGCTTCAGGGGGCTGATGCCTGCAAAGGGAGAAGCATTTGCAGAGAGATGTACTCTTAGGGCCATGTCCCTCGTGGGTGCAGAGTGGCTGCAGCAGTGGCTTCAGTCAGTGGAGCTGAGCTGTTGCTGTGCAGCTACTTGTACTTGGTGGGCTACTTCAGGTGGAGAGTTTTCTCTCTTTAATAGGGATTGTTTATAGGTTACTTTTTCAAAACCTCTTTATTTTCCCTTGATTAGCAATGAGTCTGACTGCTCTCGGCTCCTGCGGTATGGGGGACAAAGCGATAGAACCGATGAGGCTAAAGACAGGTTTAGGTGTGAGTGGACGCGCCGGTGTCTGATGACCACCCTGTAGCTTTTAACTCAGTGGGAACACTGAGAGGGGCTCTCTTTTAGCCTGCTGCCTCTTTATGTGAAACTCGTAAAGATGTGCTGTGCTTGACATCCCTGACTGTGGCTGATGTTGGCTCAGGTGTCCAAAAATCATGGCAGCCAGGTTAGGGGGCAGCAGGCTTGCCAGTGCCTTCGTTCTTGAGCAGGCAAACCAAAAGCCGTGGTGTGGAAATGGAGGCATGCTGGGGTTTTATGCATTGCTGTTTCTGTCTCCATCCCTGAGAAGGGGATGAGCCGCTTGACATCCAGGTGCTTGCAGTGGGTCCAAGGGGAGAGGCAGGGGGACTGGTCCCTGCTGCAGACCCAGACCAACACTATTTTTCCAGGACTGTCATGACACAAAGGATTCGGAAAGGTGTGGGATATTAATTGCAGCTTTCAGACCCCTGCATGCTACATGGTAATTTCATCACATTACGGCGATAGCAGTTTTAAAAATCACCCTCCTCCCATCCCCTTTTAACAAAATACATTTTGTTTTGCAAAAATGCATTTAGGGCCAATTTGTTTAGAGTCCAGAATGGCAGCAATTAAAGTAGTGTTGTGTATTTGGAATAAATGGAGTAACACTCATGTAAGCATGACCTCTGCTGAAAGAATGAAACTGGCTGGGGAGCAGCAGCGTGGGGTACCTTGCTGCAAGTCACCAAAAACAGGATACTTTATGTTGTGCCTCTGAGCATCCCCACAGCTGCATCATTAAAAGCTACTTTACCAGGGAAAAATGAGACCTATTTAAAAATACATCGGTTGCATGTGTCCCTCCCTGCCAGCCAGGCACGATGCTCCTCTTGGCTCCCCATGCGCGGCAGCAGCACCCCAGCATCCCCGGCTCTGGGAGGTACCAGGGTGGCCATGCGCTGGCAGGCGTTGCATTAGCGGATGGTTTATGGGACCATTTGCCAGTGCCAGTACCTGCCACCAAGCCTCCAAATGTCAGCGCTAGGTGTGGGGAGACAGGTGATGGGAACAGGTGGGCTGCGTGGATCTCTGGGGCCCCACTAATTCACAGGCAATAAATTAATGACGGGAATGGGGACAAAGTCCTATTCTGGGTACAGGTGATTGAGCAATTCCCTTCTGGCAGGTGGAGGGAAGGAGGGAGGGAGACCTGTCATTGTCAGACTGCCTTTGATTTCATTGTCTGAGCCAGCCTTAAAGGTATCCTGTGTTCGGCACTGACTTTGCTCTTGCTTAGGGTTTTGGAAGTGGTGGTGAGTCTCACTTAAAATGACGAGTGCCTCTGCTAATTACACAAGGCTGCTTATTTGCAACATGGGCTGTCTCTTACATCTTCCCCATAAAGGAGCCAAAGGTTTCCTTTGCTCCCAGAGAGATGGGAGATTGTCAGAGCTAATGACATCAGCCCTGTCAGTCAAAGGTGTAAACCCATTTGCACCTGCACAGACCTGGTCCCCAGCCTTCGTACCAGGTGTGGGGTGGGAGCTGGCTTGGTGGGGCAGGGGGAAACCCTGGCAGGGCGGGACGTCTTCCTCAGCCCCCTGCCACCCTCCACTTACATCCCACCTGCCTCCAGGAACACGAGTCAGTGCTGTGCAGGAGGGAGCTTATGGGCAAAAGGGATGCTTTGGTAAGGAGCAGTGCTGAAAATACTGAGAAAAGGGAAAAATATGGGAGTGGCACTTGATGAAGCCAGCTGCATAACAAACCACCCTTACCCGCAGACTCTGTGTCAGCATGGTTTCAATTTAGTCTGTGCTGTCTTTATAGGATTCCTGAGTTAGCCTTTGGAAAACCAGTATAGGATTTTTGATGCCCAGTGAAGATTTTCCCATAGCAGCTATCCTATAGGAATTGTATTCTCAACCTGTGACTTGCCTGGGAGGGGAAAGGTTAATGAACACCTACTGTGTTACTTTTATATTCATTAAACTTGCTTGAAAATTTCAGGGGTGGGTTTTTACTCCAGGCCATGTTGGGTCCTCCTGACATTTAAATTGCCCTTTCTCCAGGGACAGCGATGCTCATCTACAAGCAAAGTTTGGGGTCCCTGTGCTGCAGCAAGGCTGCAATTCAGAGTGTGAAAAGGAGAGCGGCTGTTTTATTAATCGCATGCCTGCCCATGATTATCACCAGCATTTACAGTGGGAGCAGCCAGCCCTGTGCTGAGGCAGTGTGCCGGGTCCCCAGCATGCCTCTGGAGCCCATCCGGATCGATGGCTTGATAACCTACAAATTAACAGGGAATAAGCATTGCACCTGCTTTAACTTTTGCATTGCACAAATGAGATTTTTGTGGGTTATTTACAGCTGCAGCTGGCCATTAGGGATATTGCTGAGTGAAGTTGCTGGGAGTAATATGTTATTGTGAACTGGGAGATGTGAACCTATAACTGGCTTGGAGGGAAGTGGGGCTGGCTGGGCTCGGCTGGTGGGAGGCAGAGAGCGTGGGGCTCTCTTCAGCTCTGCCTCTAGGAAGCACTCTGACCTCGGGAAACTGCTGTCATGCTCCCCAAAATGGAGAAAATAACTCAGAGTAACGCTTGTGGGTGTGCACAGCTTTGATAGTGTCTGCTGGTGTTGGAGACCCTTTGGCTTGGGACTGGGCAGAAAGCATGGTCGAGGGATGTACCCCAGTGTGGAAGAGCTTGGGTCTTGGCAGTTCACTTTCAGCTCGAGGGAGAAAATGCTGGGAAGGAACCATAGGGGCTGGACCTGCCTGGTCCCACAGCTGGAAGCCCCTTCCCCTGCAGGTGTCCCCTTCTGAAATGGGGGTGTGTGGGATGAGAGGAAAGCCAGCCTCAGTGACTGTAGTGCAGCACGCAGAGGGATCGGGGATGGGGGGAGAATTGTTAACAAGGCGTGCTGGGTGCTGCTGACGAACCTTCTCACCCTGCAAAAAATGAGGCTTCCTGGGAGTAGGCTGCTGCTACCCGGCCCAACAAGCCCGCGCAGATGGCGGGGAGATAAATGACGCCATCTCCGTACTGTAGTGGCTCGGCTGTAATTTCTGAAAGACATTTATTGGAGGCAGCCTTCCCTTTTTCAGGGACTGTGACTCCTCGGGCAGAGGGAATTGTGACGGGGAAGGTGGAAAGCGCAACCCCGCGTTACTGATGAGAGCGGTGCCCAAAACCCCATCCATTCCTCTCCTCCAATTTTCTCCTCTGACAATTTATAGGTTAGTTTGATGCTTGAATAGCTGTGTCTCTCTAGTAATATGTATTCTCTGTAAGTATTCCCCGCTGTGGCATATCCTAAGAGAACTCCATCAAATAATTATCTTCCCTTTTATTTATTCACAGTCTTTTCACTCGATCTGCATCACGATAAAATATTCCAATGGTTTCCTCTTAGCACCGAGCCTTCCCCAGATTGTAAAGTGTATTTATGTACAGTATTAAATCCGCCCTGTGTGGCTCTTTATCTCGGCACTTTCCCCATTTGATGCTGCTGTTGGGTGCTGGTCCCAGCCGCCTCCTGCCTTGACACCCTGCATCACCGGGGCACGCGCTGAGCCTGTGCCACTTGCCTGAAGCCTGGGGCAGGAGCAGTCTGCAGGGGGCTGAGGACAAGGCTGCAGGCTGGTATAGGGGGATAGAGAAGGGCAGCCCCACCGGGGAACCTTCTGGTCTCCTTCGTGCTTTGAGCGGGGATGTCACTGCCTTACAGAGCAGAGTTGCCCGCTGTCAGCAGCAGGACGTGACTGCAGAACGGCTCAGTGCAATCAGAGCAGGGAAGAAACCAATAACCTCTTTTTTTTTTTTTTTTCTTTTCTTCCCCCCCCCCCCCTCCCCCTGGAGGGTCTGAAAGAGCAGCACTGCTCTTCAAGAACTCATCTGGTCTCCCTGGGCAGCCAGCTCAGCAGACGACCTCTTGGGGAAGGCTGCACCTCTAGAAAGGGCTTGCCATGCAGAGGGCAGCTTCTTTTTTATATAGAAGGTGATTTCAGGGGACAATACATGGAGTCTGTGTGATGGTTTCCAATGCTGGTGAGCGTTTAAGAGCCATCCTTGGAGGATGTGTGGGCATGCTGCAGCACAACTGTCACCTGTGGCAGGGCACATACCTTCTGCATGGAACAGTGGGTCCATCTTTGCAACCGGGGCAACTGCAGATCTTGCATAATAGCATTTCCCAAACCATTATATCCTTACCTTCCTGTGGATTGTGGTGGGCTATGTGTCAGCCTAACAGGGAATATTCCGTGTTCCATGCATCCGTTTGCTGCTTTAAAAATCCACCATGCAAGAGGGTGGGAGTGGTGGCTGTGCCCACCCAGACTGTGTGGGCAGCATCTTGGTGAGTGCCGGTGCCCCTCTGCGGGCACAAGTCTTCTAAGGGTTTTCTGGGCTGAAAGAGTCACACATTAAAATTGAAAATCCATAGCAATGCCAGGGAATGTCACAGAAGAGCTCTTCCACCCTCCAGGGCTGAGGGAAGCAAAGCAAGTTTAACTTTATTTTTAAGTTTTCTCCCACTGTTCTTTCCAAGTATGTGAGCGCTTCGAAGCTGGGAGCCCGTGCGCTGCAAGGCAGAGGCAGCGTCTGCGCTCTCTGCCACGTCTGCTTGCTGTGATGCAAGGACAGCGGTTAATAAGTTAGTCATGGAGCAAAATAGCGGTGACCGTTCATAATCGCGGCTTTTATTCCCCACTTTGCCTATAGTCAGTGTAGCTGGTAGGCGGAGAGGCCAAGAAAAGGGGTTGCTCCCAGAAGAGGGAAATGCTGGGGGGAGGACCAGTCATGGTGAGGATGATGCCCATGACTCTTCCGCTTGCTCAGCTCTGGCACCTCTTTGACGTGGCTTCCCCTCAAATTGCGGAGAGGCGAGTTCCCTAGCAAGGGTTAACTGAGTGTATAAAATTGATTGCGATTTTAGTAATTCAGTATAATCACAGTCTACCAGCAGGTTGCTTTTCCAGCAGGAGGGTTTGGAATTATTTTCTGGAGTTTGCAATATAGAACTTAAATTAAGCCTCAGAAGTCAGAGGAGCTCTGCTGCATCTCTAATGTGGTGCTAAATTCTCAGCAGCACATTCTCTGTATTAAAGCCTTTGCTAGCAATTAGGTTCATTAACTATCACAATACCTTATTTATTACTCGGCATGCCATATGGTTTCCCAGCTAAAGAATGGCACCCATTCTAGCACAGACCATTTGGCATCATAAAAATGTTAACAAATAATGTTATGGCTCTCAAGGGCAAAAGGGTTCGCTGGGTTGCAGGTCTGAACGGCAGGAGAGAATATGAAAACATTTTTCTTCTATGGCAAAATAAAGAATTCCTCGAGACAGAAGTATTCAAAGAATATCACGCTCACATCACGCAAATGGGAGTTTTATACATGCCCATAATGGTTATGTCAATATTTGCAGCAGGCAGCGCTCTCACTCACCTCCTTTTCTTCCCCCCTTTTCTCCTCCCTCTGAGCATGGACCTCGTCGGGAGCACTGACAGAGAAGGACCCACCTCCACATACGTGTGCCGTGCTTTATACCTTGGGATTGTTTGGGGTTTGGAATTTTGTTTATGATGATGCTAGCTTTCTGGTGTGTGCAACTCCTGGGGCTGGGATTAATTATCAAGCATGTGTACATGGCATTGACTTCTACACCGCAGAGGGACCCGTAAGGGTTGAAATTGCACCAGCGGAAAGAGCAAATTGGGAACTTGATCATGGATTATAAAAAGTTAGGTGTTCTGACCCTGAAAAGAGCAAAATCTTAGCTGTACGCTTGTCTGGTGGTCTATGGAGGAGAGCACCACCTGCATGCAGCCCAGGCTGTGAGCATTACG
Organism: Falco cherrug; assembly: GCF_023634085.1. NCBI lineage: Eukaryota > Metazoa > Chordata > Aves > Falconiformes > Falconidae > Falco > Falco cherrug. The sequence continues at coordinate 7,767,387 of NC_073713.1, forward strand.
CAGAGTACGCTTGCGCCTGGTTCCTGTTTCCAGCAGGATTAGGATTATGAGAGACGGGCAGCATTTCAGGTCACAGAGACTTGAATTGTCTCATCTTGGGCATCATGTGGCCAACATGCGAGGAAAACATACTTTTTCCATTTCTGGTCTGTGACTGGGTCCCCCTGGAATAAACATGTCCAAAAGGTGATTCTGGCAAAGTGCAACTTACATCAAAGTAGCAAGGAAAGCACAGATTAAAGCAGACTTTCTGATCCTCTGACAGTACCCCCTGACAGCCTCCAAATTTCCAGAAATCTGTCAAACAGCATGGTCTTGAGGCACAAGTAACGTCACTGAGTGTCCTGGATGATGCTCACTCTGTGCCGAAGCGAGGCAGTTTCCCTCCGAACCTTCTCCAAGCTGATTCCTGGTGCCAGCTCTCTGATTTTCAGGATTCACTGGCAGATGCAGGGTGCTGCTGCCCCTTGCTGAGAGCACGGCTGGTCTCAGGAGGGAGGTGGTGCATCCCACTCGGCCTGCTCCCCAGATCAGTGTCGCACTCTGCCCTCGGGTCCAGCCTTGCCCTGGCTCACCAAGTGGGAAGGGATGCCACAAGCACGTGAAGCCCAGCAGACTGGAGACGCATGTTGCATCATTTGCAGTTGCAGTCCTGGTCAGAAGCCTGAATGATATGAAAACCAATGAGAAAACAACTCTTTCAGTGTCTGCATGAGCTGAGATACAGTGGCTGCAGTCCTGTGAGTCTTTACACAGCTAACCACAGTGCATGGTGTCAGCTTCATAATTCCCCTGCCGATGGTTGTGTGGGTTGAGGACCGGGGGACACGGTGTTCTCCTGCCAAGAGCAGCCAGTGATGAGGCCGGAGCAGTTTGGTGCTTCAGGATGTAGGGCAGGATGCTCTCAGATAATTACCATGGCGATGACCACTTCAAAAAAAGCCTTCGATGTACAGAATAACTGCTCTTCCCGTGGGTGGCAGCAGAAGTCAGAGCACTCGCCCCAGCGATGGGCTCGGTCTGTACCACAGCTTTGCCGTGCAGCCAGTCTGGTGGTGCATGCTCCAGAGCTGCCCATGTCCTGCTGGAAACACTCCCTGGGGAGGGATGCGATGAGGAGAGGTAGTACTGCAAAACTCACAGGCTTTAAAGCCAGCGAGGATTATTTCTCATTACCTCAGCTGAACTCTTAAGAAACACCGGTGAAGTGTTTCACCTGCCAGTTAACACAGCACCACTTCATGTCTGAAATAAAGCCATTTCTTTGGGGAGCCTATGAGCTTTGTTTTTTATTGCAGCTGATGGTGTGCAGCACTGTAAGCAAAACCAGACCCTGGGAACAGAAGTGCTCAATCGGAGAATGAGTGTGTCCGAAGATCAGGCCCCAGAGCTGGGCGTGGTGAGCGCTTGAGACCTGCACTGCTACCCTTGAAGAAAATGCTTGAGGTCAGGCTTTTCTCACCTGGAAAAAACTGTATTTAAGCAAGCCCCTTCACTCAGCACCACTATATGGCATCCATCGATGAGCTGGCTGGGAGTTAAACCACCTTTTCTGTACCCTGTTACCAAAACCATGAGCCATTCCTGTGCCCCTGGCAGCTGAGCTGCCACTGGGGTTAAGCTCTGCCCCCCACCCCGGCAGTTGCTTCAACATTCCCCCCTTGCTGGCCTCAGTGCCCCTCTTCAGCGGCTGCACATTGCGCTTCCATCCAGCACCTTGGTCCCATTGCTGCTGTGTGATAGGCCCTGTGCATCACCCGTGGGCTGTTGGGAAGCATTTATAATGAGCGAGGTACCCATGGGGAGAAAGATGCCCAGCCTGTTTGCTGCGGGGGTATGGGTCCTGCAGCCTCTGGGGGGGCTAACAGCAGTGGAAGTGTTGCCTCCCTGAGGCGGGGGAAACGGTAGAAAATGAGCTGTTAGTGCTGAGGGAACCTCTCGGATGCTCAGAACTCGATGTGCTTTTAGGACTTTTCAGTATTTTTTTTTTCCTTATTCCAGTTCATCCTCCTTTGAGATAATTACTTTTTTCATGAGAGTTTCGTTTGGGGTTCAGATACCTTGAAGGGATATGTCCAAAATGTGCCCCTTCAAAAGCCTCTGGGGCTGGAATTCGCCCCACCACCCCACTCCCCCCCCCCCCAAAAAAAAAAATCCTTTTTGCTTTGTGAATCTGGGAGCGTGCTCCCTACCCGCCCGCCTGTCCATTTGCACAGCACCAAGGGCCCACAGCAATCTGGTGATGCTGCGTCCATTTCTGTAGGAAGATCGGTGACGCAAATGCTCCAACGTTGAGTGTGGAACGGCAAGCTTTTTTCAAATGGCAGCAAGAAATGGTGTTCTGGTCCATTTGTGGTGGGATTGGTCTCTCCCAGGCTAAGGATGAAGTATCTGCAGCAGCAGAAGTGGCGGAGGAGAGGGACATGCCGGTGAGAAACAGTGGGCTGGGCTTCAAAAGGGGCTTTGTGCCTTGAGAGGAGTTGGGGGCAGTTTGGGCAGCAGCCTCCCACCTGGTGAGAGCCATGTCAGCTGCCTGCGCAGCAAGCCTGCCTGCCTCCCCCTGCCTGCATCCCCAGCCGCTCACAGAAGCACATGCGAACCTCTGGCCCTGGGCAGATAGGTCTTATCCAGGCGCAGCTTTGCAGGAGTGTTTACTTTCATTCCTGGGAAGCCGATCGAGCCGTTCCAGTAGGGAATCTGGCATAGACAAAGGTGGACCGTGCCAAGCTCCTTCTGGCATGAACGTTGCGTGGTCCAAGGGCACAGGAGCTCCTTCATGCTGGCCTCCCCGTGATGACCCCATCGTGCAGCTGGGCTGCTGAGCCCACGTCCGTGGGATTTTCGGTGATGGACATCGTGTCTGAGCTGAAACACACAGATTTCTCCCGACCTTTGCCAGGGATTCATAACTATCTCCCCTGAAAAGGGCGTTTGCAAGCTGTCTTGCCACACGAATGTTATCTGAGGTTTCAGTCACTTAGGAATCTGTGACTAGATAAGATACCAGGGGTTTATTGTATCTTCTGGCAATTATTAAGAAAATAAAATCAGTTAATATCTAACCTTGAACCTAGACTGTAATGTTTGGCTTCTGACTTTATTCCAACTCTCTCATACATTCTGGAATTGTACAGTTTAGAGGGGTGATAGGAGTGATGAAAAAGATGAAAAGGAATTTAAACAGAGACCAAAATACCTTCATTATGCAGCTAGATCATCTTAGAAACACAATCTGTATGATGTGTGATTCAGCCACTAGATTATTTTTTTTCCTGGTGCAAGAAAGGGAAGAAGGAGGAGCGCCTGTTGGCAGAAGTTTCCCCAGCTGTGAAGGCATTTTGTGTGAATGCTTAATGCACAGACATGTGAAGGGAAGGCAAGGGATGGGGGGAAAAGTCTTCCACAAGTGTGGGCTTTTGTTTGCACTGTCAAAGACGGTAATGCCTTTTCTGTGCGTGCACACACAGAGCCACATATCTCTCTCTCTCCCTTTGGAAAGGGGATGAGATGACTCATGCAACTGGAAATGGGACATGGAGCTTTGCCCTTGCTAGCCAGGAAAGATGAAATTAGGGGTAAAGGTGTCTGCTCGGTGACTGACGTGTGGGATTTGGCTTGCTCCCTCCAGCAAGTGAACTTGGGTATCACAAGGGCATGAAACCCAGCTGCCTTCAACGGGATGGCTGACACTGCCTGTGGTTCTGAGTGACTTCCAGAGTTTTAAACTCTGAAGCCATTCAGGGGCTCTTGAAAACTGTCCTGTTTACAGGCAGGAAGAGGTTTAAGCAATATGTTAATGGTATATTAATCTTGCAATCAGAAAAGCATGCAATGGGTATTTAACTTGCCTGGAATTCTTGTTAGCATCTACCCTTGTGTATGATCCTTCTGGAGAAGGAATGTGCCTCTCGGAGGGGGCTCCCAGGTGGAGGTGTGGCCCTGCGCCCCGCTCCTGGGGGACCACCAGCAGCAATGATGCCTTGCCCGTGCTGAAACCAGCTCTTTCCCCAGCACTGTGTGAATCCTGAGGAGAACCAAAACCCAAAAGGGGATCAGGGAGGCAGAGGCAAAGCAGGCTGAAACTCGGAAGCGACTCTTAGAGCATCCCCTGTTTCGTTGGAGCCCCCCAGAAATGCTTTGCTGAGGCCCCAGTGTAGAGTCTGCTCTATTTAAAAGGTGGGATTTTTTTTTTTTTCCGGGATGAACTTTACTGAACACGCGTGAAGCCCCCTTAGTGCTGTACAGTTGGGGCTGACATTTAAAGCCTTGGCACATCTCTTTTTCTCGTCCTGTGAGGATGTCAAATATTTTAGGTTAAGAGAAGGGGAAAAGAGGAAAAATAATTACACAGTAAATTAAATAAAGATGCGCCCCCCCCCCCCCCCCCCCCCCCCGCTTATTAGGACTTCAAAAGTTGCTGCCTCTGGCTTGAGCTCTCTCGAATACGTACAAAGGGTAACGCTAAAAATAGGTACTGTACAAATGATTAGGTCATAGCCTGCTAGAGGGAGACATTTTTATTTAATTACCAACCCGGCAGCGCGTTGCTGGGGGGGAATACATAAACACGGCAGCTCAAAGCCCGGCTGTAAAGTTTCTGCTCCTTCGCTGACTCACTGTGGCTAAATTCCCTTTTGTGTGGGGGATTTAGGGGAGGAATGTGGGGAGGCTGGCCTGAGCTGCCACCCTCCTGAGTCACAGCTCACACTCACCCTCCCAGCCTTCGAAGGCTCAGGGCCCTTAAGCTGCTAATTAGCCTCATTGTCTTAGGGGCTGCGCAGCATCTATAACCTGGACAAAAGGGGAGGAAGGGAGGGACATGCTCCTGGAAATGCTCAAGCGGCGCAGCTCTCCTTTCACCCACGTTTTTGCATCTCAACCCGTCCCTCTCGAGTCCAGGAGGGATGCTAATCCACTCCTTTGATGTAACGGCATCGATTTGGCCGCCACCACAGCGCAGACCTACGGCTGTGAGCCGCTGCCTGGATGAGCAAAGTTGTAACTCAGAGCGGCACTTACGAGCAGAAATGTCGCGCCATAAGGATTTTAGTGTCCCCCATTTGTTGCTCGGGTGCAATATCCCTTAAAGGAGCCTAGCTTTAAACAAAAAAGCAGAGGAAAGGGAGGGCGTTCCAGGCCGGGAAGCTGCCAGTCGCGCGCAGACGCACGCGTGAGCAGCCCCGCTCAGCCCAGCAGAGCCGCGCAGATGTGCGTGGTGACACACCAGACTGCTCAGGTCACGAGGCGGGTGATGCAGTTATCCTCGTAGCCACTACCATGCCTTTGTCGCATGCTCGAGCGTGGGCCGGATCGCACCCCTTGTTGAGCCAGTACTGGTAGGTTGAAGGGAAAAGGTAGGCGCGTGGGGAAGGGCGGACAAGGGTTTGTGCAGTGCACATGCCCCGGGACGGTCCACACGCATCTAGTTGGCCTCGTCTGAATTGCTAGACTTCATGTGTTCACCTTCCCCACGATGGAAGGAGTGCTCCTACGTGGCTGCACTGCGTTTGGTTACAGCTGTGCTCCCGCAGCAGTTTACTTTGGCCTCGACTTCAAGGCGGATAACTTGCAGAAAAGAGCAAAGCCATGCTTCTTGCATCCCGCCACCCTGCACCGCAGCCCCTGACCCAGCTGCATCCTCGGAGCGACTCTCAGGTTCCCTTTGTGCGGCGAGCGGGGCACAATAAAGGGCCTGTTCCCAACTCCTCTGCTCCTCTGTGCCGCCACAATGTGCTCGGGTCCGGTATCCGCATGGCTCAGATGGACCCTGGTGCTAATCAATGGCTTTCACAGGAAGCTTAACGCGCCGTGGCTGCATGCTGAGCAGCCTTCCAGGGGCCTGCCGTGGCTTTCTTCCCTCCCCCTTAACAAACAGCTTTGTGCGTTTAGGGTTGGGGTTTTTTGTAAATAAAAGTCTAACACATTTAATCATCTTTTCATAAGCTGTCAGCTTGCCGCATGCGAAAGTAGAGCACTGCGTGCTCTACCCTGTCTCCGAGCAGCAAAGCCACCGTGCCTGGCAAAATCCTGCTCTGGTGCATGCACGAGAGAGCTTGGAGGCTGTGGACTTCTCTCAAAGTCTGGAGTGATACCAAGAATCAGTTTTTAAAAGTCACGGATTTTTGATTTAAGATAAAACTTTGCAGAAAATCCTTGTTCCCATTGTTCCCATGTTTCATAACTTGGCTCCGCACAGCAAGACTGGAAAACCCTCCAGATACACCAAAAGCAGAGTGGAGGTGGTCGTAGGAAAATGCACGCAGGAAGGCTCCTGTCCCTTCACCCTGTGTATGGTGTGGGCGTGCGCCAGCCAGTTCTCCAAAGCGATGGGGAGAAGGGGTCCAGGGGTCAGAGCCAGGGTGGGCACAGCAAGCTGGAGAAACCGGGGGCACTTCATTGCACCCCTCACTGGGGTGGAAAGCAGAGAATGATGAGCCTAATGTCACTGGAGGAGTGCAGGTGGTGGAAAAGGGCATGGACGCAGGGAGAGGGAAGGGAGCAGCTGCCCGTGTGGGGGTTTTCGGGGTGATGGAGAGGAGGTAGCCGGGGGGTGTGTGTGTTGTCCTCCTGCCCTCCTGTGCATGCAGGGTGGGTGATGCTGGGGCACCTCCTTGCTGAAGCTGCCTCCCGCGGTGTTTTTTTGTGGGCGACGCATCCTGAAGAAGAACTTCCCTTCTTACTGGAATTTTTGAGACCTTCCTGGTTTCTTCCTCCCCATTCCTCTCCATGCACCTGGCCGAGTCCGGGAGGGGCAGCCTGAGGCTGCCCTTGCCATCATCCCCTGGAATACTTCCAGGCCATTACTTTGCCCTGCCCGTGCTTCATGGAGCCACTCTTCCTGCAGACCTGCTGACATTTGCTGGGCTATTTCTGTTGAGAACGAGAGCGTTTGTGTCTCCCTGTCCAAAATAAATGAAGGGCTGGGGGCTCTAAGTGGATCTTGAAGGGATCCCTAGGTTTCCCGGGAAGGATGCCTGTGGGAAGGGTCCTTTCCCAGGAAGACCTTCCCAAGCAACCAGGGACGTCTCATGAGTTTAATGCTGGAGGTTAATAATAATCGCACCAGGCAGCACATCATTGCCCCCGTATCTGGTTGAGAGATTTACAACTGAAACTCGTGGCGGAGGAAGAAATTGCCTCAATCACTTGGAGTAATGGCACATGGAGAGGCACTTGGGCGTGACTGCTATTTAACACGGGAGCCCAGCTTGGCTTCATTTAACGTGCTGGTTCCTTTCTAATAAACACGTTACACTACAAGGTGGGGATTAAGATCAGAAAAGTAAATAAATTGGAAACTGATGGGGAGAGATGGGAGGGAAATGGAAGGTACTGGGGGAGAGTGATGAATGACTAACTCCCGTGCCAGGGTGTGGGGAAACGACCCTGAAGGCCATGGCTGTGGCTTCCGAGCATCGGTTCGGCATCTCCACGGGCTTCACCCTGGGGGGTGCCGGTGCTGGGCAGCCCTGCCGCTGCCCCTTGCTTTGCCAGGTACCTCCCCACGGGGCTGCCAGGCCGGCAGCGTGCCTGCAGCTCTGACGCCTGAACCTGGGAGATGGTTTTCCCTCCCTTCTCAGGGGCACTGAGGCAAGTCGCTACTTCGGCTTCTTCTCTTTGGCTTGCAAATGCATCCAGATCAGTTCTTTCCGTTCTGGATCGAGGCACCCAATGTAAGCAAGGTCACAGGCGCCCTGGCCAAGACTTTGCAGGGAAGAGTTTGCGCTTCTTTAGTATTTCCCCCATGCAGCATTGGCGGGGGGAAAGGGAGTTGATGCTCGAGGTCACGGATGAGGATTTTTGGCTTTTTCCCATTCTATGCGTGTTATGATCGCCCTGCCACTCTTGCCAGCCAGAAATCCTACAGCTCTGTGTGCACACAGGCATGCAGAGGACTGCAAGAGTTTGGGAGGAAAGGGGGCTCGAGTAGGGGCAGAACTGGGTGGGGAGAAAGACCTCCACGGTGCTTTGGTGCAGCCCGCTGGGAAACAGAAGGGGGTGAGGGAAGTAGTCCCTGAGTGACAGGGCATCCCTTTGGTTTTGTCTGAGAGACGTGGCTCGTGGGAAGATGCTCTGGCCAGAGTTGTCTAACCAGCTCTTCCATCTTGTTTTGCCTCTAAAAGCAAAACCACCTTCAAATCGAAAGCCTCTGCTGCCCACGGGGGTCTCCAAAAGCACCAGCACGTTCAGCCTGCGACACCAGCATGGAGTGAGTCTGGGGAGGGATTTGGGCATGCCACGTTTCCTGGCTCAGGGTCGACAGGCCAGTCAGTACCTTTTGGGAAAGGCAGCTGCGGGAAGTCAGTCTATTAAACAACTCAGTAGCTTTTACTATATGTGTTAGAGGAGCAACAAAAAGTGCAACGCACCAGTTGACGGGAAGGACTGGGGGGTTAATTTTCAGGATGCTGCCTGGGAATTTAGCCGTGGGATTTCCATTATTGCTAATGGGACTCATGCAGCTTAATTTCATGCGAGCTACACTAAAAACATACCCCTAACTGTCTGCAAAATTTCAGTCCTGAAATCAAGCCTTTTAAAAGTTAGAGGAGGGTAAACAAACACCTGAAACCACACCGTCTCACTGCTTCCCCCCCCCCACCTCTTTGGTCGTTCGGATCTAAAAGTCTAGCAGGGGGAGGAATGCGAGTTTAGGCAATCGGGGGAAAAAAAACGTACCGCAGGCACATTGGGCTGCCTGCACTCCCCGCTTTCGCCAATTAAAATGGCAGAGTTATAACCCCTGAAAAAATAGGGGTAGCTGATGCCTTACTCTTAAGTATACTACCGCGAACACGGCATTATCATACGCGTCTAATAACCCAAGCAGCACCGCCTTTCATTGCGAGGCCTCCGTTATTAGGCTGTTCTCGTTAAACGACTGCTATCATCTGGTCCCAAAGTACATTAAATCCCATTATAATTATAAACACACTTCCCCATAACGTTCTCCTTAGATTACATTTGCGCTGCTTTACCCCAAGGGTATCTTTGTACTAATACCGTCCGTATTTGTTGTTTTAACTGACGACGCCGGGCCCCGCGCTGGCTGCGGTGTGCGAGGAGGGAAGGAGAGGTCTGCGCGGCTGCTGCCTGGCCGTCCCCCGGGGATGACATGGGTGTCCCGACATGCTGAGCGTGGGTACCACTGAGGTGCCGGAGTGCACAGGTAGTTGCAGCTGAGGATGCTGGGCACCCTCAGGACGAGGGGAGCAGCGTGCTCAGCTGAGGATGCTGGGCACCCTCAGGACGAGGGGAGCAGCGTGCTCAGCTGAGGATGCTGGGCACCCTCAGGATGAGGGGAACAGTGTGCTCGGCACGGGGTGCCGCGTGGCCCACGCTTCACCGTTGCCTTTTTTCCGTGGCTGTCAGTGACCGAGCTGCTGGCATCGCCGCGCTGGCCCCCGTCACCCACCCTGGGGCGCGGCGACCCCTGCACGGGTGGTGCCAGCGTGGGCTGTGGCGGCTTCGTGGGGGCAATGCGTGCTCGGCGAGCCACCGCCACCCGCCGCCCGCCTTGAGTTTGGGCTTTTCAGGTGAATTTTCCCTTCTCCTCCTCCAGCCGGGGGCTCGGTCCCGCGGTGCGGAGGGCGTTAAGGCGGGGGTCCCCCCCGGGGGCCGCCGCGCACACACACAGGGACACGGCGGTGGCTTTGTCTCGGTGCGGTGCGGGGCCCGCGCTGTCCCTCGGTGCCGGCCCCCCCCCCCGGTGCCGCCCCCCCCGCGACGCCCGGCTCCTCCATGTTTGCTGCCGGCAGCGCTGTCCAGCCGCCGGCGGGGCCCGCCGGGCGCCCCGCAAGGTGCCGGGGCGGGGCCGGGGGGGGGCGCCCGCGCTCAGGCTGGCGCGGGCGGCGGCGGCGGCGGCGGGGGGGGCGCGGGGGGCGCCTGACGTGGGCGCGGGGCGGCCCGTGGGCCGGCGCCGCGGTGATTTGCTGCGCGGCGCGGCGAGCGGCGGTGGCGGCGATGAGAGCGGGCAGTGCGAACTGCCGGAGCAGCCGCCGGCCGCCGTGAGTGCGGGCGGGGGGGGCGCGGGGGGGGGCTGCGCCGGGCCCCCTCCCCACCCACCCGTAACCACCACCTCGCCCCGGGTCCCCGCCGTCCCGGCCCGCCGGGCCGGGAGCTGCGCCGGCTCCCGCCGTGCACCTGATGGGGCTGCGCTGCCCGACGGAGCCCCGCGGGCGGGACGGGAGCGGGACCGGGAGCGGGAGGCGGCGGCGGGGGCGGGGGACGCGCCCCCTTTCCCGGGCGGCAGCGGCGGGGACGCCACTTCGGCGCAGAAACTTTTCGGCGAGTCGCCGCCGGGCTGCGGGCTAATCTCCCCCTTCTCTCCTCACCTCGCCCCCCCTTTCTCTCCCTTCCCCCTTTCTCCTCCCCCCCCTTTCTCCCCTCCCTTTCTCCCCCTCCCTTTCTCCCCCCCTTTCTCCCCCCTTTCTCCCCCCCTTTCTCCCCCCCTTTCTCCCCCCCTTTCTCCCCCCCCTTTCTCCCCCCCCTTTCTCCCCCCCTTTCTCCCCCCCTTTCTCCCCCCCTTTCTCCCCCCCCTTTCTCCCCCCCCTTTCTCCCCCCCTTTCTCCCCCCCCTTTCTCCCCCCCCCTTTCTCTTCTCCCCCCCCCTTTCTCCCCCCCCCTTTCTCCCCCCCCCTTTCTCCCCCCCCCTTTCTCCCCCCCCCTTTCTCCCCCCCCCTTTCTCCCCCCCCTTCTCCCCCCCCCTTTCTCCCCCCCCCTTTCTCCCCCCCCCTTTCTCCCCCCCCCTTTCTCCCCCCCCCTTTCTCCCCCCCCCTTTCTCCCCCCCCCTTTCTCCCCCCCCCCTTTCTCCCCCCCCCTTTCTCCCCCCCCCCTTTCTCCCCCCCCCTTCTCCCCCCCCCTTTCTCCCCCCCTTTCTCCCCCCCCTTTCTCCCCCCCCCTTTCTCCCCCCCCTTTCTCCCCCCCCTTTCTCCCCCCCCTTTCTCCCCCCCCTTTCTCCCCCCCCCTTTCTCCCCCCCCTTTCTCCCCCCCCTTTCTCCCCCCCCTTTCTCCCCCCCTTTCTCCCCCCCCCTTTCTCCCCCCCCTTTCTCCCCCCCCCCTTTCTCCCCCCCCCCTTTCTCCCCCTTCTCCCCCCCCTTTCTCCCCCCCCTTTCTCCCCCCCCTTCTCCCCCCCTTTCTCCCCCCTTTCTCCCCCCCTTTCTCCCCCCCCTTCTCCCCCCCTTTCTCCCCCCCTTTCTCCCCCCTTTCTCCCCCCCTTTCTCCCCCCCTTTCTCCCCCCTTTCTCCCCCCCTTCTCCCCCCCCCTTCTCCCCCCCCTTCTCCCCCCCCTTCTCCCCCCCCTTCTCCCCCCCCTTCTCCCCCCCTTCTCCCCCCCTTCTCCCCCCCCTTCTCCCCCCCTTCTCCCCCCCTTCTCCCCCCTTTCTCTCCCCCCTTCTCTCCCCCTTTCTCCCCCCCCTTCTCCCCCCCCTTCTCCCCCCCCTTCTCCCCCCCTTCTCCCCCCCCTTCTCCCCCCCCTTCTCCCCCCCTTCTCCCCCCCTTCTCCCCCCCTTCTCCCCCCCTTCTCCCCCCCCTTCTCCCCCCCCTTCTCCCCCCCTTCTCCCCCCCTTCTCCCCCCCTTCTCCCCCCCTTCTCCCCCCCTTCTCCCCCCCTTCTCCCCCCCTTCTCCCCCCCTTCTCCCCCCCTTCTCCCCCCCTTCTCCCCCCCTTCTCCCCCCCTTTCTCTCCCCCCTTCTCCCCCCCCTTTCCCTCCCTTCTCCCCCCCCCTTTCTCTCCGTTCTCCCCCCCCTTTCTCTCCCTTCTCCCCCCCTTTCTCTCCCTTCTCCCCCCCTTTCTCTCCGTTCCTTCTCCCCCCCCTTTCTCTCCGTTCCTTCTCCCCCCCCTTTCTCTCCGTTCCTTCTCCCCCCCCTTTCTCTCCGTTCCTTCTCCCCCCCTTTCTCTCCGTTCCTTCTCCCCCCCTTTCTCTCCGTTCCTTCTCCCCCCCTTCTCTCCGTTCCTTCTCCCCCCCTTTCTCTCCGTCCTTCTCCCCCCCTTTCTCTCCGTTCCTTCTCCCCCTTTCTCTCTCTCCCTTCTCCCCCCCTTCTCTCTCTCCCTTCTCCCCCCCCTTCTCTTTCTCCCTTCTCCCCCCCTTCGC